>NC_134265.1:184362028-185562028 GCF_031893055.1 Leptodactylus fuscus
TCATTGATGCCGAAAACACTATCTGCACACTTAACACCTTTACAGATGAGGTATAAAGACAATATAGTTACTTACCCATCCATGGCCCGGAGAACAAGGAAAAGAAGGGAGAAGAGAGACAGACAGAGAGCAGAAGAGACCAGTGCAGAGAAGAGGGAAGAGGCGGAGGGAAGAAGGAAGGGAGATGATTGAAGAGGAGGAGGGAAGGAGGAGGGCAGGAAGAGAGGTGCCACTGGAGAAGAGGAGGTGGGGAGTTACCACTTTAACAGCTTCAGTGCCAGAAGAGCTAAACACTCACTGACAGCATTTATTATGACTGTGAGAAGATGTGCAAGACATTACACTGAGAAATCATAGAAAGAAGCCTGAAGAATCAAACAGAATGCTCACCAGCAGTAAAAACTGTCTAGTGGCACTTACATCAACATCATCATCATCATCAGAGAACGAGCTGATTTTATACAGCACACTCCAATAATATTAAAAGAATGTTATAACAGATTATAATTATAATCAAGTTTTGCCCATATCAGGTTATTAGGAAAATGCATTACAAACAATTCCCTAATACTGTATATTGCCATTAGCAGAATCACTCAACATATGCCATATTGATGGACGGGAACAGCTGCAGGGAACACCACATAAACCATTAGGTAGAAAGTGAAAAGAAGTTATTTTATTCTGGTGAAAAAACAAATCCACAAATTTTTTGCACAAGCCCATTCTTGTGCAAAAATGTGTGACTATGTTTTATGCCACAAGCAGGACTTTCCCAAAAATTAGGTGGGGCTTAGTAGAATAGTGTGGTCTCCCAAAGCTCAACCAAGTTACTATCATTTAGGTAAGAAGTTGGAGTAAATTATAGATCACATCTACGCCAGCTTGATTTTCTGGCACATAGAATGTCATAAATGTGCCAAATTTCTTAAAGGGATTCTACCACTAAACTGACATTTTTTCTAATTACCATGTCAGAATAGCTTTAAGACGTGATCTCCACGGCGCCGTTCCTTATAGATACCGGTTTTAACCGGTATGCAAATGAGTTCTCCGCAGCAATGAGAGCGGGCCCCAGCACTCAAACGGCAATGGGGGCGTCTCCACTACTGCCTGAGAGCTCTCTCCAGCGACGCCTCCATCTTCAACTGCAACCCCGCCTCTTCTGTCGGTCCAACTTCCGACGTCTGCACAGTACGCTCCTGTATTAAACTACAAGAGCAAGAGAGGCCTCCCAAAAATGTCCACCAGTCACACACAGGCAGGCAGCAGCTCGCGGAGAAAGCTCGCGCAGTGCATTTAGTTCGCGGGCTGCTGCCTGAGTGTGTCCTAGCGAGGCCCCGGCGTCAGGTTGCTATGACGCCGGGCCGCACGCTGCTGCATAGAGAACACACACAGGCAGCAGCGAGCGAACTACGTGGACTGAGCGAGAGAATGGCGGCGAGAGAGTGGCGGCGAGGGAGCGTGGCCAACTTAAGTGCTAATACACTGGGGCTGTTGTAGGAGGGGGACATGAAGCTGGGGATCGTGGTTGATCCCTGGGAACCCCCCCTCCCTCCCGGGACACCCCCTCCCCCCACTGCACTGACCTGTATGTCTAGTGTTGGGTGCAGCAGCCTTCTCCGTACGGCATATGTGCAGGTGGGCTTGGATAGCTGCGGCCATCTTCTTCACTGTGTCCCTGCTCAATCGGCACGCCCACATTCAGCCCCCAACCTCTGGTGCTGCAGCCCTGCCTCTATAGTCCGCCCACAGCCTACCATGCACCAATAGGAGGTGCGTGGACAGACCAGCGCTGGCGGAATGCCAGGTTCTACAGGCAAGCCTGGAGGTGTCTTTGGAGGGTCACGGTGGTGATTTGGGGTGAGTGACCCACATTTTAAGTAGCTTACTACCTTTTCCTGGCAAGTGTGTGTGTGTGTGTGTGTGTGTGTGTGTGTGTGTGTGTGTGTGTGTGTGTGTGTGTGTGTGTGTGAGAAATTTCCCCAAAATCCATTCAGCCGTTTGGCTGTGATTGAGGAACAAACTCACAAACATCCAAACATTGAAACACACAAAACCACAAACTTTCACCTTTATAGTATTAATAGGATTGCATAAAGAGTGATCAAACCATCAAATCTTTCCCCAAATGATATCAATAAAAACATCATCTTTTCCTGCATTAAAAGACACCGCACCCAGCTCCATACACGTAAATATGAAAAAGTTACAACATGGCGACACAATTTTTTTTTTTCTATTTTGCAAAGTTTTTCATTTTTTAAAAGGTATCAAAACATTACAAATACTATATAAGTTTGCTATCGCCGTGTTCGTACTAACCCGCAGAATACAGGTTACGCTGGGTTCACACCTGCGTCTGGGGTCTCCGTACTATGGTTTCCGTCTTCTGCATGCCAGAAGACGGAAACCATAGACCGGGTCCGGCCGTGCGCGGCGGTGAGCGTTTTAGGCTCTCCGCCGCGAAACCGGATTTTTTTATCCGGACACAGAGTACTGCATGTCTGACTCTGTGTCCGGATTATAAAACCCGGTTTCGCGGCGGAGAGCGCAAAACGCTCACTGCCGCGCACGGCCGGACAGCTTTCTCACCCATTCAAATGAATGGGTGAGAAAGTCTCCTGCAGGCTTCCGTCTCCTGCATCTGTTTTATGCAGGAAACGGAAACCTGCAATAAGGACCGACGACGCAGATGTGAACGAGCCCTAACATGTAATTTTTACCAAGCAATGAACGCTGTAAAAATTGAAACCATATGAAAATGGCACAAATGCATTTTTTCTCCAATTGCACCTCATTCTGATTTTTTTCCAGCTTCCCAGTACATTGTACAGCATATTGAATGGTGCCATTACAAAATACAATTTGTCCTGCAAACAATAAGCCATCATGTGACTCTGTGAACCGAAAAATGAATAAGTTATGGCTCTTGAAATGCAAGGAGGGAAAAACAAAAATGCGAAACTGAAAAATGGCCTGGTCCATAATGGGTTAAGCTATACCTAATTTTCACTACACCACACATCTAATTTATACCACAACTCAACAAACTAGGTGGAAAAACTGACTGAGGTCAGTTTCGCATTTTTGTTTTTCCCTCCTCGCATTTCAAGAGCCATAACTTATTCATTTTTCGGTTCGCAGAGTCACATGATGGCTTATTGTTTGCAAGACAAATTGTACTAGGGAATCCCATGCCCACTTTGCGGTAAAAACTGCAGTGCGGACTCGCAGCGATTTCCAAAACCGGTGCAGTTTTGGAAATCACAGCATGTCAATTATACTTACAGAAATGCCAGCGGTTTCCCCATAGCTATAATTGTAACAGAAAGGAGAGAGGAAAACTCTGCGAACTTTCTTTCTAAAGCACTGGGGAAAGAATTGTGATGCATTGCCGCCACTGTTTTTCCACAGTGCTTTTTTGCTGCGGGATGTCCTGTGGGGCATCAGTCTAAGGCTGGGGCTCCATGGTGCAGAAATGCAGCTTTTTTTGTTTCACATTTTGCTGCGTTTTTTTTTTTTTTTTTTTAGCCAAAGCCAATGGCTACAAAAGGAATGGGAAATACAGTCCTATGAAAACGTTTGGGCACCCCTATTAATCATAATCATTTTTAGTTCTAAATATTTTGGTGTTTGCAACAGCCATTTCAGGCTCAGACTCAGGCATTCATGCAGAGGAACAATTACAATGTTCTGGAATGGCCATCCCAGTCCCCAGACCTGAATATCATTGAACATCTGTGGGATAATTTGAGAGCGGGCTGTCCATGCTCGGCGACCATCTAACTTAACTGAACTTGAATTGTTTTGTAAAGAGGAATGGTCCAAAATACCTTCATCCAGGATCCAGGAACTGATTAAGAGCTACAGGAAGCGACTAGAGGCTGTTATCTTTGCAAAAGGAGGATCTACTAAATATTAATGTCACTTTTCTGTTGAGGTGCCCATACTTTTGCACCGGTCAAATTTTGGTTTAATGCATATTGCACATTTTCTGTTAGTACGATAAACCTCATTTCAATCCTGAAATATTACTGTGTCCATCAGTTAGATATATCAAACTGAAATGGCTGTTGTAAACACCAAAATATTTAGAACTAAAAATGATTAAGATTAATAGGGGTGCCCAAACTTTTTCATAGGACTGTATATAGGAAGTACTTATACTCCCTTCTGCTCATTCCACTCCTGGATTTGGCTCAAAAAAATGCAGCAAAATCTGCAACAACAAAAAAGTTGTGTTTCCGTAACATGGGCTGAGGACCCATGCAGCAGAAAAGCTGCTTTTTTGTTGCAGATTTTGCTGAAGTTTTTAAGCCAAAGTCAAGGGTGGATTTAGCAGAAAGGAAACATCTAAATGCTTTCTTTATAGTTTTTGCTCCTTTTAAGGCTTGACTTTGGCCCAAAAAACAGCAGCAAAATCTGGAACAAAAAAAAAGTAGCTTTATCTTAGTGCGGGGCCTTAGACTAAGAATACACGTGACATTTTGCATCAGAAATGCACTAGCAAGTGCACTTTAAACAATACTGCTGCAAAAAAATAATGTCAGAGGTATGATGTATGTGGCAAGGTTGACATATCATTTAAACTGGGAACAAGTTGTGAGAGGGCTATGCAGACATTACAGCAGTAGACAAGTTAGAGAAGAGACAGGGCTATAGTGGTTGGTAGAGAAGTTGTATTGGTACGGGTCCATGTTACAACCAAACAATATAGACAAATCTGGTCATAAAATGTCAAGAATTTACATTTCTGGGGGAGCATTTCTTGATGTTAATGTTGGTGGCTATGTAAGGTTTGAGCTTCTGGACCCACAGTGTTCACTAGCACCTTTATTCAGTTACCCCAGCATCCAGGATGGAAAATGCCTCTCAACCAGCTGAAAGCACCCAGTCCTTATCCACCCTGTGTGCCTGGATACTTCCTGAATAAGAAGTCCCAGGACCTCGCCTCCAATCTGGCAATGGCTTCAGCCCACCACACTGCTTTTAATTCTCCATCCCAGTTAAGCGAGCACTCTTTATTGCTCCCATCGTGTCAGACCCCCCTTATCAGCTTCACCATCTGATGAGATTGGAGAGTAGTTCCACTTCTTTGCTTTCCTTTGTAAGGAAATCTAATGTGGTGCTACCATCTCTGGCAGCAGCGCGCCATGCTTTGGTACTCCACCCTCGCTGCTTAGTTACCAGTCTCTGCTCCCAGGAGACAGCTCCCACCTCTCCTTCTGGAGACTTCTCTCTCTCTCTGGCTTAGCCTTGCCAAATACCCCATCTGCACGGCTCTGCTACAAAGGCATTACAGTACTGCCAAGAGTCACCACACTGCCTGAGCCCTGCAAACTACTCCACACTGATTATTCAGGTTTTGTCTTGGTGCTGTGATCCTGTGGATTTTTACTGTCAGCTACCTCTTCAGACTCTGATGATCTTTCGGTCTAGAACTCTCCTTTACAGACCCTGTAGGCCCACCCATGTCCGCCAGTTGCCGAATAATTTTGAGTTTAAACTGGTTCTTTCTGAAGTTTAAGATGCCTGCTGGCAAGAAATTATGGCGAACTGCAATGATGTTAAGCAAGCGTCAACTAGAGTGGAGCAATTTGAAGAAGATCACAATGCTACTTGTAAAACCATGCACCAACTCCAAAGCAATTGCTATACAGGGCCACAGGAATAATAGAGTGAGTGGGATCCCTGAGGTTCAAGTCAAGGAAAACTTCTTTACCCTACTGCAAGAGTTGTTCACTTCATTGCTAGAGAACCCTCTTGGACCTCGGTCTCAAATCATTGAATGATGACACTAAGAACATAATCTGCTGCATTACAGACTTCCAACTTAAAGAGGAGATAATGTCTAAAGCTAAAAATTTCCATCACTTGTACTTCTCAGACACCCAGGTTTAGCTTTATCAAGATCTCTACTGGATCACCTCACAACAATTGTAACAACATTGGATGAGAAAGAATGGCAGTTCAGAGGTTCTTACATCCCTCCAGCTACTAGACTGGTGCTCTAACCTCCGTACCTCTTCCACCAACGTGGGAGAAAAACAGACATAGGAAGAGACTAGAGATGAGCGAACAGTGTTCTATCGAACACATGTTCGATCGGATATCAGGCTGTTCGATGTGTTCGATTCGAATCGAACATCACGTGGCAAACTCCAAAAAAATTTGATTCCCCTCCCACCTTCCCTGGCGCTTTTTTTTGCACCAATAACAGCGCAGGGGAGGTGGGACAGGAACTACGACACCGGAGGCATTGAAAAAAAAATCGGAAAAAGTCATTGGCTGCCGAAATCAGGTGACCCCCATTTTAGACAAATAGTGGATTTCAGATCCGGGTCATATGAGACTGTGAACTTTGTGACTATGAGACAGAGATAGCTGTACAGGCAGGGATAGCTAGGGATAACCTTTATTTATGTGGGAATGTTATTAAAAATAACTTTTTGGGGCTCTATCGGGTGTGTAATTGTGATTTTTGTGAGATAAACTTTTTCCCATAGGATTGCAATGAGCAGCGTTGATTGGCCAGTCTACGGAATTCGGCCAATCAGCGCTGGCTCTGCCGGAGGCGGAGTCTAAGATCGCTCCACACCAGTCTCCATTCAGGTCCGACCTTAGACTTCGCCTCCTCCGACAGAGCCAGCGTTGATTGGCCGAATTCTGTAAACTGGCCAATCAGCACTGGCCAATGCATTCTATTGGCGTGATGAAGCAGAGCTGAATGTGTGTGCTGAGCTCAACTACGCCGGTGGTGTAGCCAAGAGTTCAGTGCATGGCCAGCTCTGCTATGCCGGAGATTGAGCAGAGTTGGCCGTGCGCTCCGGTGGTGTAGCAGAGCCGAGGGTGCAGAAGGGTTCAAGTGCACCCTCGCAGAGCCAGCGATGATTGGCCGAATTCTGTAAACTGGCCAATCAGCGCTGGCCAATGCATTCCTATTGGAAAAAGTTAGCTTGCGAAAATCGCAAGCTGACAGGGATTTCCATGTAATAAAGTGACTTATATGCCCCCAGACATGCTTCCCCTGCTGTCCCAGTGTCATTCCAAGGTGTTGGCATCATTTCCTGGGGTGACATAGTGGACTTGGTGACCCTCCAGAGATGGATTTGGGTTTCCCCCTTAACGAGTATATGTTCCCCATAGACTATAATGGGGTTCGAAACCCGTTCGAACAGTCGAACAGTGAGCGACTGTTCGAATCGGATTTCGAACTTTGAACATTTTGGTGTTCGCTAATCTCTAGAAGAGATGCATGCGGAATCAAGTTTCATCATGATGTGTATTTTGTCAACATTTATTTTCTGAAATTTGCTGAAATTAATGGTCCTAATTAAGACCAAATAAAAAAAGTGTCCTACCCTTTTTCAGAAATGTGTGCCAACACAATCTCAGTTACAATCACTTTCTAACTAGTCCTGATCATTGTGCATATGACTTTAGGAGTTAGCCAAACCCACCATGAGCGTGATGTCATCATTGATGAAAGTAGCATACGGTGTTGGCCAAAAGTATTGACACCCCTGCAATTCTGTCAGATAATACTCATTTTCTTCCAGAAAATGATTGCAATCACAAATTCTTTGGTATTATTATCTTCATTTAATTTGTCTTCAATGGAAAACCACAAAAAGAATTGTCAAAAAGCCAAATTGCATATAATGCCACAGCAAACATAAAAAAGGGGGTGGACAAAAGTATTGGCACTGTTTGGAAAACCATGTGATGCTTCTCTAATTTGTGTAATTAACAGCACCTGTAACTTACCTGAGGCACCTAACAGGTGGTGGCAATAACTAAATCACACTTCCAGCCAGTTGAAATGGATTAAAGCTCAACCTCAACCTCTGTCCTGTGTCCTTGTGTGTACCACATTGAGCATGGAGAAAAGAAAGAAGACCAAAGAACTGTCTGAGGACTTGAGAAGCAAAATTGTGAGGAAGCATGAGCAAGCTCAAGGCTACAAGTCCATCTCCAAAGACCTGAATGTTCCTGTGCGCAGTGTCATCAAGAAGTTTAAAATCCATGGCACTGTGGCTAACCTCCCTAGATGTGGACGGAAAAGAAAAATCGGGTCTGTGCCAGTCGCTACATTGGCTGCCTATTCATTATAAAATAAAATATAAAGTTATCACTCTCATCCACAAGGCTCTCCATAATGCCGCACCTCCCTACATTTCTTCCCTCATCTCTGTCTACCGCCCAACCCGTGCTCTCCGCTCACTCAATGACCTAACACTTACATCCTCTATTATCAGAACCTCCCACGCTCGTATACAAGACTTCTTCCGAGTTACACCACTTCTCTGGAATACTCTACCCCGGACAATCAGATTAACTCCCAATTTCTACAGTTTCAAACGCAAACTAAAGATGCATGTTTTCAGACAGGCCTATCACAATTTCTAACGTAAACCCTTAACCTTCCTCTGTTCCCGCTCCCACATTACCCCACATGATATGATGTCTTTTCAGGCTAACTTTATTTGTCCAAGCTCCATCCACAGGTTACAGGACACCACTAGTGATGGCTCAAAGTTTTGTTTGTGTAATGACAGTAACCTCTATTACAAAATTGTCTGAATACTGTATAAGCAATACCGCCCCTGCTACCTCTTGTGTCACCCCCACTACCTCATAGATTGTAAGCTCTTGCGAGCAGGGCCCTCAGTCCCATTGTGTGAAATGACGTTCTTTGTTATGTATCTGTCTGTATTTGAACCCTACAAATTGTACAGTGCTGCGGAATATGTTGGCGATATATAAATAAAATTTATTATTATTAAAAATTGACAAGAGATTTCAACGCATGATTGTGCGGATGGTGGATAAAGAACCTCGACTAACATCCAAACAAGTTCAAGCTGCCCTGCAGTCCGAGGGTACAACAGTGTCACCCCGTACTATCCATCGGCGTCTGAATGAAAAGGGACTGTATGGTAGGATACCAAGGAAGACCCCACTTCTTACCCAGAGACATAAAAAAGCCAGGCTGGAGTTTGCCAAAACTTACCTGAGAAAGCCAAAAATGTTTTGGAAGAATGTTCTCTGGTCAGATGAGAAAAGTAGAGCTTTTTGGGAAAAGGCATCAACATAGAGTTTACAGGAAAAAAAAAAAGAGGCCTTCAAAGAAAAGAACACGGTCCCTACAGTCAAACATGGCGGAGGTTCCCTGATGTTTTGGGGTTGCTTTGCTGCCTCTGGCACTGGATTGCTTGACCGTGTGTATGGCATTATGAAGTCTGAAGACTACCAACAAATTTAGCAGCATAATGTAGGGCCCAGTGTGAGAAAGCTGGGTCTCCCTCAGAGGTCATGGGTCTTCCATCAGGACAATGACCCAAAACACAATTCAAAAAGCACTAGAAAATGGTTTGAGAGAAAGCCTTGGAGACTTCTAAAGTGGCAGCAATGAGTCCAGACCTGAATCCCATAGAACACCTATGGAGAGATCTCAAAATGGCAGTTTGGAGAAGGCACCCTTCACATCTCAGGGACCTGGAGCAGTTTGCCAAAGAAGAATGGTCTAAAATTCCAGCAGAGCATTGTAAGAAACTCATTGATGGTTACCGGAAGCGGTTGTTCACAGTTATTTTGTCTAAAGGTTGTGCTACCAAGTATTAGGCTGAGGGTGCCAATACTTTTGTCCGGACCATTTTTGGAGTTTTGTGTAAAATGATCAATGATTTGACTTTTTTTTCATTCTCTTTTCTGTTTTTTCAGTGCAAGCAAAATAAATGAAGATATTAATACCAAAGAGTTTGTGCTTGCAATCATTTTCTGGAAGAAAATGAGTATTATCTGACAGAATTGCAGGGGTGCCAATACTTTTGGCCAACACTGTATGTGTAAATTTTATTGACTGCCAGAGCAGCCAGGATTAGGTGGAGTTGGTCCTGATCACCAAACAAGCCAGCACCTAGTTAACAGCAGTGGTTAGAAGTGGCAGTAGCCACAGGAATGCAAACAATTTTTTTTTTTTTTTTAACTATTCTAGCCTCCCATCTCTGCATCAGACAGGCATTCTTCTGTGAGTGATTGGAGGGTTTTATGGACACTGATGGACTGGCACCATGTTAGAATCATAGGGGGAGTGAAGGAGACCAGTAACGTGCAAAAGAAGGACACTAAAAGGCATAATCTATAAACCCCCTAAACAAAGCTCAAAGTCAGAAGATCAATTGTATAAGTAAATGGAGTGGCCAGCATAGGCAGGAATGGTGATCTTGATGGCAGACTTAATTACTTGGATGTTTACTGGAGTTATGTTCCATTTTCTGCAAAGGGGCGAAAATTCCTCAACTTATTGCTGGACTATTTAATAGTCTAGTTCGTAGAAGATTCAACCAGAGAGATGCTCCGCTGGATCTGTTAAATTTCAATAATACATATTTTGTTGGAAATCTGATGGTTTGTGAAAATGGCGACCATACTCTATTCACATTCTATCTAAATTGTAAAAAACAAATGGTTGGGAGGGCAAAATTACTTGAAGAGTACCTCCACTTATAAATAACTTTTCATAAATAAACAGTAAATTTAAAGAGGACCTTTTAACGTCCTCTGGCACCAGCGGTATTATATACCGCTAGAAAGCTGACTGTGCACTGAATTCAATGCACTGTCAGCTTTGCTGGTAGGTACCCCAATGCAGGACATATCGGTGCTGTTAGTTTCGGCACAGCTATCCCTCCAATGTAAGGAGGGCAGGCCTTACAGACTAACATCAATTCTGGGCTGTGAAGAATGCCTCCCATGACTTTACTATTCCATAACCTTGTATTATCAGGGAAGGTGTTCCTTACCACCTAGTGAGGACTTTGAGCAGTAAGGCCTGCCCTTCTGACCATGAAGGAATATCGTTGCTGAAACTAACGGCAAAGATATCTCTGGCACCAGGTCACATAGCAGCAAAGCAGATTTCTACCAGTATATTATACCTCCAGTGCCAGAAGTCCTCTTTAAATATATGAAACTTTGTAATATATCTTATTAAGGAGATATGTTTCCTTCAGCATTTATCAAGCCTCATCTTCAATTTCACTGTTTCTTTGCATTATATTTGTCTGTATTCAGCCTGACACATACAACTCTATGGAGCAGAGAGGCATTGAGTAGGATTCTCCTTCTGGCTAGTTAATTGATTTATTGGCTCATTCTGTGTACTAGCAGCCTTTTAGCTACAACTTAGCAGTACGCTCCGGCATGAGCAGAGCTTGCCGTATACGCCGGCACTCCCCATTCACTTCAATGGGACTGCACGGAGTGAAAGAAGCAGCCCATTCATTTCTATGGGGAGCGCTCGTATCCCCGCTCCCATAGAAATGAATGGAGCTGCTTTAGACGCCGCTTATTCTGAACGTGTTTTACGTTCAGAATAAGCTAGCGTTTACTCAGTGTGAATGCACCCTAATATGGACCTGCCTGAGAAGTTTTGAAGGAAACAGACTTTCTTAATAGGACATATTACAAAATTTCTTATTTTCACCTGTACTATTCATTTATGAAAATTTGTTTATAGTTAGGAGGTACACTTTAATTTTTTTTTATTTTTTTTTAAAGGTGAATTTTCCCAGGTTAAGGAGCTCACTTCAAGATATAGACTGGGAGAAACTATTGTCAGATAATGATACAGAGATTAAGTGGGAAACATGTAGGAGGACACTAAACTCTGAAAACCAAGGATAAAAACAAAAATCTTTATGATATAGTTCATCTCTATCTATGTCTACAGGACTAACTGCTAATTCACAGCTCTGAACATTTCAGCAGAAATTTTGCAGACATAGATTGGGCAGACAGTGCCATTAACAGTTTAAGCCCGTCTGCAAACAATAGCATGACATCATAGTAAGTTCAGGAGGGACAGGGCTTCACTTCAGACTAATGATGTAATGGAGTACTATCAAATATAATAGAGGCAAAAGGAGCTCTAGAGCATGAATTATACCAGGGAGAGGGCATGTATAAGTACAAGAGTGTGGGTTTTCAGCTATTTTGTGTAAATCAGCCAGCTTTCTCAGATTCCTGAAAACTGACAAAACTAGCTCTATGTTAGAACTTAGGGAGTGTTCACACTACCGTCGGTGTCCGACAGGTAGTGTCCGCTCCTAGTGTCCGCTCAAAATCTGTCACGGACATTAGGAGCGGACACTAGCTGTGTCCGTGACACCTGTCATTCATTTCAATGGGCATCGGGTGCGTTGTTTTGCACTCCGTGCCGGTCCTTCCCTGTCTGCAAGTGAAGATGTCCGATTTCTCAAGCGGACAGAAGAACCCTGCATGCTAGTGTTCGCTCCTAATGTCCGTGACAGATTTTGAGCGGACACTAGGAGCGGACACTATCTGTCGGACACCGACGGTAGTGTGAACGCTCCCTTAGAGAAACAAGTATCTATATCTGTAATTTTTTTTTACTACAACAGGAGTCTGTATTAAAGCAATAACTGGTATGTTACCCAGAAAAATACATCTGTCACATTAAAGGGATCCTATCAAACATTTTTTTCTAAGACGTCAGAATAGCCTTAAGAAAGGCTATTCTCCTACCTTTCGTTGTCTTCTCCGCGCCGCCGTTCGCCTGAAATCCTGTTTTTTGTCAGTATGCAAATGAGTTCTTTCGCAGCACTGGGCGAGGGCCCCAGTGCTGTTTGAGTGCTGGGACCGGCCACCAGTGCTGCGAGAGAACTCATTTGCATACCGACAAAAAACGGGATTTCAGGCGAACGGTGGCACGGAGAAGACAACGAAAGGTAGGAGAAGAATAGTCTTTATTAGAGAGCCTTCACACAGAGTAGACGCGCATGTATTTTTGCAAAATACATGTGTAAAAATAAGACTCCCATTGACTTCAATGACATTTTACAGGCGTATTTTTACAGGCGTATTTTTACAAGCGTATTTTTACAGGCGTATTTTTACACGTGTAAAAAATATCATTGAAGTCAATGGGATAGCAAAATTTACAAGTGTAATTTTACTCTACAAAATAAGCTAGCGTTTACTCAATGTGAACTTACCCTTAGCTATTCCGACGTGTTACTGAGAAAAAAAGGTGTTTGAATGATAGGATCCCTTTAAGGAACAATTAGAGTAAGGAGGAGGATTTACTAATATATCATTACATTCTATGTTAGTCAGAATCCTGAAAAGCGCATCAATTATGTGGTAAGGAGTGGATTTATTTAGCTAAATGGAGTACTCAGTATTCCTTGTCACAGCTCCATATGCTATGCTACTCACCTTTTGAAGAACCCTGAAATGTAAATCAAGCAAGCTTTAGCATGATTTGGGAGCAAGCAGGGGATGTATTTAGGTATATTTATCATTCAGTATTCCCCAATACTGCATTAGCGTGGTATGTTATCCTGCTTTCCCAGAATCCTGAAAGGGAAGTCCTGGACTACTATGGTAAGATTATAGTGGTTCGATGTAGTATTCAGTATTTCTTTTTAGAACTCCACATGCTATGTTACCTAGCTTTCCCAGAAGTCTGAAACGCAAGTCTAAGCTCTGGATCAAAGAGAATAATTTTTATATTTAAAGGTGAAAGTTTGTGAGTTTGGATGTTTGTGGGTTTGTGTGTTTGGATGTTTGTTCCTCAATCACGCAAAACCCGCTCCACCGATTTGGCTGAAATTTTCCACAAACATAGTTACTACACTGGATTGCGCAATAGGCTACTTTTCATCACAATAGCACACATATGTTTTTCCCAGGACCCCCACAAAACAAATAAACCAGCAAAAATATCGAGCCCTCACGTCTCCCCAACAATGTCTTGGGACGTGATTTGCAACAGGTAAATCAATTATTTAGCAGCGCACTGATGCATAAAACTTAACATTTATTCATTATTATTATAAAAAGTGCTCACAAACAATAACTTTAAAAATTCCACTATTGGAGATAATACATAGAAAAATGCTCATATGTGCTAATGAGCCCACAAAATAGAGATTTTTTGGCAATGTCACTTTAAATGATAACCATAAAGCATACTGACCACCAACTGTTCGTTATAGTCTGCCTAGTAAGATGACAAAATGAACGGTCTTACCAGATGTCAGGAGTGGGAGTCTCATTCAGGACCAGGCCCATCACAGGAGGACGTTCAATCCCTGTTGTTTACCTGCCGGTGCGTGCTAGCCCCCATTGACTCCCGCCCTGACAAGGGCAGTCCCAAACTAGCCCTCAAGCAAGACCCTAGTTGTCCCTACGCGTTTCACAGCGCAGTAACGCACCGCTCATCAGGGGACCTTACTTTAAACTGCTAACCGCAGACTCCTCTCATCTCAAACTCATGCCCACAGTGGTAGGACATCTAGATAGTTCAATCTCCTAGCGCTCGCTAAGTGTAGTGACACTGGCAGTGTGGGCATGAGTTTGAGATGAGAGGAGTCTGCGGTTAGCAGTTTAAAGTAAGGTCCCCTGATGAGCGGTGCGTTACTGCGCTGTGAAACGCGTAGGGACAACTAGGGTCTTGCTTGAGGGCTAGTTTGGGACTGCCCTTGTCAGGGCGGGAGTCAATGGGGGCTAGCACGCATCGGCAGGTAAACAACAGGGATTGAACGTCCTCCTGTGATGGGCCTGGTCCTGAATGAGACTCCCACTCCTGACATCTGGTAAGACCGTTCATTTTGTCATCTTACTAGGCAGACTATAACGAACAGTTGGTGGTCAGTATGCTTTATGGTTATCATTTAAAGTGACATTGCCAAAAAATCTCTATTTTGTGGGCTCATTAGCACATATGAGCATTTTTCTATGTATTATCTCCAATAGTGGAATTTTTAAAGTTATTGTTTGTGAGCACCCCCACAAAACCCAAACTCGCATCACTATCTCTGCAATCTCACACACTTTGGACAGGTAGCCAGGAAGGCAATTGTCATGCAAGGGTGCATGATTCAGAACTCCAGTCAGAGTCAGAGAGTGTCAGGCTTCAGAATTACACCCCTCACATGTCTCTGCATGACATCGCTCACCTGACAGTAGCATATTAGGCACCAAAACCAACTGTACTTGTTGCATGGGAACAATGAAGACTACAGAAAAAAATTCCAACTTCGCCTAAATTAGTGAAGCAGAACCTATTAAATGATGTAGAGAGCTGGACTTAATAGAGGTGTTGAAAGGTCCTCTTTAAAGTGTAACAAAATTTTTGGATAACTTGATCTTCCGCCAGCATTTATGGGGAGGGTAACTTCAAACAGCTATATTTTGGGAACTATAAAATGTAAATAATTTGCTTTTAATGTCATATGAAAGAGGAGATTCAGTCATGTATGATTTCTACTGATATCATTGGTAGAAAACAGAGTCAGGATTGGGATATTATATACAACTGCAGCTATACACATACGTAATGTCATATGAAAGATGACACAAAAGCAAGTTTCTTCATTTTATAATGCCCAAGTTATAACCATTTGAAGAAACCCTCCCCACCTTCCTTTTCTCTTCACTTAGCCCCATACTCTGCACACAATAAGAAGCAGGGGACAGAAAAACATGTCAGAAAATCATAAAATGTCTTAAAGTTTAGTTACGCTTTAAATACATGTTTCTTTGTATGAACGGTTTTCCCTGTTTTCCCATTTTAATCTTATACTTCTTTCCAAGTAGAATCAAATGTTACCACTAGGGGGACAGTACTCTTTTCCAGAATACTAGCTATAACTATTCTGCTATTTCCAATAAACAATAAAAAGGGAAAATAGTAAAACAATCATGAAACATCCAGCTGCTATAGGTGTAATTCCATCCATCCCCTAAAATATTGTAGCAAGCTGAGCACGGACATCAGTCACCAGTTCCAAGGTCTATGAGTAACACAGAAATTAAGGGTAAAGGCACAAGTAGTAATGCCATTACATATTTGTCACAACATTCCAAATACCTTATCGACAGCAAAAATTTAATATGTTACCCTTAGTCCTTGAAAATACACAAGGTATTTAACTACATTAGGGTGCATTCACACTGAGTAAACGCTAGCTTATTTTGTAGAGTAAAATTACACTTGTAAATTTTGCTATCCCATTGACTTCAATGATATTTTTTTACAAGTGTAAAAATACGCCTGTAAAAAATACGCCTGTAAAAAATACGCCTGTAAAAATACGCCTGTAAAATGTCATTGAAGTCAATGGGATAGCAAAATTTACAAGTGTAATTTTACTCTACAAAATAAGCTAGCGTTTACTCAGTGTGAATGCACCCTTAGAGCAATTCTTATGGTTGTGTCGCAGAACTTGGAAAATGCAAATCCTGCCAAAGAAATAATAAACTCAATGTTACCAGAGGGGTAATAAGCACCAAGGTGTCACATCAAGGTGATATTGATCACATATGAATGCACAGGAAATAAACATGGATATTTGAGCAACTTGGTAATAAGTAATACCATGGGTAAAAGAACAAAAACTAATCACAGTAATGTCAAGCGTCCTTCAATGTGAAGGAATATCCCAAGGAACACTTAAGGCAGGGGTCCTCAAACTACGGCATGCGGCCCGCTGAGGACATTTTTCTGGCCCAGCACATGTGGCCCGCGCACCATCATCGAATCACTCACAACGGGGAATCCAGCACAGGATTCCACGCTGGCGATCGCTGCTTTCAGTTGTATGTGCAAATGCACATGCAACTGAAAGCAGTGAGTGTAGGCCGTGGTCTGCGCGACCTACACTGACTGCAGAGTGGGACCTCTACGCCGACGCAGGCACGATGACGTAAGTCATCAGCACCTGTAGTCAAAAGAAGGAGCACGCTTGGCGGCTCTTCATGGGGAAGTATAATACTGTGTGTGTGTTGGGGCATACTGGGAAGCATGTAATACTGTGTGTTTGGGGGGCGTACCTTGAAGCATATAATGCTGTGTGTGGGAGGGCGTACTGAGGAGTATATAATATTGTGGGGGGGCATACTGAGGAGCATATCATACTGTGTGTGTGGGAGGCGTACTGAGGAACATATAATACAGTGTGGGGGGGGCGTATTGAGGAGCATATAATACTGTGTGTGTGGGGCGTACTGTGGAACATATAATACTGCGGGGGGAGCCTGATGCGAAGTATATAATACCGTGGGGGGAGCTACTGTGGAGCGGGTAATCTTAATTATTTTTTTTTAACTATACTTTGTCCCTCCAATGGTCTGAGGCAGACCTACTGAAATGGAGTGTAATACAGTCCATCCAATAGAAGCAGATATAACCTATTCAGACATCTTATTTTCTGCCCTACAGCTCACGGTGGTGGATGCAGAGCATCAGCAGGCCCTTGTGGCTTCCACCTCTGAATAGGCCAAAATGACAGGGATATAACATACTTTTGCTCATCCCCCATGCCATAGCGCCCCCTGTCCTGGCTCCCACACAGTATAATGCCCCATTTAATCACACTATAATGTCTCATGGTGGCCCCATAACACAGTATAATGTCCCCTAGTTCCCCTTTCATGGTATGTCAGGTATGTCCCATAATGTCCTAAAGCGGCCCCTTCACCCTAGCGGCTCCCCCTCCACACAGCATAATGCCCCAAAGTGGCCCCTCCACACAGTATAATGTACCATAGGTGTAGGTTACCAGCATCATTATACATCGCAATGCTGGCCTTGTCTATGTGAGGCAATTGAAGAAGGCCGAAGATGGTACGGCGTCACATCGGAGCTCGGGAGAGGTAAGTAACACTGCTTATTATGCCAATTGGGCCTCCAACCATCATACTCCGGGGTTTAAAGAGTATGAGAATAGCAGTTTTGCTTTGGACCTATTTAGTCTGAGCCAAGCCATCTGGCGATTCCGGCTTTACTTACCAATCCCTGCTCCTACAGCGGAGATTGAAAAAGTGAATAGGGCTGCAGTCAGCTGAAGAGTGGGCCCCCTCAGAAGCTTGGGGCCCTGGCACGAGTAAGCTGGGTGCTGACGCTAGCCTGACGCTGACTATGAGATGGGGTTTTATCAAGAGTCGCAGTTTCCATGCTGTTCTTAAAGAGGACCTTTCATCAGATCGGGCACATGCAATTTTATATACTGCTGGAAAGCTGACAGTGCGCTGAATTCAGCGCAGTATCGGCTTTCCCGATCTGTGCCCGGTGTAAAGCGCTATCGGTCCCGGTACCGTAGGGCTTTACAGTCAGAAGGGCGTTTCTGACAGTTAGCCAGGGACACCCTTCTGCCCAGCAGCGCCTATCGCACTGCACAGTGTGTGCGGGGAGGAATGCGCCCTCCCCTCCTGATAATACTTGTCTATGGACGAGCCGTGTGAGCAGAGGGAGGGGACGTTCCTCCCAGCTCACACTGTGCAGCGCGATAGGCGCTGCTGGGCAGAAGGGCGTCCCTGGTTAAGTGTCAGAAACGCCCTTCTGACTGTAAAGCGCTACGGTACCAGGACCGATAGCGCTTTACCCGGGGCACAGATCGGGAAAGCTGACAGTGCGCTGAATTCAGTGCACTGTCAGCTTTCCAGCAGTATATAGAACTGCCTGTGCCCAATCTGATGAAAAGTCCTCTTTAAATAATTACTAAATAATAAATAAATGACTTCTGAAGGCAATTGTGCATACTGGATTTTATTTAGGGATATCAGAGTGCAGGGGGCTGAATACTTTTGCATGTCACACTTTTCAGATTTTTATCTTATTAAAATTTTGAAAACCATATATAATTTTCATTGCACTTCACAATTATCTGCTACTTTGTGTTGGTCTATCATTTAAAAGCTCAATAAAATACATTTAAGGGCTTGTTCACATCTGTGCCCGGGGTCTACATTCTGCAGGTTTCCATTTCCTGCACGAAACTGGACAGGAAACGGAAACCTGCAGTCATGTTTCAAACCCATTCATTTGAAAGGGTTTGAAAAGTGTCTGGCCGTGAGCATCGGTGAGCGTTTTATGCTCTCCACACCGAAACCAGATTTTTTTTTTAACTGGACACAGAGTCGGACATGCAGGACTTTGTGTATGGTTTAAAAAAAAAAAAACGGTTTCACCACGGAGAGCATAAAACGCTCACCGGCGCTCACGGCCAGACTCGGTCTAACAGGTTTCCGTCTTCTGCTGGCAGAAGACAGAAACCTGATACGGAGACCCGAACACTAGTGTGAACCCAGCGTCAGTTTGTGGTTGTATGGTGACAAAATGTAAAAAATTTCAAGGGGTATTAATAGACTGGAACCATATCATCCGTTTGTGATCCAATGAAAATCAGGTTTGAGCATGAACGCCACATAATAAGAACTTTAATTCCTACTTTTGCTGTGGGGCAACACATTGCCACCACTGCTGATGTGATGATCTGAGGAGCCATTGCATACAACAGTCAGTCAACCTTATTAGGGCTACAAGGGACACTAACAGCTCAGAAATACAGAAAGACATTTAGTCATTGCAGGCTTCCAACTGGAAATGTTTTCTTCGAGATGATGCTCACCCACACACAGCAAGGTTTTCCAAGTAATGTTTCACTTTATTGGCCTTCCAGGGTGCAGCAGGATACCATAAGCAACCTGCATGCTTCCATGTCCAACCCTATGTCACCTTGTAGACAGACTAAAGATGGCCAAATCGGTATTAAATCCTCCTTTTCGATTGTAAGTTTCCTCCAATAACCTTAACCTTTAATTTTAATACTGTGATCACTTACATATATCATGATTCCATTCACACATATTTGAGCGGATTTACCATGCCTTTTTATGCACAAAAACCCAACTTCTCTAAAAAGTTGCAAGTTTTCTTGTTCACATTGCCCTCACCGTTAGGAGGCATAGCAAGTAGCATGGCACAGGGAGGGCTGCCAATTTTATGATTGCTTATGCAAATTTACTGGTATATATAATCCTTGAAATATATGCCAGCTGCGAACTGATTTATGCGGCGGTGTGCAGTCTTAATCAATCTGCCCCACTCTTTCTTGGTGCGCTATTTTCATTTGTCAATGAGTCAATTTATTACCTATTGACCAAATGACATATCTTACAATGGAATTTCCACCAATTGCTAAAACTCCAATTCACTCACTCATCCATCCCTACAGGTACCTCTACTTGTATGGTCCCAGTGGTCCATGCAACTATGCAATACATCTCTATAAGAGGGAGTGAAGCAGCTGACTGAGACTACTTGACATAACATAATAATCGTACATTTAACATAAAGATAAGGCTTGCATTTGTTTGATTTCTAGAAAAATAAATCAGGTCACTTCCTTTTATTTGTATTGTTTTAATGAATAAGAGATTAAGAGGAACCAGTCACCAGAGAGTCTCTTTTACCAAAGAGCATATCAAAGATACTGACAGTAATTGCAGATTGCCATATTTGTTTCCTTGGGCGATTTACTTTAACACCATAGTGACTCAGCAGATAGCATTACTGTCCTGTGTTTAAATCTGATCCAGGGTAACATTTGCATGGCGTTTGAATGTTCTCTCCATGCATGTTCATGGGTTCTCCTTTCCTCTCCCACACTATATATTGATAAGTTTCTCAGTACACAGAGAAAGCTATTTGTATTTACTGACATTTGTTTTGTGCCACCAATATTTTTTTTTTTCTTTTTCAATTTAAGTTTTTGTTGAAAGAATTTTTAAGTAACGGAATATGTACAGGACATTTACTACAATAGCGGATTGAGATGAAAGCAGTTTAGCAATGTCCAAAAGGCAAGAAACTGAAAACAGTAACGGCACATGCAAACTGTATCATAGTAAAACATGAAATACAATAGAAAAAGAAATGTCTACTACAGAGTTAGAAATAATGTAACAGTGGAAACAAGAAACCACTAATTACTAGATGTGTTTTGGTAATGGGGGGGTGGGGTGGATACCATGGAGGTGTACGAGATCCAGGTGTCCCAGTGTAGAGGCAGGATTTCAGGCATTTGTGTGTCATGGTCTCCATCATAAGATCAAATTTGAGGAAGGAATACAATTCTTTGATCGTCAAAGGAGTATTACTTCTCCAGAATTGAGCATTCAGCAAGTGGGCAGTCAAGATAATATTGCCTGCCATATATCTAGAAGGCAGAAGGATGGATTCCAGCCCTACAAAGCACAGGGCCAGAAAAGCTGACGCAGAGATGGCAGTCTGAGTGATAGTAAAGATAAACTGAAAAACTGCCTTCCAAAAGTTGTACACAGAAGGGCATTCCCACCACATATATAGGTAAGAACCAAGTTTGCCACATTCATGCCAGCATAATGGGCAGTAGCCGGGTATAAATTTTGAAAGTTGCGGAAGGGTACTGTACCATGCAAGCAGAAGTTGGATATTCTAGATACCCAGAGAAGTACCGAATACCATTCTGATAGTGAAATTGTATTTTTAAATCAGCATCCTATCTAAGGATATAGGTTTAGCAGCAGGAGTCACACATATAAATGTCTCCTTTAATTGCACCAATGATCTTGTATTGTGTATGTGGTCAGAATTTACTGTATAGTGCAAAATTAGGTGTACAGTCCTATGAAAAAGTTTGGGCACCCCTATTAATCTTAATCATTTTTACTTCTAAATATTTTGGTATTTGCAACAGCCATTTCAGTTTGATATATCTAATAACTGATGGACACAGTAATATTTCAGGATTGAAATGAGGTTTATTGTACTAACAGAAAATGCGCAATATGCATTAAACCAAAATTTGACCGGTGCAAAAATATGGGCACCTCAACAGAAAAGTGACATTAATATTTAGTACATCCTCCTTTTGCAAAGATAACAGCCTCTAGTCGCTTCCTGTAGCTTTTAATCAGTTCCTGGATCCTGGATGAAGGTATTTTGGACCATTTCTTTCTACAAAACAATTCAAGTTCAGTTAAGTTTGATGGTCGCCGAACATGGACAGCCCGCTCTCAAATGATCTGAAAACAAAGATTGTTCAACATAGTTGTTCAGGGGAAGGATACAAAACGTTGTCTCAGAGATTTAACCTGTCAGTTTCCACTGTGAGGAACATAGTAAGGAAATGGAAGACCACAGGGACAGTTCTTGTTAAGCCCAGAAGTGGCAGGCCAAGAAAAATATCAGAAAGGCAGAGAAGAAGAATGGTGAGAACAGTCAAGGACAATCCACAGACCACCTCCAAAGAGCTGCAGCATCATCTTGCTGCAGATGGTGTCACTGTGCATCGGTCAACTATACAGCGCACTTTGCACAAATAGAAGCTGTATGGGAGAGTGATGAGAAAGAAGCCGTTTCTGCACGTACGCCACAAATAGAGTTGCCTGAGGTATGAAAAAGCACATTTGGACAAGGCAGCTTCATTTTGGAAACAAAAATTGAGTTGTTTGGTTATAAAAAAAAGGCGTTATGCATGGCGTCCAAAAAGAAACAGCATTCCAAGAAAAACACATGCTACCCACTGTAAAATTTGGTGGAGGTTCCATCATGCTTTGGGGCTGTGTGGCCAATGCCGGCATCAGGAATCTTGTTAAAGTTGAGAGTCGCATGGATTCCACTCAGTATCAGCAGATTCTTGAGAATAATGTTCAAGAATCAGTGACGAAGTTGAAGTTACGCCGGGGATGGATATTTCAGCAAGACAATGATCCAAAACACCGCTCCAAATCCTCAGGCATTCATGCAGAGGAACAATTACAATGTTCTGGAATGGCCATCCCAGTCCCCAGACCTGAATATCATTGAACATCTGTGGGATGATTTGAAGCGGGCTGTCCATGCTCGGCGACCATCTAACTTAACTGAACTTGAATTGTTTGTCCAAAATACCTTCATCCAGGATCCAGGAACTGATTAAAAGCTACAGGAAGCGACTAGAGGCTGTTATCTTTGCAAAAGGAGGATCTACTAAATATTAATGTCACTTTTCTGTTGAGGTGCCCATACTTTTGCACCGGTCAAATTTTGGTTTAATGCATATTGCACATTTTCTGTTAGTACAATAAACCTCATTTCAATCCTGAAATATTACTGTGTCCATCAGTTATTAGATATATCAAACTGAAATGGCTGTTGCAAATACCAAAATATTTAGAAGTAAAAATGATTAAGATTAATAGGGGTGCCCAAACTTTTTCATAGGATTGTATATATGAATGTACCTAAAAGCTGGTCATACACATTAGATAGGCTAGCCTCACATCTGCACTGGGCTCTCTGTCATTCGGGTCTGCCGGGAACCTAAACAACAGAGAGCTGACCGCTAAAACAGTGGTTACATGCAGACACAAATAGACTATAATGGAGTCTTCTGGGTGTCTTGCATTTTTATACTGAAGCCGACAGAGGGAAAAATACTCCTTTTTCCCCCCATGCGCATACAGACTCTGCTGAAACAAGTATGCACAAGTTCTCAATGTAAGTGGGGACTAAGCAACTTTCAGACATCCCTCAAATCAACTTACCTTTCCTAAAAGTTGCAGCCAAACTGCCAGATCTTTCTGCCCCCTAACATTTGCAATACAGGAAAAAGAGGAAGGCCTTCTACACAAGTGGTTGGTTGATTCCCTCACCAATCAGCAGTTTCAAAGTGGTAGTGGTAGGATGGGGAGCACTGCTTCTGCAGTGGTCAGTTTGCAAAGGGTTTGAACTGCTATACCAAGTACAGCCTCCATACAATACATGGATCTGTGTTTGGTAGGCACGGTAGAGACCACAGCAGTCATCCGAATGATGCAATCTCCACAGTTCATCAGTGTTGGTGTCGGGCTTTGGACCCCAACGATCCGAGGTTGATATCCTATAACGTTAGGCCATCACTATTTTAATCTTTGAAAACCCTTTTAAATGCATATAGACAGCTTAAATGTCCATTTTAATACATTTACAATATTGGATTAGTGTCACTATTCTGTCTAATCCGTCAGCGCGGAAATCCGAAGGACACATGTTTAAAAAGTGAAAACTTCATTCTTGTATACAACCATATGCATTTATTTAGCAAGATATATCAATAACAGAGTTGCAGGATTTAACTTTCATCATTTTCTTGAATTACGGTATGCAATTCATTTCCTTTGCCAGCTCTGTTGAGGCAAGCCTGTTCAAGTTGCTGATTGTAACTCTTGTGGAGAAGGTATCTCAGTAGAAGCAGTGGTGCGGACCCAACCAGTCAGAGATAGGGACACGAATCTTGCAGCAAAGTGGTTTATTTAAGAAAAACAGCAAAATAAATAAACCTTTACGTTAGGCACAAAAATAAGAAAAATAAAATACAGCCTCAACTTCAGACAAAATAACATCAAACAAAATCCTGCTTGTCTGCGCGCTAACTAAACAGAAAAATACTAACTGTATGTGTGGCTTACTACCAGCCACATGAATCAACCAAAAAGAACACTGTACTGTATCAAAAGGTTCTCAGTGTCAGGACAGACCCAGGCACTTCCTCTCTTTCCAGTAGAGGGAGTGCAGGCTTAGCAGGCTTTTATGGTCCCGTAATGAGCCTATGACTCACACTGAGGCTGAGGCCTATTCCAGACCCTCCCTGGACCACAAGTATGTCAAAAACCTGGGGCTGATATAGCGGGACTCCAACACTCTGCCTGTCACCTTCTCACACTCTGTGCAATACAGTAAACCCTAGATAACTAAACATATCTATATCTCAGTGTGTACCTGTCTGCTTAGCTGCAATACTCATATAGGGTCTCCAATTCACAGCAGAAAGAGCTGAGCAGATTGATTTAGTTTTGTGGGAATACATTCAGTACAATTTGTCATTTATACATTAATATCTCAGCTTTCGTTATGCTGATTTCCCTGATAATACATTTTTACTTATATAGTGCCAACATATTACACATAACTTTACAAATCATAAGGTACGTGTAAATATATAATGAGACATTACAGAATAAAACAATTCACACAATGGGAGTGAGCCATTTTTTTCTATGAAAAAGTTTAATTATACCTTAATTATACAAATAAATAAAGCTATATGAGCAGATCGAAAGTTTCTGATAAAGGTAACATATCCTGTGAGATAATAAGGGGGGGGGGGGGGGAGTGCAGCAGGGTTAGATTATGAAGTGTGATAGGCCTGCCTAAAGAGAAGTGTTTTTAGGATGTGCTTAAAAATGTAGAAGTTGGGAACTAATCTAATTGTCCGAGGTAGCGCATTCAAGAGAAGTGGTGGAAGTCAGGAGAAGCCTTGAAGACCGAGTGAGGTTTTCATAACAGTGGATTTTAGTCTTAGGTGACAGAGACAGATGAGGAAGGAAATCTAGGGAGCTCCAGCGCTTTGTGCATTAGGGAGAAAGGTTTATATTGTATTCTATAATGAATACACAACCAGTGATGTAACTAGCACAAACTAGAGCCATCTGTGTATCGTTTAGACCAGGGGTGCTCACACTTTTTCAGCATGTGAGCTACTTTATAAACTGACCAAGGCAAAAGATCTACTACCCACTTCAAGCAGATCCCTGGCTGCATCCCGTGATCGAGCCATACGTCCTTTGCGATCGACCGGTAGATCGTGATCAACGTATTGGAAACCCCTGGTTTAGACTGATAGATTAGCCTGGCAGCCACATTCAGAATATACTGCAGGAGGAAGAGTTTGGCGACATGAAAATCAATAGGTAGGGAGTTAAAGTAGTCGAGAGTAAATAATTGAGAAAATAAAGGTTTTTGATACTTCCATGGTAAGGAAAGTGCATATTCTAGAGATGTTTTTGATGAGCAAGTGACAATATACCACAAACTGAAATTGCAATATCAGGGTTAAGTTTTATTCTACCTTCCTAGTACATCTTATGAAATGCTAAATGGCACCATGATTAAAAGGGCTCTATCCCCATATTTATGGCTTATGAGCCACACATATGCCTGAATAGCCTTTAAAAAAGCTATTCAGGCACCGCTAAATGTATTGTAAAAGACACCCCCGCCCCCGTTTTAAACTAATTCCCTAAAGACGAATATTCAAATCATACTTATCGTGCACGGTGGGCGGTTCGTGCACTGATGGACGTCACCTTTCGGTCACACCCACCTCTGGTGTCTTCTTCCAGCAACGTCCTCCTGGGCTCTTTCTTCCACGCCTTCATCTTCTTTTCTTCCGGCGGGATGTGTTGAAATCCCCCTCTGGTGCCATTTTTGTCAATGGAAATTCGCGACCATACTGCGCATGCTCAGTACGCTCGCGCAGTTCTAAGGGGAACTGAGCATACTGAATTTTGCGAATTGCCATTGACAAAAGCGGCGCTCTGGAGTGTGCGCAGTAGCACGCATGGGATTTCAACACAATCCGCCAGAAGAAAAAAGATGAAGACGTGGGGCACAGGCAGTTCTACAGTCCTATGAAAAAGTTTGGGCACCCCTATTAATCTTAATCATTTTTAGTTCTAAATATTTTGGTATTTGCAACAGCCATTTCAGTTTGATATATCTAATAACTGATGGACACAGTAATATTTCAGGATTGAAATGAGGTTTATTGTACTAACAGAAAATGTGCAATATGCATTAAACCAAAATTTGACCGGTGCAAAAGTATGGGCACCTCAACAGAAAAGTGACATTAATATTTAGTAGATCCTCCTTTTGCAAAGATAACAGCCTCTAGTCACTTCCTGTAGCTTTTAATCAGTTCCTGGATCCTGGATAAAGGTATTTTGGACAAACAATTCAAGTTCAGTTAAGTTAGATGGTCGCCGAGCATGGACAGCCCGCTTCAAATCATCCCACAGATGTTCAATGATATTCAGGTCTGGGGACTGGGATGGCCATTCCAGAACATTGTAATTGTTCCTCTGCATGAATGCCTGAGGATTTGGAGCGGTGTTTTGGATCATTGTCTTGCTGAAATATCCATCCCCGGCGTAACTTCAACTTCGTCACTGATTCTTGAACATTATTCTCAAGAATCTGCTGATACTGAGTGGAATCCATGCGACCCTCAACTTTAACAAGATTCCCGATGCCGGCATTGGCCACACAGCCCCAAAGCATGATGGAACCTCCACCAAATTTTACAGTGGGTAGCATGTGTTTTTCTTGGAATGCTGTTTCTTTTTGGACGCCATGCATAACGCCTTTTTTTATAACCAAACAACTCAATTTTTGTTTCCAAAATGAAGCTGCCTTGTCCAAATGTGCTTTTTCATACCTCAGGCAACTCTATTTGTGGCGTACGTGCAGAAACGGCTGCTTTCTCATCACTCTCCCATACAGCTTCTATTTGTGCAAAGTGCGCTGTATAGTTGACCGATGCACAGTGACACCATCTGCAGTAAGATGATGCTGCAGCTCTTTGGAGGTGGTCTGTGGATTGTCCTTGACTGTTCTCACCATTCTTCTTCTCTGCCTTTCTGATATTTTTCTTGGCCTGCCACTTCTGGGCTTAACAAGAACTGTCCCTGTGGTCTTCCATTTCCTTACTATGTTCCTCACAGTGGAAACTGACAGGTTAAATCTCTGAGACAACGTTTTGTATCCTTCCCCTGAACAACTATGTTGAACAATCTTTGTTTTCAGATCATTTGAGAGCGGGCTGTCCATGTTCGGCGACCATCAAACTTAACTGAACTTGAATTGTTTTGTAGAAAGAAATGGTCCAAAATACCTTCATCCAGGATCCAGGAACTGATTAAAAGCTACAGGAAGCAACTAGAGGCTGTTATCTTTGCAAAAGGAGGATGTACTAAATATTAATGTCACTTTTCTGTTGAGGTGCCCATATTTTTGCACCGGTCAAATTTTGGTTTAATGCATATTGCGCATTTTCTGTTAGTACAATAAACCTCATTTCAATCCTGAAATATTACTGTGTCCATCAGTTATTAGATATATCAAACTGAAATGGCTGTTGCAAACACCAAAATATTTAGAACTAAAAATGATTAAGATTAATAGGGGTGCCCAAACTTTTTCATAGGACTGTATATACTGCTGGAAAGCTGACAGTGTGCTGAATTCAGCGCACTGTCGGCTTTCCCGATCTGTGCCCCGGGTAAAGAGCTTTTGGTCCCGATACCGTAGCTCTTTACAGTTAGAAGGGTGTTCCTCACAGTCAGTCAGGTACGTCTTTCTGTATAAGCAGCGCCAATAGCACTGGGCTCTGAGACCGGGGAGGAACCTCCGCTCACACTGTACAGCGCGATAGGCGCTGCTTTGAACAAGGACGTACCTGACGCCCTTCTGACTGTAAAGAGCTACGGTACTGGGACCAAAAGCTCTTTACCCGGGGCACAGATCGGGAAAGCCGACAGTGCTCTGAATTCAGCGCACTGTTGGCTTTCCAGCAGTATATAAAAAACTGCCTGTGCCCAAATCCATGAAAGGTCCTTTTTAAATAAATTTTGTAATATACTTTATTAACAAATTTTTTGGGAAACTTTCTGTGAAATCCTGCATTTGTTCTGTATTGAGAGCTGTTCCTGCCTCTCACTAAATATTACTGTTTACAGGAGAACGTGGCTGTGTAACATGTAAAGAAAAATAGGTTAGGGAAGGGTCATTTCAAACAGTTATATCTTGAACATTATAAAACGATAGACTTGCATTTGGTGTCATGTGAAAGAGGAGATTCTCTTCTTTAATATGACAAGGTTGCAGTGCCAGCTAAATTATTTCTGGAGATTTCACTGGTTGAAAACAGTTAGGATGAGGATATTTATATGTAAGTTTATACATTTTATAATTTCCAAGATATAGCTGTTTGAAGTGACCCTCCCTATAATACTGTGTATAAACTACAGTGATGGCATTATGTGGAAATATCACTCAGATGTTGTTGATGCAGGGGTTTTTTATGCCAAAACCAAAAATGGACTGAAAAAAGGGAAAAGTACCATCTGCCATTTCTAGGTTCTCAACCTTTATGATAAAGTTGTTTAAAAAATTGCATCAACAAAACCTGACAGTGTGCCCTTACCCTTAAATAAATAAGGAATTACCTGATTAATTTTACATAAATGAATTTCAAGTGTTTGTTTATCCTCATTGAATTTCTGAGGACTGAAAATACAGTAAAAAAATTTTGCAAAGCAGTTGTGGAATATCAGCTCCTTAAAATATCCATTAACCCATGCAAACACATACAAAAATCAATTTAAGTTGAATATTTTATGAATACAAACATCCATTACTAGAAGTTCTGCACACAGACTATAAATATAGATTTCATAGTGAGAAATGTGTTTTTTAATTTCCTCTGGGAAGCTCTTGGTCATGCCAAACATTTATCTGATGCTTTCCAAGGTTTGCCACATCTGTATTTTAGCGTGGCCTTGCCCTCAGTCCTTAGGGAAGCAAGGCTATGTAGCACAATCTGAGCACACCATAGTACTGTCGGATTGATTGGTCTCTTCCTCTAATCTGCTGGATACAAATGCTGCACAAAGAATGGTATGCTGTATTAACTACTAAGAAATGTTTATTTAAAGGGAATGTATATATATATATATATATATATATATATATATATATATATATATATATATATATCACACACACACACACACAACAACTGTAGCTTAAAACCTGAACCATACAAAGTGACAACGTGTAAGTATGTTGCAACATAAATTTGTTTTTGAAATTAGCATATGCTTTTCTACCATGTTGTTAATTTCATGTAGGCTAAGGGTTGGTTCACACTAGCGCTTGTATTCCGTCTGCAAGGAGTCCGCATGGAGACCCCCCTGGATGGAATACAATCGCAATTGCAAGCGATGTGCTTGCAAAGCACATGGAGCCCATAGATTATAATGGGCTCCGTGTGCTTGCCGCGCACTGCCCGCACGAATGAATTGTGCGGGCAGTGCGCGGCAAGCACACGGAGCCCATTATAGTCTATGGGCTCCGTGCGCTTAACTGCACAGTGCTTACATTAGCATTGGTATTCCGTTCGGGGGGGGGTGTCTCCATGCGGACTCCTTGCGGACGGAATACAAGCGCTAGTGTGAACCAACCCCTACTAAGCAAAATCAGTTTCTGCCCGATTTTGCACAAATAATAATATGAAAATGCATGCACGTGAACATTTTTGTGCTCAAATTTAGCAGCCATGTATTTATCATAAAATCTGAATGTGTTACAAGTGGATTTACTGCAGAATTGAGATGACTTCTACTTATTGCAGTATGGATTTTACCATGGATTTATTGCAACCCAAACCATGGCAGAAAAATATGACATTTGTGAATCCACCCTTAGGCTAAGTCCCCACGTGGTGGAAATGTTTGTTAGTTAATATTTATAACACAGGTATATTGCTGTTTGTAGTACTGGCTTATTTATCAGAAAGTTTTGCAGAAGTTCAGCATTTAATAACCCCTTTAAGGCTGCATTCACATCTGCTCCGGAGTCTCCGTTTGGAGAAGACAGAGTCATTGCTAAAGACAATACAGTTCCAGTCCACAGCTGTCCAAGCTTCTCGCCCCAACACCACTGCAAATGAAGGTGGCTGGCAGTTAATGACAGGACAAGTAATTGGCATCGTAACACCAAGTTTCATTCTGCTAACCACCTGGAAATGATACGGGTAGAGACTAGGTGAACTGGTCAGTGTACCAAACAATCCTCTCTACTGGTAGTAAGCCTGGGCTGTCCAGAGCCTATATGCCATGTGCCCTCACATAACCACTGCTCCCAACATCTCCCAGATGCTAGGTCAGAACAGCCTAGATGGTAAGAAATTTGTACAAATCAACATCCTGCTTCTTTCAGTCTAATGATGCTCCTCCTATCAAAATCTGTCATTCATCTATCACCAAGAGGTACACTACCCAAAGTAGCCTTTTTATAGCGCATTGGGGTGATTATATTATCAGCCTCTGCCAAGGATTGTTTTAAGATGATGTTTTTTTCTGAGCCCATATGCAGTTTTTGCCTTAACCTGCTTATAAAGCAGTTCTACCTCAGCTGCAGTAGTGCCACTTTTTTTGCTCTTTTACATGCACTTGTTTTAAGATGAATTTCCTGTGTGTTGAAATGGCAGGCAGAAAGCAATGGGTATCAGGCAGGATCTGAACAGAGCGGTGGGGTATCAGTGCAGATGAGTAGCCATGTTAATTATATTATCATACCCTACCCTACCTACAGTTTAGAACTAATGACTCCTGCAAAATCCCTGTAAAGGAAGTCTGTCACCAGAACTTAGCCCAAGCCATCAGTGCATATCACATGCCATAATTTTTTTTTATTTTTCCATCAATGTAACCGTATAAGAGCTAGCTGTTTTTTTTTTTTTTCAGGACAAGTGATAATATAAAACAGCACCATTTTTGTATACATATACTATATTGATTAACTCTGAGAGGAAAAATATAAAATGAACAATTCGGCCATTGTCTTTACGTTATAAATTGTACAGTTTACAGTCACATCAATCTGGGAGAACCCTTTACAGGGTGATCTGTGAAAGGCAGATTGCGGCAAAAGTGAGAGCCAAGAGATGTGTTGCCTTTATGAAAGTGGATAGCTACATACAGTGCCTACAAGTAGTATTCAACCCCCTGCATATTTAGCAGGTTTACACATTCGGAATTAACTTGGCATTGTGACATTTGGACTGTAGATCAGCCTGGAAGTGTGAAATGCACTGCAGCAATAAAGAATGTTATTTCTTTGTTTAATTTTTTTTTAAATTGTGAAAAGTTTATTCAGAGGGTCATTTATTATTCAACCCCTCAAACCACCAGAATTCTGTTTGGTTCCCATAAAGTATTAAGAAGTAGTTCAGGCACAAAGAACAATGAGCTTCACATGTTTGGATTAATTATCTCTTTTTCCAGCCTTTTCTGACTATTTAAGACCCTCCCCAAACTTGTGAACAGCACTCATACATGGTCAACATGGGAAAGACAAAGGAGCATTCCAAGGCCATCAGAGACAAGATCGTGGAGGGTCACAAGGCTGGCAAGGGGTACAAAACCCTTTCCAAGGAGTTGGGCCTACCTGTCTCCACTGTTGGGAGCATCATCCGGAAGTGGAAGGCTTATGGAACTACTGTTAGCCTTCCACGGCCTGGACAGCCTTTAAAAGTTTCCTCCCGTGCCGAGGCCAGGCTTGTCCGAAGAGTCAAGGCTAACCTAAGGACAACAAGGAAGGAGCTCCGGGAAGATCTCATGGCAGTGGGGACATTGGTTTCAGTCAATACCATAAGTAACATACTCCACCGCAATGGTCTCCTTTCCAGACGAGCCTGTAAGGTACCTTTACTTTCAAAGCGTCATGTCAAGACTCATCTACAGTTTGCTCATGATCACTTGGAGGACTCTGCGACAGACTGGTTCAAGGTTCTCTGGTCTGATGAGACCAAGATCAAGATCTTTGGTGCCAACCACACACGTGACGTTTGGAGACTGGATGGCACTGCATACAACCCCAAGAATACCATCCCTACAGTCAAGCATGGTGGTGGCAGCATCATGCTGTGGGGCTGCTTCTCAGCCAAGGGGCCTGGCCATCTGGTCCGCATCCATGGGAAGATGGATAGCATGGCCTACCTGGAGATTTTGGCCAAGAACCTCCTCTCCTCCATCAAGGATCTTAAGATGGGTCGTCATTTCATCTTCCAACAAGACAACGACCCAAAGCACACAGCCAAGAAAACCAAGGCCTGGTTCAAGAGGGAAAAAATCAAGGTGTTGCAGTGGCCTAGTCAGTCTCCTGACCTTAACCCAATTGAAAACTTGTGGAAGGAGCTCAAGATTAAAGTCCACATGAGACACCCAAAGAACCTAGATAACTTGGAGAAGATCTGCATGGAGGAGTGGGCCAAGATAACTCCAGAGACCTGTGCCGGCCTGATCAGGTCTTATAAAAGACGATTATTAGCTGTAATTGCAAACAAGGGTTATTCCACAAAATATTAAACCTAGGGGTTGAATAATAATTGACCCACACTTTTATGTTTAAAATTTATTAAAATTTAACTGAGCAACATAACTTTTTGGTTTGTAAGATTTATGCATCTGTTAATAAATCCTGCTCTTGTTTGAAGTTTGAAGGCTCTAACTTATTTGCATCTTATCAAACCTGCTAAATCTGCAGGGGGTTGAATACTACTTGTAGGAACTGTATATTCAGACCCCCATATAATAAAAATAGACTCCAGATTGTTACTAGTTAAACAAAATAAACAGTTGCAAAAACTTTACTTATGCCATTTAGTGATCATGTTAAATATTGTATCAATTTTATTGTGTGATTTATAATGGTTACTGCAATACCAAATACATCTATGTTACTACAGTATAATACTTATGATGGCCATTTAATAAAGTGTATTAATAAAACGAGTTAATTATAATTTACTTTTACTATGAAGGCTTTACTCATTTCTATTATTATATTTACACACATACACTGTTTACGTCATTCACCATGCCAGAAAAATAACATTACAGTTCTATTGCTCCGATCATCATTATAGATGCAGTAATATCCAAGATGTTTTTATTTACAAAACATTTTGGGGCAGGGGATCAATATTTTATTACTTAAAAAATATGCTATTTTTGCACGATTTTTTAGTCCTCTTGAATTTATAATCTTTAGAACACTTTTATAACACATTGCACTGCTTTGGTAGAGCAATGTATTATGCTGTCTGTCATTGGCAGGCAGTCTAGCAGACTGTGACTTCGGTATATACCGAAGGCAGACCTGCCATGTATTGGCATTGGCAACCTGCAATTGAAGGGTGCAGATTCCTAAGAAAGGAAGCTCTTGAGACATTTAAATGCCAGTCACTAAAGGGTTATAGCCAGGATCAGAGGTTTTCTGATCCTAGGACCTGCCTTGCTAAGAGTACACAGCCAGGCACCCCCTTCACACAGCGAGGGAGATCCTATAGGGTTCTGGCGCTTATGATGCAGAAAGTAACTGACAAGGTCACTAAGCAGTTGATTTCTCTTAGGAATAACAAAGTAATGACTCAGTGTAGAGTTCTAAGAAAGGAGGTTGCAGAAATTTTATATTACAGGGAGTTCATGTATTTACTACAAACATGTCAGGAGAGATAACATGGAGTGGGAATGGAGTTACAAGGATTAGGGATAACTGGACTGAAATAGTTTTCTGGTAAGGTTTTTATTTTCCTTTAAACTATTCAGACCTGTACAAAAAACGCATCATTCATCTTACCAATCCCCCATTGTCTTTGTTTCTGGTCAATCTCAACACGCTTTATTAGCGTAATATGCTTGAATGTTTTTTAACGAGTTAGGCTTTAATAAGCAACTTCATGTTAATGACATTTCCATCTATGATACCATGCCATATCTGAATATTTGTTTCATTCTGATATTCTTCACATCTTGTTTATAGTTTGGACTCCTGTTCAGTAATGAACCTTGCATAACCTGCTACAGGGTGTGGGGGAGGGGAAATGACAACATCTATTTGCATATATATGTCTCTGAAATGTTGTCAGTGCTTTACTGAAATGTTCCTGCTTGTAAAAAGAGCATATCCAACAAAAGGCAACTGCTACTTATGCAATACATGAGCCGACCAGAATAGTTGCATTTGCTCAGACTCTTCCTAGTCCAAGGCAAAGGGCGACCAAAGGAGGAATAGCCATGAAGTATGTCAGCCAAGTGATAAAGTTCATTTTAGTAATAAGCAGACATTAATTCGCGTTTCCATAAATAATACCTGAGGGCTGCTCTCCTTTTAGACATTTACCTCACTTTGCACCCACGTTCATTTTCCATAGCAAGGAAAGAAGACGTTCTGACGGTGCAGCAGCCTGAGCGTTCCAAGCCTCGCTCTCGGATCCATGAGTGCTGCTCACGTGAGGGGTACATTGTTGTGGTCGCCGATTGGTTGCTAATCCAGGCAAGTTCCTATTGGCTGTCATTGGCACTGGGCGCAGGAACTGGGTGACGGGTCACGGTGGAGAGCTCCGGGTCCAGCACTAGGTACTGGTTGTGTTCTAGGGGAGTCGTTGTGTCTGTGCACTGTTTACTCTGTACATGATAGCCTCGTCATGGCGGCTCTTATAACTCGCACAGTTTTATCTGCACAAGTCCAGTGATACTACTGACCTTTATTACATGACGTTGCAGGTGAACTTGGAATTGTAGAGTGAAGGTTAAGCCTACTTGCAGCTCCACTATACACGTTTTCTAGTCACTCCTCTGAGGTCTGACAGCAGGAAGGATCGTGTGCCCTGGAGTATATACACCATGCTGCCAAACACTGGGTAAGCTTGCACAGTATGGTAAACATTTACTAACGATTTCTGATTGGGCGTACATAAAGCTTAAAAGGGGTATTAAAATCATTGTCCCCCTGAGAGTCCACAAAATGCTGTCTTCAGGTTGTTTCCATGTGTCCTTGCTGCTTCTTAAGTGGGCACTGACTGTAATAGACTTCACGCTAAAGAGTGCAGTTCAGTAACACGTCTTGGGAGCGTTCACACTTGTGCTTGTGTCTGCACTGTGTCATTCCAAAGTCAGACATGCAAGACTGTGTCCGGTTTCTCCTCGGAGAGGCTGCAGGCGGACACCGGTGGTTTACTTTTAAAACCCATTCAAACGAATGGGTTTTAAAATTGATGGCTGGGAAGCCGTCCCCTGTCCAGTTTCTCGGGGATGAGGACGGAAACCCGCCGGAATGACACTGGGCGGACACGGGCACAAGTGTGAATGCCCCCTTATTGATCAACCGATCAGTGTCAGGTAATACAGATTACAAGGTTCAACCTGTATTACTTGACACTGATCGGTTGATCAGTAATGGGGCGTTCACACTTGCACCCTTGTCCGCCCTGTGTCATTCCACCGGGTTTCCGTCCTCAGCCCAAGTGTGAACGCCCCTTTATTGATCAACTGATCAGTGTCAAGTAATACAGGTTACAAGGTTCAACAATGTTATTGAAACTTGTAACCTGTATTACCTGACACTGATCGGTTGATCAATAAACATGTTACAGTCTATACAAGACGGGTTGGGTCCCTACTTCAACACGACATATAGTGAGCCTACCACACCTTGTTAAATGAAATGGGCACTGGGCACAGTCTCCTGAATTCCGGGTGGGTGGGCATAGGTGAAGTGGGGTCGCAGGAGTCGGGTCACCCGGAGTGGTAGTTGGAGATGGCTGTGGCCACGAAGCACCATGACGGCGATCGGTGATAGCCTGATTCCCCTATACACCTAGTCTGCCCCGGAAGGTGATTAAAAATAGTTATATTCTCTTTTCCTGGGCTTCCAACGCATCTCCAGCATCCACTTCGGGGATCTTCCGGCCCAATCACAGGCCCTAGCAGTGACTTCTGGGGTATGTGACCTCAGTCACAGGCAGAAGAGGACTGAGGAGGATGCTGAAGAGAGCCAGATGGAGTGAGAATACCCAGGAGAGGTGAGATAAGGTGAATAGAAATGTTATTTATATCACCTCTTCAGGGCCTCCGATTATTATACACTGGAGTTTGAGGAGACCCCAGTGTATAATAATACTGAGCATATTTATATTGTGTGGGGTCCACTGTGGAGCATATTTATATTGTGTGGGGTCCACTGTGGAGCATATTTATAGTGTGTGGGTCCACTGTGGAGAATATGTATAGTGTGTGGGGGCCACTGTGCAAAAATTCTTCGATTAGCCATATTCTGACACCTGTAACTGCTTTATATTTGCATTAATGGACATGCATAAGGTGTCAAAAAAGTAGGGTAAGGGTGCATTCACACTGAGTAAACGCTAGCTTATTCTGAACGTAAAACACGTTCAGAATAAGCGGCGTCTAAAGCAGCTCCATTCATTTCTATGGGAGCGGGGATACGAGCGCTCCCCATAGAAATGAATGGGCTGCTTCTTTCACTCCGTGCAGTCCCATTGAAGTGAATGGGGAGTGCCGGCGTATACGGCAAGCTCTGCTCATGCCGGAGCGTACACGCCGGCACTCCCCATTCACTTCAATGGGACTGCACGGAGTGAAAGAAGCAGCCCATTCATTTCTATGGGGAGCGCTCGTATCCCCGCTCCCATAGAAATGAATGGAGCTGCTTTAGACGCCGCTTATTCTGAACGTGTTTTACGTTCAGAATAAGCTAGCGTTTACTCAGTGTGAATTCACCCTAAGATGTACTTTTTAGTTGTATTGTTTTGGACAATGTCTATTGCTTTGATTGGTTTTTATTTAAAAAAATTTTAAAAAATTGCAGTTGTTTTTTTTTTTTCTCACCTACACTGTTCACTGTATGGGAAAATATTTTTAACTGTTTGTAAACCGAACATTATTGAACACAGGGATACTACATGAATGTGTGTTTCACTTTTATTTATATAATTTTATATGTATTCTAGGGAAAGGGGGAGTTATTTGAATCTTTTATTCTTTTGTAGTGACGAAAGTCACTACAGACACAACTCTGTTTCCCAAGTGATTACAACAGATTCAAAGCCCTACTTAGCCCCTCAGGATGTCACTGTAAGACTATCCCCTATTTCCCCCAGCTTTTTCCTTTAGTAGCATTAAAAGGCAATAATAATAATAACAATAATAATATAAAATAGTGATGTACAATAACTAAAGGTAAATCTGCTCAATGGTTTGGAATCGTCTTGCTAACTACTTTGTATTTTATTACAGGAGACTTGCAGGATGTACTCTGTTTATCACTGGTGCCAGTCGTGGTATTGGAAAAGCCATTGCCTTAAAAGCTGCCAGAGATGGTGCTAATGTGGTCATAGCAGCAAAAACTGCAGAACCACATCCAAAACTGCCAGGAACTATCTACACCGCAGCTGAGGAAAGTAGGTCTCAAAATGTGTTAACCTATTGAACAAATTCATTTTAGATGACATTTTCAGCCATGAAACATTGTGTAGATTGTTTCTTTATTATGCATGGACAAATTCTGTACCAAATTAATGTGGAGAATGTGTATAGTTGTGCTTTGGTCAAGGATATAACAGTGGAGGCTCAGAAAGTTCACAATAAAAAGTTATATGTACCCCAAAACAGTATCAATATAAAGTGCAGATCATCTCACAAGAAATAAGTCCTTAAAGGGATTCTACCATTAAAACCTCTTTTTCTGTGGATGAGACGTCAGAATAGCCTTTAAAAAGGCTATTCCTCTCTTACCTTTAGATGTGATCTCCAGCGCGGTTCCTTAGAAATACCGGTTTTTACCGGTATGAAAATTAGTTCTCTCACAGCGATGGGGGTGGGCCCCAGCGCTGAAAATGCGATGGGGGCATCCCCACTGCAGCTCGAGAACACGATCCTATGACGCCTCTATCTTCGGCTGGATCCTCCCCTTCTCTGTCGTCTTCCTCCGACGCCTGCGCAGTTGGCTCTGGCGGCCATTTTTGGGAGGCCGCTCCTGCATTAAACTTCAAGAGCAAGAGCGGCCTCCCAAAAATGGCTGCCGACCGGCATGCACAGTCGGCTCTACTAGTGTCTCACTGGCAGAGCCAACTGCGCGGGCGCTGGACACCCTTGTTTCCCTGGATGGTTTCTAACTTTCTTGTGCGAATAGAACGCGTGACAGCAGTAAGAGAAAAGGAGGCGTGCTTGTGATATGAATAAATGAAAGATGGTGTAACAGGGGGCACATTGTGGTTAAGGAACAATCGTGCTGTAAGGATATTAGCTGTGAACAAGAGACCTTATTACCTGCCAAGGGAACTATAACATGTTATTGTTCTAGCTGCCCCACACACACACATTCACACACTCTGCAAAAGCTGATTCTGCTTGTAATGTGCTACATGCTGTGGTGAGCCAGCTGAAATCATTACACATCCATGCCCTTTTCCTTGTGTCTGGAGATTTCAACCATGTCTTTCTACCATCCACTCTACCCAGCTTCACACAGTATGTAACCTGTCACACTAGAGCAGGGGTGCTCACACTTTTTCAAAATGTGAGCTACTTTATAAACTGACCAAGGCAAAAGATCTACTACCCACTTCTTGTGGGCGGGGCTGGGACAGGCCTGTGGGCGGGCATGTGGGTGGGGTCAGGCGGAGCGTGAGAGCAGGAGACAGCGGCGTTCTGTGGCCGCCCAGGGATCCCCGATGTCTGCTTGTTCACAGCACAGGCTGAGAGTTATCTCTGGACACTGGCAGGCTGGGGCTGCAGCAGCCCCGCCTGCCAGTGTCCGGAGATGACTCTCAGCCTGTGCTGTGAACAAGCAGCACCCCGGCTCCCTCCATCCCTAAGAGCGGAGAGCGCGTCATCCCCCGGAGCTGCTGCTGCCCGGCCTGCAAGTGTCCGGAGTGCTTGTTCCTACGCAGGCTGAGAGTTGTGAACAAGCAGACACCGGGGATCCCTGGCTGCATCCCGCGATCGACCCATACGTCCTTTGCGATCGACCGGTAGACCCCTGCACTAGAGAAAGCAAAACACTGCACTTGCTCTTTGCCAATGTAAGAGAGGCATATAGCTCATCAGCCCTACCGCCCCTAGGTAGATCAGATCACAAACTGGTGCATCTGCGACTGATATACAAGCCACTCGTATGTAGAGAACCAGCTGCTACTTGTACAGTGAGAATCTGGTCAGAAGAGTGTGTGGGGGCTCTGAGGGATTGTTTTGATACAACTGCATGCGAAGTGTTGCAAGTTTCCTATCTGAATGATATTGAGAGGCTTACACACTGCATAACGGACTACATTAATTTCTGTGTAGACAACATGGTACCCACAAAAGTAGGGAGTTGTTTCTCTAATAACAAGCCATGGATCAATTCTGATATAAAAGCTCTTCTCAAGGAGAAAAAGATGGCCTTCAGATCTGAAAACAGGAAATGCCCGGGAGTTGTACTGAAGGAACTGAGGCGACAAATTAGGGAGGGAAAAGCCAATTACAGGAGGAAGATGGAACAGCAGATGACAGAAGGATGTGTCAGTAAAGTTTGGAATATTCTTAAAGCAATATCTGGTCACAGTTAACCCATCTCCCAGGCAGAAGGAGACACCAAATGGCTTAATGAACCAAATCTATTCTTCAACAGATTTGATCACACACCACCCCCACCCACCCCAACAGGTCATTCAACACCCCCTTCCCCAACGCCAGGGCCCCACCCCTACCTGCTTGCTCAAACCAAACCAGTTCCTTTTGCACCCAGCTGCCATCAGTCTACAATCTGATCTTCACAGTCTCAAGTGTGGGAAATCAGGAAGATAAAAGCAGATAAGGCTGGAGGACCCAATGGGATAAGTGTGAAAGTCCTTAAATTTGTGGAGACCATCTGTGTGGTGTTATTGCACATGAGCCTGAAGCCGGGAGTGGTACGACAACTGTGAAAAACATCTTGTGTGGTACCAGTTCCAAAGACTCCTCATTTGACGGACCACAACATGGCTACAGACTTGTAGCATTGACATCCCATTTGATGAAGGTCCTAGAGAGACTGATCCTGAGAGACATCTCTGACCTCCAGTGAGCTCTGCCATGGAACCCCTCCAGTTTGCCTATTGCCCGGGCATTGGGGTGGATGATTCCATCATCTACCTTTTTCACAGAGCTCTTTTTCACCTGTTGAAACTAGGGAACACTTGAGAATTATGTTCTTTGATTTCTCCAGTGCTTTCAACACCATTCAGCCAGGGCTACTGAGAGACAAGCTGGACTTTGTTGAAGTGGACCATCACCTGTCCAACTGGATCCTAGACTACCTCACAAACCGAACTCAGTATGTGAGAGCCCAGGACTGTGTCTGACACTGTGATCTGTAGTACGGGGGAACCACAAGGTACAGTTCTTGCCCCTTTCCTCTTCACTCATCTAGCTGTTACTTGCAAAAGTACTCCGATGACTCTGCAGTAGTATGCCTCCTCACTGACGGAGATGACAGGGACTACAGAGACTTAAACTGGGATTTTGTGGAATAGTGCCAGCGGACTCCCCTCAGGATTAATGCTGGGAAGACCAAGGAGATGGAGGTGGACTTTAGTAAGCGGAGATAAATCAAATCAAATAGGCTTTATTGGCACGTCCGAATAGATATGCTCCAGAACCAGTGGACATCCAGGGAACAAGCACTGAGATAGTCCTAAGACCTATATGCACCTGGGTGTGCTCCACAATAATAAGCTGGACTGGGCTGATCACCTCGATCACAGAAAGAGTCACAGCAGGTTCTACCCGCTCAGGAGGCTGAGGGCCTTTGGAGTCCAGGGGGTACTTCTTAGGGCCTTTTTAAGCTCTGGTAACATCGGCCATATTCTTCATAGTGAAAAGTGTGCAGCTAAAGTGATTTTTTTTATAGGGAAAAAAGGAATTTTCCATATTCTAATCCTAATGTTAATAAAAATTTGTGGCACAGTTGTGGAATCAATTGCTTATTATACCTCTTGATAAATTCCTTGAGTGGTGGTGTGGTTTCCAAAATGCGGTTACTTTTGAGGGTTTCCACCTGAGAACTATTGCAGCAAAATGTGCTCTTCAACCTCACAGTGGTGCTCCTTCTCTTAGAATGCTACAGTGTGCCCAAACAGCAGTTTATATTTACATGTGGGGAATTTCTGTGTTCAGGAGAAATTGTGTAACAAATTGTGTGATGCATTTTTTTCCTTTGACTCCTTGTAAATTTATAACTCTTATGGTTAATTAATGTATTATTGCAAAAAAAAGTTAAATATCTAAACTTCACCTCCATATTGTTTTAATTCCTGCGGATTTCTGCCAGGAGTCCGGGGAAGGTGAAAAATGTCTGGTCCAGCGGCACTCGGGGCCTTGTTCCAGCAGAAGTCCTCCTGGCAGAAGTGCGCTAGGCTATTTAGTGGCCTCAGTAGTCACAGGAGAGTTCAAGTGATGTCACTCACATGAGTCACTGATGACATCTCGAGTCCGTTCCTGCCACTGCTGAGGCCATCCGGAGAAGCCTCGCGCACCCTGAGGTTCAAGTTACTTTGAAGATTCTTACATGGTGAGCTACAGATGCCCTTTTTTTTTTTTTTATTTGCTTATTGCTGAGAGCAGTCTCATGCGGTGAGGACTTTTGCTGGTAGATGACCCCGGGTGCCGCTGGAGCGTCAGAGACAGCAGAGTATCTATCTATCTATATATCTATCTATCTATCTGTCTAATTATTTTATTATATTTTTTTCCATTTTTCACCTTTCCCAGCCTCCTGGCAGACATCTGTAATTTGTGGACAATCCCTTTAAAGCAATAGTTCTCAACCTTTCTAATGCCGTGACCCCGCAATACAGTTCCTCATGTTGCGGTGACCCCATTCAGTTTGGAACACGCGTCCATAACGGCGTGCGTTCCAGCTGAATAGCGCTGCTGTAGACAGTAGCGCAGCTTCTCAGTGGCTAAAGCCATCAGAAAGATGTATTTTCTGATGGCTTTAGGCATACCTTGCAACTTTTGAAGATTAGAAAGAGGGAGAAAGCATGTGGCGTGCGCAGCGTGCCGTGGCAAATTTAGCCCCGCCCACTTTTATGTTGACTCCGCCTATTCTCATTCATTTTTCATCTGCTCCCACACAGTATACTCCTCCTACAGTCACCCGTACATTATATGTCCCCCCACCATCTCTCCCCCAGTTTCATATAACCCCTCCATCTCTGCCCCCAGTTTCATGTTCCCCCATCTCTGCCCAGAGCTTCATGTACCTCCATCAATGCAATCAATTGCATTTGAGGCTTGAGAAAGCGCACATAGCTGCGCGAAACGGCTGTTGCCTTCTTGCCACTCTATGCTGTTCCTTCCTCCCTGCACGAATTGTTCTTAAAGATGTATTACCTCAATAAAAGGAGTCTTTTATGAAAACGAGCCTTGGCGTGGGTGAGTGCCCTTCCAATTTTTCTATTTTTTCATTGTAAATAATATATAATTACCAAATGTTGGCTACAGATGGTTTTGGTGGTAATCTTCACAACTGAACAAGGAATTTTTTTGTCAACTTTATAAATCTGATAAGTACTGTTACTTTGTGTCCATTTCCTGCAAAACTAGAAAATAACTGCCAAGTGCCTACAGAGCTTGAATCTGACTGTTATGTATGTATTTTCTCTTCATAGTTGAAGCTGTTGGTGGAAAGGCTTTACCATGCATTGTCGATGTGAGAGATGAAAATCAGATTAGTGAGGCAGTGGAAAAAGCAGTGAAAACTTTTGGAGGTACCACCATATTTTTTTTTTAACAATATGCAAAATTATGCAAATTTACTTAAGAAAAAAAGTAATAAGAATAATGCTGCTTTTGTTTGCATACTTTATTCCATTTCTTACGTCTTGCTAACAACTTGTAATATTTCTTAGTGGAACTTTGTAAAAATATTGTCTAAGATATTTAAAATTTCCTGGATTTTTGCCACTTCAAAAGAATATCAAGAATGATCAAGAATAAAATTAGCCATACACATATAAAAGTCAAAAATGATGCTGACAATTGATCTCATTTTAAGCATAACCAGCTAAATATCCCATGGGATAGTATAGATAAAATAACATTCTTAGTCTGCAGCAGATTTTAAGTGATCAGCTGATCGGGCCATATACTTATATTTTTGAGCAACCCACGGCTGAAAATCTCTGTCACAACTCATAACATATTTTGCCAGACAATTGCCTGCCATTGCCTATCATTAAACTATACTAGTATGGCAAATTGATATAAAAGATAAAATCCAAATTTTATTGACTATGGATTAAAATAAATTGTTCATCATTAACATTTGTTTTTACTTTTTTTTTTTTTTTTGAGTGTTGACTGAAATGGCCAAAAACAGCCTTTTCAACCAACATTTATCTCTTGTGGATCTCCAGCTTAAGCAGGAGGTGATGGGGCCAGCAAGTTTCAGAGATTTATCAATAGTAAAGACAGTAATTGGAGAGCAGTTCGATATTTTTCTAGAAGATAAGACATATACACCAGGTTTCAGCAAGAAAAAATATTTAATATTTTTTATAATTTAACCTTCCCTGATGGTCAAATAATAGAGTAATCAGAGTAGAGGGGTCAATGTCAAAAACTGGGATGCTAGTACGGAAACACCTAAAAAGGTGAGTGTTTGTTTTTCCTGACCACTGTCCCATTCAAGCCTATTTCATCCAACTGTGCTATCTTCTCACCAGCCCTGTACTGATCTGACAGATTGATGTGGGGCAGGAAAGGAGAGAGCTGTGCAGACACACAGCTTTCTCGTTGATTGAAAGTGGCGCTTTATCAGTACTTCTCTTGCATCATTTTCTATCATTTGAACAGTCCAAGTTTGGCACATATATGAAGATAAACCTTAGTTTTAGACTGGTGTTTAACTGCCACTGTTAATAAAGCAGGGTGTGCAGACAAATAGAGCCTGCCAGACATATGTGAGAGTGCTATTGTGAAGAACATTGACTGGATTTATCATTCTTATCCTACTGTTTGTTAAAGGGGTTGGCCACTTTCAGACCAATATTGACAAACAATTGTACAATAAAAAGATATACAATTTTCCAATATACTTTCTGTATCAATTCCTCACGGTTTTCTAGATCTCTGCTTGCTGTTGTTCATTCTGTTACCTCTAGGGGATAAAACTCTGACCATGGTCATGTGATTTCCGGTCCATGGTCATGTGATTTCCGGTCCATGGTCATGTGATGAGCACACAGGTGCACAGCTGATTACCAGGCTGATGTCTGATTATTGTCCTGTGACTATAATGAGCGGCACCTGTGTGCTCATCACATGACCATGGACAGTAAATCACATGACCATGGTCAGAGTTTTATCCTCTAGAAGTAACAGAATGAATGACAGCAAGCAGAGATCTAGAAAACTGTGAGGAATTGATACAGAAAGAATATTGGAAAATTGTATATCTTTTTATTGTACATTTGTCAATATTGGTCTGAAAGTGGCCAACCCCTTTAAGGATAAGCAACACTTCTGTCAAACAATCCTCATCCCCTGTTATCTTATTATTATTCATGTCAATATAATTTGCAGGTTATCTAATGCCTAGAACACTCCCCTACTTAACATAATTATATATGGCAGGTCCTCAGGATAATTCATAAAAGCCTGAACTTGAAAAACTCCTTTAAGGCTGAGTTCACACGGGGTATTTTGGTATCTGCCTCAAAATCCTGACCAAAAAAAATTGCTCTCATTGAAATCAATGGCAGCTGGTCAGTTCCTTTTCCAGGAGCGGTCAGTTCCGGCTCCTGGAAAAAAAGAAGCGACAGGGTTATTCTTCAGGCGGATTCGCTTCGTGACATCTGCCTGAAGACACTCCCTCCTCCCGACTAGGCCCATTCATTTGGGCCTAATCCGGAGCGGTGTGTGCGACTGGATACCAGTGCACTGCACTGGCATCCAGTCGCAGCTATCAGTTTTTTGGTCTGCAATCTGAGGCGGCCTCCACCTCAAATTCCTGACCGAAAAACTCTGTGTGAACTCAGCCTAAAATTGACCTGTTATAAGCTGTTATCAGTAAGCTGTTATTTCAGTCAAGGCTAAAACATGTGCTTATGCTAAAATATTTTTTGTATAATTTTTCACTGATTTAAACAGGTATAGACATCTTGGTGAACAATGCTAGTGCCATCAGCTTAACAAACACTCTTGATACACCAATGAAAAAAGTTGATCTCATGATGGGCATTAATACTAGAGGAACATATCTCACGTATGTAGCACTTGGAAAGTTTCCATTGTAATATATTGGTTAATGATCATAAGAGATTCTCCAGGATAAAAAAAAAATAATTTATATTATGCTGGGGAAGGTGGAAACAAAAAAAACAAACCATACTTACCTGTACCCAGTTCTCCGGTGTCCGGTTCTGCTGCTTGGCTGTCTTCTTTTGCTGAAAGTCCTCACTGGTTGTGATATCCCATGTCCATCGCTGAGGCCACTGATTGGCAGGAGCAGTGGGGACTTCTGTCCAAAGTAAATACAGGAGCTGCAGGACTAGACTGCGCTGGGAGACATTGGAGCACCAGTCAAGTATGGTTTTTTAAATAAAGTAAAAAAAAAAAAAAAAAAAAAAAGATTTCACCTTCCCCATCCTAAAAGTAAAAGAAAAAAAATATCCTGGACAACCCCTTTAATAGTAAGTTAGTAGTGAGTATTTTTGTATTTATAGGAATGTATGTGTGCATAATGTATATAGTTTCAGTATGTTATTTTTGTGTACATATTACTTATTACATTATGTTTCTGATTTTAGAGTGATTATGTTTACTGTATACATGAAAAGTTTTACAACTTTCTAAGGCTACATTCACATTTGTGTCAGAGTCTTAGGTTTTCTTAGTGTCAGACAGTACTGTCCATAGACTAGTACTGGGGGAGAGGACGTTCCTCACAGCTCAGCACCATGGCTGGGCGGTAAGGAATGCCCTCCTCTGACAGTACAGAACTATTGATAGTACTGTCAGGAGAGGCGTTCCTCACAGCCCAGCTAGATTTACAGGAATGCCCTTCTGACAGTGGGCAGACATCGGTAACGGCACCGATATCTCCACCTCCGGGCCCATAACAGGAAAGTCATCAGTGCGCTGAATTCAGCGCACTGTCGGCTTTCTAGCAGTGTATAAAACTGCATGTGCCTGAGGACATTGAAAGGTGGGTGGAGTGCTATTAGAAGCAGAATAGTTGAATTTTTGAAAATCATGTTTATCTTATCAATTTTAAAGAAATTATTATTTATTATTATGCTTACTTGTATAGCGCCATCATATTCTGCAGCGCTTTACAGCAAGGATCCTATCTATACTGCTTGATAATGTGGGTGTAAGACTTTTCCTAAATACACTGCTTCAGCAAAACTGCTTTGTTTGTCCACTATATCACTTTATTCATTTTTTTTTTAACACATCCCTTGACTCATAAGTCAAGTGATGTATCTGCTGCTCTGAGGGGGGAGGGAGGAGGGGCTAAGTACACGGGAGCGAGCCTGGAGGGGGGGGGGCAGTTTACCCTTTGGGGGGAAGGGACCGCCAATACAGACTGTGCCAGTATCTACACTCCCCGCTGTAATAAAGAGGCGGATGCCGGAGAGTGTAGAAGCCGGCACAGATGCCTGCAACATCGCTATGCTCTCTGCCCTGCATGAAGCCAGCAGCGGCAGGAGCGATGCTGCTATTCCAGAGCGGAGGGGGGAGGGCGGAGGAGCGGAATAGCAGGAGCTCCTGCTGCTGCTGGCTTCATGCAGGGCAGAGAGCATAGCGATGTTGCAGGCATCTGTGCTGGCGTCTACACTACCCGGCATCCGCCTCTCTATTACAGCGGATGCCGGGTCTGTATTCGCATTGTGAGCATGCACACAGGGCCAGCAGCATCTCGCCGCTGGCTTTGTATATGTAACCCCGCCCACCAATGACGTAACAAAGCAGGAAGACAGAAAATTTCACAGCAACGAAGACTGGTGAGTATGTGACGTGGAACAACCCCTTTAAAAGAGTTGTGCCACTTATCGCCCATCCACATCAAAGGGGATAAGTGTCCATCTGCTGGGGACTTTCAGTACTCCGTTCTCCTAATCACTGGAGGATACAGTGATGTGACACTTATCCGCTATTGTGGGGATAAGGGAATAAGTTTCTCTAATGGCACATCCCTTTTAACAACCAAAAGTTACTATGTGCTCCAAAAAACTGAATCTCAGAATTTCTACATGAATTGAATCTTCAGATATGAAAAAGTCGTAAAGCCAAAAGTGACTGTGGCAACAAGGGGTTCAGTGGGAAGTTTACAGTGGCCTATGAGCTCCAATTCATATTCTGTATGGGCTTCATTCTTACAGCATTCAGGTGCAGCCAAAGTAATGTGTCACCTGTATGCTGTGTGTCATTACAATTACAGCAATACCAAATTTATAGAAATCTAAAAAAAATCTAATGTTTTGATCGCTTTTTTATTCAAATTTGTATAGGAGACCATTTTGGCTCTCTTGATTTTTTTTTTTTTTTTTTTTTATTTATTTTTTAAATTCAGCCCCTTTCCTTCCAGCTCTGGCATTCAACGTATTGAGAAATGTTTTAGAAATTTGTAGACCAGGCATTTTCAGACACAATCGGCATTCCTCAGTCTAGCGTCATTGCTGTGAGGAACCCCCCCCCCCCCCCCCCGTTCTGTACTCTAACATAGCCTTGTACTGTCAGAGGGGGTGCCCCTTACTGCCCAGCAATGATGCTGAACTGTGTGGAACACCTCACCCAGTGCAAGTTTATGAATGAGAACGGTCACAGAGGTTGGAGGGGGGGGGGGCATGCCTCACAACCCAGAGATGACTCTAAGGCTGTGAGGAACACCATTTTGACATTGGGGAAGTATTGGTGCTGGATTCAATGGCACCAAAATCTCCACCATCAGGGCACATACCAGGAAAGCCCACTGCTCTGAAGTCAGAGCGCTGTCAGCTTTTTAGCGGTATATGAATCTGCACATTCATGAGGAAATGAGGTCCTCTTTAAGTACACCAAATGCAACACAATACATATAGCAATGCAACATATGCACTGTACTGAGAGTAACAGTACAACATGTGACTCTACCTCTTATACTAATTCTACATGCAGCTCACTTTTTGGCCTAATTTTTCCTCGCATCTGTCCCAAGCAAGTTACACACTCTGCTGAAAAGTATTGATAGTGCTGTAAGACGAATGTACACCTTGAACAGCTGAATCTCAATGGGGACAGTAGACCTCCATGATCAGTTCTATTTGGCAGCTCAATTAGTTTAGACTTCACCTTATAACACATACTACATGGAAATGGTATACATTGTGGGGTTGGCTCTCAGCGAAAACAAAAACATCTTCCTGCAACCTAACTCTTTAAAAAGGACTTGCCCACAATGCCTATCCCTAGTTTAAAGCTATTGCCCTAAATTCTTCCCTTTTACAACACTCCCCCCTTATTCCATTGAGAAGACACAAAAACCATTTGGAAATTGAATTATCTAGTCTGTATTACTCTTTTACATAATTGCTCCTGCTTGTCAATGGATACATTTCGGTAACTATAATATAAAGTTGTTACAAAGTGTATATCAAGAAAATCCATTGTATGCTATATATGGTGCAGATTACACAATGATGGCAGCATCTGTCCAATTCCATTCTTCTTATTCTAAAAGGGTGTCTGAGTAGGAAAAGTCTTACTTATATGACTTATTAATGCATAAGGAAATTATAGAGGGAAGTTCCCTTCTTGGGGTTAGAGGAAAAGGCTGTTATCAAGCTCTGAATGCCCACCATGTACCATAATACTAAGTTATTAGCCAATAGCAATTTTTTTTTTTTTTTTTTTATGTTTACCAGAATAGGAACATTGAGAACAAGGGTGTGAAACAGTTGACAATGGTATAGCGCTGCCACACCAAACCATTACAATAAGATCAGAAAAAAGTACCTGCATAAAAGAAAAAAGGGAAAAATAAAACAATGTATAACACCAGTAAAGCAAGTGCAGGGAGGGGGAGCATAACGAAGGAGAAGAGGAGAGAGGGAGGAGAGAAGGGGAATGGAGACAGAATACAATATGCATCCCAGGATGACCACACAGCATGGAAAGCTTCCATCATATGATTGAGAGAGGCAGTCAGGAACTCCATGCTATGAACATCCTTCAAACGAGCTAAAAGTTCAGGGTCAGTAGGAGAGGAGGGTTTCCTCCAATGGAGAGCAGTTAATGTCGTAGTGGCAAGTGCAAAGGTACCAAAATACAGTAGTTTGGAGGTCATCTTGCCTAAATGTCTGGGAGGGAGGTTAGACAGGTAAATGAGGGGATCTAAGGGCACACCTTGCACAAATGGGGCATCAGTGAGGCGTTCGACTTCCGTCCAGAAAGGACCAATCTGTGGGCACTCCCAGAAAACATGGTACAGTGTAACCACTCCCGCCTGGCAATGCTAGCAATGGGAAGGAATGCTAGGGTTGAGAGAATGAAGCAAAGTGGGAGTGTGGTACCAATGCATGAGTAGCTTATATCGAGTCTCCCGAAAAGTCGCATAAGTCGAGGAGTTAGCTGCACGAGACCAGATAATCTGTCATTGTCCGGGCAAGATCTGCCTATTCAGAGCCCCAGACCTTTAAACCATATATTTATGAGAGAGGGGGTCCTTCCCTCCGGAGAGGATAAGAGCTGGTAAATTCTCGATATCAAACCTCAATAGCAATTTTATTAATTTACCTGGACTTCTGTCATAAAGGGTAGCACTGAGGCTACTCCTTTGAAGGTTTTTTTTGCCAAGGATGTTCTGGATGATTGCTAGTCTCATGACAGTCACATTGTAAATAATCATTGCTGATAAAGTATTCTTCTTCAGTACACTTTGCAAGATATTTGGTCAAGATATATCTTACTAAATCTTTTATATAGATATATCCAAATTGCGGCCAGAGACTGGTAACAAAGTGCTGACACGGGGGGGGGGGGGGGGACAGGTTTAATCCAATAATCAGAAACTGAGCCACTTTAGATATATATTTGTTCTTATTATTTTTATTGTCCACCAAAATTCTGTTTTATGTATGATATGTGTCGAGATTTCTATTCAATCTGCAGGATGTTTTTTTTTTTTTTTTTTGAGCTTAGATGGAGATGGGTCTTTCACACCATCCTTCCTTTTAACTAAACTATGCAGGGGAAAAATGATAGTTAATTAACCCCGGCATAACCTTCTGCATCTGCCAAACAATACATCTTTTGAAGGTGTTAAATACAGTTCACAAACAAGCCGTGTTCTTCTTAAGGAAGAAAAAGCCATTTTCTATGCATTTTACCATCTCAATTCACTGTCTTTGTGTGTGGAGCGTCATTAGAAAACACAATGCGGAGCGCTTTGACACATTTATTAAAATGATAATGCGCTGAAGTGTCTTTACACTGTTTCATACGTCGCTGCTTTTGCCAGCTGGAGGAACAAGGCAATATAAATAATCATAATAACTATAGCGTGTTGTGCGCTGAATTTTAATACGGGCCTAGATCAAATGTGCTAGAGTGCTGCTATTTAATGAAATGGATGTGAACAGCTCTTCAGCCCTAAGTGTATTTAGCATTATTTAGTATCACAATCAATATCACAATAAAAGAAAATTCACATAAAATGCCCTTTAGAGAACACAACAAAAACGAAGGATTCCTTCTTCGATGTGTCATTTAATATATCTTTGTGAAACTCTGGTGATTACATCTTTTCATCTTAAGGGCTGCTTTCCATTACAAATCTCAGAGAATACAATACACTGGGAATGGCTAGGAGCCAGCAGGTCATGTTCCCTAGATTATTTATTGGAGCAAATTACGTGACATATTATACAGGTCTGAATAGTAATGCATTAGGAACATAAATAAAGATTATGGCCTGTTAACACCAGGCTATGACAAATAAAAATAATAGCCAGAAAGCGTATCTATTCATAATATCAAGATTATTCATTTAGACAGCTTTGGCAACTGAAAAGTAAAAAAAATACAAATGCAAAAAAGTGAACACAAATGCAGTAACTAAAAACCCGCAGTTTAGCATAGATTAGGGTCTGATAGTTGATTGTTTATCCTTTTTGTGTTTGTCACAAAAATGGTAGTTCTGCTTGCAGGTCTGTGGAGCTTGTAGTATTTTCATATTTCCTATGTACTTGGCAAACTCAGTTTGTTCAAAAAATGTCACACTAAAAGTGTGGGTGTTGTATGGGATGTCGATGTTGGTATGTCATCCGGGGGAGTCCGCTTGAGGACCCCCCCGAACGGAATACCAAACGCAAGTGGTGTGCCAGTGAAAGCACATGGACCCCATAGACTATAATGGGGTCCGTGTGCTTGCTGCGAGATCTCCGCAGGGATCATGCGGACAGGAAAGTAGTTCACAATCTACTTTTCCTGCCCGCATGATTCTTGCCGGCAGCGCACGGCAAGCACACGGACCCCATTATAGTCTATAGGGTCCATGTGCTTTCACTGGCACACCGCTTGCAGTTGTGTTCGGTATTCCGTTTGGGGGGGGTCCCCATTCGGAGTCCTAGAACGGAATACCAAATGCAAATGTAAACGAAGGGTAAAGTAAATAAATATATAGTTTTTCTGTTTGTTTATTTTTACTTTTTTGGGGAAAAAAATTATAAAAAACCTTTAGGAGAAAAAAAAAATTTGCTCTGCGTCAACACATTCTGACACCCAGATGTAGGTAAGGGGTTCAGATCAAGAGGATATACAGCCATTTTGCCATGGCTATTCAGAGTAGGTACACTAGCTTCATTAGCCCTGATAAATTTATTTAGTTAGAATCAATTTATATCTGCTTTGTACTCTGTTGTTCTGTTCTGTCAGAGAAACTGATCCATTTTGTTACTAGTTCATATAGCGTCAGTTGTATGACCTTATTATTAAAAGATGGGTAATCATTGTTCCAAACAAGTCCTCTTGCCTCTTGTACCACCCCTACTTTTTCATAGATTGTCAGCTCTTGCAAGCAGAGCCCTGATTCTTACTTAATGATTTTGGCACACTGTAATGTCTGATATCATTTGTTCATGTACCCCTGATTTGTAAAGAGCTGCAGAATATGTTGGTGCTATATAAATACAATTATAATAATACCCATTGTCTTCCACTTCTCGCCACAGCCATTTTCCACTGTGGTGGCAGCTCCTGAGTGGCCGCTATATATAAAATACCTGACATCCACCATCTTATTCCATATTCATACCTGTGCGCCACTTAATAAACATAATGCTAGCTAGCAGCTGGAGAGCTTTTCCCTGTCAATTTCACCAAACCGTAACATAACCAGCAGCCTCTTGCTTATTCTAGTTATACTAGTGTCTCCTCTCCATCTTTCGGGGTCCCAAACAATGGAGAGGAAGACATCTAAAACAGCAGTAAAACACGGAGACTGACGGACCCCATTATAATCAATAGTGACCAAGGTTTTTATACTGGAACTGCTGACAATGGAATCTCAAACGGAGACTCTAGCACAGATATAAATGTAGCCTTAGATGTTTCTTTCACACAGACATGTTGTCTGTGTCATCAGGCTGAGAGAGCTGCCCTCCTAGTTCTAAATACCCTCTCTGTCTCAAGCAGTTAGTTAGCAGTTAAGGTCTTGTGTCTGCTCCTTCTCATATGAAAGGAGTTTGGGGGATATATATACCTCCTCACTATCAGCTATTAGGGACAAGTTCAAACTCTCCATAGAATCTCTGCTGCTGTGGGCATCTCCGGACTGTCCACAGGAAGTCTCAATACGGGTTTTTGTAGGGAATTTACTCCCAAATTCCGAATCTTGTACAGAAGAAATATGACTTAGGTCCTGCCCATTCTCTGAAGTTTGCTCAAATCAAATATACCCTAATGACCAGATTAGCAAATGTAAAAAATGAGATCTGTCAAAATGGGATGGACAAATTATTGTTGTCTGATTCCATCTACCCCAGCGTTTCTGTAATGTAGGCCCAGCGGAGAGATAGTTGAGGAACTTTTAACCATGAAGTTTTGCTTGCTCGGATGAGCAAATACCACAGGGGTAGCATTCCCTTAGGGGCTCTGTTCTCAGTAAAGTATGGAGTGATACTTTTTTCATTCATTTGCATACCGTTAAAAACCGGAGAAGGCAACGAAAGGTTGCAAGACTGAAGGTGCTAATGGAGATGCTCATTAGTATTGTTTTTTACATGGTACAGCTTAGGTTCTGCTGAAGCCTCTATATTTATACAACAAACTGCATACAGTATGAGTATATATACTATCATTGTTTATTCTGGTCTCATTTAAATGTTTTACTTTTTTTATTTTTTTTTTTTTAAAGATCAAAAGTCTGTGTCCCATACTTAAAAAGAAGCAAAGTAGCACATATACTCAATCTGAGTCCTCCACTGAACCTGAACCCCATTTGGTTCAAAAATCACTGTGGTAAGTTGTTGTTGCTGGACAGTGTAGTATCTATCTAATTCTCTTTATGCAATCCGCACTGAGCTTTTCTTAGACTTTAAGACCAAAAATAATCATTTGTGCATAAAAAAAAAATCAATTTTTAGGGTGGTGCCACACAGTGTACCTGAATGCAACAATAGCTGTACGCAGTCAACTGGTCACCAATTCTTTCATTTCTAAGGGTATGTTCACAAAGTAGAAACCTTTTCCGCCGTGTGACTTTCCCGTGCGGCTAGCCACAACGGGATGCCGATGCAATGCATCGGCATCCTGTCACGAATCCCACTCCTGATTAGGCCCGAATAAATGGACCTGAGTCTCGAGCCGCAGACGCTGCGGATTACTCAGCTGGAGAATCCGTGGGAAGATAGGGCATGTCGCTTCTTTTTCCCGCTAACTGAAAAAAATCACTAGTCGGGGGGAAAAAAAAGCGAGGGACTTCCATTGAAATGAATGGGAGACATTTTTGCAGGTGGATTTTGAGGCAGATTCCACATCAAAATCTGCCTGCAAAAAAAAACTCCATGTCAACATACCCTAACAGTAAAACTGCACAGTCTGATATCAAGCTGAAAGGAAGTTTAATTTCTCTTTAAACATAAAAGCACTGGGGTCCAAGGGACTAGATGCGACCATTACCCTAAAACTGTTACTATTTTAGGGTTACAATGAATCTGTGCATCTGGAATGACATGCTAGTGCCTGGTTTATGGGCTGCACAATGTGTAGCATTATGGGTCCTGGGTGTGAATCCAACCTAGGGCAACATCTGCATCGACTATGAATAATCTTCCCATGTTCTTCAGCTTTCTCCCACAATCCGAACACATACTGGTAGGGGATTTAGAGTGTGAGCCCCACTAGTGACATTCTAAGTATCATACATCATGTTAGAGAACCAAAGATAGGATTCATTACTATAACCTAATGGATGTACACAAAATCATATCTTGAAAATAGTTAACTTACTGTATTTTCAAGATATGATTTTGTGTACTCTTTCTGTCTGCTCTATGTGTTCAAGTGCCATTTTTGTGTTGCAGCATATACTATAGCAAAGTATGGAATGTCCATGTGTGTTCTTGGGATGGCTGAGGAATTTAAAGGAGAAATTGCAGTCAATGCTTTATGGCCAAAAACAGGTATGTATACCAAGTTTGTAATAAGAACTTGCTAAGATTCTCTGCTCCTTTATTCATTCTTGGTTAAACATAGATCTGTCTTTTTGCACTAATTCTGCCTTTCGAGTCTGTAGTGCTGCTCCGTGTAACCAAAAGTCAATCAATCTTACTATTATTACACTGATTTGACTGTCATAATATGAAGGCTTCGTCCCAGTAAGTCCATCAAATTCTGCATTTATAGGAGAATAACCTGTTATGTAACACTTCTTCCTGTCATGTAAAAAGTTGAAGCTTAATACAGATTGAAAAGGCGAGCTATTAAAACGCATTGAGTCTTCCAAGCTTAAATATAGCCATTTAATTGTTCTATAAATTTCCTTCATCTAAGAGATCTGTTTTTCTGGAAGAACATGGAGGTTGAACATAATGGTCAGCCATCACGAGTCACAAGTTACAACATGTTTAAATTTACATACATTGATAACATTTCAGAAGCCTAGGATTATTATGGTGATTATTGAAGAGCAGTTGCTCTAAATTTATATGGTTTCATCAATTCAGAAACTAAGGGGCATATATATATATATATATATCACATAATATAGATTTGTTTAGGGTCGTCTGTGTATTTTATTGGCTAGAGATTAAGATTAACTCACATCTATTTCTGCTCTTGTATATGGCAATTTTATTTTAAATGTGATTCTTTATGATATTTGAACATATTGTGCATTAACCTCTTTGTTATAAGCTGGTCATAGCCTGGACATTTTGCTCATAACATCTTGATGCACATATTTTTTTCTTAAAGCGTAACTAAACCTGCAAACAACTTTTGATTTTCTAGAAGAATTGTGTCATTAACAAATTAAGGCTTCTTTCTCTGAAATCCTATACATAAGGCTATTAGCTGCATCTCATATCCACACATCAATTTGGGGAAATGTGACCAGTCCCCATGAATGTGACATCAGTAATGGCGAATCGTTCATGGTGGGTGTGGCTAACAGGCTAAAATCGCATGCACAATGGGTGGCACATGATGAGGGAACCCACAGGGTAATGAATGTAAGGGGGGTAGTCTGTGTATTACAAGAAGTTGGGCAATTCTTATGTATTCATTTACAAATAAAAAGCTTGGAAAACCTCTTTAAACTGAGATTAAGGCTGGAGCCCCACGGGACGTAAATGCCATCATCCGCCGTGAGAAAAACCGCTGCATTTTTCAGTCAGGGCAAAGTGGATGGGATTCTAGTGATTTTCATGCCCACTATGCAGTAAAAGCCGCGGTGCAGACGCCGGCGGTTTCCCCATAGTTATTATTGAAACATAAAGTCCGCAGAGGAAACCTTAAGAACTTTCTGTCTAAAGAATTGTGGGAAAAACCGTGATGCATTTCTGCCGCGGTTTTTCCCACAGCACTTTTTTGCTGCGGGACGTCCCATATGGCTTTAGCCTGAAGATGTCTTTAATTAGTGATATCTATCTGGTTTTGTCATAGCTAAAACTCCAATATGGCATATAGAAGAAAAGAATCTAAGCTTTAATATGACAGCAGAATCACTATTCCAGGTAGTATAAAGACAAATAGACAACTATTTAAAGTGACCTTTACCAAGCCTCAGCCACCTCCTATATACTGTTCTGTATCCCGGCAGACATTACAAATTAACAGGAATATGCCCCTAGCAACTGGCTAGGAATAAGAAGTGTGAGATAAACCATGTGGATTGTCATACAGGAAAAAGGCTGCAGCCCTTCTAGAGCTTAAGACAGGAAATGTGAAATTTAGACTAAAACTTAACTTTTACTTAATATCCATAAAACTTAGCTTAAGCCACTGCGCAGTGTACAAATAGATGTAGAAACAATGAATTCACAGTAACATACATAGTGTTTCCTCTAAAACGGTAATTTGGGATACTTTCTTCCCATAGGTGTTTACGGTATACTACACGTGCGATCCATATATTGATATGAGGATACCGCATTAAACATACAGCAGGGATAGAAACTGGAGTGATCTTACAAGGATGGGAAATAGTGAACATAATCCTCCTGGTTCCATATAGGAAAAGGGTGCCCTATTCTCACTCTAATTCCCAAAATAACTCCCTTTCTGACAAAGGCGATCCTCGAGAGTCACCCTGTCAAAATCTCACTGACCGCTCTGCTGTACATCACTCTAAGCATTTCGTCTACAGTACCATAGAACTCCTCCAGGGATCTGCAAGACAGTGTAAACAGAATGATGGACTCATCACTACAAAGTATCATTGATACATATCCCACATAGAATCACAGCCTTGTATTTCAGGTGACTTGTCAGGGTAAGCATCTGTGTCTGTGGGAGTAACACCATATCTGGTCATATTGTAATTTATATTCTGCAGTTTGTAGCAGTCTCCCTCCGGTATGCTGTATTTGTAGTGTTCATTTAGTTCTCTTTCTCACTCATTCAGAAATGGCCCCAGAATAACGCAAAACATATTTAGGGAAATACTGACTTGTATTGATGTACGGACATTGCTATTCCGCTCCAGCATTAACATAAATCAATATTCACATGAAATTGGTGCATTTATTTCAGTTGATCTCTGTCTCTATATAGACAAAAAATAGGATGTGTCTATATGTTAAAAAAAAAAAAAAAAAAAAAGTCAGGGAAATAGCCCCATGGACTATCAATTTATTTTTAAACAGCAGCATGATGGCAGTTCAGAAAATGACAGTCACAGGTTTTGTTTGTGTGAAGAAGGCCTTAGTTTGCATCATCTTTGTCATCTTCTCTTATCTCCTGCACTTCCTGCTCACTCCTCCTTCTCCTCTCCATAGATTGCTAAATACATGAGACATAAAATACTATGCATTGCAGTACATTGCGCTGCGGAGCTGAAATGTTGAAGTCCCATTGTAAGACGGGGGGAAAAAAATTTAAAGTTCAAAATAAAGAATATAAACTAAATAAGTTAATAAAAAACACCTTTACGTAAAAAAACACATAAACAAAAAAATAAACGTTAGATATACCCATGTGCATATAAGTCCCTAGTATCCAAAAACAGCATTATTTATCCTTTGCAATGAACGTCCTAAAAAAATACTGTAAATAATACACAATACGCAAAATAATGTATTTTGGTTACTTTGCTTTCCCCAAAAAATAGCCATAAAAAGTGATGAAAAAGCCACACACCAAATATTGGTATCAATAAAAAGTACAATTTTCTCCGCAAATAAAGAGCCCTTACACCTCTTTAAAAAAAAAAAAAAAAAAACTTTCTTACAGCTCTTTCAACAAAACAGTAAAAATAAAATTATAGGCATCAAAATACGTTGACCCCAGGAAAATCGCTCAAAGAGACGTGACGCAACAAGTAAGCCCTCATTTGGCTATGTCCACAGAAAATGAAAAAGTTATGAATTTTGGAAGGCAGGGAAGTAAAATATGAAAAAAGTCATCAAGCAATAAGGTACAAACTACCCTGTGTCCTTAAAGGGTTAAAGCCTAATCATCATTGTTCCTTATCACCTTTGGCAATAAACAGATCAAGAGCAATTCCCATAAATTGTAAGTAACACCACATGTAATTAAAACAATTGCATACTGACCTAGCTTTCTCTTGTCTTTTCACATTTGCCATCTTTATAAGTGTTAGTGTAAGCTACTGTTGTATGACTGGACTGCATTGTTCCATACTTTATATGTGGGTTAATAGTATTGTATTTTTCTTACTTTTTACAGCCATACATACAGCTGCTATGGATATGCTAGGAGGATCTGGGGTGCAGAAGCAGTGTAGGACTACTGATATCATTGCCGATGCTGCATACTCCATTTTGACTAAGCCAAAGAGTTATACTGGAAACTTCTTAATTGACGAGGAGTTACTGAAGTCTGAGGGGATCAAGGATTTTGATGTATATGCTGTATCTCCAGGTACTGACTTTTACTATAATATCAATTTCATTGTATTCATTTGTGTTGTACGTCAGTTTAGTGAGTTTGTGACCACTATTAAGCATACATACATGTATGACTTACTTGTTTGATATACATTATTATTAGTATTCATATTATTGTTCATATGCTTATGTCATTCGTTGGCCTTTGGCTGTATTATGCTTTTCCCATGATGGACATTTATCACCTTTGTATACCTATTATGTCAGTATGGCCACCGAGGTAACCTTTCCAATGGGACCCCTAAGCTAGATGGCCGCATAGGCCCCTTGCCACACCATGTCCAGGTCTAAGGAATTTCATACTTACCTTCTAGCAAGATGCAGCACCCTGTCTGTCCGCCTCACTGTGTCGTGCTCTGTAGTACTGCTAGTGGTACCATAGTGCAAGTGACAGGCTGTGGTGTAACTAGGAATGGTGGGGCCCCGGGGAGAACTTTTGACATGCCTCCCCTCACTGACACTGAAGACACCCCCTCCTGCATTCCTGCACACTTTATTATGCCTCATAGAGGCCCCTGTACACAGTATTAGACCCCTGCACACACTATTATGCCCCATAGTGCTCCCTGCACACAGTATGATGCCCCATAGTGGCCCCTTCGCCCAGTATTATGCCCCATTGTGTTTCCTTCACCCAATATTATGCCCCATTGTGGACACCCATGAACAATTATTATAGAGTATAATAATCGGAGACCCAGAAGGGATAGAAACATAAAAAACTGTTACTTACCTATCCCTGTGTTCCCCGCTGATGGCGGCCATCTTCAGTGACGTCCGGGATGTCATATGACCCGGGGGGGTCTGCGTCGCAACGCATAAGGACGCAGGCCCCGGTCATGTGACATCAGCTACGTCACACAAGTAGGCCCCGAAGCCTGCCTGGAGAAGTGAGTTTTTTTTTGTTTTTTTTAATGTTCCCTTACTTCTCCTGGGCCTCTAATTATTATACTCGGGAGTCTGAAAAGTCTGATAATGTTTGATCCGCTGCCAGGATCAGTAAGTAAATAGGGCCCGTTACCGACTGGAGTTATTCCAGCCGGTAATGGCCTATTAAAAGAAACCAAAAAAAAAAAAAACGTAGCGGCTGTCGCCAGGCCCCCTAATGTTCCGGGCCTTGTGGCAGCAGCTACCGCTGCTACCCCGGTAGTTACGCCCCTGGTGGTAGGGTAGCCCGGAGGACTGTAGAAGAGGTGCCCAGTTCATCAGAAGAAGCTAGACACCACATCTTGCAAGAGGAAGAGGTAAGTATGAAATTAACGGTGATGCAGAAGAAGAGACGGAGGAGGAGAAGAAGAAAAAATTAGCTAGAAAATTGGAAAAATAAGACTGTAAACACGGGGTTATTTAGATGGACCAGGGTATTCCTAATATTAATGTAATCTAAAATCTAAGAAAGGTAAATAGATATGAAGAGTGGAGAGAGGTGAAAAATAAAGTTGGAAGTAATACAAACTTTGGAATTAACCGGTTAAGGACCGCCGTACGTAAATTTACGGCCTGCGGTCCAGGTACCTAAAGACCGGACTATTGTCAAAATACGTCCTGTCTTTAGGTACCTATTTCGCGGGGGGAGGGGTGCAGGGAGGACGGGGGTTAGGTGTTACTAACACCTAACCCCTTCCTCAATAACGTCCAGTCGGAACTAAGTCCGACTGGACGTTTTAACCCTTTCGATCGCGCCGTGAAACATCACGGCGCGATCGAAAGGCATCCGCCGACAATTGAAGCTGATCGGCACCCCCCGCGGCGAGATCGGAGGGTGCCGATAGCAGTAAAAGGTAGTCTGGGGTCTGGCCAGTGACCCCAGACTGCCCGGAGCCCCCACATACCTGGTGATCCTGCCAGGACCTTCTGATGTCAGGCTGTGCGTCTACACAGCCTGACATCCTGCTACGGAATGCCATGTGGGACACCTGCAGGCTGTGTCTCACATGGCATTCTATATCAGCAAAGTATTGCTGATTGAAGTGTCCTAAATGGACACATGAAAAAGTAAAAAAAAAATGAAAAAATAAATAAAATGAAGTGTATGAAAAAAATTAATAAAGTTATAAAGCCAAAAATCCCTTTTTCTCTATAGAAAATGAATTATATAAAAAAAAGAACTAAAAAGTAATAAAAACAATGCATATTTGGTATTGTCGCGTCCGTAACAATCTGTACAATAAAACTGAAATAATATTTAATGTACACGGCGAACACCAGAAAAAAAAAACGGAAAAAACTCGCCGGAAGTAATGATTTTTCGCCATCTCACCATACAAAATATGCTATAAAAAGTGATCAAAAAGTCATATGCATCCGACAACAGTACCAATAAAAAGCACAGATTGTCCCGCAAAAAATAAGCCCTCAACCAACACTGTCAACCGAAAAATAAAAATGTTACGCCTCTTAGAAGATGCGATGCAAAAAACATTGATTTATGTCCCCAAATGTGTTTTTCCTCTGCAGAACTAGTAACACATAAAAAAATACTATAAATGAGGTATCGCCGTAACCGTACCGACCCACAGAATAAAGGGAACATGTTACTTATACTGTACGCTGCATGGTGTAAAATTAAAAAAGTAAAACTCAATGCCAGGATTGATTTTTTTTTTCTAAATCCAGCAAAAAAGGGTTAATAAAATGTATTCAATAAGATGTAGACACCCAAAAACGGTGTCATTACAAAATGCATCTTATCCCGCAAACAACAAGCCCTTATATGGCCGCGTCACCAGAAGAATAAAGAAAATATAGCATCTAATAATGTGAAGACAAAAACCCGCAAAATCGCCAAATCATTAGAACACGACTGGCTGCATCAGGAAGAGAATATATAAGCTGTGCGAGCGTATATCAGGGGACACCCCAGATTTACACCTTATGAGGGAACAGACACCAGAAGTGACCCCAAAAGTGACCCCCAGAGTGACTCCCCCAATCATAGGAGCTACGGGGACATAGTAGGGAATTTGGTGTTTGCAATTTCCTCCGCACAGCTTATATATTCTCTCTTCGCCATCCGCTGTGCAGTCACGTCCGGGATACTAATACTCACTACACCCCCTGATAAATTCTTTGAGGGGTGCAGTTTTCAAAATGGGGTCACTCCTTTGGGGAATCCACTTTTCTGGTACCTTACAGGCTCTACAAACATGACATGGCGCCCAGATACCAAACATCTGAATCTGTACTCCAAAAGCCGCATCGCGCTCCTTCCCTTCTGCGCCCTGCTGAGCGCCCAAACTGCAGTTTATGACACATGTATGACACATGTATGACACTGGTGTACCCGGGATAACGGACGTAATGTCATATGTGGGTATAAACTGATATTAGGGCACAGCCGGACACAGAAGGGAAGAAGGGTCATTTGGTTTTTGGAGCACAGACGGTTTGGTTTTTGGATGCCATGACACTTTTGCAGAGCTGAAACGCCAGTAATTTGGAATCCCCTGATATGAGACCTTATTTTGGAAACTACACCCCTGAAGGATTTATCCAGGGGTACAGAGAGCATTTTTAACCCCCAAGTGTTGCTATAACTTATTATCCATAAATGAATACGAAGCTGATTGTGAAAGGTGAAAATGACCATTTTTCCAGGAATCCGTCATTTCAGTGCATAATATGTTGTGCCCGACTTGTATCAGAGATGAACGCTCTAAAAGCTGTTGTGCCCAGGATACCCGTTTAACAGTTTTTGGAGTGTCTCTGCTGACATAAGTCGGGCACAACATGTTGCACACTGAAATGGCAAATCTGTAAAATTTTCATTTTTAACTTCTCTATCAGTTGCGATTTCATTTCTGGAAACTAAATAAATGCAACACTCAAGGGTTAAAAATTCTCGCTACACCACTTGATAAATCCCATCAGTGGGCTAGTGTCCAAAATAGGGTGACATGTCTGCAGATTCCACTTTATTGGCAATTCAGGGGCTTTGCAAAAGTGGCATGACGTCCAAAAACCAAACTGTGCTCCAAAAACCAAAATAGCGCTCCTTCCCTTCTGTGCCCGGCTGTGCCCAAACAGCCATTTCTACCCACATATGGTATTAAGTACGTTATCCGGGGTACACCAGTGTCATACATGTGGGCATACACTGCTATTTGGGTACCCAGCAGGGTGCAGATGTGAAGGAGCAATATGTGCTTTTGGAGTGCAGATTTAGATTCTTCGTTTTTGGACACCATGTCACATTTGCAGAGACCCTAAAATTGCCCCTACAAAATGGGGTCACTTCTTGGTGAATTCCAGTTTACTGGCACCTCCAGGGCTCTGCAAAAACAACATGGTGCCCAGAAAGTCCCTCTAAATCTGTACCCCAAAAGCTAAAACGCACAGTGGTCCTTCCCTTCTGAGCCCTGCTGTGTGCCCAAGCAGCAGTTTACACCTACATATATAATTTTTTGACCCCCGGGATGGCCCACTTAATAGTTTTAGGAGTGCAGGTCTCTGACAACACAAAGTGGGTGCAACGTATTGGGCACCGAAATGGCATATTTTAAAAAATTTCAATTTTCATTTTGTACATTAATTTTTGGGAAGCATTTTAGGCTCAAAATGATAATACCCCTTGATACATTCCTTGACAGGTGTAGTTTCTAAAATGGGGTCACTTTTGAGGGGTTTCCACTGTATTGGTACTTTAGGGGCTCTGCAAATGCGACATGGCCCCTGAAAACTATTCCAGCAACATATGCCCTCCAAAATCCAAATAGCACTCTTTCCATTCTGAGCCCCACCATGTCCCCATACAGCAGATTTTGGCCACATATGGGGTATTGCCGTGTTCAGAAGAAATTGTGTAACAAACTGTGGGGGGCTTTTAATTCTTAAACTATTCGCAAAATTAAAACTATGGTGCTAAATGGACGATTTATTGGGAAAAAAAGTCATTTTTCATTTTCACGTCCCAATGTTAATAAAATCTGTGAAACACCTGTGAGGCCAAAATACTCACTTTACCCCTAGATAAATTCTATGAGGGGTGTAGTTTCCAAAATGGGGTCACTTATAGGGCGTTTCCACTGTATTGGTACTTTAGGGGCTCTGCAAATGCGACATGGGACCTGAAAAATATTCCAGCAAAATCTGCCCTTCAAAAGCCAAATAGCGATCTTTCCATTCTGAGCCCCGCCATATTCCCATACAGAAGATTATGACCCCATATGGGGCATTTCTGTGTTCAGGAGAAATTGTGTAACAAACTTTAGGGAGCTTTTTCTCCTTTATCCTCTTGTGAAAATTAAAAATTTGGGGCTAAATTGACAGTTTGTTGGAAAAAAAGTAATTTTTCATTTTCATGGCCCAATGTTAATAAAATCTGTGAAACAGCTGTAGGGTCAAAATGCTCACTCTACCCTTTGATATGTTCTGTGGGGGGTGTAGTTTCCCAAATGGGGTCACTTTTAGGGGGTTTCCACTGTATTGGTACTCTAGGGGCTCTGCTAATGCGACATGGCACCTAAAAATAATTCCAGCAAAATCTGCCATCCAAAAGCCAAATAGCGCTCCTTCCATTCGGAGCCCCGCCATGTTCCCATACAGCAGATTATAGCCACATATGGGGTATTGCCGTGTTCAGGAAAAATTGTTTAACAAACTGTGGGGGGCTTTTACTCCTTTAACCCCTTGTGAAAATGAAAACTTTGGAGATAAAGTGACATTTTAGTAATTTTTCATTTACACATCCCAATGTTAGTAAAATCTGTGAAACAACTGTAGGGTCTAAATGCTGACTATACCACTTGATGAATTCTGTGAGGGGTCTGGATTCTAAAATGGGATCACTTTTGGGGGGTTTCCATTGTTTTGGTACTCTAGGGTCTCTGCAAATAAGGCATGGCGCTGAAAATTATTCCAGCAAAATCTGCTGTTCAAACACCCAGTGTCGCTCCTTCCCTTCCATGCACTGCCGTGTGCCCAAAAATCAGTTTACACCCACATGTGGGGTATTTCTGTGCACGGGAGAAATTGCACAATAAACTGTCAGATGCATTTTCTCCTTTAACCCTTTGTGAATGTGTTAATTTTAGGTCTAAATGAATGTATTAGTGAAAAAAAATGAAATGTCTAAATTTCACTGCCATATTATTTTTATTCTTATGAAATGCTTAAAGGGTTAACAAACATCCCAAATGCTGTTTTGAATAATTTGAGGGGTGCAGTTTTGAAAATGGGGTAATTTATGGGGGTTTCTATTATACAGGCCTTTATAATTCCTTTCAGAACTGAAGTGGTCCCTAAAAAATTGGTTTGGAGAATTTTCTTGTAAATCTGGAAAATCGCTGTTACACTTGTAAGCCTTGTGACGTCCAAAATAAATTAAAAGACAATCAAAATATGATGCCAATATAAAGCAGAGATATGGGAGATAATATTTATTCATGTATTTGGATGGTATGACTATCTGCCTGAAAAGCAGAGAATTTCACATTTTGAAAATTGCAATTTTTTTCAAATTTCCATCAAATTTCCTATTTTTTTTTATAAATAAATGCAAAAATATTGATTAGTGTTTACCACTAACATGAAGTATAATGTGTTACGAAAAAAACAATCTCAAAATCACTTGTGTAAGTTAAAGCGTCTCAAAGTTATTGCCATTTAAAGTGACACATGTCAGTTTTGAAAAAAGAGGCCTGGTCTTTAACATACTTTTGGGCCTGGTCCTTAACCGGTTAAGTTGTAAGTCTGTTTTTCATGTCAATCAGTTTCATGTGTAAAGTAGTACTCTCCTTTGAACATAGTCTGTAAAACTAAATGTGGGATATTTGAATTTTCTTTTAGGACATCCGTTGCTTCCAGATTTCTTTTTAGATGAATCTCCTGATGAGTTAACCAGCCAAATTGAGAAACATGGTATGTTTCTACGCCCTTGAATCTTATTACAATAGGTTTCTCTGTGTAGCTTCCACCCAGTCTACTACTTGTAATGATTTGCGTTAGCATGCACTAAGCATTTTTATAGTACATTTTGTTAACTGTTTACATAACTTTTTATTATAGGTACCAAGATGCATATAAAATATAGGCCACAACATGGATTCTAGACAGAATGCTAACATACATAACAACTTGGCTTATATTTTAATTTTGACAAAAAGCAAAATAGAACACTGAGCAATAAGATCTGTGAGCCAAATCAAGCGAGTTAGTGGTCACCAATAATGTGTCGAGTGGTTTTTGTGTGCGTGTGTAATATAGCAACTCTGCATTTAAACAACCAAGGTAAAAGAAGGCAGAGGAAAGGGAAAGAGGAACTAAAGCAAGGGTAGTCTGTTGGGAGTGCCAGATAGAAAGGCATGATCTAGGCCCAGGTATGCTGAAATTAAACTTGAGAATTGTATAAAAAGGTAGATTATTATTAATTAGTCATGTACTAAAATCGTATATATATTTAACCACTTCCCATCCCATGATGTACTCTTATGTCAGCAGCGGGAGGAGAAGGACAAGAATACCTCCCATAATGTTAATGTCTCCCATAAAGAGTTATAAGACCTTGGATATGATCAGCTGGATAAAAAAAATGGAAACTGCCTCACTTTTGGGGCATGCTATTGTTAACGGTTTCAATACCAAATTCCCATTATCAATTTTATTGAACATAATTGAAACAATATCTTTTTCTTTTTTTTTTTTTTTTGCATCTTTGACGTTTCTTTCTCTTTTTTTTTATTTTGAAGGTGGGTCTGCAGCTTTTAAGGAGGGTAAATCAGTGGCCTCAAGTTCCAAGGGTCCAGTAGAGGAAACTTTTAGATTAATTGAAAAATCTATCAATGAGGAGGCTGTGAAGTCTGTTCAAGGAGTTTACCAATTTGTGCTTGCAGGTAAGAATTATGGTTATCCCGAACCTTGCAGATCACACAAAGGTTTTTAGTGCTGTGGATACAGTGCAAAATGACTAGTCCCTCTAGGGATAAACTAGCATGTTAGTTATACCCTGAGTAGATCACTATTGGTTGAGTCTACAGTGGTAAATGATTTGGGTATAATTGTTTATAATGAAAAAGATATGGCTTCTAGAAAATTCTATAAACAACGGTATATCTTGAGTTATGAAAATAGATCAAATGAAATTTATTTAATCTATTATTCATACCCCTGAAACTTTTTCCCATTTTGATACCTTAGAACCGTAAACCTAAATATATTTTATTGAGATTTTAAGTGATAGACCATCCTCCGCAAGTTTTCCTTGTCGCCATTTTTCTCTTCCATCCCCTCTGCCCTGGAGAGTGTCTTCCTCCAGGCTGAGCCCCCGACACACTCCTTCTCTCTCCTCTATGGCGTCTTATTGTCGGCTGCCACCCCGGATCTCCCCTACTACACTCATTTGAATGGGTTTGCAAATTGTCTGTCCGTGAGCATCTTCTGCCTCTCTGCGGCTGTGATGTTGTTATAAGTATGTTCTGTATGTTCTGTTCTGCTTACTTATTCTGCTTTGTCTGCCTAGCAACAGTGAGGTAGTAATGGAGGAGGAGCTGAGCTTAGGGGGAGGGGTTGTTAGACAGGGAGCCATGATGGAGCATGGAATAAAGTGTTCTGATCTACAAGAGTAACCATCTCATAGTGGACTTATTCCAGAAGACCTGCATCCTCACTACAACACTACAATTGGCGACGAGGATTAAGAATAATCAGCTAAAGGTATTTCACTGCTACAGAAAACTGTTTACAAGACTGCAATCCTAGCACCAGCCATGGCCTGCTTACCCTCCTTTGCTGTATTTGATGTGCACCAGCCCCAAGCAAACTTAGCAGCCTGCTGGAATAAATGGCTGAAACGCTTTGAGATATTCCTGCAAGCAATGAACATTACTGACAATGCAAGAAAGAAAGCCATGTTATTACACTATGCAGGGGAGCAAGTCTATGATATCTTCACAACTCTGCCCAATACAGGGGAGGACAGTGACTATGAGCTAAGCAAAGCAGCACTAACTAAGCATTTCTCTCCAGACATAAATGCAGCTTTTGAAATTTTCAAGTTTAGACAGTCAAAACAGTCAGCTACAGAAACCATTGATGAATATCATGTCCGCTTAAGACAACTTGCAGCTTACTGTGAATTTGCAGATATAGACAAGGAAATTCTGATGCAAATCATACAAGGTTGTGTATCCTCTAAGATAAGGAGACAAGCACTCAGAGATCCCACCATGACTTTAGCAAAGCTACTGGACATTGCACGTATTCATGATGCAGCAGAGAATCAAGCTAAACTTATAGAGAACACAGACTGTATACCAGAGCAGCCATCTTCTGTAGCAAAGCTCACTCAGAAGCCACATGTGCCTCACACACAGGCTGCAACCTGCTACAACTGTGGAGGTCCTTATCCTCATCAGAAACCATGCCCAGCAAATGGAGTAACTTGTCATAACTGTGGGAAACAAAATCACTTTGCAAAAGTCTGCAGATCACAATCTTCTCTCTCTGCTAAACAAGCCATGCCACAGAAAGTCCAGGCAGTGCAGTCAGTGCCCCCTGCTGATGAGCCCAGCGGCACCTGCTTATTCTCAGTGACTGAGGGGTCTCGCAATGTGCATGCAATGTCTAATCCCAAACAAGTCATCTTAATACATGGCAATCCGGTGGAGACACTGGTAGATACAGGGGCGTCTGTCAATGTTATTAGTCATGCCACTTATAGCCAGCTAAAGAACAAACCTGCTTTGCAATGTACTAACCTGAAGATATATCCTTATGGTTCAGCTACTGCATTACCCCTATGTGGCAAATTTCAGGCATTACTAAAGGCTGAAGGGAAATCCATCACGGACACTTTCTATGTAGTGGAGTGTTCTGCAGACACTCTTCTCAGCTGCAATAGTGCGGTATCTCTGGGCCTAGTGAAACTGGCAAACAGCGTAACACACTCTTCTGTCCAAACTATTATGCAGAAATATCCTCAACTCTTTCAAGGCATAGGAAAGCTGAAAGACTTTCAAGTGAAATTGCACATTGACCAGTCAGTCCAGCCGTCAGTTCAACCTCACAGGCGCATCCCATTCCATGTCCGCAAGCTAGTGGAGAAAGAGCTACAAGACCTGGAGACAGATGATGTTATTGAACGTGTCGAGGGCCCAACTCCCTGGGTCTCACCAATTGTTGTTGCGCCTAAACCTAAGCAGCCTGGTAAAATCAGGTTATGTGTAGATATGCGACATGCCAATCGAGCCATTCAAAGAGAAAGGCACATTACGCCTACCATTGATGATATTCTCACAGATCTAAATGGTGCAAAAGTATTCTCAAAAATTGATCTAAAATCTGGTTATCATCAGCTTGAATTGCACCCAGACTCCAGATATATCACAACTTTTAGCACTCATGTCGGTCTAAGAAGGTTCAAGAGGTTGAATTTTGGCATTTCATCGGCTGCAGAAATCTTTCAGAATGTTATCAGGCAGGTTCTTTCAGGAATACCTGGAGTCCTCAATGTTAGTGATGACATCCTTATCTTTGGCACAACCCAAGAGGAACATGACAATCACCTAGAACAAGTCTTTCAGAGACTGCAAACCTGCAATTTAACTGTTAATCCATCAAAATGCGAGTTCAACAAGACGTCATTGAACTTTTTTGGCTACATTTTTTCTGAAAATGGTGTTTCTGCAGACCCTGAGAAAGTAGCAGCCATAACCTCTGCTAGCCAGCCACAAAATGTCTCAGATGTTCGAAGTTTTCTTGGTCTGGTCACATACTGTGGACGATTCATACCTGATCTGGCTACTGTTTCTGAACCCCTACGACAACTCACTAAAAAGGATACTCCTTGGTCATGGACAGTTGAACATCAATCAGCATTTGATACACTTAAGTCCAGTCTTTCTAGTGACACAGTCATGGCCTATTTTGACCCACTAAAGTCTACTGAGCTCATTGTGGATGCCAGTCCTGTAGGCCTTGGTGCAATTTTAACTCAGGTGTCCAAAACTGGCAGTATCTCCACAGTCTCCTATGCGAGCAAGGCTTTAACAGAAACGGAACAGCGCTATTCTCAAACTGAGAGGGAAGCTCTCGCAGTTGTATGGGGATGCCTTCATTTTCATCTTTACCTCTTTGGTCGTCCATTCACAGTGGTCAGTGATCATAAACCACTCATTCCAATCTTCAATAAAGATTCATCAAAGCCACCCCCACGACTTGAACGCTGGCTACTCCGCCTGCAGAACTATCGCTTTCACTTGAGATATGAGGCAGGAGCTGGGAACCCTGCAGACTATTTTTCAAGACACCCTTCACCACAGTCTACCAAAGATGACTTGCCTGCCACTGTCTTAGCTGAGGAGCATGTAAATTTCATTGTTACACACTCTGTGCCAAGAGCAATGACCCTCGAAGAAATTAAACATGCGGTGGATTCTGATCCCCAACTTCAGTTGGTAATTGACACTGTTCGGTCTAAGAACTGGAACTCTTTTCTAGCTGAGACTCGTCTTCAACCACAGGGCCAAACAGCATATTTGCAGGCCTTCTTTAATGCAAGACACTCTCTTTCTGTATCTGACTCAAACATACTACTACGTGACAACCGCCTGGTCATTCCTCAGAAACTTCAGAGTAGAGTGATCGATCTGGCCCATGAGGCCCATCAAGGTATAGTTAAAACAAAGCAATTACTTAGGGAGAAAGTATGGTTTCCTGGACTAGATAAACAAGTGGAAGCACTTATTGCCACATGTATACCTTGCCAAGCAACTACGGTGGACCATAGCCGAGCACCAGTACAAATGACACCTCTGCCAGACAATCCATGGACTGCTGTGAGTGTTGATTTCTGCACTTTGCCAGATCATTCCTATTTACTGGTTGTCATAGATGATTTTTCTAGGTTTCCAGTCATTGAACCCGTTTCCACCACCTCTGCAAGAGCTGTCATACCAAAACTGGACAAAATCTTCTCTGCATATGGCATACCTGAAACAGTGAAGACTGACAATGGGCCACCTTTCAATAGTGCAGATTTTCAGTCTTTTGCAACTTATCTTGGTTTTAACCACAGGAAAATAACTCCTTACTGGCCTCAAGCCAATGGTGAAGTGGAGCGCTTCATGCAATCAATCAACAAAACTCTTCGGATTGCTACCATGGAACACAAGGATTTGCAGCAAGAATTGTACAGATTCCTTAGACAGTACAGAGCCACCCCACACTCTACTACAGGAACTCCGCCAGCGACTGCGCTTTTCGGCAGGCTTTTGCGCATTAAGCTTCCAAACATCCCAGTAGTTCACGTCCAGACTCCATTGGTCCTCAATGATTCCCTTGCCAAAGGCAGGATGAAAAGATATGCAGATAAGAGAAGTTGTCGCTTCAAACAGCTGGATGTGGGAGACTGGGTCCTTGTTAAAAGGCTGAGACCCAGTGACAAGTTATCATCCCCTTATCATCCAGAACCCTTTCAAGTCACACACGTCAAAGGTACCATGGTTACTGCTCAACGCCAGGGTCATCAAGTGACACGAAATGTCTCCCATTTTAAAAAGCTTCGTGACTACAACCCAGGAGCAAGTGCAGAGGAGACAGATGATGAGGAAATTTCACCAGGTACAACTGGTTCAGCAACACCAACAAGAGATACCGAAAATTCACAGACTGTTTCTGATAACGAGATGTCTCAACGCTACCCGACAAGGATAAGTCGAAGGCCACCAACGCACCTCAGGGACTATGTTCTGCAGTAAAATTTTCTTTTCAGTTTGGACCTTTTATTTATTGTTCATTTATAATGTTTGCATTTCATTTTATTTTTTTTATAAGAAGGGGAGAGATGTGATGTTGTTATAAGTATGTTCTGTATGTTCTGTTCTGCTTACTTATTCTGCTTTGTCTGCCTAGCAACAGTGAGGTAGTAATGGAGGAGGAGCTGAGCTTAGAGGGAGGGGTTGTTAGACAGGGAGCCATGATGGAGCATGGAATAAAGTGTTCTGATCTACAAGAGTAACCATCTCATAGTGGACTTATTCCAGAAGACCTGCATCCTCACTACAACACTACAGCGGCAAAACCAGGTTTTTGGTTTTTTTTAACCGGACACAAAGTCGGACATGCAGGACTTTGTGTCCGGTTAAAAATAACCGGTTTCGCCGTGGAGACCAGAAGACGCTCACGGGCGGACACTGACTGCCGGGTTTCCGTCTCCTGTCCAGTTTCTCGGACAGAAGACGGAAATCCACAAAGCAGAGACCAGGCACAGGTGTGAACCCGCCCTTACCGAGCACATTGCTATACATTGTACACCTTGGTATTAAAGCTCAGCCTTATTTACTTAAATGGGGTTGAGATGCAAACAGGCCATGTGACAATGAACAAAACATCACTGGCCTATTTAGTTTAAGCCTTGGAAGAGTTGAATTGTAGGAGTGTCAGACTCCTGCTGATCTGATATTGATGAGCTAGCCTAATGAAAGTCGAATCTACATTATAAGAGAGAAATCAAATCTGCATTTAAGTCCCAGCAAACCCTTTTGATAAAAGGGTTCAGTAACTTTCCTGTCAACCACAGTATACAGGACTACTGGTATTAATGTAGAATGACAATCCAGAGCTTTGTCTGATTGCCACCAGGAGTTAGGAAGGAATTTTTTCTACTTTATAGAGACTTGGGTACCTACCTTTAAGGCCAGAGGTTCAATTGGTGTTAACATTTTACAGTCACTGCAACAGATGGGACTCTATTGAATCCTATCCACACATTGCGAAAAAATATGCACGATTTATAGCGGTTTATCTATAGGTATAATGGAAGCAGAAAGTGGAATGATTTCTGTGAAAAGTGCTCTGGGAAAAACCGTGATGCATTGCCACCGCATTTTTTCCTGCAGCGCATTTTTACTGCGACCCATAAATGAGGCGTTAGCCTTAAAGGTTTTTTTTCCTTCCTATTGAGTATGAATTTTTTTTCCCCTTCCTATTAAATACTTAATTACTGCATATTTGTATTCTCTGATTGTTATATCCACAGGATGATAGAGGATAAATAGCTAATCGGTGAGGATCGCTGAGACTCCCACAGTCATGCATTCAGCCCTAAAATTAAAGGGATCTTGTTAACACGTCGGAATAGCCTTAAGTAAGGCTATTCTTCTCCTACCTTTAGAAGTTGTCTCCGACCCGCCGTTCGGTTAAAATCCCACTCCCGTTGAACTACAGGAGCGTACTGCGCATACTCACATAAGCGGCCACAAAAAAACAGCCACCTTCATTTGCAGTCGGCTCTGCGTGAGGCCTGATGGCAGAGCAAGACTGCACAGGCATCGAAGTGTGACCCCCAGCCGGAAGAAGAAGAGTGAAGAGGCGGTTGCTGAAGAAGATGGAGGCGTCGCTGGAGAGAGTTCTCTCGCAGTATTGGGGACGTCCCCAGTTGCTGTTTCAGCACTGAGGCCCGCCCCCAGTGCTGCAAGAAAACTCATTTGCAAACCAACAAAAACCGAGATTGTAACCGAACGGCGGGCCGGAGACGACTTCTAAAGGTAGGAGAAGAATAGCCTTTCTTAAGGCAATTCCAATGTGTTAACGAGAAGAAAAAAAAAACATGTTTTAATGGTAGAATCCCTTTAACATCTATAATAGTAAAATAAAACAATTGCAACAGATTCCAATATAGTTATTCAATGCCATAACAGAATTCAGGTAGTACTTTTACTGGTTTTACTATTTTTTTGTCGTCCTCCATTTTTGATCTTGGAGGAAATCGGTCACCAGGATGAAGGATATTAAATTAGCAACACAGATAGAATAGACTTACTTGAACGTAACAGGTTTTTTTTCCCTCATGAAAATTTGTGCCCTGTTGCCGAGATATTATTTTTTTTATTTTTAACTTTTTTATTTACATCATTTTCAAACCAATATAATAAAAAATATGCAAGCGTGCGTATAGCTAAAAATATTTAAAAAAAACAAAAAACTTGAGTCTTCAGTAGTTGATACCTTTTTTAATGGCTAACTAATAATGATGGTAGATTACAACGTTTCGAAGCTCTCTGCTTCTTCTTCATGTATATCTAAAAACAATTTCTGAAGGATGCATATTTATGTACAAGAGGGACACATAGGAATAGAATTCTAGGATGGAAGGTAGAAGAAGGTTATTGGTTATACAACTAAATAACTAAACAATTCATCAGCTTGTAATGTTTTTATCAGTTCACAGAGTGTCTTTTGCTTTTTGTGTAAAATCTGAAACATTTAACTGAAGCAAAAAATCTAGTGTCGGAGCAGCCCAAGGCGAGAATGACCTGCCAAAATTGATGGAATATTCATGGTTGATTTTTGTTTTGTTTTTTAGGTTCAGAAGAAAGCACTTGGTATATGGACCTGAAAAATAAGGGTGAAGTTGGAAAAGGTGAACCACCTGTTAAAGCTGACGTCGTAATGAGTATGGATAGTGAGGATTTTGTGAAGATGTTTACAGGTTAGTTAATGGTTTTCATACTAAGATTTCAGTATTTGATATCTACTGTAAATTGAATTAACCCATTTCCCCACCGTGATGAAATAGTACTTCTTTACAAGTAGCAAGTTGACGCACAATGATTTCCTGATGCACTGAACTGACAGTTTTGTCACTTAAAGAGGACCTTTCATGTCCTCGGGCACATGAAGTTTTATATACCGTTAGAAAGCCAACAGTGCGTTGAACCCAGCGCACTATCAGCATTCCCGTTATGGGCCCCGGGTGAAGAGCCATCGATGCCATTTACCAATAAGCTCTTCACCGTCAGAAGGGCGTTCCTGACAATCTAACTGTGAACGCCCCTCCTGACAGTACTGTGTGTAGCACTTTACTGTGAAGGCCAAAAAACCCGAGAAAAAATAATAATATAAGCAAATAGCAATGTCCATACTGAAAAACCTATGAATCGTGTGTGTGTGTGTGTATAAATATATGTATGTGTACACACATACACATATAATATATATATATATATATATATATATATATATATATATATATATATATATATATATATATATATATATATATATGCAGCTCTTCTGTAGTCAGTTCAAACATTTCCGGTGAGATTTATTCTATGATGCAAATGTTTCAGCTCCCAAGAGCCTTTGTCAAGCATAGTGTCAGTGCAAAAGTTAGAAAATATATAATCAACTACCATATATGGATTAAATACTATAATAAGTGTAATCTTCATACATAGAAAATGTCATATAATGTGCAAAATCCATATTTTAAAGTTCATGTGCTTCACACTATTGCATATATGCGATTATGATGAATTCCGGGCATACACAATCATTGTATGTATGCTGACATTGACAGAATTTTATGAATGAGGCGTACATGTCTGCAATAAGTGTTTTTTTACTCATCAATCATTAATTAATATATTGCACATAAATTCACTAATGATTAATTATGGGTTTGACATATTTAATGCACTGGAATATATCGTCACTGTTTATGTATTTATACTGTGAAGCACATGAATTTTAAAAACTAGATTTTGCACATTATATGGCACTTTGTATGTATAAAGGTTACACTGATTATTGTATTAATTGATATATGGCACTTGATCAAAAAGGCTAAACTGCCTTTTTGCGCACTATTGCACGTTCCTAAAAATTCCAATAAAAAGTGTTCAAAACATCAGGCCTTCTCCCAAATTGTGGCAATAGAAACTACATGCTGTGTCAGACAGACCCACAGAAAATTGGTAACATGATCTATAATTCGAAAAAATTAAAAAAAAATTGTTACTCTTGAGGGGGAAAACAAACTGAAACAAAATTTCCCCTGGTCCTGAAAGGGATAAGAGCATCTGCTGTGCTTTATTAATGATAGTAACATGTATTTGTATTTACAACTTTCTGATAAAAATAATTTTATGCAATGTATTCATTCCACAGGGAAAATGAAGCCTACAATGGCATTCATGTCAGGAAAGCTGAAGATCAAAGGAAATATGGGCCTAGCAATGAAACTAGAAGCACTCCTGGGCCGGATGAACTCAAAATTGTGATGTTACTGTCATTCTAAATGAAAACTTCATAAAAATTGTGACATTACCTAACAATATGCTATGTAAAGGAGGTGGGCAGAAACCACAATACAGAAAAAGATATTAACCAAAACAGATATTTGTACATCACCTTTTTGTATTAAATAGATTTCCAGTGAGGGCAGGTATCAAAGTTAACACCTTTATTGACAAATTTATCAAAAAAAAAATTTCTAACCATTAAAATTTTGAGATGTGTTTCTGTGTTCTCTTTAGTTATATGCATTACTGTCTTCTGTGAAGTGTACTTTGCTGGTTAATGCCCTGTTCCTGGGGTGGTAGTTGGGTTTGGACATTCATAGTGATTAGAGATGAGCGAGTACTGTTCGGATCAGCCGATCCGAACAGCATGCTCGCATAGAAATGAATGGACGTAGCCGGCACGCGGGGGGTTAAGCGGCCGGCCGCCATCAAAGTGGAAGTACCAGGTGCATCCATTCATTTCTATGGAGCGTGCTGTTCGGATCGGCTGTTCCGAACAGTACTCGCTCATCTCTAGTAGTGATCATTGTTGAGCAAAACATAGATTTAAACCATCACATCTGTGTTTGTATTAATATGCCAAACACTCCCATACTTGTTGCTTACTAAAGGCCACACGAACAAACCAATAAGTACAATATAGTCTCATCGAACTCAGAGCAACAGGACAGACCCTGGTTCTGCCAATCCAGCTGTTTCTGTAGAACCAGGGAGAAGGCTCAGATGGTAGAATATAGAACTATCAAAACCAATCAGAACTAAATTTTATCTGTCAGGGAACAGCTAAACCAGGAGTAGTGTAGGCAGATGGGTTTTTATAACAGGTGTGGGGAAGATGGCTCAGTCAGAGACAAGGATACAAATCTTGCAGCAAACAGGTTTATTTACAAAAACACAGTAAAATAAATAAACCTAAACTTCAGTCACAAAAATGAGCAAAATAAAATACAGCCTTAGGGTGAGTTCACACTAAGTATATGCCTGCTTATTCTGAACGTAAAACACATTCAGAATCAGCGGCGTATAAAGCAGTTCCCATTCATTTCTATGGGAGCCGGCATATGAGCGCTCCACATAGAAATGAATGGGCTGCTTTTTTCACTACGAGCAATCCCATTGAAGTGAATGGAAAGTGCTCGCATGTACGGCTAGCTCTGCTCATGCCGAGCCGTACACCCGAGCACATCCCATTCACTTCAATGGGAGCGCTCGTAGTGAAAAAAGCAGCCCATTCATTTCTATGGGGAGCGCTCATATGCCGGCTCCCATAGAAATGAATGGGAACTGCTTTATACGCCACTGATTCTGAATGTGTTTTACGTTCAGAATAAGCTGGCGTATACTCAGTGTGAACTCACCATTAAAGGGGTTGTCCACTTTCAGACCAATATTGAGAAACAAATGTTATTGTTTGTACAATAAAAAGATATACAATTTTGTAATATACGTACTCTATCAATTCCTCATGGTTTTCTAGCTCTCTGCTTGCTGTCATTCATTCTGTTACTTCCACTTGGAATAAGCAGAATGAATGACAATAAGCAGAGATCTAGAAAACTGAGGAATTGATACAGAAAGTATATTGGAAAATTGTACAACCTTTTATTATACAGTACAAACCAATACATTTGTCTCTCAATATTGGTCTGAAAGTGGACAACCCCTTTAACTTTTGCAAAACAGAAACAAAATCTTGCTTGTCTGAGCTACTATCTAAACAATAATAATAAGCTAACTATACGTGGGGTCTACTAATGGCCACACGAACAAGCAGTCTCACCGGACTCAGAGCATCAGGACAAACCCAGATTTCTCCCCTCTCACTCCCTTGATCTGCTCTGAAGTGCAGGTTCTTCAGTCTTTTATGGGCCATTAATGAGCCTATGACCCACACCTGACTGTAACATACTTCAGACCTGCCCTGCACCACAGAAACCTGGGACTGATATTGCGGGACTCCAGCACTTTGCCTATCACCTTCTCACACATCTGACTATTGTCCTCTCATTCAGTCTACCAACTGTGCTATTTTAACATCCTATACCATCATTGGTCGACCATGCTGTTGACAGTAAATAGAGCTCTGTGTGGTGTCCTTGATGTGATTGTGCCAACAGTTCATTTCTGGTTTAATTAATTTGTGTTGTCAAAGAACTGTACATAACATTCTGTGCTTTCCACTTTCTGTTCCTCTTTAACTACTGCCTTAGTCAGTCATAACATTTCATGAATAAAGTGTCTATTACAATCAGTGCTGTAACTAAACTCTTGTGGGCCCTGTTTGCAAACTTTTGTCCGGGGCCCCCTACCCCCTTCCTACAGCAATTTCTTGATAGTGACCATTTCAGAGGTACATACAATATAATATACTTCACAGTTGCCCCCAGATAGTATTATATGCTCCACAGTGGCCCACACACACAGTATAATATGCTCCACAGTTGCAGCACACACAGTATATTGTGCTCTCCACAGTAACCCCACACAGTATAATATGCTCCACACTATTGGCCCCCACCAAGTATTATATGCTTCCCACAGTGGGCCTCACCCAGTATTATATGTCCCCCCACCCAGTATTATATTCTCCTAACAGCCTCCACAGAGTATAATAATTGGAGGTCCAGGGAAGGTGAGTAAAAATTACAAACACTCATACACACCTTGCCTCACATTTCCTTGGCATCCTCTCCTCCATCCTGCTGTCTTCAGATGTCACTGCTGAGGCCTGTGATTGGGCCTCACTGGTCACATGGGGCACACTGACATCATTACGCTGTGGCGCCCAATTTGATCTCTGGAGTCTAATCAAAGGTACCGGAGAGAACACTGAGCCCAGGAGAGGTGAGTATATGTATGTATTTTCATTTACCTCCCCTGGGCTGCTATCTATTAGAAAGGGGCCTGGCAATATGCCAGGGCCCCTTTTACAATAACAGCATGTATAGTGGTCGGTGAACCAGGCTTTCCCCAACCGCTATCATAGGGGCCCCGGCCATCTCCAGCCGGCCCCATACCTCATCAGGCCCAGTCACAACCCCTGTGACCACAATGGCTATGCCACTGATTACAAGACATAAAGTGCTTGCATCCTGATTTTCTCACAAACTGCTTACCGTAATTTTAACATTATACTGAAATACAAAAAATATTTGTATAATAACCTAAGGCTAGGTTCACACTAGCACTCTGTTCAGGGATTGCATCCCCCATCCAACTTGAAAAATACAAAGCAAAAAGTCCTACAAACAGGACTTTTCTTTTTGCATTTTTTGGGAGGAAACCGGGCTGAAACCCGGCAGACTCCGTTATATGCTATAGGGTCCGTAGGTTTTCGCAGGTAACCACTTTTAAGCAGATTGAGTTTTTGGGTCCCCAAGCGAACCCGAACAACGGAAACCCAAATGCAGATGAGACCCTAGCATATAAGTCTTTTTGGCTGCACACTCTCTGATTAGCTCCCAGGCGGGGGACTTTATAGGGGCAATGCACACTGAGAAATGCAGATAAAAGATAAATAAGTGACTTGCGTATACAACCTAGCCTAATGGCTCCTACTGAAACTTAGCTTGAAGGCTTTACTGAAAGGAGACTAAAACTAAAGATTTACTTAACATGTAATAATTTAAAGGAAAATGGAATTTTCAGGTCTCTGACATTATTTTAGACTTGGATTATTTTACTGTTGTTTGGGTATGTGAAGCACATGACTATCTTGTTTTAAGACAACCTTGCTACTGTATATTCCGTACATATTTTTGTGTAATATCTCAAGCGGCCTGTAGACGGCAGGGCATTTCCATTATAATATTACCAGCAGAATTTGATAACATCCTTGAACTTAAAAATTTTGCAAAATCCTTGGAGTAGTCAATAACTTGCTATTACTCATACACCTTTTTCTTTTACTGTGTTTGAGATCTTCCAAAATTACGATCAGTTTACCACAATCAACTTTTTTTTTGTTTCATTTTTTCTGAAAGCAACAAACATATTTTTATTTCTTGAGTTAGAGCAATCCATCATAGAAGTTGATGAAAATATTAAGCAATTAAATTGAGTGTATATAGAGAAACATTCTATTCCCATTTGGATGGGAGGAAAATTATTCATTACTAAAAAGAAAGAAGTACCCCATAGGAATTTTCATATAATGTGGTACAAAGATTAATAAAAGGATAAAGAAATACCTATTAACATTCAGGTGATGCAATAATTTTACAAATTGCCAAATGAATATTGCAAAATTGAGAGAGAATATCCTAAATCTAACCAATGGGCAAGCTAAATCTTGGAGTACAATAGAAATGTACAGTGTAGAACTATTACTATGTGTCAGGCTATGTTCATATCATGTTTGTATGTATTGTTTGTATGTGTGACCATACTGCCAGATATATGTTTGTAACATAAGCTAAAAGTATGACATTTAGGGTATGAATTTGAGAAATATATTTGCAAAACAATGCAAGCAGTCGGTGCGAATTTTGTCCGACCTCGAGCAATCCTGTTATGGGTTCGATTTTATTGGTAGGTGTACATATTTCCCCATGTAGCAGACATATGCCACTGTATGGCCAGAAAATATCGTTCTATTTTTATTCTGTGTAAGGACATTTTTCTTGTGGCCGCAGGCATGCGCAGTCTGCTCTGCCAGAGACCTAGACAATTGAAATCCAGGATGGAAGAAGACATAGGGAGAGGGCGTTCCAGAAGAAGATGGAGGCGACGCTGGAGAGTTCTCTCACAACATTGGGATGCCCCCAGTGCTGTTTGAGTGCTGAGGACCGCCCCCAGTGCTGCGAGAGAACTCATTTGCATACCGAGAAAAAAACGGGAATTATACCGAACGACGGCATGGAGAAGACATCTAAAGGTAGGAGAAGAATAGCCTTTCTTAAGTCTATTCCTACATGTTAGGGACAAAAAATGTCATTTTAATGATAGTCTCAGGGCTCTGTTTAAAGGGATTCTATCAGAGAGGAGGTGTATTTATACGGAGACTTGATTACACACAGGTGGATTTTATTTATCATCATCAGTCATTTAGGACAACACTGTATCATTCAGAGATCATCACTGAACTGAATGGAGTGAGTTTGCTGCACTGAAAGTAAAGGGGCTGAATAATTTTGCATGACTCACTTTTCAGTTTTTTTTCTTTGCTAAAAAAAAGTTTGAAATATCCAAGAAATTTCGTTCCACTTCACAATTGTGTCCCACTTGTTGATTCTTCCACCAAAAATTAAAATTTTATACCTTTATGTTTGAAGTCTGAAATGTGGCAAAAGGCTGAAAAGTTCAAGGGGGCCGAATACTTTCACAAGGCACTGTAAGTCTGGCACATGGCTATTGGATGAGGTATAATGAAAGCCTCAGGTTCCGATCCAAAAGCCAGGTCGCTGCACTCTGCTCCGGATTAGGCACAATTGAATGGGAGGGTGGAGTTTCTTCAGGTCGAATCGCTAGGTGACTCGGCCTGAAGAATGAACATCTCGCATTTTCCAGGAGCTCCCGGAAAAAGCTCCTGAGAGGCTCCCATTGATTTCAATGGTTGCCGTCTTTTTGGTCAGAATTTTGAGGCGATTACAGCCTCAAAACCCTGACCAAAAAACCCCTTGTGAACTTACCCTTAGATTACAAAATGGATGACAGAAACAAAATGGAGGACTACTCATGGAGGATTATCTCTAAAACAGGGTTCACACTAGCGTCGGTGTTCGACAGCTAGTATCTGATGCTAATGTCCGCGCAAAATCTTGCACAGACATTAGCATCGGACACTGGCTGTGTCCGTGACACTTTGCATTATTTTAAATGGGACATCATGCAGTGTCCTTTACTTCCCGTGTCTGTCCTTAAGTGTCCGTTCATAAAGATGTCCGATTTTTCAAGCGGACAGCTAAATCCTACAAGATTTTGCGCGGACATTAGCATCGGACACCGACGCTAGTGTGAACGCCCCCTTACACACTGTACAGCTCTGAGAGTAGAAAAATAAAAATGTTATGGTTAAAAGCAGAAAAGCTAAAAATTTAAAATGGTTGTGGCAGGAAGAGGCTTTTATATCAAGAGGATAGCTATGGGAAGCCTATAAAGAAAGAAATCGCTATGTTCCATATCCAAATGACTTTATCTTCTGAATAGCCTGTGGATTTCAGGAAACCCAGCACTACATGTTATCTATTGGGTCTGATGCAGGAGGTAACATCCAGCATCACTTACCCATCCTCGCTCCATAGTTTAATTCCCCTTTTGACAAAGGTTGATGGTGGGACATCACCTAAAATGAAAAGAATAATTTTTCTAGCATATGGTCTGGCGTCAAAATTAATTTTGGAACCCGCTATGGAGTCTTTGTTAAATTTTGTAGACAAGGTAACATTCAAAAATTTGCTTATGATAGTTCTTAACACTGCTTACTGACCAAAACATGTTCTCTGTTTGGTAGAACTTGTAACATTTTATTTACAGAGGACTTTTCGTGTCCTCATCAATGTGCGGTATTATGTACTGCTAGAAAGCTGAATTCAGCACACTGCCTGCTTTCCTAGGATGTGCCCCAATGCTGGAGATATCTCCCCACTGTCAGAAGGGCGGGCCTTACAGCCTAGCATCATCGCTGACTGTATTCTAACATAGCCTTGTACAGTCCGAGGGGGCCTTCCTTACTTCTCAGTGATGATGCTTGGCTGGAAGGCCCACCCATCTGACAGTGGGGAGATATCAATGTCAAACTTAACGGCATCAGGGGTCATACCGGGAAAGCCGCTGGTGGCTTTCTAGTGGTATATAATATATACATTGATGAGGTTGATTAAATATTTTATATTATATTAAAATATATGGAAATGCTATTTATATATTCTAATGATTAGCATTCTAAAACATCATGTCAGTACCTTATAATAAATTATTTAGCTCTAGCTCACATACTGAACATAGGAAATTCTTTTGCAGTATTTTAGTTCCTTTATAAAGTAATTAAAATTTTTAAAAGTTCATTATATTTAAAAGAAACACGCCTTCCCTAAAATAACTTTAATGTTTGCTAACACAGGTTGTCTTAATGTAATGATTATTATAATGTAATTACATGGAGATCTGGGTGTGACCTATGGTAGTCAATGTACAGTATAGTGCAAGGAGAGATCACTAAGGCTATATTACGAAAGAAGACCTTATTAGCCGTTCTGAGGGTGGTTCTGTTAGTCCATGTTCACATGTAGCATGTGTCAGGGTCTGGGGTTGCTAGGTGGGGTGGCATAGACACACAAGTCCAGCTTCTTTAGTCCAAAACAAAGGAAGAATTTATTTTCACTCAAAAATATAGTGCAGCAACAAAAGGAAACAATACAAAAATAAATACCTGCCCAGCTAGGCTCTAACTAAACATAAGAATAGGTTACCTCACCTAGAATAACCGAAATCCACTGTTGGGGCACTGAGAGGGTCTCATTCACAGAGACTGGAGGGATTGGTGGCAATGAATCACCCACCTCTGTATTTGAGACCACCAAGGATTCCCTCTGGTTCAAGGGCTTAATCAAATTCAATGGTAGATTTGAAAAGTCTTCCTTTTCCCTGGTTGATGAACCTTATAGTTGACTGGCCCTACTTTTTCCACAATTTCATATGGGCGTTGCCATTTCGCTAAGAACTTGCTCTCCACAGTAGGCACCAAAATAAGGACTCTGTCCCCTGGGTTAAACTCTTGGACTCTGGCAGAACGATTGTAAATTCTGCTTTGGGCCTCTTGTGCTCTTTGCATATGTTCTTTTACAATTGGCATGACTGTTGAAATGTGATCCTGCATTTGAGCTACATGCTCTATGACACTACAGTATGGGAAAGCCTCCGTTTCACAGGTTTCTTTGGCTATATCAAGTAAGCCCCTGAGGTGTCTACCATAGACTAATTCAAAAGGGGAAAAACCTGTAGACACTTGTGGAACCTCTCTAATAGAGAACATCAGGTATGGCAACAGGCAATCCGAGTCACGACCATCTTTTTCTACCACCTTTTTAAGCATATGCTTGAGAGTCTTATTAAATCGCTCCACTAACCCATCTGTCTGGGGGTGACACACAGAGGTCCGTATATGGGTAATTTTAAACAGCTTGCATAGCTCTTTCATCACCTTTGACATGAAGGGCGTGCCTTGGTCAGTCAGTATCTCTTTAGGTATGCCTGTTCTTGAAAACATATAGAATAACTCACGGGCAATACTCTTGGATGTCGTATTAAGCAAGGGAACCGCCTCAGGATAGCGAGTAGCATAATCTAAGACAACCAGAATATATTGGTGACCTCTAGCTGACTTGACTATTGGACCGACCAAGTCCATACCAATCCTTTCAAAAGGCACTTCAATGATGGGCAGGGGAGCCAAGGGACTACGGAAATGTGGGGCTGGGGCATGTACATGACACGTAGGACAAGACGCATAGTAGTCCTTCAATTCCCTGTACACGCTTGGCCAATAAAATCTTTGGAGAATCCTCTCCTGTGTGTTCTCTGCTCCTAGGTGTCCCCCAAGCACATGATTATGGGCCATATCAAGTACCATATGGCGGTGTGGCTTTGGTACAAGAATCTGCTCCACAATTTCCCAATTACTTTTTGCAATCTGATATAAGAGGTCATTATTCATAGCAAAATGTGGGAATTGGCGGTCAGCATCAGGTTCCTGAGGCACATTGTTAACAACTGTCACATTATCACGAGCATTAGCAAGAGTGGGATCTCTCAACTGGGCAGTACCAAAATTATCCTGTGAGACCTCTAATTCAGGTATGTTAGGCTCAGGAGCTGGGGAAGAGGCATTATCCTCCTCTCCAGCTAGGACCTGTAACAGAAAGGTGTCGCCCTCCTCATGGACTTTGGGCATAGGCGGGGTTTCCACCTTTGGCTGTGTTATTGTACCTTTTCCCCACAAATCCCAGAACAAAGGGAAATCACGTCCCAAAATCACATTATGCATAAGGTTTTTTTACAACACCTACTTCATAATATACTGATCCTACTATAGTCTCTATTGTGACCTTGGACATGTGGTGGTCCTTGACATCCCCATGGATGCAACAAACACTCATATGTTTGTCCGGGATAAAGTCCCTAGCTATCAAGCTGGCATGAACCAGAGTGACCAGGCTACCAGAGTCCAACAACGCCTGGACAGAATGGCCATTCACCACAACTTGGCAGACCTGAGGCCCAGTCTCTAGTCCCAATGCCGCAGCACAGACAGGTCTGGCAAATAATGATCGATGCCCAACAGTGTCACAGTCCATTGGCTCAGAGGTGACTGGGCACTAGGCAGCAATATGTCCCCGCTCATGGCATCTCCAACACTGTTCCAGCCCCGGTTTCTCCAGCAGACAGTCCCTTCTTGGGCTGGTGGACTGCCTAGAAAACACATCTGCAACTCTTTTCCCTCCGTTCTCAAATAACGGAACAGTCTTACCGGGAGGTGCCCTCCGCCGGATGTTCCTGGGTGATGGTCACGCTGTAGGGTCATCACGCAGTTCCGCCTCAGTCGCCAGATACCTTTCCAGAAGGCTGATGAGCTGGTTAGCATCTTTGGGGTCTCCATGTCCAACCCAATGCTGCAACGCAGGAGGAAGAGTTCTGGTGAACCAGTCTAGGACCACCTTCTCCACCATCATTGCAGGGGTACAGGTGTCTGGTTCTAGCCACTTTTTTACCAGGTAAATCAGGTCATACATCTGGGATCTGGCAGGCTTGTCCATATGGCATGGTCCATATGGCTCCAGGCATGTACCCGCCGGGCACGGACAGCAGTGGTTACCCCCAGCCGAGCAAAAATTTCCGCCTTTTACTTATCATAGCCCTGGACATCTTGCTGACAGAGGTCATAATAGGCCTTCTGGGGTTCACCGGTCAAATAGGGTGCAGTGACGTCTGCACAGTCAGCAGCTGGCAGTTTCTCCCGTTCAGCCACTCTCTCAAACAAAGTCAGGAAGGCCTCCACGTCATCATCTGGGGTCATCTTTTGCAAAGCTCTCTGCACAGCCCGCTTCTCATCTCTGTGCTCCACAGGTCTCTGCAGGCCAGTGACACCAGTCTCTTTAAGGAGCGTAATCTGCTCCAACAGCAAACGGTAGGTCTCCTGTTGCTGCACATTGGACTACACGAGATGCTTTAGTATCTCCTCCATAGTCCAGGTCTGTATAGCGGCAGCAGCCTTTACTTAGGACATAAAAAAATATTTCTACAGCAAGGAGTGGACGTGTCGTTGCCCCTAGCAACCGCTGTATGCTTAATAATGATTATTGTAATGTAATTACATGGAGATCTGGGTGTGACCTATGGTAGTCAATGTACAGTATAGTGCAAGGAGAGATCACTAAGGCTATATTACGAAAGAAGACCTTATTAGCCGTTCTGAGGGTGGTTCTGTTAGTCCATGTTCACATGTAGCATGTGTCAGGGTCTGGGGTTGCTAGGTGGGGTGGCATAGACACACAAGTCCAGTTTCTTTAGTCCAAAACAAAGGTAGAGTTTATTTTCACTCAAAAAGGTAGTGCAGCAACAAAGAAAACAATACAAAAATAAATACCTGCCCGTCTAGGCTCTAACTAAACATAGAATAGGTTACCTCACCTAGAATAACAGAAATCCAAAAAAGCCAGTAGAATCATTCAGGACACAGCTCCAAAAATATGACCTCTCTGTCAGCTCTCCAGCCAAGCTCTGCCCCCAGTCTGCTGCTGGAGCTGGCTTCTTAAGCCTCCTTGACGAGGAGACTCTCTGCAGCTGAGTCACTGCCAGAACATCCCCAAAGTGAGGACGTGCGAGTGAACTCATCTATGCGTCGGAGGGCTGTATGGACCTTACTGAGCATGTGCAGTACACTCTATTCGGCAAATACCTCGCGGAGCGTACTGCGCATGCGCGCAATTGCGGCCTCGCAAATATGGCAGTCGGCTGGTATGCGCAGTCGGCTCTAACAGGGTCTCACTGCCAGAGCCGACTGCACATGCATCACCCATGACAACAAAAGAAGAGGACACAGAAGGGGAGGAAGCAGATCAGGAAGATGGTGTGGTTGGATTGCCCAGTTCCGGCAGTAGTGGGGACGCCTCCATCGGCGTATGAGCGCTGGGGCGCACCCTCATTGCTGCCGGACACTTATTAGCATACCGGGAAAAAACGGTATTTCGGATGACCGGCGCGGCGGAGACCACTTCAAAAGGTAGGAGACGAATAGCCTTTCTTAAGGCTATTCCGACGTGGTCATTAGAAAAAAACATGTTTTAATGGTAGAATCCCTTTAAGAAGTGCCCTTGGACTCCAAAGGCCCTCAGCCTCCTAAGCAGGTAGAGGCTGCTGTGACCCATTCTGTACAGTGCATCCATGTGATCAGCCCAGTCTAGTTTATTATTGAGGAGCACACCCAGGTACTTATAGGTCTTGACTATCTCAATGCCTGTCCCTTGGATCTCCACCAGAATCGGAGCCCTTCTCCATTTACTGAACTCCACCATCTCCTTGGTCTTCCCAGCATTAATCCTGAGGTGGTTCCGCTGGCACCAGTCCACAAAATCCCAGTTTAAGTCTCTGTACTCCCTGTCATCTCTGTCAGTGATGAAGAATACTATTGCAGAGTCATCGGAGTACTTTTGTAAGTAACAGCTAGATGAGTTACACCTAAAGTGTACAGTGTGAAGAGGAAAGGAGCAAGAACTATACCTTGTGGTGCCTCTGTACTACAGATTACAGTGTCTCACATACTGAGGTCGATTTGTGAGGTAGTCAAGTATGAACAGGTGATGGTCCACTCCAACAATGTCCGGCTTGTCTCTCAGTAGCCCTGACTAAATGGTGTTGAAAGCACTGGAGAAATCAAAGAACAGAATTCTCACAGTGTTCCCTGGTTTCTCCAAGTGAGAAAGAGCTCTGTAAAGAACGTGGATGATGGCACCATCCACCCCAATGCCCGTCTGATAGGCAAACTGGAGGGGGTCCATAGCAGAGCTCACTAGAGGGCATAGATGTGTCAGAACCAGTCTTTCTAGGACTTTCATCAGGTGGGATGTCAATGCTACAGGTCTGTAGCCATTGAAGTCTGTTGGATCAGGTTTCTTTGGAACTGGTACCCCATAAGATGTTTTCCACAGTTGTGGTACCAATCCCAGCTTCAAGGTAGTATTGTACATGTGTGTAATAACATCACACAGCTGGTCTCTGCACATTTTAAGAACTGTTGTGCTTATTCCATCGGGTCCTCTGGTCTTGTCTGCTTTAATCCTCCTGATTTCCCTACACACTTGAGACTCAGTGAGCTTCAGATTGTAGCCAGATGTAAGTTGAATGCAAGTCGGTGGGGTGGGGTCCTGGTGTGCGTGTGTGTGTGTGTGTGGGGGGGGGGGGGGGTTGACTGACATGTTGGTGAGGGCATAGCTGGAGTGAAATAAAATCTGTTGAAGAATAGATTCAGCTTGTTAAGCCATTTCCTGTCTCCTTCTGTCTAGAAACCTACCTTCTGCCTGTGGCCAGATATTGCCTTAAGGCTATTCCATACTTTATCAACACTTCCTTCTCCCTTCTGTCGCTTCATCCCCCGCCTGTAGTTGGCTTTCCACTCTCTGATATGTCATCCCCCAAGCTTTTCTTATCACCAGATCTAAAGACTCTCTTTTTCTCCTCGAGAAGAGCTTTAATCTCAGAATTTATCCATGGTTTGTTATTAGAGTAACACCTCAGCACTTTCTTTGGTACCGAGTTGTCTACACAGAAATTAATGTAGTCCGTTATGCAGTGTGTAAGTCCCTCAATGTCATCCTGATACGAGTCTTGCAAGACTTCCCATGTAGTTGTATTAAAACAATCCCTCAGAGCCTCGACACACTCCTCTGACTAGATCCTCACTGTATGACTAACAGCTGGTTCTCTGTGTACAAGTGGCGTATATATTGGTCTCAGATACACCAGGTCATGATCAAATCTACCTAGGGGCGGTAGGGCAGATGAATTACATTCATCCCTTACATTGGCAAAGAACAAATCCAGTGTTTTGTTGTCTCTTGTGTGGCAGGGTACATACTGTGTGAAACCTGGTAGAGTGGATTCTGAAGAGACATGGTTGAAGTCTCCAGACACAAGAAGGAGAACATGGGGATGTGATGATTGCAGCTGGCTCACAATAGCTTGTATGCCCATTACAGGCAGAGTCAGCTTTTGCAGAGGGGGTTAAAATATGCAGCTAGCATGATAACATGTTATAATTCCCTTGGTAGGTAATAAGGTCTCATGCTCACAGCTAATAGTTCATGCCACATGATTGTTTCTTAACCACATGGCATCCCTGTGAGCTGCTGACATGCCGGAACAATCACGGGCACAGCGAGAGGAATGAATTCAGTGACAAAAAAGCGTGTAGACATGGGTGGCACTACTCACACAGAGATATACATCTGTACGGGAGACAAAAAAACGCTGAATGTGGTGGTGCTCTAAGTCCAGAAAAAAGTAACATATGAAAAAATAAGAAGAAATTACTTGGCACTCACCAAAAGTAGCGTAAAAAGCTGAAACTTTATTGAAGAATGTCCATACAAAGTTTAAAAGCGGGAGGAGGCACGCTCAGCAACCGGGCGACAGCTGTTTCGTATACAAAATATACTTTTTCAAGTAACGTGGAGCCTTAGCCGCCTGGCTAGAATATACCTGTCCTCCCACACCAGACCCTTCACTCTCTCACTATATATATATAAATATAAATATATATATATATATATATATATATATATATGTATGTCACTAATGACCTTCTAACCGCCAAAGCCAAGCGCCATTATTCTGTCCCCCTCCTCCTTGACCTCATCTCTGCCTTTGACACAGTTGACCACTGCCTATTGTTAAAAATTCTCTCATCCCTTGGTATCTCAGACCTGGCCCTTTCCTGGATCTCCTCTTACCTCACTGACCGCACATTCAGCGTCTCCCACTCGCACACCACCTCCTCACCGCGCCCTCTCTCTGTAAGTGTCCCCCAAGGCTCCGTCCTAGGACCCCTCCTGTTCTCCATCTACACCCTTGGCCTGGGCCAACTCATAGAATCTCATGGTTTCCAGTACCATTGCTATGCTGATGACACCCAAATATACATCTCTGGACCAGACATTACCTCCCTGCTGGCCAGAGTTCCAGATTGCTTAGCGGCCGTAGCCTCCTTCCTCTCCTCACGCTTTCCCAAACTCAACATGGAGAAAACAGAGTTCATCATCTTCACCCCACCCTGTATGGCCCCTCCAACTGACCCATCTATCAAAGTTAATGGAACCACAATTACCCCTGTCCCACGGGCCCAATGCCTTGGGGTAACCCTGGACTCAGACCTATCCTTCAAGTCACACATTCAAACCCTCAACACTTCCTGCCGCCTCCAACTCAAGAACATCCATCCAATCCGCTCCTTCCTCACCCTTGAAACCACTAAGATGCTCGACCAGGCCTTCATAATCTCCCACTTAGACTACTGCAACACCCTTCTCCATGGACTCCCAGCAAACACCCTTGCTCCCCTCCAGTCAACCTTAAGCTGCGCTGCTCGTTTAATTCACCTCACCCCCCGATCTTCAGCAGCAGCTCCCCTCTGCCAGTCCCTCCACTGGCTACCCATAGCCCAGTGAATTGAGTTCAAGCTACTAACATTAACATTCAAAGCAATCCACAACCTGTCCCCTCCATATACCTCTCAACTAATCTCCCGCTACCTGCCCACACATAACCTCAGATCCTCCAATGACCTCCTACTCCACTCTGCTCTCATCCACTCATCACACAACCGTCTCCAAGATTTCTCCCGTGCATCCCCCATACTCTGGAACTCCTTACCAAGACACATAAGACTGACCCCCACAATCACAGGCTTCAAGAAGGCCCCGAATACTCATCTATTCAGGAAGGCCTACAACCTCCAATAACACTATCACCGCACTGCCATCTGAACAGTCTCCCCTCTCTCCTTCTGTCTCTATCCCCCTTGCCTCATAGATTGTAAGCCCTCGCCGGCAGGGCCCACTACCCCACTGTGCCAGTCGGTCATATATATATATATATATATATATATATATATATTGTCAGGGTCTGGGGTTGCTAGATGGGGTGTCATAGTCCAGATTCTTTAGTCCAAAACAAAAGTAGAGTTTTATTTTCACTCAGAAAAGGCAGTGCAGCAACAAAAGGAAATAATACAAAAATAAATACCTGCCCGGCTAGGCTCTAACTAAACATAGAATAGGTTACCTCACCTAGAATAACAGAAATCCAAAAGCCAGTAGAATCATTCAGGACCCAGGTCCAAAAAATATATGACTTATCTGTTTCCTCTCCAGCTCTGCCCCCAGTCTGCTGCTGGAGCTGATTTCTTAAGCCTCCTTGATGAGGAGACTCTCTGCAGCTGAGTCGCTGCCGGAACATCACCAAAGTGTGGACTGGAGGGGGGTGGAATGACAAGTCCCACTACCAATCCTACCTGCCATTCCTAAAAAATCCAACCCCGTAACTGGAACTTTGAAATAACCCTCAGCAGACAATAGTTATCTGCTGAGAAATGTTCTTTCTGGAGTTTTCAAATCTCACCCACCTTAGCAGTCTGGGTGAGATGTACATCCCCTCCATTACCTGACCAGCCATATATATATACAGTATGTGTGTTGTAACATGAAATTTCCTGTATGGGATAATGTTTCTATTTCATTCTATTCTATTTGAATTTATGCTACTTAGAAGTCCTTGGAAATCTTTGCACTGAATATATACCTATTAATTATAATATATTTTATTTTACAGGGTGTGATACAAGTCAAAATGTGCCAACCCATTTTTGAATTGTAAGTGATCTGAGTTTATTATATTATAGTTAATGCTTACCACTGCAGAAACCTATGGCAAACACACCTAGTGAGACAGTTCAGTCAGTTCAGACCTTAATTTACGACACATAATTCATGAATGTGTAGGACAGCTTAAAGGTTTAAGGGGTTGTTCACAATATTACTACCTTAAGAATAGGTTATCAATGTCATACAATTTGGGAGATATCCAACTTTCAGTATCCCCTACCAGTCAGCGCCGCAACTCTAATGAGGTAGGGTGAGGCAAGCGCCTCGGGCGGCGCTGGGGAGAGGGCAGCAGCACGGGCGATTTTTTTTATTTTTTAATTTTACTTTTTTCTCTCTAAACTAACGCAGGAGAGTGGCCGCTCTTAAAACAACCCAAACGGCGCCTCTCCTGTGCTGACCTCTGCGTCTCAGGGCAGGCGGTGTCATCACGCCGCCTACGCTGATACGCAGACGCTTACTGCTGGGAGAAGAGAACGCGGCGGCAACGGGAGCAGCAACGCGATCGGTAAGTAAAATAATTTTTTTTTTTGTTTTATAATAGGCCGCTACCTGCTGTAGTATCCCCAGCAGGTAGCGGCCTAATTACCCACCTCCCCGGACCTGCTCACTGCCGTCTCCTGAAAAGACCTCGGAGTATAATAGCTCACAGCACACAGCACACTCCCATAGAAATGAATGGAAGCGGCCGGCACGCGAGGGGGAGTTAAGCGGCCGGCCGCCGGCAAAGTCTGCGTTCTTCCATTCATTTCTATGGGAGCGTGCTGTTCGGATCGGCTGATCCGAACAGTGTTCGCTCATCTCTAGTTAACATCTTAATATCATAACATAGCCTTAATCTTAGCTTCAGCCTAAGGCTGGATTCACACTTGAACTGGAGTCTCTGTAATGCCAGAAAATCCGCTTAAAATTGGCGAGAGAAAAGTCCTGCAAGGAGGACTTTTCACTATGCTGTTTTCAATATAAAACTGGCAGAAACCGTGCGGAACCCTAGTGGACCTCATTGTAGTCTATGGGGTCCGCAAGTTTCCACGTGTAACCATTTTTAGACAAAGGCCCCATGTAGCGGGTTGCAACAAAAAAGTGCTGCAGGAAAAACTGTGGTGGCAACACCTTGCATTTTTTACTGCAGCTTCCATTATATCTATAGGGATACCACCAGTGTTACCGTACGCTATTACGGTATAGTTGACATGCTGCGAGTTCCTAAACTGCAACAGTTTTGGAAATCGCAGGGTGCCCACTGCGCGTAGTTTTCTGCAACATGTGGATGGGATTCACTAGAATACCATCCACATTACAGTGGTTGTAAAATGCTGTTTTTTTTGGGGGGGGGGGTTCCCATTTGGCATTTACTCCTCGTGGGGCCCCTGCCTTAAGCGGTGTGGCAGAATAGCTCAGTATCAGCAGCAGTGTGGGCCCAAACATATTGGGAATCAGTGTTACAAATCTGTAATACAGCCTGGTTATTCTGAACCCCGAGTACCCCTTATTTTATATTGTGGCCTTCTCCATCTCATGCCCTATTACATATGTATCATAATGTTTCTATGGGAAAATACACTGCCTCTAGTACAGGGGTCTCAAACTTTACTGGCCAAGTGGGCACACATGAAAAAAAAAACTTTGAAGTTGATGGTCTGCATACCTTGCAAATTCTATGCAATACAAATTTATTGTTATATAACCCCACCTGTGGCCCCTTATAGTTTATGGATAAACGGGTTTTGTTAAAGATTTTCAATATTACAAAACACAAACAGAAAGGAACAAGCTGTGCAGCATCTAAGATGCATATAAACCGGTGAACTGGGCAGCCAGGGAGGAGACCCTCAACCGCACCATCAGTGCATATTACGCACAACAACGTCACAATTACAGAAAAGAAGAAAAAAGAAAAGGGGAGGAGAAAACAGAGAGAAGGGAAAAACACAGGGAGACCAATTATAAACCATCTCAAAACATAGAGGGGAAAAGGGCAGCAGAAAGAGACGAAAAACGTAAACACAGGAACGTAGAACAACAAAAGGGGGACCAGATCTGAAACCGGAGAGGACAGCAGAAAAGGAGGATGATAAAAGGAGGAGAAAGAAGATAGGAGGCCATGTCACACTCAAGCAAAGGCAACGGAAAAGTCAGATGACTCCTGGAACAAGATCCAGGGCCGCCAGAGACGCTCAAATCTGAAGGAATCAGGAGAGTCCTCCGCCACCAATGCCTCCATCCTCCGTATAAGAAGGAACTCGAGCAGAGGGGGGGGGGGGGGGTGGTACTGCGCCAATGTCTCGGGATGACAGCCCTGACGGCCGTGAGAAAATGCCCCAAGAGGTCCTTCTTAATCGCCGACAGCTTACCAGGGATTACCGATAGGAGCGCCAGCTGCGGAGAGGTAGAAATCGAGCGCCCGCTCACCTTAGCGTACAATGAGAACACCGCATCCCAGAAAGGCCGCAGAACGTTACAGTCCCACCAGATATGAAGCATAGTACCCCTCGCGGTGCCACAACGCCAACACCGGTTGGAGACAGCTGGAAAGATCCTATGGAGAAGCACTGGACACCTATACCACTGAGTCAGGATCTTAAAATTCCTCTCTTGCGCACTACACGGGAGGGCCATCCTGTGAGTAAGTAGGAAGGATTTGTTCCAGTCAGCAGATGACAGACTAACGGAGAGGCCAGAGTTCCAAGCAGCCACGTAGGGAGGGGGTTCCGCCATGGCATCCATGAGGAGGATGTCATACAGCATCGACAGGGCGCGAGGAGGGAGGTCTGGCCACTGAGAGCCGATTCAAAAGCCAAAGCCGGCGGGGAGAGATGAGAGGAAAGGGAGAACTGCTTCAAAAAGGAAGTAAGCTGGGCGTGCTCCAACCACGAGAGATGCAGGTCGGGGAGAGAGTTGCAAAATTGAGCAAAAGGAAGGAGCGGAGAATCGTCTGCCACCTCCCGGAGACGAGTGTCGTTCTCCTTTCCCCAACAGAGGAACCTATCCACAGAGCACCCGGGGGGGGGGGGGGAGACATAGGATTATCAAAAAGGGGAGTCAAGTGGCCCCTTATAGTTTAATTCCCCACTAGCAGTGGCCCAACTGCTGATGGGGACCTCTTTTCCCCTATTCCAGGTGAGCATATGTTTGGAGCAGGAGAAGAGAGTGGGAGATGTTGGGGAGCAGAGATGTAAGTATCTACCCAGAAGCTGTTCCAAGATTGTAGGCCAAAGGTTTGAGGCCTACAAGCTCGGGAAGCTTTAGAATTGGGTCAGGGGTTGTTTTCTCCCTGGCTCTGCCAATCTAGCTGTTTTTGTAGAATGAGGACGAAGGACAAGTTGTTAGAATATAGAAGGGAACTCTCAAAACCAAACAACTATGTTTTATCTGGCAGGGAACAGCTAAACCATTATTTCTGTAGGCAAATAGATTTTTATAACAGGTGTGGGGAAGGTAGCTCAGTAGCAGCAATGGTGTGGATCAACCAGTCAGAGACAAGGACACAAATCTTGCAGAAAACAGGTTTATTTACAAAAACACAGCAAAATAAATACACCTTTACTTCAGGCACAAAAAATAAGCAAAATAAAATACAGTCTTAAATTTGGCAAAACAGAAAGCAACAAAATCCTGCTCAGTCTGAGCTACTTACTAAACAATAATAATAAGCTAACTATACATGTGGCTTACTAACAGCCACTCAAACAAACAGATGAGCACAATACAGTCTAACTGAACTCAGAGTGTCAGGACAGACCCAGACGCCTCCTCTCACTCCCTGGCTCTGCCCTGAAGTGCAAGCTCTTCAGCCTTTTATGAACCAGTGATAAGTCTATGACCCACACCTGGATGAAGCCTATTCCAGACCTGCCCTGGACCACACATAGGTCAGAAACCTGAGACTGATATAGTGGGACTCCAGCACTTTGCCTGCCACCTTCTCACACAGGTTCACTCTAAGATAGTGAAAGAATGACTGTAATAACACCAAAATATAATAAAATAATAGGTGATGAACCCCTTCCTGATGTCCGCTGTAATAGTACGGTGGATGCCAAGTTTTAAAACATGGCCACTCTAGCTAACAGGTCTCATCTGTAATGTACATCAAAGACATGGAGCTAATGCCCACAGGCCAGGACCTTTCGTCTCCAAAGTTTGAAAAATGGACCCCAGGGTCGGCCCCCAATGGCCTGATACCTTTAACATTGCAGGCGGGAGCTGGCCTGTTCCTATGCAGCCACAAGCCTTATGAAGGCTTTCCGGTCTGCGATAAGAATATTACTATTGAGGCAAGTCTATGACCAGTCTCATTAGTAACTTAACGACCGTTCCATAGACTAACTTTTAATTTTACTATTTAATAATAAAATAGTAAAATAAAAAAATAGGGGTTTTTTTGTTTGTTTTTTTTAAATAGCCTAAAAGTTCAAATCAACCTTTCCCTAGAATACAAAATTACTGTGAAACACATACACATTAGGTATCCCTGTGTCCAAAAACTCCCGGTCTACAAACTTCTAAAAATACTTTTCCTATACAGTGAACACCACTATACAGTGAACGCCTTTTGTGCCAAGTTTTAGATCTTTAAGCAGTTAAAATGTAAATAAAACCATATAGATTTCTTATTCACAGAGTTATCCCGAAACATAGAATACAGGTAACATGTAATTTTGGCTGCACAGTGAACGCTATAAAAACTAAGCCCATAAGAAAGTCACAGAAAGTTTTTTTTTCAGCTTCCCAGTACATTGTACAGAATAGTAAATAGCTATGAAAAACAATTTGTTCTGCAAACATTAAGCCCCCATATGGCTATGTGAACGGAAAAAAAAAAGTTATGGGGTTTGGAATGTGGAGAGTCAAAATGAAAATTGAAGAATGTCACTGGTGGGAATGGGTTAATAAATGAAAGGAGATAATACTTAGCTGTGCTCCCATAAAGAAATGGGGGGCCCATTGTAAATTATGCACTAATATAAACCCATCTCATTCGATGATATTCAAAGGTTGCTGGGTATCCTATAACCAAATTGAAAACTATTAGCACAATAAACCATAGAGTTTTATAGTAGCTTTGGAGGGGGGTGAAAGGCCTTCCTGGACTCTGTGTGCGAGAACTGGAAATTGAAGGAATATTAACAACCGATCAGTAACAGAAATAGATGGACAGTAAGGCCAGGTTCACATAGGTTTTTTTTGGCTGGATTTTGACGCAGAGGCCGCCTCAGAATCCGGTCCAAAAAACAGCTAGCCGAGACCGGATGCCGATGCAGTGCATTCCGCTCTGGATTAGGCGCAAATGAATGGGCCTAGTTGGGAGGGAGTGTCGCGCTGCGGACTCTGCAAAACCGCTATCGGCAAAAAGAAGTGAACAGCTCCCATTGAAGTCAATGAAAGGCGTTTTTTTGGAGCCGTATTCTGACGCGGATTCCGCGTCAAACTCCAGCCCAAAAAACCCCATGTGAACCCAGCCAAAGAAATGTTACCTGTATCCTGTCAGCAATACACCCTCAAACAACCCTGCTCAGAGCATGATCAGCTGCTCACTAATGAATCAGCTGCCACGAAACTGACCGGTAGGAGACAACAGAGGAATACCTATTGTTTGTAACAATATCTGCAGTAACCTAAAAGGAACATTCTTTTATGAACCTAAAGTCAAATAAACTGGGCAGTTTTGTGACTATGGACAGGAATGCCAGTGTTTGTCTAGGAATATTTTGAGTTATAAATCCCTTTACACGTTCTATTACACTTTGGAGGAATAGTATCCAACAGAGCTGGACCTATGCATACCTTATTTAAAAGAATATAGGTTTACCTTAATACTATGTATTACTCAATTGTGTACGTGACAATAACAATGTTTAATTATAAATTGTTATTACTGTATATCATGCCATGAGAACTGCCAAAATAGTTACCACACCCAGTGGAATACAGGTAAATTTAAAATATAGCTGGGAATTTCAGATTTTACTTAATATGAACAAAATTTACTCAGTTTGCAAAAAGAAAATATAGCAAGATAAGTGTCTTATCATACTGTATGTTGTATTGCATAAGAGGTTCTGAACAACAACATCTCCGTTGCGCATATTTTTCCCCACTGTGTGGATGGGATTCACCAGAGCCCCCATCTACCTTGCAGTGACTGTGGCCACTTGGGGCTCCAGCCTAACAGCAATTATCCAAATTTACAAGAAAATTTCCCAAACTCATTTGTTAGGGACTACTTAAGTTCTTAAGGGGATTGCAAAAGACTATATATTGGAAACCCCCACAAAATCAGTCAGTAAAGTAACCTTTGTAGATTTACATACTCTGATTCATGAGTTCAAATCCCCACTTATAACTAATGAAAAAATTAATTAAATAAACTTTAAATTGATAGACGATCTCCTGGCTACCTCCTCATTAATATTCAATAAATACTAATGAGCCAGCAGCAGAGTACCTGGAGCTAAGTCATTGGTTACAATATAATCAATCCCCTGGATTACAAGATTTTGGGAGGAGGAGGGAGCTCTCAGATAAATTGGGCTGTAAACTAAGAATCTGTAGGGGGAGGCAAAGTGAGGCAATCAACACCCAGTGAGTGGCCCCACCAGGAGCTGAGGGCCCTGGCACTTGTCCTGATTGGCGGGCATATGCCCTCATTTTTATAACCCCCATAAATTAATGTACAAAGTGAATTTTTAAAGAAATACACCATTTCTGTGGCTAAAATGTGTTCACCTTTTGTCAAGAGAGACTCACACTCTCACTCCTAATCCCATCCACACATAGCAGACAAAAATCTGAAGTGGAAAAGTTGTATTTTCAAAAATGCCTGGGTTTTTAAAATCACAGCATGGCAATTATACATGCAGACACAGTGACATTCTCCATATTGGGCATCCAACAAGAAATTGATTCCAGCCAGGTTACGTGGAAAGATGCAAAAATACTTCTTCTTTATTGTTAAAAAGTTTACAAAATCACAGCAGCATGAAAAACAGGAATGTGGGCGTCAGACTGACGCGTTTCGGATATGTAATCCTTTGTCAAAGTCTGATCACTTACGACTTGAGTCCCCTCTGATATAGTGCTCAACCACACCTCAAATCAATCAACCTGGTATATGCTAACAGGTGATTTACTAACTGCACAATAATACAGAGAGGACTCAAAATATATAAATAGTTAAAAAACACAAAAACAACCAAACATATTTAAAACCAAAAAATAAATATATAGACCACACGATTGTAGAAAAAAGCTATATCTCCATTCACATAATATAGAATATATACGTATGTGTGATCTCATATTACCAGATATAGACAATATTGAAGTTTAAACAAAAAACACAGCAACACATATATACACAATAAATATAAAACGAACTGAGAAAGACTACAAAAAATATACAGACCATCAGGATCACAATACATGCATAAAAGAATCTCCATTATAAACGAAATGTGTTCCCACGGACCATCCCGGGATGCCCTGAATAAAAATGGAGGCTCCTCCAACTCACACGAATATGAGCATGCGTGAGGATAAACCATGTGATAAGCCTTCTCCTGTTCTATTAGATGGAATATTTCCTTTGAAATATCTGGCTATATTTCCAAAACAGACACATGTAGCACAAGACATTCTTCTTAATATAGAGGAATATGACAGGAACACATGATATCTACGTCCTCACTTTATTGGATGGAAATGTCCAACATTACATGTGATCCGGAATCATTCATTGAATGGAGATGTTCAACATTGTATGTGATCCAGAATCATTCATTGGATGGAGATGTCCAACATTATATGTGATCCGGAATAATTCATTGGATGGAGATGTCCAACATGATATGTAATCCGGAATCACTGTTAAGGTAAGTGCAAAATAAATGTGAGTTTATCACATATAATATTGAGAAAATTACACCTTTCAACATGGTATAACTTAAAAATTCTTTTATAATATCACAAACCTATATTGTCAATGCCATCTTGTGTGTGTACACACGGTGCATGATATTACACACGGTACATGAAGATATTATATAACTATGGTGAAATTGTCCCACAATATAGATTCGTTCAGAGGATTACAATAGATGTTTAATAGATATAAGATATATCATTTCTATTATTCATGCCCAATGGATACCGTGTTCTCAACTTGAGAATCCAATGGACTTCTCTGATTCTTAAAATACGCGTATTTTAAGAATCAGAGAAGTCCATTGGATTCTCAAGTTGAGAACACGGTATCCATTGGGCATGAATAATAGAAATGATATATCTTATATCTATTAAACATCTATTGTAATCCTCTGAACGAATCTATATTGTGGGACAATTTCACCATAGTTATATAATATCTTCATGTACCGTGTGTAATATCATGCACCGTGTGTACACACACAAGATGGCATTGACAATATAGGTTTGTGATATTATAAAAGAATTTTTAAGTTATACCATGTTGAAAGGTGTAATTTTCTCAATATTATATGTGATAAACTCACATTTATTTTGCACTTACCTTAACAGTGATTCCGGATTACATATCATGTTGGACACCTCCATCCAATGAATGATTCTGGATCACATACAATGTTGAACATCTCCATTCAATGAATGATTCCGGATCACATGTAATGTTGGACATTTCCATCCAATAAAGTGAGGACGTAGATATCATGTGTTCCTGTCATATTCCTCTATATTAAGAAGAATGTCTTGTGCTACATGTGTCTGTTTTGGAAATATAGCCAGATATTTCAAAGGAAATATTCCATCTAATAGAACAGGAGAAGGCTTATCACATGGTTTATCCTCACGCATGCTCATATTCGTGTGAGTTGGAGGAGCCTCCATTTTTATTCAGGGCATCCCGGGATGGTCCGTGGGAACACATTTCGTTTATAATGGAGATTCTTTTATGCATGTATTGTGATCCTGATGGTCTGTATATTTTTTGTAGTCTTTCTCAGTTCGTTTTATATTTATTGTGTATATATGTGTTGCTGTGTTTTTTGTTTAAACTTCAATATTGTCTATATCTGGTAATATGAGATCACACATACGTATATATTCTATATTATGTGAATGGAGATATAGCTTTTTTCTACAATCGTGTGGTCTATATATTTATTTTTTGGTTTTAAATATGTTTGGTTGTTTTTGTGTTTTTTAACTATTTATATATTTTGAGTCCTCTCTGTATTATTGTGCAGTTAGTAAATCACCTGTTAGCATATACCAGGTTGATTGATTTGAGGTGTGGTTGAGCACTATATCAGAGGGGACTCAAGTCGTAAGTGATCAGACTTTGACAAAGGATTACATATCCGAAACGCGTCAGTCTGACGCCCACATTCCTGTTTTTCATGCTGCTGTGATTTTGTAAACTTTTTAACAATAAAGAAGAAGTATTTTTGCATCTTTCCACGTAACCTGGCTGGAATCAATTTCTTGTTGGATGTACTATCGTTTGGCTCCGGACCGAGGGAGCATATTTTTTCCGAGCCGGTCTATAGATCCACGGATCTCAGAGTGGGAAGCGATATATGGGAGAGTGATTTTCACTACAAGTTGGCTGAGTATATTTTCCTTTCCCTTCCTTCCCTTTTTTCTATATTCTCCATATTGGTCTAGGCCAGTGATGGCGAAACTTTTTGAGACCGAGTGCCCAAACTGCAACCCAAAATCCAATAAATTATTGCGGAGTGCCAACAAGGCAATTTAACCTTAAAACTGTGTGGATCCACAATTGTGAACCCACAGATTACAGTCGTGTGAATGGGGCTTTACAGAGCTTGTACTGAAAGGTAAAGGTCTCTGCATTTGGTACTTTTGAACAATTAAAGGGATTCTACCATTAAAAACTTTTTTTTGTCGCTGACACATTGGAATAGCCTTAAGAAAGGCTATTCTTCTCCTACCTCTAGATGTCTTCTTCGCCCTGCCGTTCGGTTAAAATTCTGTTTTCCATCGGTATGCAAATGAGTTCTCTTGAAGCACTGGGGGCTGGCCCCAGTGCTCAAACAGCACTGGAGGCGTCCCCAATGCTGTGAGAGAACTCTCCAGCGCCACCTCCATCTTCTTCTGGAACGTCGTCTTCATACGTCTTCTTCTGGCGCAGGTGGTGAAACTAGTAGGCCTCAGGCAGAGTCGACTGCGCATGACCGCGGCCACAAAAAAAAATGGCCTCTTACACAGTAAGTAAGCGGCCATTTTCTTGTGGCCTGTGGGCATGCACAGTCGGCTCTGCCGGAGGCCTACAAGTTTCACCGCCTGCGCTGGAGAAGGTGCATGTAGACGACGTTCCAGAAGAAGATGGAGGCGGTGCTGGAGAGTTCTCTCGCAGCATTGGGGACGCCCCAGTGCTGTTTGAGCTGCATTATTGTTTACTGAAAAATTTTAAAAAAAATCTCTGCTGGGTAGGTGCAGTTATCTGTTTCTTCCCTTTTGGTACAATTCCTGTTTTATTGAACTTTTATATCCTATGTACCTTGTTTTAAAAAAGAAATAAAAAATAAGCCTCCAATTTATTTCAATGGGAGTCAGTAGCAGTTTTTTTTCCTCTAGCTGATTTTTTCGGTTACAGGAAAAAAAAGTGATATAACCTAACTTTAGGTGGATTCCAACTTGAAAAAGCCATTGAAATCAAAGAGAGGAGGAAGAAATGCGTCACGTTTTTTTAGACGGGTTTTTGATTCCTTTTTTTAAGTGTTTTTTTTTCCCCCAAAGCTGCAAGCATTTTTCAAAGGGAAATTTCTAGGTCTATACAGTGTGCTGGAGCAAAAAACCATGGCAAAAACCGCAATAAAAATTGTGACAAAAAACGCATAATGTAAAAAAAAAACACATCAAAAAACCATTTCCCAATTCCTGAAGCAGAGTTTTTCAGGCTGCAATAAACTCCCTGTGAAGATACCCTTAGCTCATGTGTTTAGCTTAATTGATTAATTGTATTACGAACTAATTTAGTGCTACATATTTAATCCTAGATATAATTAAATCACAAGTGTGCATAACCTGCGGATAAACATGGCAGAAAAACAGGGAAGACAACATATCTGCTGCATAACTACACCAAAAAACTTGTAAGTTCCTAATTACATTTGAAAATGTCCCACCATGTTCACTGCATTTATTTTTATTCTAATTGCTGCTTTTTTACAAACCTATTGCCCATTCCAGCCTATATTAAATCTATCCTGTTACATCTATCCACATCAGTCCCTCTCTCCTTCCCTTACCTACAGTATCTCAGAAAATGGAATACACCCTCCACATTTTTGTAATTATTTTATTATAAATTTTCATGGGACAACACTGAAGATATGAGAATTTGGTACAATGTAAAGTAGTCAGTGTACAGCTTTTGTAACCATGTACATTTGGTGTGCCATCATAATCACTTAATACACAGCCTTTAATGTCTAAAACCCTGGCAACAAAAGTGAGTACATCCCTAAGTGTCAATGGATAATAAAAATAATAAATTTTATTTATATAGCGCCAACATATTCCGCAGCACTGTACAATTTGTGGGGTACAAATACAGACAGAAAGATACATTACAAAGAAAGTCATTTCACACAATGGGACTGAGGGCCCTGCTCGCAAGAGCTTACAATCTATGAGGTAGAGGGGGTGACACAAGAGGTAGCAGGGGCGGTATTGCTTATGCAGAGGTCAGACACTTTTGTAATAGAGGTGACTGTCATTACATAAACATAAGACTTTATGAGCCATCAACAGTCATGTCCTTTAACATGTGGATGGAGCTTGGACCTATAAAGTTAGCCTGAAATGGCATCATATCATGTGGGGTGATGTGGGAGCGGGGACAGAGGAGGGTTAAATTTTGGGGATTCTAATTACGGTACGGAAGGGTTTACATTAGGATTTATGATAGGCCTGTCTGAACAGATGCGTCTTTAGTTTGCGTTTGAAGCTGTAGAAATTGGGAGTTAATCTGATTGTCCGGGGTAGAGCATTCCAGAGAAGTGGTGTAACTCGGGAGAAGTCTTGTATAGGAGCATGGGAGGTTCTGATAATAGAGGATGTAAGTGTTAGGTCATTAAACGGAGAACACGGGTTGGGCAATAGACAGAGATGAGGGAGGAAATGTAGGGAGGTGCAGCATTATGAAGAGCCTTGTGGATGAGGGTGATAACTTTATATTTGATTCTATAATGAATGGATAAATTGTGCCCAATTTTTCAAAATCTTGCACGGACATTAGCAGCAGACACTAGCTGTGTCCGTGACATTTTTCATTGATTTAAATGGACATCGGGTGCGTTCTTTTACAGTCCGTGTCTGTCCTTAACTGTCCGTTCCCAAAGATGCCGACTTTTCAAGCGGACAGCAAAACCCGATATGTAGGTTTTTTCTGTCCGCTTGAAAAGTCGGACATCTTTGGGAACGGACACTTAAGGACAGACACGGACTGTAAAAGAACGCACCTGATCTCCATTAAATCAATGAAAAATGTCACGGACACAGCTAGTGTCCGCTGCTAATGTCCGTGCAAGATTTCGAATGGACATTAGCAGCGGACACTACCTGTCGGGCACCGACGGTAGTGTGAACACCCCCTTATACAAGCTGTGCACTTACAGTCCCTGACAAAAGTTCTGTCGATTATCTATGTTGTGGAATCAAAAGCTTATAACCTGACTTTAAATTCATCTATTGGTTTAAGAAATGACTCATATGAAAGCTGAAACCCTCCCAAATGTGGTTTTTATTAAGAAAATAAATTGGCTTCAATGGAGAAATAATGATCATTTAATGAACACACAACGGTCAGACTTTGACAAGACAAAAGTTTTTCGCCTTGTCATGTGATGCCCCCAATCCTAGTGTACAGCCTCGCCAGTGTTCACTAATTGATCGGTTAATTAGTGGGTGTGTATAAGAAGAACTCAAGCACCCCAGACCTTCACTTGAACTGCAGCTTCACCTCTGACAACATGCCAAAAATCAACCTTGCGACCAAAACCTTGATTATCAAGAGGCTGAAGACCGGATCCACTGCAGAGGTGGCTGCACCTTTATGTGTCTCAGCGTCAAGTACAAAGAATTAAAAACAAAAGATTTGAAAAGACTGGAGATGTTTTTGACAAACCCAGGTCCGGCAGACCCCGCAAGACAACTTCTCAGGAGGAACGTTTGTTGGTTAGAAAATCAAAACCAGCCCCTCTTCCACTGCAGCAGAGCTCCAACAGACCTGGTCACCTCAAGTCCCTGTGTCAACTAGAACAGTTTGTAGGATTCTGTCTCGAAATGTCCTCGATGGTTGAATTTGCGCCCAGAAGCCATCACTAAACAAAAGGCAATTAAAGACCCACAGCCTGCTAAACGGATGGACGCTGGAAAAGTGTCAGAAGGTGGATTTCTCAGATAAATCTTCAGTTCAATTACACATCGCAAATACTGCAGGAGACCTTCTGAAGCCCGTATGGATCCAAGATTCCACCCCCAAACTTAACTGTTTTCTGGGTGTAAGATCATGGTCTTGAGTTACATTCAGCATGGGGGTATGTGAAACATTTGTAAGGTGGAAGGCAATATCAATAGCCTAAAATATCAACAAGTATTAGCTTCCTCTTACATTCCCAATCATAAAAGGGGTAAAATTTTGCCACAGGATGGTGCTCCATCTCATACATCCATCTCTACATTAAAGTTCCTCAAGGCAAAGAAGATGAAGGTGCTCCAGGACTGGCCAGCCCAGTCACCAGACATGAACATCATTGAGCATGTTTGGGGTAGGATGAAAGCGGAAGCTTGGCAGACAACTCTGGGAGGCATGTAAGACTGCATTATTTGCTATTCCTGATGACTTAATCAATAACTTGTATGAATCATTGTTGAAACGCATGGATGCCATCCTTCAAGTTCATGGAAGTCACACAAAATATTAAATATGGCTCTAATAGCACCACAACTTCATTCACCAATGTTATGAAACATATCTTTGTATTTGAACTGAATTATTGGTTTGATTTTCACATTACTTTATGTGGGCGACAAAACTTTTGTCTTGCCAAAATCTGACCTTTCTGTGTTTATTAAATGATCAATATTTCAGTAGTGAAGCCAATTTATTTTAACAAAAAAAAAAAAAAAACATTTGGGAGGGTTTCATCTTTCATATGAGTCATTTCTAAAACCAATGGATGAATTTAAAGTCAGTTTATAAGCTTTTGATTTCACAACAAGGATAAGCGACAGAACTTTTGTCAGGTGCCGTAGATTGTATCAAAGTGTCAGATCTTCACTGTTGTCCCAAGAAATTTGTGGGGAATGTAGCTTGGTAGAAGTATTGATTCGGACCCAACCAGAAACAGGGACACACATTTTGCAGCAAAGCAGTTTATTTAAGAAAAACAGCAAAATAAATAAACCTACCCTTCAGATACAAAAATGAGCAAAATAAAATACAGCCTTAACTTCAGGCAAAATAATGTTAAACCTAATCCTTCTCGTCTGAGCGCTAACTAAACAGAAAATAGTAACTGTACATGCAGCTTACTACCAGCCAAACAAATCAACCAAAAAGAATAATAATAATAATACATTTTATTTATATAGCGCCAACATATTCCGCAGCGCTACACTGTACTGAACACTGTACTGTGTCAGGACTTCCTCTGCTCCCAGGATCTGCCCTTAAATGCAGGCTCTGCAACCTTTTATGGGCCAGTAACGAGCTTCAGGACCCACACTTGGGGCTGAAACCTATTCCAGACCCACACTGGATCACACATAGGTCAGTAATCTGGAGCTGATATAGCAGGACTACAGCACTTTGCCTTTCACCTTCTCACAAAATATAAAATGAAATAATTACAAAAATGTGAGGTGTTCTCACTTTTGTGAGATACTGTATGGGTAGCTCACATTCTCTGTTCACCTTACTCTAACATCTTAACCCACCTTCTGTTCCTGTGCAACAAATTAGTCGTGCTCACAAATCACTTAAAAATCTGCTGTCCCTCTCCATTCTCCTTCTACAAACTGCTGGGGAGATCTCTCCAAATCCTTGCTCTCCTTCTTCTGCTAACCTCAACTCCATACTTATCTCACCAAGAAACCCTGCCGTCTCCTTCTCCTCCACCAGTCTCTTTCTCTTGTGCACTCTGGAATACCCAGTTTGCAACAAACTTGAAACTATTTAAAATCTCTCAATTTCAAAGTCTTTTAACCTGCTAGTTGTCACAGAAACCTGGATTAAACAATCTGATACAACCTCCCCTGCTGCAGATAGGTCCATCAGACATTTCTGCCCTTTCTCCCTGCTAGTAGCTGTCATGTACCATCCTTCTGGCTCACCCTACCAGTTCTTAGATCACTTTGCTTCATGGCGTCCCAATTTCCTAACCTGTGCAAATTCTTACCCTCGCTATGGCAGATTTTAGTATTTCCATTAACACCCCTGTCCCTGCATCTGCCACCTCTTGGTCTCTCACAAATTATACTTACCTTCCAGGCTTCTTCTGGCGAGACGGCTCCCCCTCATGTATTGATTCTGTCTGTGCACACTCTTCTCCAAGACCTGTGTGCACTGCTGCCGATAATTCACCTCTACTGCGCAGCCACGCATGTGCAGTAGAGGTTGATCATCCCTGCAGAGAACAGAGCAGTGATGAAAAAGTGTGCACTGACAGAATGAGTACATGAGGAGCCATCTCACAGTAAGAAGTGTAGAGGGTAAGCAGTGCTTAAATTGAAAAAACAATTTAGGGGGAACTCTGGAATTATTGCATCCAGGCAAAACTCCGCCCTTCACAGACACGCACATTCCTACACACCCTATTATGCCCAATAGTGGCATAAATTATGCCCCATAGTGGCCCCTGCACAATGTCTTATATGCCTCCGAGCGGCCCCTTGTACACAGTATTATGCCCCATTGTGGACACCCATGAACAATTATTATACTCTGGGGTCTTTTCAGACCCCAGAAATATAATAATCAGAGAGCCAGGGCCCGGGAAGGAAACAAAAAACCCCCTGTTACTTACCTATCCCTGGCTCCGTAGCACTTCCCACCAAACACATCGGCCATCTTCAATGTTAGTATGCGCGGGACGTCGGATGTCACGTGAGCAGGAGGCTTGCGTCGCTACGCATAAGGACGCAAGCCCCATGCTCATGTGACATCGGACACGTTACCAAGTAGGCCTGAAGCCTTCAGGAGCGAGGAGAGGTAAGTAACAGCATTTATTATGTGCCACATTGTGGGTCAGATAATTTCTTAGTTTATACAGTATAAGTTAAGAAATTATCCCAAAATGCGGACAGGCATTTTTTAATTATGCCGGAACTGCGTTCCTGCGCCTTCTGGCCCAATTTAACCACTGAGGGTAAGTATATATGGGTTGGGCTGAGTAGATAGGGAGTGGAGGGATAACTAAAGAAACAGGGTGGGGGTGTATGGGAAGAAAGGATTGAGGAAGGAGTAAAGTGAGAGGGATTAGTGAGGAAGTTACATAGCAGGAAGCTGAAGCATGTAAACAAATGGAGGAGACACCAGGAGTCCCAGAGACACCTAGAAATCTCTCAAAACACGGCTAAATGTATATGGGTGCATTTATTAACCCATTAATAGCACTAACAGACATTTTTTTAAGAAAACATTTTTTGCCCGGAAAATAACATGAAGATAACAATTTTTAAAATTTGTAGATAATTTAAAGTTAAACATTTTTGCAAATATAAGCAACTAGCAGTACCCATGACTTCGTCAGCGGAACCCTGACCCCCTGTGCGACCCACCTGTAGCGCTGCGCAGGCTTCTTCCTTTGCCTTGTGTCCACAGCGGCTACCTTTTCCTCATCACCCCCCTGGCGCCCGCCAACCCCCTTTTTTCCTACCCACTCCCTCATGTGCTCGCTTCTTTCTCCTACCCTGTGCCCCTTTTCCCCCCTAGCCCCGTGTACCCCCCCAACCCTATGCCCCCTTCCCCCGTGTTACCTACTCCATGCCCCCTTTTTCCCACCACCCCATGCCCCCTTCCCTGTCTTACCTACCCAGTGACCCCTTCCCCCCCCCCAGACCCTGTGTCACCTTTCCCCCCACCAACCTGTGCCCACGGCCTCACCAAACCTCGGGCTCCCCGTGCACCGATGTTACAGGGGTGCCTATGAGGGCCCCCCTCCCGCGGCAAGCCATGTGCCCCCATTCCATCTGTGGGCGCTGTGGCGGCCCTGTCCCCCTTCCAGGGGCCCCGGGGTTTACCTGCCCAGGCCCCTCCATTCCTGCGTCCCCCACTGGACCGGCAACCTCCTCACTCCCAACACCCCACCCCTCTCCCTTCTCAAAGTCTCCTAACTAGCCTGTCGTCACAACCCTTCTCCTGCGGCCGAATGACACTGTAGATAGCCCTGAGCAGACATCGGCGACATCCCCGAAGGACATGCAGAGTCCAGAGGCCACAGCCGCCATGGGACAGCAGGCTGAACCAGCGTTCCAGAACGCGGCGCAGGCGACCCCCTGTCCGGCCGCAGCAGAGCACTGCGGTCCTGTGGTAAGCCCACACAGGCGGGGCAGCATACGCACTTCTCGCTGCCCCAGAGTACGGGCGCTGGTTCAGGACGCTCTGGACCTCTGAGAGCCGCCATGTTCTTGTGGACGCCGGCCGGCCGATAGCTCCGCCCACATAGAGAAGCGGCACCCATCCAGGTGAGCTGCTTATGGGGCTGGGATGACGTCATCCCAGGTCCTACAGCGTCCCAGATCCTGCAGCGAATTCAAAAGTGAAAAGCACCGGTCACGGGAGTGAATTGCGGTGGTGTACGGGAATTCCATGTAGCCTATCGTTCAATCTGGGACCCAAGGTATGTATGCAGGGGAGAACCTGCCCCCTTCGCCGCCCGGGGCGAACTACAGAAAGCCGCCCCCCCCCCCCGGGAGGAGGGGGTGGAGCACGAAGGGGGTGGGGCAGAGCAAAGGGGCGGGGCTTAGCGGCATTCGCAGGCAGGGAGATGACCTGCTCTCTGCCTGAGCGTGAGGGGAGGCTGCTGGAGCAGCGCTGCTTCAACGGCCTCCCCAATCCACCGCTCTGTGCCAAGCCAGTCCAGGACAGCTTGTCCTGGACTGGCTTAGGTAATAAAAAATGCTGCCCTCCCTGGGGCCTGACATAGCGCCGCCTGAAGCGGTCGCTTCAGGTTGCCTCATGGGAGGTGCGGCGCTGTATGTATGTGCGCAATTTCAGCCAAATCTATTCGCCCGTCTAGGTGTCATTGCGTCCCCTTTCCAACCCCCCTTACCCCTTTGCAACCACCCCCGCAACCCCGGCCTTCACCTCCTACCTGGGGTTAGGAGCTAGGCCCGAGAGGGCAATAGGGAGTTTGTGGCTTGCTATGCTAAAAAGTGTGTGGGATTACAGAGCTGGTGGTTTGAGTTGTGGTTTTGTGAGGGTCCTGGCAAAAACGTATGTCTGCGATTGTGACGAAAAGTAGCCTATCTTTCAATCCTGCCTAGGAACTAAGTTTGTTGAAAATTTGAGCCAAATCGGTTGAGCGGTTTTTGCGTGATTTAGGAACAAATATCCAAACATCTAAACATCCAAACACACAGTAGGATTAAACGTTTTGCAGAGTTTAAAAGATTTTCTCTAAATATCTTGTGGTCACAAGTTGTTGTCTTGATTGGTTGCCAGTGGATATGACCATTAAAGTAGGAACTTTCTAAGGTCAGAAAATCAGCTATGATTTTCTTATTGTTGCTGGATTATCTCCTCAGGGCTCGTTCACATCTGCGCCCAGGTGTCCGTTATGCAGGTTTCCGTTTCCTGTATAAAACAGAGCAGAATACGGAAACCTGCAGGATTCTATCTCACCCATTCATTTGACTGGGTGAGAAAGCTGTCCAGCCGTGAGCGTTTTATGCTCTCCGCCGCGAAACCGGGTTTTTAAATCCGGACACAGAGTCGGACATGCAGTACTCTGTGTCCGGATTAAAAAAAACTGGTTTTGCGGCGGAGAGCATAAAACGCTCACCGTCGCACATGGCCGGACCCGGTCTGTGCTTTCCGTCTTCTTGCATGTAGAAGACGGAAAGCACAGAACGGAGTACTGAACGCAGGTGTGAACCTAGCGTCACACGTATTTTGTCCCTGCCTGATAACCCAGCTACAGTAAGGAAATCATAGATGGGTTCCTGACAAGTTCCAGACCATAGAAAGTTTCTGCATTTGTGGTTGTATCTATTGGCAATGGATCAATACAACAGATGTCACCACTAAGATGTTGGAGAAAACCTTTAAAACTCTGCAGAATTTTTAACTACTTATATTTACAAAATTAACTTTTACTTAACTACAAATATAGATGTGATTATGTTCATGGGAATACCCCTTTAAGTCTTGCACCCCTGATCATCAATCTTTGGCTACCGAATCAGGATCTGGTTGTTGTGTTATATTTCTCATAGTGCCTTTATGGTTGACGAAGGAAGTGGTTCTGAACATCATGAACCAACTGGATCTCCCCAGTAATAAGAAGAGTTAAGTTTCCCACTGCTGGAACACCAAAGTCCATTCACACAGAGTGTGCTGATTTTGACGCTGAATCCATATCAGAATCCACGTGGAAAAAACACCTCCCCATAGAGTTCTATGGGTTCCTAACTTTATCTTTCCACTTGCGGAATTTTTCCGCTAGCAGAAATAAAGCTTCTTTCAGGCAAATTCCGCCTGCAAAAACAAACGCAGCCAATAGGAGGCGGAATATCCACGTTACGGATTTGGGCGTGGAATTAGTAAAAAGCACGCAGAAAAACCGCTAGCGGTTTTTTCAAAGGTCCATACACTGTGCTGGAGGAAAAAAAACAAAAATGCTCCAAAAAAATATTCAAAAAGCCATTTCCTAATTCATGACGTGAATTTTTTCCTCGCCAAAAAAAACTCCGTGTGAACGGACCCAAGGGGATCGTTTCCATACAACAAGGGAGGTCCTGATAATTTCTACTAACATGGTATTTTGGAAATAAGATTTTTTTAACCTAGAGAATTCTTTTATAAAAATCCCTAATATCTGTATCAATTATTGCTCACAGCAACAGAAAAAAAAAACTAGTAAAACAGCGGGACTAGCGCTGACAGGAAAGCAGAAGCTTCTCTATGTATGAGGCGACTGTCCAGCCCTGAGGAGGCTTGTCAGGAGCAGCTGTGACTGATGGAGCGCGCACATGGCGGGGCTCGAACGTTCTCCTCACAACAATGGGACAACCTGGCTGTGAGCGCGCCTTCTAGAACGCCTCACACTACTGTCCCAGCCGGGAGTGAGCGAGGGGCAGAGCCAGCGCACTGTATTTCCCGCCTCCCCTCATAGTGAATGGGAGGTGGCGACGGCGAAGCCCGACTGTATGTATTATTGCATACTTCCTGTGGTATATTTATGAGAGTGCATTCAATTTCCGGTCGCTGTTCTGGACTCGTTCCCCACCTCCTTATGCTCTGTCTCTAGTTGTATCCCTCTCTTATCTCCTCCCCTGACTGGCCGATATAAGATCATCGACTGGGCGGAGCTGCGGTGAAAGGGGATACTGTCTAGGTTATTATACCCCTCCCTACAGACACACACACAGCGGTGGATGGGGGAGAGGAGCCCCCCTAAAAGAGAACGACAGGGGAGGACATTTATAACATCGCGGGGAAGAGAGAACTGGTTATCTGCCGTGCAGTGGGAGGGCCATTTAATAACACCATAACTTATCATATACTTCAGACATAGAGCACAGCCTGGCATTCCTATGGGGATCCACCTGCAGGTAAGTACTTCTATGGCTAGGCTATGGCTCTAGTATGCTGAAAGGTCATGATGTGAGGATACTCTCCTGTCTGGAAATGTATTGATCGGCTCTGTAGTCAGCTTCTTATTACATGACCTATTTTAAGCTGCTCCTTGCAGAATGAACGAGCTTTGTGGAAAGAGTTCTGAGGAATCTCTTATGGAATTAGCTCTTCTTCTGTGCCATAGAGTGCTAGCTATTGTGATGTCACTGATCACCGTGACGTCATTACACAAGTCCTATTAGAACACGAGCAGCTGGAATCTTATAATGGGAATGATTCTTCTTATTTGTTTGTGTGCTGTCTCATTCATGCATGTGTTAAATTACTCCTGCCCTCCATAGAGACTTCAATCTTATTTTATAATTAAGGATGACATAGAGGGATAAATATTATAATATTATATTTAAAGTGATTTATCCCAAACCACAAGTGTATGGCTGTAAGCCTTGAACTTGGCACAGACAAGTCTGCTACTTAGCATTCCCCATCTTCCTTTATCTGCCTGTAATTAATTTATCCCTTTATGTCTCACTTGTCTCCTCAGACTCCCTGTAACAAAGGCTCCTCTACAGTCAGTCTGTCCTGGGGTGCTAATACTTATTCATTCAGTCTTATATGATGCAGTCATATTAAAGGGGCAGAGCGACGCTGCAGAATGCAATGCTTCTTTCATTAGAATAAAGACCTGTTTAATTATTCTCCTCATGCAGGAGGCCCGTGTCAATGAGAAGATGTACAGAGTGAAGAATTACGCACAAGGCTTTAATATTATTCAGGTTTATAATACTGGAAGACATTCTAGCTCATAGATCACAGTATGGATAGGGTCACAGTACCGTATGGATGACCTATAAAATGGCAAATATAGCACATATACGTAATATGCTGTGTACTTTTTCATGTGCAGCAGTCAGATAGATTCTTGCTTATTGCCCAAGGTGTCGGTATAATATCTACCTAATAGGAGCTTAGGTAATTTCATCAATGTCGACTTCAAAGAGCTTTGCTGTTTTGGTGTCATTAAGAAATGTATATGTCTTTAGTCTTTTGGGATGTTTTAGGTATACAGTGATACTTTGGATGGGCGGTCCTTATATTTCATACAAATTTCTCTGTCCCACTTTACTCATGAAAAGTTCTAGTTTTAGAAAAGATAAATTATTTAGTAATTTACTGCAATTTTGTGCAGATTTGGTATATATTTTTTTTAGTTAAAGAAGTATTCCTACTTGGAATTGATCCACAGGATATGCCATAAATGGCTGAAAAAACCCCCTCAAAATAGTAGGGCATTCATCGGAGCAGTGACCCTCTGAAGCAATGGAACGCTCAAAGGGCTAGATGATATGACACCATCTTTTTAAATTGATAAAATACAAGGTTTACTGAAACTTTTACTACAAAATGATCTATTTGCTTAATTTCTCATGCTCTGTAACATGCTGCATCCAGATTGGATGGCACTATCAGGTGATGGGTATACTTTAAAGGGGCGGTTCAAATAATTTATTTTTTCCGCTGCTAACGATTTAAATAATAAAAATGCATTTTTACCAATCCATTTTACCAAGGATCCAGTGGAAAGTCTCCGTTGAGGTGTAAAGTCTTTATTGATCTTCTTTCCAAACCTGAATTGTTGAGTGGTTATTTTCCAAAAAGAGCATCACTGCTCAACCACGTATTGGCTCCATTGCTCTAGTGTGGGCCAAAGTTCAGAGTCCCATTGGATCTCTGGCCTAACTGAAGATGGGCATGCTTATTTTGTTGTTTCTGCTATGGAAAAAATGATTTGAAGTACCGGTACTTCTTTAAGTGTTCTTAACTCTTCTAGTAAAGCAAATAACAGGTAATAAATTAAGGCTGGGGCTCCACGTAGCTTAAACGCTGCATTTATACATTCCCTGCAAAAGTGAATCCCATCCACACACTGCAGGAAAATACGCACAGTGGATATGCAACGATTTACAAAACCATTGCGGTTTTGGAAATTGTAGCATGTCAATTATACGTACGGAAACGGTTTCCTTATAGGTTTTTCCTGCAGTTATTTTTTGCTGCATCCATCTATGTAGGGCCTTTGCCTAAGACTGGTTCATTGTGCACTGGTCTTAGTGCAAATGTTAAGAGGATTCACTCTTAATAATTGTGGTGCACCACAGTGGGTCACATGTGCCAAGATTGAATTCTGCAGCAGTTTGACAATGGCGTAGATTTCAGGTAATACTCATGTCAGTTTTCTGGTATTCAGTTATCCTACTAATATTATAAATGTGAAAGTTTGGATGTTTGTTCCTCAATCACGCTAAAACGGCTGGACGGATTATTCCTTGCGATTGAAACCTAGGCTACTTTTCGTGCCGCTAAACAACATGGCTCCTTAGCAGGACAATCCCAAAAGTAGGACTCCTAGCCCCACACACACACACTTCCTTGCATTTCCGGCCCCAAAATACCTCCACACTCCATATTGTTGCCTCTACGGTAGCCCTAACCCCACTCCATCACATTTACATGTATTTCCACACCTTACACAAAGGTCCCGCTCTGCCACCGCCATCTTCTCTCATCAGCCGTGTGCCACCGCCATCTTCTCTTATCAGCCGCGCGCCACCGCTTGGCCACTCACACCAACTGCACTTCACTGATTCACTGATGACGCCACACGCACAGTTCCCACGCAGAGCCCTCACACAGTCTGGCCCGCACGGCACACATCAGACCGCAGAGCGCACACACAGTGTGGCCTGCACCGCCACTCAGCCCCGACCCGGCAACTTTCCATTTCAAGTTTACCATCTACCACCTGACCTAAAAAAAAAAAAAAAAATAAATCCAAAAATACAAAGATTTCTATAGCAAGATTTCTCAAATGCTCTGACAGTTTCACACGTCTGTCTCCACCCAATTCTCCAAACACCGCAGACGAAGTCGCGGGTAAAAGCTAGTAGTAAATATGTCTGGCTGAGGCATCTCTGTTCCTATCTGCCTATATCCTTTACTCTGCTCTGCCCACTGAAAAGTGGCATACAGATTTGAAAAATGACAAAATGGAGCCTTTTTGGCACAATTAGCAGTGTGCCAGATGCGGCATTTTTCTGCCAGAAAACTGGTTTGACCAGTTTGGTAATTTCTTCCCATAGACCCCTTCTCAGATGTCTGCAGCCACTGTAATTTAATGTAGAAATATCAGATTTCTACTAGAGGCATATCCTACTCATAATTTAGCATATTATTTCGCACATTTTAATCATATTGAAAGTAAAGCTGAGAGTGTGTGTATGTATGTGTGTGTATATACAGTCCTATGAAAAAGTTTGGGCACCCCTATTAATCTTAATCATTTTTAGTTCTAAATATTTTGGTATTTGCAACAGCCATTTCAGTTTGATATATCTAATAACTGATGGACACAGTAATATTTCAGGATTGAAATGAGGTTTATTGTACTAACAGAAAATGTGCAATATGCATTAAACCAAAATTTGACCGGTGCAAAAGTATGGGCACCTCAACAGAAAAGTGATATTAATATTTAGTAGATCCTCCTTTTGCAAAGATAACAGCCTCTAGTCGCTTCCTGTAGCTTTTAATCAGTTCCTGGATCCTGGATAAAGGTATTTTGGACAAACAATTCAAGTTCAGTTAAGTTAGATGGTCGCCGAGCATGGACAGCCCGCTTCAAATCATCCCACAGATGTTCAATGATATTCAGGTCTGGGGACTGGGATGGCCATTCCAGAACATTGTAATTGTTCCTCTGCATGAATGCCTGAGGATTTGGAGCGGTGTTTTGGATCATTGTCTTGCTGAAATATCCATCCCCGGCGTAACTTCAACTTCGTCACTGATTCTTGAACATTATTCTCAAGAATCTGCTGATACTGAGTGGAATCCATGCGACCCTCAACTTTAACAAGATTCCCGATGCCGGCATTGGCCACACAGCCCCAAAGCATGATGGAACCTCCACCAAATTTTACAGTGGGTAGCATGTGTTTTTCTTGGAATGCTGTTTCTTTTTGGACGCCATGCATAACCAAACAACTCAATTTTTTATAACCAAACAACTCAATTTTTGTTTCCAAAATGAAGCTGCCTTGTCCAAATGTGCTTTTTCATACCTCAGGCAACTCTATTTGTGGCGTACGTGCAGAAACTGCTTCTTTCTCATCACTCTCCCATACAGCTTCTATTTGTGCAAAGTGCGCTGTATAGTTGACCGATGCACAGTGACACCATCTGCAGCAAGATGATGCTGCAGCTCTTTGGAGGTGGTCTGTGGATTGTCCTTGACTGTTCTCACCATTCTTCTTCTCTGCCTTTCTGATATTTTTCTTGGCCTGCCACTTCTGGGCTTAACAAGAACTGTCCCTGTGGTCTTCCATTTCCTTACTATGTTCCTCACAGTGGAAACTGACAGGTTAAATCTCTGAGACAACGTTTTGTATCCTTCCCCTGAACAACTATGTTGAACAATCTTTGTTTTCAGATCATTTGAGAGCGGGCTGTCCATGTTCGGCGACCATCAAACTTACCTGAACTTGAATTGTTTTGTAAAGAGGAATGGTCCAAAATATCTTCATCCAGGATCCAGGAACTGATTAAAAGCTACAGGAAGCAACTAGAGGCTGTTATCTTTGCAAAAGGAGGATGTACTAAATATTAATGTCACTTTTCTGCTGAGGTGCCCATACTTTTGCACCGGTCAAATTTTGGTTTAATGCATATTGCGCATTTTCTGTTAGTACAATAAAACTCATTTCAATCCTGAAATATTACTGTGTCCATCAGTTATTAGATATATCAAACTGAAATGGCTTCTGCAAACACCAAAATATTTTGAACTAAAAATGATTAAGATTAATAGGGGTGCCCAAACTTTTTCATAGGACTGTATATACAGTGCCTACAAGCAGTATTCAACCCCCTGCAGATTTAGTAGGTTTGATAAGATGCAAATAAGTTAGAGCCTTCAAACTTCAAACAAGAGCAGGATTTATTACCAGATGCATAAATCTTACAAACCAAAAAGTTATGTTGCTCAGTTAAATTTTAAGAAATTTTAAATAGAGCTGAGCGAACACTAAAATGTTCGAGGTTCGAAATTCGATTCGAACAGCCGCTCACTGTTCGAGTGTTCGAATGGGTTTCGAACCTCATTATAGTCTATGGGGAACATAAACTCGTTAAGGGGGAAACCCAAATTCGTGTCTGGAGGGTCACCAAGTCCACTATGACACCCCAGGAAATGATACCAACACCCTGGAATGACACTGGGACAGCAGGGGAAGCATGTCTGGGGGCATAAAAGTCACTTTATTTCATGGAAATCCCTGTCAGTTTGCGATTTTCGCAAGCTAACTTTTCCCCATAGAAATGCATTGGCCAGTGCTGATTGGCCAGAGTACGGAACTCGACCAATCAGCGCTGGCTCTGCTGGAGGAGGCGGAGTCTAAGATCGCTCCACACCAGTCTCCATTCAGGTCCGACCTTAGACTCCGCCTCCTCCGGCAGAGCCAGCGCTAATTGGCCGAAGGCTGGCCAATGCATTCCTATGCGAATGCAGAGACTTAGCAGTGCTGAGTCAGTTTTGCTCAACTACACATCTGATGCACACTCGGCACTGCTACATCAGATGTAGCAATCTGATGTAGCAGAGCCGAGGGTGCACTAGAACCCCTGTGCAAACTCAGTTCACGCTAATAGAATGCATTGGCCAGCGCTGATTGGCCAATGCATTCTATTAGCCCGATGAAGTAGAGCTGAATGTGTGTGCTAAGCACACACATTCAGCTCTACTTCATCGGGCTAATAGAATGCATTGGCCAGCGCTGATTGGCCAGAGTACGGAACTCGACCAATCAGCGCTGGCTCTGCTGGAGGAGGCGGAGTCTAAGATCGCTCCACACCAGTCTCCATTCAGGTCCGACCTTAGACTCCGCCTCCTCCAGCAGAGCCAGCGCTGATTGGCCGAATTCCGTACTCTGGCCAATCAGCGCTGGCCAATGCATTGTATTGGCGTGATGAAGCAGTGCTGAATGTGTGTGCTTAGCACACACATTCAGCTCTACTTCATCGGGCTAATAGAATGCATTGGCCAATCAGCGCTGGCCAATGCATTCTATTAGCTTGATGAAGCAGAGTGTGCACAAGGGTTCAAGCGCACCCTCGGCTCTGATGTAGCAGAGCCGAGGGTGCACAAGGGTTCAAGCGCACCCTCGGCTCTGATGTAGCAGAGCCAAGGCTGCACAAGGGTTCAAGCGCACCCTCGGCTCTGATGTAGCAGAGCCGAGGCTGCACAAGGGTTCAAGTGCACCCTCGGCTCTGCTATCAGAGCCGAGGGTGCACTTGAACCCTTGTGCAGCCTCGGCTCTGCTACATCAGAGCCGAGGGTGCGCTTGAACCCTTGTGCACACTCTGCTTCATCAAGCTAATAGAATGCATTGGCCAGCGCTGATTGGCCAATGCATTCTATTAGCCCGATGAAGTAGAGCTGAATGTGTGTGCTAAGCACACACATTCAGCACTGCTTCATCACGCCAATACAATGCATTGGCCAGCGCTGATTGGCCAGAGTACGGAATTCGGCCAATCAGCGCTGGCTCTGCTGGAGGAGGCGGAGTCTAAGGTCGGACCTGAATGGAGACTGGTGTGGAGCGATCTTAGACTCCGCCTCCTCCAGCAGAGCCAGCGCTGATTGGTCGAGTTCCGTACTCTGGCCAATCAGCGCTGGCCAATGCATCCCTATGGGAAAAAGTTTATCTCACAAAAATCACAATTACACACCCGATAGAGCCCCAAAACGTTATTTTTAATAACATTCCCCCCTAAATAAAGGTTATCCCTAGCTATCCCTGCCTGTACAGCTATCCCTGTCTCATAGTCACAAAGTTCACATTCTCATATGACCCGGATTTGAAATCCACTATTCGTCTAAAATGGAGGTCACCTGATTTCGGCAGCCAATGACTTTTTCCAATTTTTTTCAATGCCCCCGGTGTCGTAGTTCCTGTCCCACCTCCCCTGCGCTGTTATTGGTGCAAAAAAGGCGCCAGGGAAGGTGGGAGGGGAATCGAATTTTGGCGCACTTTACCACGCGGTGTTCGATTCGAACATGGCGAACACCCTGATATCCGATCGAACATGTGCTCGATAGAACACTGTTCGCTCATCTCTAATTTTAAACATAAAAGTGTGGGTCAATTATTATTCAACCCCTAGGTTTAATATTTTGTGGAATAACCCTTGTTTGCAATTACAGCTAATAATCGTCTTTTATAAGACCTGATCAGGCCGGCACAGGTCTCTGGAGTTATCTTGGCCCACTCCTCCATGCAGATCTTCTCCAAGTTATCTAGGTTCTTTGGGTGTCTCATGTGGACTTTAATCTTGAGCTCCTTCCACAAGTTTTCAATTGGGTTAAGGTCAGGAGGCTGACTAGGCCACTGCAACACCTTGATTTTTTCCCTCTTGAACCAGGCCTTGGTTTTCTTGGCTGTGTGCTTTGGGTCGTTGTCTTGTTGGAAGATGAAATGACGACCCATCTTAAGATCCTTGATGGAGGAGCGGAGGTTCTTGGCCAAAATCTCCAGGTAGGCCGTGCTATCCATCTTCTCATGGATGCGGACCAGATGGCCAGGCCCCTTGGCTGAGAAGCAGCCCCACAGCATGATGCTGCCACCACCATGCTTGACTGTAGGGATGGTATTCTTGGGGTCGTATGCAGTGCCATCCAGTCTCCAAACGTCACGTGTGTGTGGTTGGCACCAAAGATCTCGATCTTGGTCTCATCAGACCAGAGAACCTTGAACCAGTCTGTCTCAGAGTCCGCCAAGTGATCATGAGCAAACTGTAGACGAGCCTTGACATGACGCTTTGAAAGTAAAGGTACCTTACGGGCTCGTCTGGAACGGAGACCATTGCGGTGGAGTATGTTACTTATGGCATTGACTGAAACCAATGTCCCCACTGCCATGAGATCTTCCCGGAGCTCCTTCCTTGTTGTCCTTGGGTTAGCCTTGACTCTTCGGACAAGCCTGGCCTTGGCACGGGAGGAAACTTTCAAAGGCTGTCCAGGCCGTGGAAGGCTAACAGTAGTTCCATAAGCCTTCCACTTCCGGATGATGCTCCCAACAGTGGAGACAGGTAGGCCCAACTCCTTGGAAAGGGTTTTGTACCCCTTGCCAGCCTTGTGACCCTCCACGATCTTGTCTCTGATGGCCTTGGAATGCTCCTTTGTCTTTCCCATGTTGACCATGTATGAGTGCTGTTCACAAGTTTGGGGAGGGTCTTAAATAGTCAGAAAAGGCTGGAAAAAGAGATAATTAATCCAAACATGTGAAGCTCGTTGTTCTTTGTGCCTGAGCTACTTCTTAATACTTTAGGGGAACCAAACAGAATTCTGGTGGTTTGAGGGGTTGAATAATAAATGACCCTCTGAATAAACTTTTCACAATTTTTTTAAAAAATAAACAAATAAATAACATTCTTTTTTGCTGCAGTGCATTTCACACTTCCAGGCTGATCTACAGTCCAAATGTCACAATGCCAAGTTAATTCTGAATGTGTAAACCTGCTAAATCTGCAGGGGGTTGAATACTACTTGTAAGCACTGTGTGTATATATATATATATATATATATATATATATATATATATATATATATATATATATATATATATATATATATACAATTTTTATTTATTTTTTATAATTATCCAGCATCACGAAACCTCTCTATGGATCTCATGCATGAGAGAACCATAACCTATATACAAGGCTATGGAGTTGGGGGTGAGACTTTTTTTTTTACCAACACTGATGCTGCTTCAAAATAAAATTATTAATTATTCAAAACTATATTGTGTAATTAATACAGATTGATTAGTCCTGCACTTTGACTTGGAAGAATTTTAGCTCTTTCCCAAGTACAACAGAGATGTCTGTTATGTTAGTTTGTTCCTGCTATGGCCTGCTTGCTTCTTGCATCCCCTTACTCACCCTCCTCTATGGGAAGAATATGCAAATCCGCCTTCCATGATGTAATTAGGAAGACAGTTGCTGCCTCATTGTTGCAAACCAAAAGAGGGCGCTCACTGGAATGTGCAAGCCTGTCTTAAGACAGGATTCCAGTGAAATAACCCAATAATGGCTGCTCCCTTTAGCCTCATGCCCGACCTTCCAAGAGGCCTTTGTTTAGCAATGACGCTGGGATTATTACCAGGTTATAGTCTCTCAATCGAGGACAGCTGTTTCGATCTGGTTGGATCTCATCAGCCCGATGTAGAGAGGACTATAACCTGGTAGAGGTGAGAGGCTTAGACAGGGTTCAGGGGATATTGTCACTCCTTAGGGAGAGACCACCATATAGGTGTGTGGAGACTTGTTAAGCCTTTAGCACTCCACTTTGCAAGGAACTATGGGAAGAATATGCAAATCCGCCTTCCATGATGTAATTAGGAAGACAGTTGCTGCCTCATTGTTGCAAACCAATAGAGGGCGCTCACTGGAATGTGCAAGCCTGTCTTAAGACAGGATTCCAGTGAAATAACCCAATAATGGCTGCTCCCTTTAGCCTCATGCCCGACCTTCCAAGAGGCCTTTGTTTAGCAATGACGCTGGGATTATTACCAGGTTATAGTCTCTCAATCGAGGACAGCTGTTTCGATCTGGTTGGATCTCATCAGCCCGACGTAGAGAAGACTATAACCTGGTAGAGGTGAGAGGCTTAGACAGGGTTCGGGGGATATTGTCACTCCTTAGGGAGAGACCACCATATAGGTGTGTGGAGACTTGTTAAGCCTTTAGCACTCCACTTTGCAAGGAACTATGGGAAGAATATGCAAATCCGCCTTCCATGATGTAATTAGGAAGACAGTTGCTGCCTCATTGTTGCAAACCAATAGAGGGCGCTCACTGGAATGTGCAAGCCTGTCTTAAGACAGGATTCCAGTGAAATAACCCAATAATGGCTGCTCCCTTTAGCCTCATGCCCGACCTTCCAAGAGGCCTTTGTTTAGCAATGACGCTGGGATTATTACCAGGTTATAGTCTCTGTGTAAAAAGCGGTTACCTGCGGGCATGAGGCTAAAGGGAGCAGCCATTATTGGGTTATTTCACTGGAATCCTGTCTTAAGACAGGCTTGCACATTCCAGTGAGCGCCCTCTATTGGTTTGCAACAATGAGGCAGCAACTGTCTTCCTAATTACATCATGGAAGGCGGATTTGCATATTCTTCCCATAGTTCCTTGCAAAGTGGAGTGCTAAAGGCTTAACAAGTCTCCACACACCTATATGGTGGTCTCTCCCTAAGGAATCACCCTCCTCTAGTTCTGCAAAAAGAGCACAAAAACTTCATGCAGATGTTGCCCTTGGTCAGGTTCCATCCCAGAACTCCAGCGCTGCAAGGTGATCACTGTTGATAACCATTGAGCCACAATGCTGGCCTTGTGCACAGTTTAATATGTGGTCTGATCATTGATTTGTATAGAAACAAAACTATGTCCTTGTATTGAGCATCTGTTCCTCTTTAGATGCATCCCAAATTTTAATTTGCCTTGGCAGCAGCTGCCTGAAACTGGTTGTAAAATTAAGTTTACTGTCAACCAGTATCCCTAAGTCTTTAATAGTATTACTCTAGGTTCTCATCTGCATGTGGGTTTCTGTTCTTTGGATCCACTTGGGGACCAGAATAATGGAAACCCTATCTGTGTAAAAAGCGGTTACCTGCGGGCCCCATAGACTATTGTGGGGTCCGCCTTGTTTCCGCTCAGTTTCCACCCGAAAATTGCAGAGAGAAAAGTTCTGCTTGTAGGTCTTTTTTCTCTGCATTTTTTAAGTGAAAACAGCATCACCGAGTGCAGATGTGAATCTAGCCTAGTTTTACCCAATCTTTTAGAAGTTTCATTTGTTTAGTTTTAGTAAAATTGTAAAACTTGTCTCCACTGCCCAGCTGCATATGTTTGCTTTTATCAACATTAACCTTTTTCCGAAATCTAGTATGGCGGATGCCAGGTGTATAAAGATGGTGGCCGCTCAAGAGTCGCGCAGCTGTCATAGCCGCCAGGTTTCTTCTGTTTTATACAGCAGACACTGGCGCTGCCCGCTATTGGTACCTGCACCGATCACAGGTAATAACCCGTCTAGTGCCTCAGTTAAAGCTGACCGAGGAAACATTTTACTGGTGGCGTGTGGGCGCCGCCATTTTCCCGGGGATTGCCGGCACCTGGTGCAAGCTACGGGCCAGCGTCCTTTTGTCATGACAGGCGGGAGCCTTGTGAAGGCTCCCAGGCCTGTCATTCAATGTGTTCTATTGGTACCATCATTAAAGGGATCCTGTCTTTTAAACACATTTTTTTTTCTCCCTAACATGTTGGAATAGACTTAAGAAAGGCTATTCGTCTCCTACCTTTCCTTGTCTTCTTTGTGCCGCCGTTCGCCTACAATTCCGGATTTTCTCGGTATGTAAATGAGCTCTCTCGCAGCACTGGGGACGGGCCCCAGCACTCAAACAGCACTGGGGGCGTCCCAATGCTGCCAGAGATCTTCACCGCGTCTTCTTCCGGTGGTGTCTTCTAGGGCAAAGCCAACTGCGCATGCCCGTGGCCACAAGAGAAAAGGCTGCTTCTGCAGTATTGTAAGCGGCCATTTGCTCGTGGTCGGCGGGCATGCGCAGTCGACTTTGCCCTAGGCCCGGGGCCTAGAAGTTAGAAGACGCGGTGAAGACCTCGTTGCAGAAGAAGATAGTGGCGGCGCTGGAGAGTTCTCTGGCAGCATTGGGGACGCCCCCAGTGCTGTTTGAGTGCTTGGCCCCGCCCCCAGTGCTGCGAGTGAGCTCATTTACATACCAAGAAAAACCGGGATTGTAGGTGAACGGTGGCGCGGAGAAGACAAGGAAAGGTAGGAGACAAATAGCCTTTCTTAAGGCTATTCCGACATGTTAGGGAGAAAAAAATGTGTTTAAAAGATAGGATCCCTTTAAGAAAAAATTTTCTGCAAACATTAAGACCTCTGTGAACGGAAAATTTAAAAAGTTAGAGGGTTTCAGAAGGTGGGGAGTCAAAAATGAAAAAAAAAAAAAAAAAAATGCCACAGGCAAGAAGGGGTTAAGTGTCATGGCAGTAGTTTTGTCTTTCATCTATAAAATGTACATTCTTTTTATACTCAGCTAGTTTTGACAGAAGAACAAATGAATTAATCAACAGCATAGTATGAAAACTGTAGTTGTGTTGATCTTTTTGCAGTCCAAAATGTGCTTGGCTTGTCTTTGAAAATCCATCTAAACAATAAGTTTTGAGGCAATTTTGAAAGACAAATGGCTCACATTACACTGGTGACTGTCATATTGCGGTTCTACATGATTAGTGTTTACTGAAGCCCTCACCATCTATCTTGATCATTATTCAAAGTTCACATTGTCTGCTGTCTTAAATATTTCTGCTATTGTTGCTGTTTCTGACTTCTGTTTTCTATAAAGATTTTTAAGTACACTCATCTCTCCTTATAGGATTACATAAGACCTACTGTCAATTATATTTTTTGGAACTCAGCAAATAGTTATTTGCTCCTATACAGGCCGAGGTTTGTGTTCGGGTATATTCACGAGTGTCAGATTTGTTTTAGAAATTTCATCAACAGTCCCCTTCATCTGAATAAGGCTTGTAGAAATGTATGCGCTTGACACCATTAAAACCATACTCAGGATGGAATTGAGTTTGAAACAGAAATTTCTGTAACAAATCTGCCTTGTGTGAATTTGCCATGTTCATCATTGTGTCATGACTGCAGTGGCCCTGAAATGTGACTTTTTTTTCCTTTTTTTAAACTGCCATAACACAGAGCCGCATTTCTTTCAATGCCTGATTGGCTATTCATATGACCAATAGTTTGACTTTTATCACATCATGGAAATCACAGACCTGTGTAAATAGCCGTCCCATGGTGCAAAAAAAAGTGAAAAACTGACATTTTTATGGCTGTTTTGTTCTCCTGTTGTGTGAATATAGGCTAAGTCTTTATAGACCTGTCACAAGAAGAGTGTATATTTTTGGAAAAGCTCACCGTGATAGAGCATATCAAACGATATTTGTCAATGGACTTTTCAAAGGGTTTGTCCAAGTTTTGTATTTTTTTTTCTTTCATTGCCCAATTGCATGCTTTGGCTCAGAATGCTAAGAGATATTTCCTTATGCTTGCCACCGCTACTTCGATCAGTGCTGCTGCTAAACACTGGCCTGATAATCGGTTTGCATTATCGACGACCTATCAAGTGTTTTGGTCTGTCGAAAGGATCAGAACAACAGTTAGGTGGACTGCAGCAACAGCGGTCACATACGGAGCCCAATGGACTCCATTAACTATAATGGGTCCATAAAGTGTCCGTTCTTTTAAACTGAAACCACCAGACTAAAAAGTCAGACTTGTAGCACGTTTTTGACTGACAACCAGTATAAGCCAAGAAACTGTTGAGACCAGTGTTTGGCTACAGCAGTGATCTGTGTATACACCACTATGAAAGAAGAGGCAGCCGAGACAGGTAAGCTTGGACCAATAATTGTACAACTTGGACAACCCTTTTAATGTTCTTCTTAACACTGTCAGTCAACTTGGCCACTGTTCCTCACAAACGCTAGCTGTAGAAAGTTCCAGCCACAGAGTGTCTTCTTAATTTTGCCAGCAACTACTCATTTCCTGTATGTCAGCTGCCAATTTGCAGCCGTATACAAAAAATTAAGGGATCGTATATGGTGACTACTGCATGTGGCGCTGGTTTCTCTATGAGAATACAGAAAAAAATGAACAAATTATAAATGTTTTGATCGATCATGCTACTGTAAAAATTATAGTTGTTACTGGAACTATGTGTAAATGTCCATCAGACCATTGAAAACAGTTTTTCAAAAACAGCTTTTGTTGTCAGTACTTTGTAAGTCTATGTAAGGGTGCCTTCACACAGAGGAAAATGGTGCTGAATTTGGTGTGGAATCCACGTCTGATTCAGCGCTAAAAAAAAGTTTCCATTCACTTCAATGGGTTCCTTTCATAGCATTGACTTTGAAGTCAATGGGAGGCTTTTTTTTTCAGCACTGAATCTGACGCGGATTCCACACCAAACAAAAGCAAATTAGCTAGAAGGGACTCCTAGTGGCAGGAACTTTAGAACTTTTAATTAATGGACGAGTACTGTCAGGAAGGACGTTCCTCACAGCCCAGCTAGATTGTCAGGAACGCCCTTTTGATGGTGGGCAGAGATTAATGCCGAAACGAACAGCACCGATATATTCAGCCTGGGGACGCTGAACTGCACTCTAGCATTCTATAAAAACGCATGTGCTGTACACACAGCAGATAGTGCTCGCTGAGACTTTCGGGTGCGCTCTGGAGGCTAATTAGCATATGCGAAAAAAACGGCTCATTCAAAAACTACTGAGGCGGTTTACATACAAAAGGTAGGTGTGAAATAGCCATTCTAAAGGCTATGCAAGTATGTGATTAGTTAAAAAGGACTTTTCCCAATGATCGAGCCCCTTTAAAAACCCACAATACTATTGCAGCGGATATCTGGAATGGATGAATATGCTGGTGACAGTCTTTAAATTGTACCAGTTATAAAACAAATTTTTCATGAAGAGTACATGTGAATATAAGAAACTTTGTAATATATTTTATTAGGGCTAGTCGAATTATGAAAAAATAACCAAAACCAAACATCAACCAGGATAACCAACATGATTTTGTTCATGTTGGTTATTTCTGTTATTATAATGTTTACACGGTTCTCGTTGCAGTTTTGTTCGGACCGAAGATGTTCTAACTGCTATTATTATAGTCTGGGGTCTGTCTGAGCAAACTTAAAAAAAACAGTGTTACTTACCTCTCCAGGTCTGCAGTGCAACTCCCTGCTGTCTTTGGGTCTTCTCACTGTCGTCTGGCATGCTGAAGCTTGAGATTGGGCCTTAGCAGGTCACTCAAACATTGTGACGCATAGATGCACATGTCTTGTCGCTGCATCAACTATGTCCTTGATGTCAGTCAGAATACTCAAAAACAGCAGAGAGCTGTGCCACAGCTCAAGAGAGGTGAGTAACCCTGTTTATGTTTGAGCACCTTCCCTGGACTTCCGTTTATTATACGCTGGTGAGTAGCACAAGATATATTCTTGCTATAAAAGGGGCGTGGTATTAAAAGTGGATTGACCTAAATAATCACCCTTAATTGTAATTGAGATAAAATGTCCAATTATTCACCTAAATGCATACAATCAGTACCTGCACTGTTCAGGTCATTAAAGGGGTATTCCCACGTCGCATACTCACCAGTCTTCACTGCTGTAAAATCTTCTTTCTTCCTGGTTTCTTGCATCTTTTGGTGGGCGGGGTTTCCTGCCATTTAGCTCCACCCCAAATTAGCGTGTAGCTCCGCCCATCGCATGGTGTTATCCTATGGGGCGGCTGAAGGGCCTGTGATGTCATCAAAGGTCCTTAAACACTATATGCACAATATTGGACGATGAAGTATAGGCAGCAGCAACTCCATTCTGTGTTACATATAGAAACTGCCTGTCTCTGCCATAATGAACACAATTGTATTAGCTAGCCTGATAACTGGGAGAACAGAAGACGTTCAGAAATGAAAGCAGCTCCTCTCCCCTATCTGAGTGCAGGACCTAGGTCACGTGGTGTAGACACAGGAATAGCTAGATACACAGGCTCGCTCCCGTGCACTTAGCCCTCCTCCCTCCCCCCTGAGAGAAGGCAGATACATCACTTGACTTTTGAGCAGATAAGTCAAGGGCTGTGTCAACAAGGAATTGACTAAAGTAAGATAGTAGACAAACAAAGCAGTTTTGCTGAAGCAGTGTATTTAGGAAAAGTCTTAAATCCACAATAACAAGCAGTATACATAGGATCCTTGTGATGGGACAACCCCTTTAAACCTTTTAATGTCCTTGTCAAAGACTATTGAGGCACCTCTTTCCAACAGTGCTGCGCACTTTGGGGTGGATCGCCGACCCCTGGAACTGATCTGAGGGTTGCAATCCATTACCTTGATAGTTGGGCAGTCTGTAATAGAACTATAGTGAAAAACTAGAACTTTAGTAAAAAATAAATAAATAAATAAATACAGCACTTTATTTTCTCCCATAAAATAAAATTTTAATAAAAAGCGATCAAAACATCAGACCGAAAATTATATCCAGAAAAGTGCATGTGATCCTTCAAAAAAAACGCCTTATGCAGCCACAAATATGGAAATCTAAGTAACTTACAGGTTTCTGAATATGGTGATTTTCAAAGTTTTGGATTTTTATTTTTTAAGGAGTTAAAACATAGCCAAAACTTTATAAATTTGGTATCACTGTAGTTGTGCTGAACTGCATAACATAGATAACATGTCATTTTGGTCACACAGTGAATGCAGTAAATGCAAAACCCACAAGAAAGTGGCACAAATTTAGTTTTTCTCTGATTCCATCCATTTTCTTTTTCCAGCTTCCCAGTATATCATATGAAATATTAAATGGTGCCATTACAAAGTGCAGTTGGTGCAGCAAACAATAAGCCCTCATACGGTTCTGTGAATGGAAATATAAAGAGTTATAACTTTTAGGAGGGGCAAAAAGAGAAAATTAAAAAAAATGACTGCAGATGGAGGCGTTAAATCAGCAGCACACTTAGGTCAGACTAACCTGAATATAACGCTGTTTTGATCATAAAAATACACTTTTCTTCCCCCTCCCTTATTTGAGTCACAAGGTCAAATCTCATAAGGCCCTGTGTTCATATCGGCGTACCCCATGAGGGTATCTGGGTTTATAGGATAATACAAAACGAGCTTTAGAAATGTTATATATTTATTAACCCGAGCTGTTGGTACTGGTCAGTAACATATACAGAAATATATATCAGTGGATGACAAACAAATGCAGATAAAAGCACAATATAATACATAAAATAAAATGGGAATAAAAAATAGAAAGGAAACAATACCAAAACAAATCTCTGATTACAGAGCACACATTCACATTCCTGAAGTTAACCAGATTTTGCTAACAGACTCAAATGCCATACTGTGTATGAGAAGTTTGAACAGGTGATAACTCACTAAGGCAAAATACATAACTGGAAAATACATAGCTAGGGGCCTCTTCTCGTTACAACTACTAAGACATCAGGCTTTAAATTTAACTTGCTAGCCACCAATTCCATTTCCATTACAGTTGTCACTGGACGCCTGACGGCAATACCACCAATGCTGTCCTGATGGTGGTCCTGATATGATTTGGAGCCATGGTCAGATAGCAGCAGTTAAGATCCTCTAATTCATTGAAAATCTAGTGATTGGTTTCCAATTAATTAAATATGCAACAAACTATGCAGATAAATAATTATATAATATTATTAATTGTATAATTTAAATTAATCATCTTACCTTGAAGCCAGTGTGGGAAACTCTGACTCTACAACTCCAATTCCTTTGCCCTGATTTTCAGGTCACATACTGAAGTGTTAAAATTATATAAATTCTGGGCAAAAATATTATGAATATTTATGAATAGGATTATGGGACAATATAGAGTGTATTATATATTTTTATAGTATATAATGAACTAATATGCCACTAAATTGGTACAAAAAAGTACTCATGAACTTAAAAACATTAAAAACATGAACTTGGTTGATACCGTACGAGTACACTTCATTTGTAACATGTTCACATGGAGAAATTTGATGCAGATTTTGAAGCAGATTCCGCTTTAAGGCTAAGACTCACGTTTCTTCTGCAGGAAAAAAAACTCGTCAAGTGCGTAACTGTTTTTCTTAAAAATCCTTTTCACAAAAAGTGGACTTTCCACTTCAGTTATACCTATAGGGAAACAGCCAGCGTTTCTGTAAGTATAATTGCCATGCTGTGATTTCCAAAATTGCAATGGTTGGCAGTGACTGTAATATGCTGCGTTTCTTGTCGCAATGTTTATGCCACGTGGGTCCCTGGCTTAAAGCTGAGGCCACCTTGTTGCGGAAACTCAGCTTATTATGTTGCAGATTTTTCTGCATTATATTGAGCCAAAGACAAGAATGTATACAAAAGTAATGGTAACTCTAAGAAGCTCTTTATACTTGTAATTTCTTCAGTCCACTTTGCAACATAGGGCCTCAGTCTAAAATTGGTGCCAAATTCTGCCCTAAAATTGCCTGCTAACTGTTTTGAATGGTAGACAATGATCAAAGCAAGATGGTGAAAATATAAGCGCCCTGTTTGATCTTGCCACAGATTCTGCAATGCAAGACACTTGGTTGTTTAGCCCCATTTATCTGAGAATAATCAGTGATTGAAAGCATAGGACTGGAAAATGAAGAGTAGTATTCATTTTCTGCCATATGAACAGGCCCGTAGACTTAGACTGAGGCCCCACGTTGCGGAAATGCGGCTTTTTTTTGTTGCAGATTTTGTTGCGTTTTTTTTTTTTTTTTTTTTTTTATTAGCCAAAGCCAGGAATGAATTAAGCAGAAGGTAGAAGTATAAGAACTTCCTATATATTTCCCGCTCCTTTTGTAGCCACTCTTGGCTTTGGCTCAAAAAAACGCAAACAAAATCTGCAACAAAAAAAGCTGCGTTTCTGCAACGTGCGGCCTCAGCCTTAAGTTGAAGTGCATTTTAACATTTGGCTAATAAAATTGATTTTATTTTTCACGCCTGGCTATTTATCCATATTTTTACTATATAACTATATATATATATATATATATATATATATATATATATATATATATATATATATTTTTTTTTTTTCTAAACAAGTCTTTCTTTTTGCAGAAAACTTATAACCACATTATTTACACTAGCGTATTCTTGCATTAAATTAGTTGCTAGGCAAAGTAGCCTGAAATCCAAACACCGCTGATATTGTTTATTTGGCCTACTTGCAAAGGTCAACAGAGAGCGGCAGTAGGGCATAATCCACATAAGAGAAACTCGAGATGTCAGGCTGTGTCTGATTACCCTTCATATCCTGTGCTGAATAAACAGGCCCAATCTCAACGAAACTTGCATGTAGGACAGAATTTTTTACTAGATCTCCATTTGCGGCAAATAACTACAGGAGTGCTCACCTAATGTTTAATAAAATAGGAATTGCAAAGCAAAGCAAAAATGAAGATTAAATATTATAAATAGAAAGCCTATAGATGTTCAGTGAAAAAAAAGGGAGGGGTGGGGGCATATTTGCATATTTTTCTTTGCATTACAGAAATGTCACTGGTGGCTAGTGCCCACCCGTATACTTTATTTGTGAAGGTAGAACGAGAGATGAGGTGGCGCAGTGAGAAGGAATTGGATACATGATGCAGGCTACAGTGAGGAATGCCTAAATGGAATATTTCTGACTCTGGGGCAGCACATAACTTTATTTCACAAATTCAGCTTTTTTTGAAATGGCAAATTAACCAAATTTATTTTGCCCTTGATAACATTAGTCAGTGGGGTCCACAAGGCATCATTGGTTCCTGGAACTGATCCATCCCTGTCTTGTTTTCCATTTTTCTATTCATATAATGGAACAGAAAAGCTTTAAGCCTGATACAAAGGTGAGCCCAGTCTTGCTATATTTCTTGATAGCATTTAAGCAAGGTTTTGATAGTCTTAAAAAAAAAAAATCATTTTGAAAAATTGAAACATTAAATTAAAATAGGAATAGAATTGTCAGAATCCTGGTGTATTTTGCTAATCTACCACCAGTGGCCACTGTTTCTCTCACTCTGAACTTTTGTGTTGCACTTCCACTCCTCACCACTGGAGGATACTGTGTTTATCTTGGAATTTAAAGGGGTTGTCCAATCACAAGGATACTATTTATACTGCTTGTTAATGTGAATGTAACACTTTTCCTAAATACACTGCTTCAGCAAAACTGCTTTGTCCACTATCTTACTTTATTCAATTCATTGTTGACACAGCCCTTGATTTATCTGCTCAAAAGTCAAGTGATGTATCTGCTGCTCTCAGGGGGGAGGGAGGAGGGGCTAAGTGCAGGGAGCGAGCCTGTGTATCTAGCTATTCCTGTGTCTATACCATCTGACCTAGCTTCCTGTTAGCAGATAGGGGAGAGGAGCTGCTTTCATTTCTTCTGTTCTCCCAGTTATCAGGCTAGCTAATTCAGTTGTGTTCATTATGGCAGAGACAGGCAGTCTCTGTATGTAACACAGAATGGAGTTGCTTCTGCCTGTACTTCATAGTCCAATATGGGTGGGCGGAGCTACATGCGAATTTGGGGGCTGAGCTAAACGGCAGGTTGCATGTGAAACCCCGCCCACCAAATGATGCAAGAAACCAGGAAGAAAGAAGATTTTACAGCAGTAAAGACTGGTGAGTATGCGACTTGGGAATACCCCTTTAATTTAACAAAGATGAGCGATCTGTGCCAATGTGAAGCCATCTTTTTTCCTGTTTGGGCCGACTTATACCTATGAGGCAGTTCAGTCTTTGCTAGAGTATTGTGACTTGTTCCAATCTCCTGCTTCTCAGAACTTTCTTTCCCAGACTGTTCTACTCTTCAGTAAATTATAACCTTGCGATTCACACTTCAAGCTGAACCCCGAACTACAACTTTGCTATTCCTGACTGAGTCTGGCTTGTTCCATCTGGCTACCAGATTTCAGCTGTGTCTACCAGAATCGTTACAGGAAGCTTTTTGTTGTACATGCAGAGATTATTATAAGTATATAAATTTCTTGACTATGCAGAGCTTCAAGGGGTTGTTTAGGATTTAGAGCAAACTCAGAAGTTGTGGGGGTGAGTGTAAAACAAACATACCTATCGCTAGAACTCTGTTGTCCAGTTCTGGGACCCTTTTCCTCCCATTCTGGGAATTGATTTGGTCAGTTATCAAAAGTGTCCCAGGAGGCTTTTTTTCAACAGTACAACGTTAAGCTGCTTGATGCTTGTGCTACTGAGAGCAGCCTATGTGGCCTAAAAGTACTAACACAGCCTGTATAGCACATCTGGGACATCATTGAATGGTGTTTGGCTGCTGGCACAATGCAATCTTGAGGATTTGCATACCCAATTGCTTTCAACATAGCAATAAAAGGGGCTAACCAGTTTCTAATATTGATGACCTAGCCTTAGGACTATGCCACCAATATTAGATCCGTGGGATCCAATACTTGGGACCCCCGCAGATTAACTGTAGCAGGAAAGTGTGCCTCCCTGTAATGTTTACATGTCAGCAGCTGTGCTGATCACTCTCCGTACAACATGTGCTAGTAGGTTTAGGTATTGCAGCAGTGCTCCATTGTAGTCTATGGAGCAGCACTTCAATACCTATATCCGATACTACACTATGCAGGGTGAATGAGCAAAGTGGTTCTCAGCGTGTAAACTTTATCAGAAGATGCACTGTCCTGGTACAGCTGATCTACTGGGCTCAGACTAATAGACTTACAGATCTAATAAGGGAAGGAATGCTATTGGTTTTTGGATGTCATGACACTTTTGCAGAGCCCCTGAAATGCCAGTAAAATGAAATCTACTGATATGTTACCCCTTTTTGGGAACTAAAGCCCTGAAGGAATTTATCCAGGGGTACGGTACAATCGAGCATTTTTAAACCCCCAAACATTGCATTAAAGGGGCTCTATCACTGGATTTTCGCTATTTTAGATAAACATATGCCTGAATAGCCTTCAGGTCCTGCTAATCATTTGTTAAAAGACCCCCCCCCCCTTTTAAACGTATATGTAAATGAGCCATACCGTGCACTGTGGGCGATCCGTGCAATCCTCCACGTCATGCTGTGTTCATGCCCTCCTCTCTTGGTTCTTCTATGTAAGTCCTCTTCCTGCTTTCAATTCCCCGCCTCCAATTGTCTCTTCCCGGCGGTTTCAATCCAAATCTAGCGCATGTGCAGTAGTGCTCCCTCTGGTGCTCTACTGCACACGCCCCGGCGCCATTCTTAGACATTCAATTTTGGGAATCACTATTGGGCTGAAAATGATAATACCCCTTGAGATATTCCTTGTAGATGTAGTTTATAAAATGGGGTCACTTTTGGGGGGTTTCCATTGAATTGGTACTCGAGTTGCTCAGCAAAATCTGCCCTCCATAAGCCAAATAGCACTCTTTTTATTCTGAGCTCTTACAACATTTTATGACCACATATGGGGCATTCCTGTGTTAAGTAGAAATTGTCTAACAAACTGTGGGGGGCTTTTTCTTCTTTCTTCCCTTGTGAAAATTTAAAATTTGGGGCTAAATTGACAGTGAATTGTGGGGGAAAAAAAGTAATTTTAAATTTTTACATCCCAGTGTTAATGAAATCTGTTAAACGGTTATGGTCAAAATGCTCACCATACCCCTTGAGAAATTCCTTGAGGGGTGTCGTTTCTAATATGGGGTCACTTTTTGGGATTGTCCATTATATTAGTACACTAGGGGCAATTATAACATGGCACCTGAAAACTATTCCAGCAAAATCTGCCCTCCAAAAGCCAAATAGTGTTCTTTCCATTCTGAGCCCTGCCGTGCACCCATACAGCAGTTTACAACCACATATAGGGTATTGTGTTCAGGAGACATTATGTAACTACCTATGGGGTGTTTTTTTCTTCTTTAACTTCTTGGATAAGTGAAAACGTTAGGGATAAAGTGACATATTAGTAATTTTTCATTTTAACATCCCAATGTTAATAAAATCTGTGAAACGTCTGTGGGATCAAAATACTCAGTATACCCCTTGATAAATTCTGTCAGGGGTTTAGTTTCCAAAATTGGGTCACTTTGAGCCAAAGTCAAGAATGGCTACCAAAGGAATGGGAAATATGTAGGAAGTACTTCTACCTTCTGATAAATCCACCCCTTGCTTTGGCTCAAAAAATACTGAGAACCTGCAACAAAAAAAGCTGCTTTAGTGTAGGTCCTCAGCCTGAAGCTATAGCTGAAGATTCAGAGTGGGAACTCACTCCATATTAATGCCTATGAGTTTAGAATGAGATATCATTAAAGAGGACCTTTCACCATGTCCGGGCACAGGTAGTTCTATATACTGCCAGAAAGCTGACAGTGCGCTGAATTCAGCGCACTGTCGGCTTTCCCGATCTGTGCCCGGTGTGAAGAGCTTACGGCCCGGTACTGTAGCTCTTCTATGGTCAAAAGGGCGTTTCTGACCATTGGCCAGAGACGTCCTTCTGCCTCGCGGCGCCAATCGCGCTGTGCTGTGGAGCGGGGAGGAACGCCCCCTCCCTCTGCTCACACAGCTCGTCCATAGACCAGCATTATCAGCAGAGGGAGGGGGCGTTCCTCCCGGCTCCACAGCACAGCGCGATAGGCGCCGCGAGACAGAAGGACGTCTCTGGCTAATGGTCAGAAACGCCCTTCTGACTGTAAAGCGTTATGGTACCGGGACCGATAGCGCTTTACACCGGGGACGGATTGGGAAAGCCGACAGTGCGCTGAATTCAGCGCACTGTCAGCTTTCTGGCAGTATATAGAACTACCTGTGCCCGAAAGTGGTGAAAGGTCCCCTTTAAAGGGGTTGTGTGTGCAAAAATGGACAACCCCTTTGACTTTTAAATCAGCTGGGGGCAGTGAAGAAAAAAATAAAATCATACTCACCAGTCCCCTATGCTCTGTTGTCCACCTGACGCGTTCTGGTCCTTCTGCTCAATGGGTCTCTTCCGGACTTCCGCTGATTGGCCTCAGCAGTCACGTGGCCACTGAGGCTAGTCATTGAATGGCATGCAATGTCACTACCTGTGACATCATGGGTTTCTTCTTGAGGCCTGCTAAAGCAGTCACCTGACCGCTGACCAAGGAGAAGCCTCAGGACACATGAGCATGTATGTATAATTGTATATATAATCCCGCCCCCCTCCACACACACTGCCGCTGGCTGATTTAAAACTTAAAGGGGTTGTCCAATTTTGCCTCTTTTTAAGCGCATGTAGGACTAATGAGTTGGTGTCCAAATAGTTTTATCCATGTACTGTATTTGTATTGCTTAGTTTATATGTTAAAGGGACTACAAATTGTTGCATCCACATTAAACATAGTGAAGTAATACTCAATGTTTAGCTAAGGAACATAACAACATTAAGTAAAGCAGAATATTCATTTGTGCTGGCATACTAATATCTGCTACTCCTGAGTACTATTAATTGTTATAAACAGTTACTTAACAATACCCATTTAATTTCCATTAACAGGTCTCTATGCAAGACTACTGAAAATAAACAAACCAGTACTACACTGCAAATTCTGCATTTGTGCTTTATAATAGCTCCTGATTCATTATTAGAAAGACAGAAAAGCAATTTGAATGTTTACATATACAATAGCATAAGAATAATCTCTTTAACATTTTCACTTACAAGAACTTGGCTTTATGATTACTGTGGACAATGTTTTGCTTCTTCAGAGATCAGGTTAAAAAGTTTTACTTCCTAGTATTGTGTATAGAAGAGGAGTTATTGGGAGAACTACTAGTGTTAGTTGGAAGAAAGATTGCTACCTGGTACATTATAATTATCGTAATTTAGCTAAGGCTTGGTCCACGTCTGCGCTCGGGTTTCCGTTCGGGGAAACCTAATCCGCATTAAAAAAAAGGTTACATTAGGAAACCCGCGGACCCCATAGACTAGGATGGGGTCCACGTGGTTTCGGTTCGGTTTCATGCAGAGAGGGAAACATGTGGCTAAACATGTGGCAAAGTTTCAAATATTTTAAAAGGTATCAAAACGCTGTGATCGTACTGACCTACAGAATACAGGTAACATATCATTTTTACCACATAGTGAATGCAGTAACAATTTAAAGCCGTAAGAAATTGGTGCAAATGCTTTTTTTCTATTCAACTCATTTTGATTTTTTTTTTCCAGCTTCCCAATACATTTCACAGAATATTGAATGGTGCAATTACAAAGTCCAATTTGTTTCACAAACAATAAGCCATCATGTGAACTGAAAAATGAAAAAATTATGGCTCTTGGAATGGGGGGAGGGAAAAATGGAAATGCCAAAACAAAAATTGGCTGTGGGGTTAAGGGGTTAACATTTGGTTTCACCATGCAATGTTTTATGAAGTTCAAGAACATAAAGAGCTTCCTGCCAAGACCCTAATAAAAAAAAAATAAAAAAAAATCAATGGTGGGTGTAGGGTGTACTGTGCATTTTAATTTTAATATATATATATATATAAAAAAAAAAAAAAGTATCACCATTAAAAATATCTTAACTTTAAAGCACAGGCTAAGTAACTAAAGTATATTGAAATACTTGTAAAGCTTCATAACCTTCAGCAAAGAAAATAAAATACTAACATAACAAATAGTTAGCACTTTGTTTACTCAGCAGTCGCACAATGGGTTCTCTTTGCTCAGTCTGTGGCTTAACACCACTTACTATATTTTATCATGGCTCTTGATTTAATTAAGTTGGGCACCTGTGTATTAGAAAATGTTTAATATTTTGCCTGAATTCCATATTTGTATGAGAAGGAGAATTTTAATGTATTTGATTCTTCTCTATTTTACTTTGTAGGAAGATTCCCCCTGATCAGAAATCATGGAAGACTGTCTTCATACATCTTCAGAAAATCTCTCCAAGCTAGTAAGTTGGGCTCATAGTCATGGGACCATTTGTAGCCTTATTCCCAACCTAAAGCACTTGCTCTCTGAGGGCTCTCATGGCACTCTTACTGCTATGTGGGGATGTAGTGCTGGGCATGCATACCACTGGCCATTAACTACAACTTGTAGGGCAGGCCCTCAAGAGAGAGTATGCTTCCAGGACAATAGGAGCTTCAACTCAGACAGTCCAAGTATAATTGGTGTTCCATCAGAGACTCAGACTAGTCCATTGGAAAGGTACCCTGGAAGACCAGGAAAAACTAAGCTTGACTGCAACAGAACCAGAGACTCATGTGATTTTTCCTACTGTAGTGAAGCGTCAGAGCTGGATGAACCAGTAGAAGAATATGAAGATGAAACCACATTGTTTGATATGGTCTGTGAATCTTCTGTGACTGATGAAGACAGTGACTTTGAGAGGAGAGCTGAGCAATCTCCTAGTGTTCCTCGCAAGAGACCCAGTGGTGGTCTTAACTCCTCTCTTTCTGGGTCCCAATCTCATATTGCTGATGAGGACAGTAATGATGTTATTGTGAAGAAGATCAAGCAGGAGAATCCTGAAGACTATTACATTGTTGCTAATGCAGAACTCACTGGTGGTATTGATGGGCCCACACTATCATTAACACAGATGACCAAGCCTAAAAATCAGACTCCTTCCTCAACTCCTTTTATTGGACCAACTTTACCACCTAGCATTTTGCCTCCATCTTTAAGTAATGACTTGGACATACAAGCTATTACACCTTCCCCATTGGTCTTACAAAGACCCTCACTTCAGAAACCACTGCGGCCAACCTTGCCCTCACAAAGCAAAGCGCCATCTAACACTCCACTTGTGAGTCAACAAATAGGAATTCAGATGCCTGTCAGCACCTCCACCGGAAATCCTAATCAACCTATCAGCATACCTTTATCAGCACTCCAGTTACCAGGGCAGGAGAAGAAAGAGTTTTCTGAAGAACTGCTTCCACCTGTACTGAAACCAGCATTGCCATGTGACATGGCACTCTCTCCATCAGTTAGCGCTGAGCCTGAAGTTAGCTCCAGTCAACAGCAGCCAACTAGCATTGCTAATATTAACCTTGAAGGCGCTGCACAGTCGATTCCAGGTATGTAAGTGTATGCATGTGAAGTGAATGCTTTTGGGCAGTCTGTGATAAAAGCAATAGAAATACTACCTTGCTTCAAACAAATTAATAGTAATATAATATTAAGCAAAACCTCACATTGTTAATGTGTGTGTCAGTCTGCAGGATTCTCATGGCTCTATCCTTCACTATTCTGACAGCCTAAAGATGGACATACATATTAGATTAATGTTGGCCGAACCAAGTAATCTTTCCTTTGAATGCAGATGCCAAGAGAAGTTTTGGGCATGTTTGATTGCAGCAGACCCAGTATTTTGTTCATACAGGAAAGGAAATAAACCATTGCCATGCATGTTCACACTGAAGTCGGGAGCCTTGCCCAACTCCCCTATACACATGCCCAATCTTCTGAATAGTGCATGTGTACTTCATGAGAGAGGGAAGATAGCTGCTCCCAGTCTTATTTTATATCGGGTTACCGTATATCCTGAGAACAAAAGGATCGGTCAGTTTAAAGCCATTGGGAGGAGTTTATATGCATTAAATAATTAAATAAACCTACCAAAATGAGCAAGTGACATACATCTAATGCGTCTGGGTTGCTTTAGAATCTTTACATACGTCAGAACTTGTAATTACGATGGGCAGCCTAGGCAGGAATATGCAGTAGGTATCTGAATCACAGAATCTTAGTTTAGACTAAGGCGCCATGTTGTGAAATGCAGGAAAAAAAAATGTAATAAAATGTGGCGGAAATGTTTTTTGCAGAGTTTTCCTCTGCGGATTTTCTGTCCCTATTATACCTATATGAAAATTCCAGCACTTCTACAGGGCAGTTTTGAAAACCCAGCTTTTTTGCTGCTGACTTTTTCTTCAGTGTGTGGAAGGGATTGGCCAGAATCCCATTCACTTTGTAGGTAGTGTAAAATGCAGCATTTCTTTGTCACTGTGCTCCCCCTGCAGCCAAAACGCTGTGTTTTTACAACGTGAGGCTTTAGCCTCAGAAAGATTTGGTGTTTGGCAAGCTGAATCCATGATTTACCATGATTCACCTTACCCTGTTTATCAGTGGATGCCAAACTGCTTTGGCTAGACGGGCAGAAATTAAGAGGAATTTGAATCTGATGTCAGCCTCAGACTGGGTTCACACAGGGTTTTTTGGACCGGATTTTGACGTAGAATCTACCTCAGAATCCAGTCCAACAAAACGCCTCCCATTGACTTCAATGGGAGCCATTCACTTCCTTTTTCCGTGAGCGGGAAGAAAAAAGAAGCGACCTGCCTTTTCTTGCCGCGGATTCCTTGGCTGAATTTAGCCGCAGGTGTCCGTGACTCAACACTCCCTCCCGACTAGACCCATTTATGTTGGCTTAATCTGGAGTGGAATTCCGCGACTGTCAGAATTCCGCCACAGTCGCGGCTAGCTGTGGGAGGCGTTTTTTGGACCAAATTCTGAGGCAGATTCTCGTGTCAAAATCCGGTTCAAAAAACCCCATGTGAACCCAGCCTCACAATCCTATTTTCAGTTCCTAGAAATATTCCATCATTTTCTTTTTTAATGTGTGAAAAAGATTCTTGTCAAATGTTTTTATTGCAGTAGTTAATGTAATATGCTAACAAATATAACTGGTAAAACGAAGAAAGCAAAATATTTCAAGTATTAATAGAAATGCCACACGCGTATGATGTCTACTGCTCATTTTCTTTATAACAAATTAGCACATGGCAGATTTTCCTCCAATCCCTATTGCTTGTGATTGTTTGTAGACATGGGAAAAATAATTCTGAAATGGTTGTCAGTATAGCAAATGATGAAATCCTCGATTAAGGTGATCTGGCCAGGGACATATTGCTTATTGTATACACCTTGCACATGCTATTCATGTTCATTTGCCTGAGGCTTTGTTCAAACCACGTTTGTGGTATAGGTTCACGAAACATTTCCATAGACTGTAATGTGCCCTATGTATGCCCAAAAGGTCTGAAGTGGTATTCTCTCACCGTATTGAAAAGCGCAATCGACTTCTGTACTTGTAAAAGCCTATTTACACCTGACAAAATGAACGCTTGGTAGTTTGAAAAGTCGTTGACAAGAATCTGATTGAAATTTCCAGTCTGATCCTCTAATATTCGATTTAGCAATACCTCTCAGTATTTTGAATGTCCTTGAAGGTCACTTTTTTATGTAATGTCTATAATTCAGCTACGGTTCCAGTTATTTGTATAACATGAGTAATACAGAGAAACAACTCACCTGTCGCTACGTGTGACCATGGTGAAAGCCTTTGAGAGTGCTCACCAAAAGTTTATTCATAAACAACAAATTTCTATAAAGTACCTATCAAACACCCGGAGCCTGCCAGAGAAGGAGATTGGTATGCATAAATTGTATACTGTATCATATACTGTGTACACACTTTGATATTTGCTACTACTTGTTACATGCCATATTGCATGTGGCCAGAGCCGCTGCAAGTATCTACAGTTCAAAATGCATGTGCTACATAAATGCAGGTTTTTTTTCTGCTATAGTGAATATTATTAGACTTGTACAGACACACAGTGGCTCTGTTGTCACTTAATAAAACAATACTTTTATTGATTATTGGCTCTCACTTTGGGGTGTTAAGCTTGGCCCTAGGGGGCGGAGATTTTAACAAAAATTGACTACAGGAGGAGGCGAGATGGATATATTCTCTAAATATATTCAGTTCCTCAGGAGTGAATGATGGATTTTCTTTCTCTGCTTTTCTTTGACCTTATATATTGTTCATATTATATATAACTTATGACTTTTATTATTTTCAGAAATGTATGTCCATCATTGTGGATACTCTTAATTGTGTGTGTGTGTGTGTGTGTGTATGTATGTATGTATGTATGTGTGTGTGTATATATGTATGTATATATATATATATATATATATATATATATATATATATATATATATATATGTGTGTGTAAACAATATACACTTTTTGAACATAATAAAAAAAAGTTCCAGCAATATTTAACTACCGTTATACTTACCATTATATTTACCATTACTAATAGTAGCTGTAGTCTCATAGGTTATATATTTACTTAAATACAGTATGTTACTGAACTAAGTTATTAAAATACATTTTATGACTATTTATGTTCCACCCTAAAACTTTAGTTTTTCAGTATTATGGTAATTTCACACAGAGATTTTTGGTCAGGATTTTGAGGCCATATCCGCCTCAAAATCCTGACCAAAAACACGGCTCCCATTGAAATCAATGAGAGCCTCTCAGGAGTTTTTTCCGGGAGCGAGATGTTCATTCTTCAAGCTGAGTCGCCTCCTCCGGACTAGGAACATTCATAGTGCCTAATCCGGAGCGGAGTGCGCGGCTGGATGCCGGTGCAGTGCGCCGGCTTTCAGTTGCGGCTACCCAGTTTTTGGTCTGGAACCAGACGGAGGCCGTCTCAGGTTCCGGACCAAAAAACCCTGTCTGAACTTATCTGAACTTGGTACCGTAACATTACTGGCAATGCTATTGGATTGTGGTTGGGGCCTAACCTCCTGTATTATAGTGTTTTTGAATTTGGCGATATTTAGATCTAGATCTTACCAGAACTCTTTAGTTTATTTGTCTTTTAGGTAACGCTTTACTACCCCATTATAGAGATATCCTACTAATATTATAAATGTGAAAGTTTGTGTGTTTGGATGTTTGTGTGTTTGTAACTCAATCACGCAAAAACAGCTGAATGGAGTTGAATGAAATTTGGCACATACATAGTTTGTAACCTCAATTAACACATAGGCTACTTTTTATCCCAGTAATTGACATAGCTTCAGGACTGTTATGAATATATGTTCACATACTATATTAAACTGCTCTTGCAGCAGCTTATCTCAGGTTCTAGCCAAGTCTGTTATCTTTCTATGCAAACACTCAGCTAACCCTCAGTCCATTCTGTACATACATTTGCATATTATCTAATCTGCTCCAGGCAGTGCTGACACTCTGGGTGGGAAAACACCTTTAATCCAAATTGGCAGTTTGCTACTTTTAAACATGTCGGGAAAAAGAAAAGCTAATTTGTTACAAAATTCTAAAACAACGACAGCTATGAAGGGAGACAGAAGTCAACAGAGTTCTCCTCAAGCGGAGCTGAGGGGGATCTTCGGCGCCAACAACTCGCTCATTATATGGTGTCCCAGCAAGCTGCTGAGATGCCAGAACAAACACAGGCATGGTGCGAGGAACAAGTTCAGAGGCAGGCCGGCTTGAGAGCTGCCGAAATGCCGGAGCATGCGGATCTTCGATGCCAACAACACGCTCATTATATGGCTTCCCAGCAAGCTGCTGAGATGCCAGAACAATCACGGGCACAGCGCGAGGAATGAATTCAGTGCCAGGCCAGCTTAACAGCTGCCAAAACACTGGAGCAGGCAGATCATCAACGCCAACAACACGTTCATAATATGGCGTCCCAACGAGCTGCTGAGATGCTGGAACAATCACAAGCATGGCGTGAGTAACATGTTCAGCAGCAGGACCGTTTAAGAGCTGCCGAAAGGTGGGAGCAGGTAAACCATCGACAGCAGCAATTTGCTGAATATAGGTGGATCATTGAAGCCAACAACCTGCAGACGAAGTCACAGGCAGAGGCTAGTAGGTTTATATATTGTAAACCCACCCCCATGGGTATATTCCTCTTTGTGAGTCAGCCACTTAATCACATTCCCCACCCACCTTGGTGATCGTGCGATGATGTTGGTCAATGAATTGTCATTACATGATGTCGTGGTCATGTGAGGCACCTTTGACCACATGCACAAGGAGTGACGTTGACATTAATGTGTAAATGTCATTTTCTGTTGGTAAGTGGTTCTGTCTGTTAATATGACCTATTTTATGTTGGCCTTGCAGCTAGATACAGGCCGTGGAGAAGAAAAGGGGAGGTTATTAGAGATGAGCGAACACTAAAATGTTCGAGGTTCAAAATTCGATTCAAACCAAAGTCCACTATGACACCCCAGGAAATGATACCAACACCCTGGAATGACACTGGGACAGCAGGGGAAGCATGTCTGGGGGCATAAAAGTCACTTTATTTCATGGAAATCCCTGTCAGCTTGCGATTTTCGCAAGCTAACTTTTTCCCATAGGAATGCATTGGACAGCGCTGATTGGCCAGAGTACGGAATTCGACCAATCAGCGCTGGCTCTGCTGGAGGAGGTGGAGTCTAAGATCGCTCCACACCAGTCTCCATTCAGGTCCGACCTTAGACTCCGCCTCCTCCGGCAGAGCCAGCGCTGATTGGCCGAAGGCTGGCCAATGCATTCCTATGGGAATGCAGAGACTTAGCAGTGTTGAGCCAGTTCTGCTCAACTACACCGTGTGGCGGTCAGCCCATCAGATGTAGTAGAGCCGAGGGTGCACTAGAACCCTTATGCACACTCGGCTCTGCTACATCAGATGTAGCAGAGCCGAGGGTGCACTGGAACCCCTGTGCACACTCAGCTCACGCTAATAGAATGCATTGGCCAGCACTGATTGGCCAATGCATTCTATTAGCCTGATGAAGCAGAGCTGAATGTGTGTGCTTAGCTCAACTAGTCCACCGGCGTAGTTGAGCTAAGCACACACATTCAGCTCTACTTCATCGGGCTAATAGAATGCATTGGCCAGCGCTGATTGGCCAGAGTACAGAATTCGACCAATCAGCACTGGCTCTGCTGGAGGAGGCGGAGTCTAAGATCGCTCCACACCAGTCTCCATTCAGGTCCGACCTTAGACTCCGCCTCCTCCAGCAGAGCCAGCGCTGATTGGCCGAAGGCTGGCCAATGCATTCCTATGGGTATACACTATGGGTATAGACTTAGCAGTGTTGAGCCAGTTCTGCTCAACTACACCGTGTGCCAGTCAGCCCATCAGATGTAGCAGAGCCGAGGGTGCACTAGAACCCTTGTGCACACTCGGCTCTGCTACATCAGATGTAGTAGAGCCGAGGGTGCACTAGAACCCTTGTGCACACTCGGCTCTGCTACATCAGATGTAGCAGAGCCGAGGGTGCACTAGAACCCTTGTTCTAGTGCATCTGATGTAGCAGAGCCGAGTGTGCACAAGGGTTCTAGTGCACCCTCGGCTCTACTACATCTGATGTAGCAGAGCCGAGTGTGCACAAGGGTTCTAGTGCACCCTCGGCTCTGCTACATCTGATGGGCTGACTGGCACACGGTGTAGTTGAGCAGAACTGGCTCAACACTGCTAAGTCTATACCCATAGTGTATACCCATAGGAATGCATTGGCCAGCCTTCGGCCAATCAGCGCTGGCTCTGCCGGAGGAGGCGGAGTCTAAGGTCGGACCTGAATGGAAACTGGTGTGGAGCGATCTTAGACTCCGCCTCCTCCAGCAGAGCCAGCGCTGATTGGTCGAATTCCATACTCTGGCCAATCAGCGCAGTCCAATGCATTCCTATGGGAAAAAGTTTATCTCACAAAAATCACAATTACACACCCGATAGAGCTCCAAAAAGTTATTTTTAATAACATTCCTACCTAAATAAAGGTTATCCCTAGCTATCCCTGCCTGTACAGCTATCCCTGTCTCATAGTCACAAAGTTCACATTCTGATATGACCCGGATTTGAAATCCACTATTCGTCTAAAATGGAGGTCACCTGATTTCGGCAGCCAATGACTTTTTCCGATTTTTTTCAATGCCTCCGGTGTCGTAGTTCCTGTCCCACTGTTATTGGTGCAAAAAAAGCGCCAGGGAAGGTGGGAGGGGAATCGAATTTTTTTGGAGTTTGCCACGTGATGTTCGATTCGAATCGAACAGCCTGATATCCGATCGAACATGTGTTCGATAGAACACTGTTCGCTCATCTCTAGAGGTTACGTGTCTGTGTCCAGGCTTGTAGCAAATCCCTGTGGACAACGATTACTTGCCAAAACATGTTGGGGGGGGGGGGAGGCATTTTTTGTTATTTTAAACTAGTGAGGAACTTCTGGCAGAGTCTATAAAGTGGACTGCAGATGCTCCTAGCATACTTATTGTATAGATTGCAGCAAGATAAGCGTAATCTGGGATTTTAATACATTTTACATTTTTTTTACCTAATTTGAGCTTTTATTATACTTACTATATTCAAAGTTACAATTTTAAAGTTGCCATAGTTTCCCCACATTTATAGGGATAAAATATATATTGAATTTGGGGGTGTTCACCCTGTTTTGGCACTCTACAACACTTGTAATGATAGTGTGGAAGAAGTTGACTCAACCTTTGCATATTGTGTCGTTATGTGTGCCATATTAAACATGGAGACCAGAAAGAGTAGAAAAGAAAAAATTGTGGAAAAATATCAACAATCTCAAGGTTTCAAGTCCATCTCCAAAGATTTTGATGTTTCTTTTTCCATGGTGCACAACATAATAAAGAAGTTTACACCTATGGCACTGTAGTTAATCGCCCTGGACATGGCTGGAAGAGAAAAATTGATGAAAGGTTGCAACACAGGATAGTCTGGATGGTGGGTAAGTAGCCCCAATCAAGTTCCAAAGAAACTGAGGCTCAAGGAGCATCAGTGTCAGCGTGAACTATCCGTCAACATTTGAAAGAAATGATACACTATGGCAGGAGACCCAGGAGGACTCCACTGCTGACACAGACATAAAAAAAGCTAGAGTGTAGTTTGCCAAAGTGTACGTGAGTGGGAAATTGTCTTGTTGACAGATGAAACCAAGACAGAGCTTTTTGGTAAAGCACATCATTCTACTGTTTACTTAAAACTGAATGAGGCCTACAAAGAAAAGAACACAGTACCAACAATCAAATATGGTGGAGGGTCAAAGATGTTTTGGGGTTGTTTTGCTGGCTCTGGGTGCTTGACTGTGTGCAAAACATCATGAAATCTGAAGATTACCAAAGGATTTTGGGTCTCAATGTAGAGGACCCAGTGTCAGAAAGCTGGGTTCATGAATGTTAATGCATCACATTAATTTTAATGTAGGAGTATGTGGAAAAAAAAAATCAGATGACCTCTGTATGTCATCTGCTTTTCTTTGACCAAGAGATGAACAAAATATGAAAAAAAAAATAAACAAAAAAAATCTGCTTTTCACATACGTGAAAAGAAGCTGAACATTGTACAGCACAGCATCCACAAATGAGTGTGGTGGGTGCTATCCATGAAAAAACTCAGACTTCACATGTCCGTGGATTGTGTGACTGAGGCCTTACTACAGTCATGGCCAAAAGTTTTGAGAATGATACAAATATTAATTTTTACAAAGTCTACTGCTTCAGTTTTTCTAATGGCAATTTGCATATACTCCAGAATGTTATAAAGAGTGATCAGCTTAACAGCAATTATTTGCAAAGTCAATATTTGCCTAGAAAATGAACTTTATCCCCCAAAACACATTTCAACATCATTGCAGCCCAGATCAGGACCAGATAACATCGTTTCAGTGATTGCTCCATTAACACAGGTGTGGGTGTTGATGAGGACAGGGCTGGAGATCAATCTGTCATGATTAAGTAAGAATGACACCACTGGACACTTTAAAAGGAGGCTGGTGCTTGGCATCATGGTTTCTCTTCTGTTAACCATGGTTATCTCTAAAGAAACACGTGCAGTCATCATTGCACTGCACAAAAATGGTTTAACAGGGAAGAGTATCGCAGCTAGAAAGATTGCACCTCAGTCAACAATCTATCACATCATCAAGAACTTTAAGGAGAGAGGTTCCATTGTTGGCAAAAAGGCTCCAGAGCGCCCAAGAAAGACCAGCAAGCGCCAGGACTGTCTCTTAAAAGTATTTCAGCTGTGGGATCGGGCTACCAGCAGTGCAGAGCTTGCTCAGGAATGGCAGCAGGCAGGTGTGAGTGCATCTGCACGCACTGTGAGGCGGAGACTCTTGGAGCAAGGCCTGGTCTCAAAGAGGGCAGCAAAGAAGCCACTTCTCTCCAGAAAAAACATCAGGGACAGACTGATATTCTGCAAAAGGTACAGGGAGTGGACTGCTGAGGACTGGGGTAAAGTCATTTTCTCTGATGAATCCCCTTTTCGATTGTTTGGGACATCTGGAAAACAGCTTATTCGGAGAAGACGAGGTGAGCACTACCACCAGTCTTGTCTCATGCCAACTGTAAAGCATCCTGAAACCATTCATGTGTGGGGTTGCTTCTCAGCCAAGGGAATCGGCTCTCACAGTCTTGCCTAAAAACACAGCCATGAATAAAGAATGGTACCAGAATGTCCTCCAAGATCAACTCCCAACCGTCCAAGAACAGTTTGGCGATCAACAATGCCTTTTCCAGCATGATGGAGCACCTTGCCATAAAGCAAAGGTGATAACTAAATGGCTCAGGGATCAAAACATAGAGATTTTGGGTCCATGGCCTGGAAACTCCCCAGATCTTAATCCCATTGAGAACTTGTGGTCAATCATCAAGAGACGGGTGGACAAACAAAAACCTGCAAATTCTGACAAAATGCAAGCATTGATTGTGCAAGAATGGACTGCTATCAGTCAGGATTTGGTCCAGAAGTTGATTGAGAGCATGCCAGGGAGAATTGCAGAGGTCCTGAAGAAGAAGGGTCAAAACTGCAAATATTGACTTGCTGCATTAACTCATTCTAACTGTCAATATAAGCTTTTGTTACTCATAATATGATTGCAATTATATTTCTGTAAGTGATAAAAACATCTGACAAACACACATAAAAACCAGAGGGCAGCAGATCATGTGAAAATATAAGATTTGTGTCATTCTCAAAACTTTTGGCCATGACTGTACACTGGAATCCTGGGTTCAATTCTAGTCAAGGACAATATCTCTATGGAGTTTGTATGGTCTCCCTCTGTTTGCGTGGCTTTCCACCCACCCAAAGCTATAATAATAGGGACTTGATTCTTTAAAGCTAAGGCCCCATGTAGCGGGCCGTAGCAAAAAAGTGCTACAACCTGCTTTTCACAAATTTTTTTTGCCTGGACAACCCCTTTAAGCTAAGGCTCCACATAGCGAGCTACAACAAAAAAGTGTTGTGGGAAAAACCGCTGCAGCAACATATTGCGGTTTTTCCCACAGCACTTTTCACAGCTTTCTGTTTTAATTATACCTATAAAAAAAAACAAAAAAAAAAAACGCCAGCGTTTCCATAGGTATAATTGACATGCTTTGATTTCCAAAGCTGCCACGGTTGCATGCTGGCTGCGCATATTTTGTCGCAGTGTGTGAATGGTATTCGCTATAATCCCAGCCACTTTGCAGGAACTGTAAAACGCTGAGTTTATGCCATGTTGAGCCCCGGCCTAAGACTATTGCACAGAACACTAGTCTTAATCAATTGACCCCCAAAGTGCTCTATTTGGATACAGTTCTCAGCCTAATGCAGAGGGAAATTGCATCTTGCTAACCTAGCAGTCCTTTCCCTATCCTTTGCATGCTATCTGAGAGAACCATAGTGTAGAGTGCAAGACACTGTGCTCACAGATGTATAGTATTCAATAATTTGATTCAGTATTTTTATATAAAAAGTCAGTTATTCAAATTCAGACAGAACAATAAATTCCACAGTACAGAAGATTCTTCCTCAGTACTATGGAGTCAGTGAGTACTGTAAATATGCCACTATATCATTATACAGTATTAACCCCTTAATGACACAACATATTTTGGCCTGCAGGACAAGGCATACATTTTTCATCTGTCATTTTTTCATTGACATATCAATATGATGGCTTTATTTTACCAAGACAAGCTTTATTTTTGAATGGGAAGAGGGAGGTTATTTTTTGTTTTGTTTATTCTGTGGGTCAGTACATTCGTTATTCCCACCTTTTTATGTTTTTTTTTTTTTTTTAAATCTTCTACTTTTACACAATACAAACTTTTTTAAGCTTAGGCCCCATGTAGTGGAACCAAAGCATTTTTTTTGCAGAATTTGCTTCGGTTGAAGCCAAAATCAGGAGTGGCTTGAAAACGAATGGAAAACATAAAAGGGCACAGAAGTGTTGTTAAAAATGCTGCTTTTCTGCTGCTGATGTGTGTTTGTTATTTTATTTATTTATTTTTTTCTGCAGTGTGTGAACGGGATGCATGTACTATAAAACGCAGCGTTTTCTTGCCACAGCATTTCTGTCACAGCCAAAATGCTGTGTTTTCGCAATGTGGGACCCAGCCTAAAATATTTTTATTGGTTCCACAAGGGGACTTGAACCCGACATAACTTCATTGCTATTGCAGGGTATATACATGTCAGTGTTACATTGACAACCAACCTAATAGGCTTGCGTACATGGCAAAGCACAGAGTTTCAGTTTCTGTAAATCTCTGCCTTCAGGGACATTCACAATTGCGTTCGGTGTGTGCATTCCGCCAGGTTTCCAAACTGGAAAAACTGGACAGGGGGTCAGAAACCCGGCAGTAAGCTTTAAAACCCATTCACTTAAATGGGATTGTAAAGGTGACTGCCGTGTGCACCTGCGGCCTGTACGCGGGGAATCATTTTTTTTTTTTAGCCAATTTTACCAATTGTTTATTAGGATACAATAGAGTACAATAGAAGGTAATGTAACTGCATGATCAAACTACACATTTAATATATATGTATATATATATAATCTATTTTTGGCAATTGTATAATCTTTTTCTGACTTGTGTTTATAATCCTTTGAAAATCCAATTTGAGCAAACGTGCAGCATAGAGTATTGGGGCTGGAAAGAATAGCAATGTGATGCTCTATTAAAACTGGTGAATGGGTTCAGTAGAATGACCATTAACGTTGACCGTACACATTATTCCTATGTCAGCCAACCATCAGTAATGAAAATAGAGTCAAAAGATAATTGACCGAATTAAGTATTTGCAGTTGACCAAAAAAGTGTTTGTCTTGTCCAGCCAAATGCAGGAAATCAATAACCAATTTGTACAGACTCAGTGCACTTTGGCTTTTTTCAGATGGGTCAGTTTAGCTGTAAATGTTGGAATCCTTCGTACAAACAATCCCTTCACCTATAGAACAGCTGCATCACAGCCGTCCAAAACCTAATGTGTATGGTTAGCACTGATCATAGCCATAATGGAGGTAGAAACAGGTATCCAGGACCAAAGCTGAGCCTCCACTTTAACATTGCTAAGGTGACACCTGGTGGTTAGATTTACAAAATATCTTATATGTTTTGAATGATTAGAAATACTGTATATTGCATATTACTTTACTCGGGCTCTGTTCTGGAAGGGCCACCTACTTTAGGCACCAAATGTAACGTAATTCATTGTTTACTGGCAAATATTTTTGCTTTTTTTTTTTTTCTGTTCCAATTTAGGTAATTTACAACGGATTGCCAGTTTTCTTCTTTTATCTCTTAGATATTTGTTCTTCGCTTACTCTGAATAGAGAATAAGTGCTAGTCCCTGTTATTGCAAATTATTTCATGGTAGTCCCAAAGGAACAGCGTGATGATACATTACTGTGAGCTTCCAGAAGACATGAGATAGAAAACCAATCCTGTAACTAAATCGCTGTGGCTGCATTGAATCAGGCTGACAGGTGATAATAAATAATGGATCTGTGTGACTGCACCTGTTATGTTACTGTAACATAGTTATTGGTTTACCATCTATGTTTTATGTGCAGCGCACTGCTCCCTGAGCTACTTGCTGTATCTTTCATTGGTTTTAACCTTGGATGTATAGTCTGATTTTTATATCTAAACATAGGTAAGATGGTCACATCAATAAAGCAACACAAACAAATTTATTTCATTTAAACACTCATAATGTTTTATAATGAGTGACAGAAAGGTTAGGGATCCTAATTTTGCGGAATATGCTTTTGGTTGGACCATAGTGGTTGTTAAGTTTTCATTTTAAGGCTTAGGCCTGGTTGACATCTGCGTCGGTAATCCGTTCGGGGGAGTCAGCATGGGGACCCCCCGAGCAGGCTACTGAATGCATTGGCAAGTGGTGTCCATGTGCTTTCCGTGCGGTCTCCGCACGAGTCATGCGGACAGGAAAGTAGATTGTGAACTACTTTTCTGTCTGCATGTTCCGTATGGAGACCGTGCGGAGAGCACATGGACCATTTTATAGTCTATGGGGTCTGTGTGAAACCGCACACCGCTTGCCAATGCATTCGGTAGTCCATTCGGGAGACCCCAGGCGGACTCCCACAAATGGATTACCGACGCAGATGTGAACCAGGCCTAAGGCCCCATGTACCGAGCCGCAGCCAAAAAGTGCTGCAAGAAAAACCACGGCAGAAGCGCATTGTGGTTTTTCCTGCAACGCTTTTTTTTTTTTTAAATCAGAGAATTTTTTATTAACAAATTTTTCTTAACATAAAATCAAACAATCGACAAAACAACAGCAACACAATAACAATTCAAAGTAAATATGGAGACACAATCCGACACATAAAGGGGGGGGGGGGGGGGAGTCCATTAGGACCCCCCGCTAAATCTCCCGAACCTCCTTTGATTTCCATGTAAAGAATAGCATTCAGGGGATCAAGGAAACAGAGAAAGTTGAAGTGAGAGATCTGTTCCTAATCAGAGACGGGGAGGGAAGGCCAGGTGTGTCCAACCATGCTCCCCAAATTTCTTCAAATTTAGTTTGGGCCTTTCTCTGTATATATACTCCCCTCTCCAGCCTATGCAATGCTTTTTACAGAAACAAAATATGGCATTTTACAGTCATAGCAAAGTTGATGCGATTGTAGTGAATCCCATCCCCACTTTAATGGAAAACAAAACCGTTGGAAACCACAATATGTCGGTTATACCTACGGAAATGCTGGCGGTTTCCCCATAGTTATATTGGAAGCAGAAGATCTTTCTGTGAAAGGTGCTGCGGGAAAAACCACAATGTGTTTCCACCATGTTTTTTTTCAACAACGCTTCTTTTGCTGTGGGACGTTTCGTGGGGCCTTAGCCTAAGGCCAGGGCTCCACGGGACGTAAACGCCGCGATTTGCCCGCAGCGGAGACGCTGCGGGAAAAATTGCAGCGTTTTACAGTGCAAGCAAAGGGGATGGGATTCATGCGAATCCCATGCCCACTTTTGTGGAAGAAATCTTAGCGCAGACACGCTGCAGTTTGCAAAGCCGTTGCGGCTTTGCAAATCGCAGTATGTCAATTATATCTGCGGAAATGCCAGCGGCTTTCCCATAGATATAATGTTAAGAGAAAGTCTGCAGAGGTAAACTCAGTGAACTTTCTCTTAAAAGCGTTGCGGAAATAACCGCAGTGCGTTCACGCCTTAGATTAAAGCAGGACCCTTAATAACTTGATAAATGAGTTTCAGCTGCAAGAATCTTAAAAAATTATGCCTAGAAATAAGCTATAATGCGCAATCTTGGTTACTTTGACCATGGGATGTGCTCTGATCACCTTTTAATTTCGTCAATTCACTGTACTTATGGAAATGTGCTTGCAGCTCTTGTACTTCATTTGTAGAGAAAGGAACAAGGTGACCCACAGATATAGTGTAACGATTAGGACTCTTGGATACAGCCATATTACAGCATTGTTTGGATAGAGATTTCAGAGGTTTTTGCTGTTGGATCTTTTACAAATCTGACAGGAAAAGTGATGTGGCATTGCTTCTAGGGGAGAATATCTTTGTATATACAGCTGCTGTGAAGCATGTGCATAAAAGCTGTATGTGTCTGTACTAAGCAACCATCTAAACTTTGTGTACAGCCATACAAGGTTCTGCTGTGCGCTCGAGTCCTTACTGGTTCCCTGTTGAACATTCAAATATTACTGTTTGTATAATGAAAAGTTGTACAATTTTCCAATATACTTTCTGTATCAGTTCATCAGTTTTCTAGATCTGCTTGCTGCTATTCATTCTGCTTATTGTGCCCAGTGGAGTCCCCATGTTGTTAGTGAGGGCAACAACATCTGACCCACACAGGATGAACTAGAACTCCCAAACACAAATGATCCCACAACCTAAGGCCAGGTTGACACAGGTTTTTTTGGTCAGGATTTTGATGCAGAATCCGTGTCAAAATCCCGACTAAAAAAACGCCTCCCATTGAAATCATTGAAAGGAGCCAGGCATTTCCTTTTTATTCAACCTTTTTCCTTTTTTCAAGCGGATTCCATGGCTGATTCAGCCGCGGACGTCCACCTCGCAAAACTCCCTCTGCACTAGGTCCATTCACTTGGGCCTAATCCGTAGCGGAATGCCATGACTGTGAGAATCCGGTCCAAAAAACTCTGTCTGAACCCAGTCTCAGCCTCCCAGAAAAGCTAGGATTACAGGTGCACGCCACAGTGGACTAACCTCTTCCTGCTGGTGATATTATTCAATTTTTGTTTTTGACTCCTCACCTTCTAAATCTCATAACTTTTTTTTTTTTTTTTTTTAATTGTACCATTCACAGAGGAATTAATGTTTGCAGGGCAAATTGATCTTCATAATGGTACCATTTATTATTGTATACAAAGTGCTGGGAAGCTGGAAAAAATTATTTATTTTTATTTGAAGGGTCAGGTGTACTTGCGTATATATTCGAGTATAAGCCGACCTGAATATAAGCCGAGGCCCCTAATTTTACCACAAAAACTGGGACAACTTATTGACTCGAGTATAAGCCTAGGGGGGAAATCCACCATTGCAGATAAAAAGTCTGGTCATGTGCATTGCAGCTTACTAACTCCATGTGCCTCATAGTAATAGCAGTTAACCCCACCATGTCCCTCACATTAACCCCCTGTGTGCCTCACATAAGAGTTAATAATATGTGGGATATATGGAGGTAATAATTAGGCATCTTCATAATTAAGGTCCTTTATTAGTACCCCCATGTGTCTCACATATTAGTAACCCTTATATGGGACACACAGGGGTTAATATGAGGGACATAATGGGGTTAACTGCTATTAATGTTTGAGGCACATGGAGTTACTGAAACTAAATTAATAACCCCAAATGCCTGACATTACTAGGAATAGTAACTCCAGCAGGTACTTGTGTGTTTTACTTTCACTTTATTCTAGCTACCTTGATGCGACAGACCTCTTCTACAAGACACAATGAATCCTACACATAATGACCACTGACTTATCTGCAGATGTTACATTCTAGTGGATACAGGCCCTTTGATGACATCACAGTCATGTGACCTACATGACAAGCAAATCACAGAGCAGTAGCACTAAAGGACCTCCCCCTTTGTTTAATTTATGCAGGTCGTTGCAGATCTCTGTGCTCCGTGGACCCTGACTCGAGTATAAACCGAGGGAGGCTTATTCAGCATAAATACTGTGCTAAAAAAGTCGGCTTATACTCGAGTATACAGTATATGGTAGTTATAACATTTTTTGGAATGTCTATTGCTTTGCTCGCTTTTTATTCAATTTTTTTTTTTTATCAGAGGCAAAACAGCGAAAAAACGTTGGTTCAACACTTTTGCATTCACCATGTAGATCTGATGTTTTCAGACACAGGGATACCTAATTTGTAGGAGTTTCAAAATATTTTTAACTTTTTTTAATAGTATTCTAGGGAAAGGGGGGGGGGGGGTAATTAAAATTTGTATTCTTTTTAAATTTCTTTATTTGTATTTATTAGATCCACCTAGGGATCTTAAACCCCAGGGAGTCTTATCAATAGGGCAATGCATTACAATGCTAATGCATTGCAAAATATCAGCAATTGTATGACAGGCTGCATAGAAGCGGCATTAGTGCTGGTCTCTGCTCTATGATGCTGAATAGTTGACCATGGTCATGTGATGAGCACACAGGTGCACAGCTCGTTACCAGGCAGATGTCTGATTACTGTACTGAGATTAAACGAGCTGTGCACCTGTGTGTCCATCACATGACCATGGACTGATTATTACCGTATTTTTCGGACTATAAGACGCACCTAGGTTTTAGAGGAGGAAAATAGGGAAAAAAAAATTTTAAGCAAAAAATGGTAAATTATATGGGAGTTGTAGTTTTGCAACAGCTGCAAGGCCACATTGACAGGTGACCCTGCAGCTGTACGGGGACGCATAGAGTGTTTTTTTTGCGGGGCCAGAAGTACTTTTTAGTTATACCATTTTGGGGAATATCTATTGCTTAGATCACCTTGTATTGAAAAAAAAAACCCGGTGGTTTATGATATATGATTTTCTACTTTTATATATATATTCTAGGGACAGGAGGTGATTTAGAACTTTTATTTATTTCATATTTTTATTATATATTTTTAAAGCTTTTTTTTTTTTTTTTTTTTTACTATTTTATTCCCCCCCGGGGGCTTGCACCTGCGGTCACTTGATTGCAAGTCCCATAGACGGCAATACAACTGTATTGCCGTCTATGGGACATTCTGTCTATTAGTATTACGGCTGGTCATAGACCCAGCCGTAATACTAATATAGCAGTGACAGGCCTGGGAGCCTTCATTAGGCTCCCGGCTGTCACCCGAACAGGTCGGCTCTTGCGATATCGCCGCGCAGGAGCTGGCCTGCAACTTCACAGGTATGGGGCCGGTGGGGACCGGCCCCGGGGGAGAAGGGGCCACCGATACTGACCCGGCATCCGCTGTACTAGAGAGGCGGATGCCGGCGAGGGATAGACGCTGGCACAGATGCCGGGGCCTGAGACATCGCTACGCTCCTCTGCCCTGCATGAAGCCAGCGGCGGGGGTACGGAGGAGCGGAATAGCATCAGTCCTCCCGCTCCATGCAGGGCAGAGGAGCGCAGCGATGTCTCAGGCCCCGGCGTGTATCCCTTGCCGGCATCCGCCTCTCTATTACGGCGGGTGCCAGGCGCCACATTCGGACTATAAGACGCACCCTTCTTTTCCCCCCAAATTTTGGGGAAAATAAGTGCGTCTTATAGTTCGAAAAATACGGTATCCACTGGGAGTAAGCAGAATGAATAACAATCAGAGATCTACAAAACCGTGAGGAACTAATATAGAAAGTATATTGGAAAATTAGACAACTTTTCATTATACAAACAACAACCTTTGTCACTCAATATTGGTCTGAAACTGGACAACCCCTTTAACTGCCTAACAGTCATATTAAAATTGCGAAGGTCCTCCAGAAATTGTCACTTTTTTTTTTTTGCAGATTTTGCATTTATGGCTGAAATAAATATTACTGACCCGTAACTTCGGGTGCCTTGTGTGCATTTTATCCCTTTAGTGATCTAATATTTTATTCCTGTCTGCATTCTGGCATTTATAACGTTTTACATTTTATTTTAATGTAGTTTTAAGAGCTCTTGTATTTTTTGGGTACATAAGACTTTTGGATCAGATATACTTTTTGTACCCAACCGTTTTTGTTTTTTGAAATGGTTTGTAAGTGGACAGATACCAGGTGCGAGTATGAACGTAGTATCAAATGTATAATAACATGTATTAAGCATATCAGTTATGTAGAACATGCGGTGTAAATCCAGTCTCAAGCATGCCCTTTTCAGGTGTAATATTTGATACTAACTTACCAACTTCCTCTCAACCACAACGTCTAATAGGATAACTTGTGTCTTAATCGAGTTTTATGAGTCATTGATCAATCTTCATGCATCTAGTGCAGTGACTCTGTGTTTCTATGGATACCAGTTTCATAAATGAGTTAAGATTATGATAATATAATGAATCCAAGTTTCTTTTTACCATCACATGAGGTCCCATTTAAAGAGGTTGTCCGAGGAAATAGATTCATTTTAAAATAGGCTAGGGGAGGTAAAAAAACAAAACAAACAAAAAACACTGTCTTTGATACTCATGTCCTTCCAGTGCTGTCCAGTCTTGCAACTCGGCTACCTTCTTGCTGTGGAATTTCTTGCTGGTTGTGATGTCCCAGTTCTCTTCCCACCGGAAAAACAGCTGCAGGAGCGGACCATGCATGGAGGCATTGGATCAGTGGGGAAAGGGGAGGATGATTTATTTTATTTTATTTTTCAATGCATCCAACCTATTTAAAAAATAATTTGGATGTCCATTTTTGCCTGTACAACCCTGTTGTGATGTGGATTATATTTTGATTACTCTCATGTTGCCAGGATTTCTCCTTCCTTTTAAGCATGACTGCTGTAAGTGGTATCATCTTCAAGCCTATAAAACGTGCTATAATATATTAGTGTTTCAATTGAATCAGGACACTGCAGGTTCCTTCAGGCCCTGAAACAATATACGATCTTATGATTATTTATCAAAGCAGGATGGAGACTCCCCTGAGCAATAGCGGTTCTTAAAGTGGATCTTCACCACCTCTAGTTCTTTGTATTCTTTAATAGGTGTTGCTACACCAATTCTAACTCCTATCATTTCTGCTAATTTCCACACCTAATGAACATATTGGGTGCCGAAACTAACTGCACCAATTGTTGAGGAACAATGAGAGCTAAAGGAAATATACATCGTCTACCAATAAGTATTTGGACACCCATGCAAATGAAGATATCTGCGGTCGTGATGTACGTCACGCCTTCTACCGTTAAATATCAAGAAAGGGGTATTTGTCAGGTAGCACAGACCCGACCAATGTTACTTCCACGATGACAACGCCAGCTGTTATGCAGCGATGTCTACCATGGCTTGGTACAGTGATAATCAGGTTAACCGACTGGACTGGCCTGTCCAGAGCCCAGACTTGAACCCTAAGGGGTGCAGCAGCCGTCCAAAATCGGTGAAAGAACTTACCTGTCTTCTCCAAGCCGAATGGAATAAATACCACTAGCTGTCATACAAGGACTTGTAGAAAGCATGCCCCTGTGGGTTGAGGATGTAATTGCCGCTCAGGGTGGCGCTACCAACTATTGAATATGAATATATGTTGTTTTTCTACTCTACCACAGGTGTCCAAATACTTATTGGTAGACAGAGTACTAACTGTACCAGAAACGAAACATACTGAAGTATGCAAACAGGTGGAATTGGTGAGGGGTCCTCTTTAAGTGAGCTTCCCATAGGGATGTGGTCATAGCCATATATATGCATACACAGTTATAAGACATTTTACTTATTGTATTGAAAACTATGGCATCAGTAATGTATTTCTATAGTACAGCATGCAAACGAGGCTTATACAAATTATACAATTTGGAGAACACTGGCCTAATTAAACTGGCAGCCCTGAGCATAGTGAAAGAAGCTAAGGATAATGGTATTTATAGAAACACTGTTAGTTTCTTTGATCTATTTAATATTTGAAGGAGCCTCAAACAGCAGTTTCATGACAACATTCATGCATGTGTTGAATCTGATGACTTCAGCTCCAGTGTATCTAAAATACTTTGGCTCCACGTAGCGGGCCTCAGTTAAAAAAAAAAAAAAAAGCTCTGCATGTAAAAACACATTTTTTTCCCTGCAGCACTTTTCACAGAGAGTCCGTGGCTGCTTTCATTATACTTATAGGGAAAACACCAGCGTTTCTGTAGGTATTATTGACATTCTGTGATTTCCAACAGTTTTGGAAACTGCAGCATTTCCGCTTCGTGTATTTTTCATCAAAGTGGAGATGGGATTCACTAGAATCCAATCCATTTTGCAGTGACTGTAAAACGCTGCAGTTTTTGCCATGGTGTTTCCGCTACAGCCAAACCATGGCATTTATGCAACATGGAGCCTGGCCTTCAGGTCTGTTCGCACAGGATTCTGCCTCACAATCTGCTCCAAATTCCATCTGAAATCTGCCTCCAATACATTTCAGTGGAGGTCAAGGCAGATTTTTTTTCAGCTAGCAGAAAAATGAAGCATCCTGTTTGTTATACAGGCGGACTCTGAAGAAATATTCATTAGCATTGCAGAGTATTTTATTAGTTTTCAGACCCCCTGTAGTTCAAGACCCTACAGGATCAAAAAATAAAAGGTAAAAAAAATTTTTTGAAAAATTTAAAATCGCCCCCTTTCCTTTGACCAGATCTAAAAATAAACAAAGTAAAACACACACACTAGGTATCCCTGAATCCAAAAATTCCAGAACTACAAATTTTAATTTTCAAATTTCAGAATTTTTTTAAAGTTGTTAAAATGTAACAAAAATAAAAACAAATTTGGTATCCCCATAATTGTGCCAACCCACAGTGTACAGGTGATGCTTTGTTCACACTTGTGCCCCTGTCCAGTGTTTGCCATTCCACCGGGTTTCCATCCTCAGCCCTGGCAAAACAGGACAGAGGACGGAAACCCGGTGGTCAGCTTTAAAACCCATTCACTTGAGTCCAGTTTTTTTCAGCAGGATATGCAGGACTTTGTGTCCAGCTAAAAAAAAAAAAAAAAAAAAAACTGTTTCGCCACGGACAGGCCATAGGCGGACACCGGCGGTCACCTTTACAAATCCATTCAAGTGACTGGGTTTTATAGCTGACCGCTGGGTTTCCGACCGGGTTTCTGTCCGGTTTCGCCAGGGCTCAGGACAGAAACCTGGTGGAATGCACAAACCGGACACTGGGCGCAAGTGTGAATGCCCCCTGACTTGTTATTTTGGCTGCACAGTGAAAACCATAAAAACAAAGACTGCAAGAAAGTCATGCAAACTCAGTTTTTCTCTAAGGCTGAGTTCACACAGAGTTTTTTGGTCAGGATTTTGAGGCATCCAGTCGAGGCGAATACGGTCTCAAAATCCTGACCAAAAAGACGGCTCCCATTGAAATCATGGACATGTTCATTCTTCAGGCGGATTGCCAGTCACTCCCGACTAGGCCCATTCATTTGGGCCTAATTGGATGCATTGCCCCAGTACCCCGCATTTTGGATCGGAACCTGAGGCGGCCTCTGCTTCAGATTCTGGTTCAAAATACTCGGTCTGAACTTAGCCTAATTCTATCCCATTCTGAATTATGTTTTTTTTCCAGATTCCCAGTACATTGTACAGAGTATTTCATGGTACCATAACCAATTACAATTTGTCCCACAAAAAGCTCTCATTCAGCTCTGTGAACAGAAAATAATAAGTTATGGCTTTTGGAATGCAGGGGTAAAAAACAAAAATTTAAAATTGGCCGTTGTGGGAAAGGGTTAAAGCATATCTCCAAATATAAAACGTCATAAACTATACAGTGCAGGTAAATAAAATAAATTTTGTAATAAATTTTATTAAAGAAATATGTTTCCTTCTCCACTGTTCCCCTCCTCTGTTTAAAATCCATGTTTTAAGAAACATTGTAATATATCTTATTGAAGTAATGTTTCCTTCTCTAAATTTATTAGAGCAAGTCACGGTATATACTCGAGTATAAGCCAACACCCCCCCCCCCATAATTTTACCACAAAAAAATGGGAAAACTTATTGACTCGAGTATAAGCATAGGGGGGAAATGCAGCAGCTACTGGAAAATTTCAAAAATTAAAATGGTTTTTGGGTGCAGTAGTTGCTGGGGAAGGGGAGGTGGTGTTTTGGCTGTCTGTCTGCCCCTTCCCCGAGCTTGAGGACTGTTTTTTTTTCCCCCACGTGGAATTCAGCCTGGCTGAATATAGGGTATCTGCAGTGCTCCTATCAACCCCTTCCCGACAGAAGAGGAGCACTGCAGATACCCTATATTCAGTAGACCGGGCACTTTCAGACACAGGGATACCTAATGTGTATGTGTTTCACAGTCATTTTCTACTTTTATATGTATTCTAGGGAAAGGAGGGATTTAGAAGTTTTATTTAAAGGGGTTGTCCCATCACAAGGATCCTATCTATACTGCTTGTTAATGTGGATGTAAGACTTTTCCTAAATGCACTGCTTCAGCAAAACTGCTTTGTTTGTCCACTATCTTACTTTATTCAATTCTTTGTGGCCACAGCCCTGACTTAGCTGCTCATGAGTCAAGTGATGTATCTGCCTGCTCTCAGGGGGGAGGGAGGAGGGCTAAGTGCAGGGAGCGAGCCTGTGTTTCTAGCTATTCCTGTGTCTACACCACGTGACCTAGCTTCCTGCTCTCAGATAGGGGAGAGGAGCTGCTTTCATTTCTTCTGTTCTCCCAGTTATCAGGCTAGCTAATTCAATTGTGTTCATTATGGCAGAGACAGGCAGTCTCTGTATGTAACACAGAATCGAGTTGCTGCTGCCTGTACTTCATAGTCCAATATGGGTGGGCGGAGCTACACACGAATTTGGGGGCGGAGCTAAACGGCAGGCTGCATGTGAAACCCCGCCCACCAAATGATGCAAGAAACCAGGAAGAAAGAAGATTTTACAGGAGCGAAGACTGGTGAGTATGCGACATGGGAATACCCCTTTAAAGCTTCTTTTTTTCACTATTTTATGGGAGATTCTATACATTACTATTGCAGCTGGTCATAGACCCCCCCTCCCCCACCCCCCCAAAAAAGAAAAAAAAATATTTTTTCTGCTTGACTTGAGTATAAGCCAAATTTTTAAGCACAGTTTTTGTGCTGAAAAAGCCCCCCTCGGCTTATACTCGAGTACATACGGTACTTTATAAGTTTAAGGCCCCACATTGTGGAAACGCAGCATTTTTTTGTTGCAGATTTTGCCACGGTTTTTTAAACCAAAGCCAAGAATGGCTTCAAAAGAAATAGGAAATATAAAGGAAGCCTCTAATACCTTCTAATATCTAGCTTCTAATATCTTCTACCTTCTGCTCAATCCATCCTAGCATTGTCTCAAAAAACTGCAGCAAAATCTGCAACAAAAAGCAGCGCTTCTGCAACATGGGGCCTAAAGGTCTATGCAGAGAGGAGGGGAGGCTGGAGTCTGCAGAAAAAAGATACATAAATCACTGAAGCTGTTAAGTTCTGCTACACAGTGAGTGAGGGTGGGTTCACATCTGCGCCCCGGTCTCCGCTTTCAGGTTTCCAGCTTCTGCCGACAGGATACGGAAACCCGGCAGACAGTGTGCGCCTTTGAGAGTTTGGTGATCTCTGCGGCGAAACTGTTTTTTTTTTTTTTTTTTAACCAGACACAAAGTCCTGCATGTCCGACTTTGTGCCCGGTTAAAAAAAAAAATACTGTTTTGCTACAGAGACCACAAAACGCTTACAGGTGGTCACGGGTGGACATTTCGCAAACCCATTCAAATGAATGGGTTTGAAAACTGCCTGCCGGTTTCAGTCTCCTGTCCAGTGTCTCGGGCAGAAGACTGAAACCTGAAAGCGGAGACCTCGGGTGCAGATGTGAACCCGCCCTTAGGGAGCTCTTTTGACACTGCTGTCTCTTCAGGATAAGCATTTTTCCACTTCATAAAATGAGGCAGAAATGCCATTAACAACTTCCTTCTCCACCTCCCTTCACCATAGATTCTTGTATAAACTGAATATAGAGATGAACTCTATATAAAAAAAAAAAAAAAACACTGAGTGAAGATAAGTAGGAGGCAAGCAGCCTAATAAGTGGAGAAGGAAACATGTTTGTGCATGAAGATATATTATAGTTTCTTATTCCTACATGTACATTTATGAAATTTCTAATTGGAGGTACTTCTTAACTGTTGGCCAATAGCTTTAGTACAAGGTGAATGCATTGAGTTGAATGAAATCTTGTGGGCTGGAGCTTTGAACGACTCAGTTAAAACGAATGGGCAGTGCCACGAAAAGTCATAGTATAGTCCAAACCTGAATCTCTGCACCCAATGGGGGATTGTAACCAGTGAATGACAGCTATCTCTCCATGCACAATCATATAGGAAGCACATTCAATTATATATACAGAGTATGAATGAAATCAGAGGCATATGGAGGTGCAGTAGAGGCAAGATAGACCTACGTACAGTTGCTAGCTGTTGCTGTGTACTGTAATAGTGCATGCTTGCCATTCTATATCAATGTCACCACTCATCAAGTGCATACTGTCTCTTTGTCTGTGGCTACCACTTTTTTCAGCAAAGGTTTTTTCTACATAGAGTTCTTAATACATTCTAGCTTGTAAACCATGGCTGCATTTGTGATATTCATAATATGTCTAAGCTCATGATTTTAACCTTAGGCTAGATTCTTGCTATCGTTTTAATGTCTGTCAAAGGATCAGCACTACAGAAATAAAGCAGCAGAATGACAGATACAAATGAAAAACTTTGTTTGGTATCCATCATGGTAGACAGTAATGGTAAAATAAAACCGGAAGAACTCTTCTGACAGCCCTACATTTTATTTCTCTTTTTGTTACCGGACTGTTATGTTATATTATGTTACGTACAGTGATGCATATAGATGAGAAGTGTTCTATTTTTATTTGTCAAGCTATCAGTTTTTGTCCGTTGTTCTGGTCCTCTGGTGGATCAGAACAATGGAAATTATAATGCTAGTGTTCATCTAGCTCTAGAGATCTCTACTTTTAAGTCTTTTGTCATATACAATGCTGACTCCCTATGCTACAATATATCTTGCTTTGTAATAATTGATGCTTCAAACCTTGGTGTAGAAGCTTCATGGAGCTGCCACCTCAGCTAGTATACAGTTTGATATATCCCCTCATGTGTGAAGATGGGAGCGCGTTACTTTTTGTTTGTGTCAGGGCCTTGTCAGGCATTCTAGATAGCTTCACTCTTGCACAGTATAAGTGAAGCTGGTGAAAATAACATTTTCTTCATGTAAACAATCTTTCTTTGTTGCTGACGTACATTATACTAACCCTCTCACTTTGTAAACAGAAACCAGATGTTTACCTAATACTTAAAGAACCATAGCAGAGTGTCTTTCATTTCAGAGATGCTTCAGATTACTCCTTAAGGTTCCACTAATGGCCATGTTCTCTTGTTTGTTTCGTTTAATAACATGTCAAGGACTGTAGGACTGGTTCCTCAATAAATTGGTGCTGCCTGTACCTTCTGAGTAGGCTTGTAGGTACCACTTGAAGTGCTCATCATAGCTTTCTATTGCTGTCAGTTCTATAGTAAGTTACCAGATCATTTTACAACATTCCTTTCCTGAACTGATATTCAATGCAATGGCTTCTAGGCAATTATATTAAAGGGGCTCTATCAGCAAAATTATACTGTATGAGCTCCACATATGCGTGAAAAAGGCTATTCAGGCACCACTAAAGTTATATTAACTACACCCCCAAATAAAACCCTCAAAAAGCCTCCTCTTCCAGCGATGTCCTCTGGTCCCGTCTTCCTCCAGCGCTCGCGAACTGCCATTGATAAAAAAATGGCGCGGGTGCATGCGCAGTAGCATGCTGCTACTACTATTACTACTGCTACTACACATGCTCCCACGCCATTTTTTATCAATGGCAGTTCGCGAGCGCCGGAGGAAGACGGGACCCGAGGACATCGCTAGAAGAGGAGGCGTGGCTGAAAATGACGTCAGACCCTGAATGCCCGCCCACCGTGCACGATAGATAAGATTAACATATTATTTTTTAGGGTTTTATTTTAAAACCGGGAGGGGGGGTAGTTTAATATAACATCAGCAATGCCTGAATGGCCTTTTTAAAGGCTATTCACGCATATGTGGGGCTCTATCAGCATAATTTTGCTGATTGAGCCCCTTTAAAAATTTTCCCGTGAGTCAACCTTGCATGGCTTATGAAAATTATCTCTTTTGTTTTTTCATTTTTTAATATTTATCTAAACGTTCAAGTAACCATTGATCTTCTAGCATCATTTATGCCATAATAAATTTTGTATTCTACTTTAGTATCATATTTGGGCTCCTTTTGGTGAAATCTTGCTCTTCGTTTTTTCACTTATTTCTCTAGCAAGAATTGAAATCTGTACACTGCAATCACTATGTGTAGTAATGGGTGAACCAATGTGTGATAAAGGGAATCTTGAGCTGGGGAGGGGTCACTTTAAACAGATCCTACTTTGGTTTTCATATGAGAGAAGAGATTCTTTGTATATGTAACATTTCCAAAGGAGTCACCAGTAGAAAACACAGTCACTTTTCTTGGTGATTTTTCTGAAAATGATACAGGTAGAACTGTCATATTGGTGTAACATGAAACTAGGAATCTCATCTCTCAGATGAAACAAGCACTGTTGTATGGTTTAATCCCTTCCAAACATCTGCCATACTGTTATGATGGATGTTAGGTCTTTAAATATTGCTGCTGCTCGGGAGCTGATCCTGTTTTAGGGGGCATTCACACGATGTAACGCGGTGTTGATTCTGACAAGTTAACTCGTGTCAGAATCAGCGCTGCAAAACAATCCCATTGACTTCAATGGGTTCCATTTGGCGCACGTAACACATTGAAATCAATGGGTTAAAAAAGCCTCCCATTGATTTCAATGTTTTATGTGCGCTAAATGGAACCCATTGAAATCAATGAGATTCTGTTTTGCAGTGCTGATTCTAACACTAGTTATGTGTCAGAATCAACACCACGTTACATCGTGTGAATGCTCCCTTATACAGTGGACATTCAACAACATTAAACCTTCTGATTCCTCGGTTAAAGCATAAAGGAGTCAATGGCTCCTGGGATTTCCACGCAGATTCCCATGCTGGTACTTCTCAGGCCTGAAGCTGCTCGGCGGCTTCGAACTGACGAGGGCAGGCATATTCAGCTAAGAATGACCGCTGACCAGGCACATGAACATCACCATTTTGGCGTGGATTGCCATCCCTTGGAATGAGATGCGGGGTTGGAAATCTGTTACCATGATTGCTGGGAGCCTAGTGAAGGCTCCCAGACTTGTCATTACATTGTTTCTATTACAGGCTGTGCCAGTATTTGGATCTTTATATTGCATTGTATTAGTGATCAGAACCCCTTGAAGGGGGAAGGGAGGTCTAAAAATAAAAGTAAATATATATATATATATATATATATATATATATATATATATATATATATATATATAATCAGGGTTGCTAGGTGGGGTGGCATAGATACCAAAAGTCCAGATTCTTTAGTCCAAAACAAAGGTAGAGTTTATTTTCACTCAAAAAATGTAGTGTAGCAACAAAAGGAAACAATACAAAAATAAATACCTGCCCGGCTAGGCTCTAACTAAACATAGAATAGGTTACCTCACCTAGAATAACAGAAATCCAAAAGGCAGTAGAATCATTCAGGACACAGCTCCAAAAATATGACCTCTCTGTCGGCTCTCCAGCCAAACTCTGCCAGGGTGTTGCCGCTGGAGCAACTTCTTAAGCCTCCTTGATGAGCAGACTCTCTGCAGCTGAGTCGCTGCTGGAACATCCCCAAAGTGTGGACTGGAGGGGGGTGGAGCGACAGGTCCCACTACCAACCTACCTGACATTCCTAAAAAAAACAGCCCAATACTGAGCATTTACCAAAATGCTCAGCAGACGAAAGTTGTCTACAGAGAACAATTCTGGAGTTTTCTCATCTCACCCACCTGAGTAGTCTGGGTGAGATGTACACCCCCTCCATTGTCATTACATTGTTACTATTACAGGTTGTGCCAGTATTTGGATCAGATATTGCATTATATTAGTGATAAAAAAAAAAAAATTCAAGTCTCTTCAACGTTCCCTAGATCACAAACAAAAATAAGCAAAAATAAACAAATTAGGCATCCCCGCATTTGAAACCACCTGAACTATAAACATTTTTATTCCAAAAAAAAAAAAAAAAGTTAAAATGGCCAGGTCGATGTTTTGTGCCTCAACTAAATAAGAAGTATCCAAAGTGTCAGACTTTCCCTAATATGGTATGCAGTTGTCAGAATATGGCGACTAAAATTTCTCAACTTGGCTCCCAACCCCCTTGGAGGAGTTTAACCCCCTTAGGATCGTGTAAAACTCACTGTTAGGGAAATAGTGATCTAAAGAAATGACGCTAGGTTCACACCTGCGTTCTTCTTTCCGTTCTGTGCTTTCCGTCTTCTGCATGCCAGAAGACGGAAAGCACAGACCGGGTCCGGCCGTGAGCGGCGGTGAGCGTTTTATGCGTTTTAATCCGGACACAGAGTACTGCATTTCCGACTCTGTGTCCGGATTAAAAAACCCGGTCTCGTGGCGGAGAGCGCAAAACGCTCACCGCCGCTCACAGCCGGACATCTTTCTCACCCATTCAAATGAATGGGTGAGAGAGACTCCTGCAGGTTTCCGTCTCCTGCCTCTGTTTTATGCAGGAAACGGAAACCTGCATTACGGAGAGGACAACGCAGATGTGAACGAGCCCTGAGGTGTATTTAGGGGTTTTAGCGGAGAGATCAATGTGGGTCGGGGGAGTACAGATAGGCAGTCGTCCAAGACTACCAAGTCATCAGAAAGGATGGGTTTGGGGTTTTTTAAATGTAAAAAAGAAACTTGTATGCTTTCCTATGTAAAAAAAAAAAAAAAAAAAAAAAACTGCATGGACAATTGACAAAGGGGAACCATGGTATTACTGGTTACATCAATTACCATTACCTTTTTTGAGACTTGCTATCCATAGAGTGAGTGAAAGTCTTGATCTTAGTGGAAGGTTTGTTCTTTATTATGTAAGTTGTCAATATTCCAGATGGGCAGTTTAAGTAGACATTAAAAAGGCATCTGAACCCAATAAGCGGTTATCTAATGATGAAGAAATAATCACTTAATGTAATGAGTGCTGTATGGCATATGTAAGAAGGTGCAGATAAGGTTACAGAGTTGAGATGAGTTCCACCCAGTAACCTAATTAGCCGGTGTCCTTGACAGATTTGTAGCAAGCAGGTCTCATTTGTGTAGCTATAATATTAGTCATCTGAAAATAATAGGTCTACAAGTAATAATACAACACTGAATTATTCATTTATTTTAGTCATTTGTGTAGATTCTTAATGTAAGGATTCATCATTTTGTTTCAATAACAATAAAAGCAAAGCTTCTTTTTCAGCATGTTGCATAACTAAGAGATGTTATTAATCTCGCTTGTCGGTGCATGACTTTTATATCTCAAGGCTTTCATTAAAGCAGGCATAGGTTTGTGCGGTATACTGTTTATATTATCATTCCTAATATTTGTATTTTCACATAAAATTTTTAGTTAGCACTGTGTCTAAATAATTCTCATTGTTCTTTTTTTCCGTAGGCCAGAAACTAGTCATGCATATCATACTAGAATCATTCAATGAATTGTAATATTCAGTATAATATGTATCATATATTAACTAGGGAAAATAGAATATAAAATGCTGGGGGGGCACGTTCATATGTTAATGAAGTTCAGGCAAATTTAGACCCCCTGTGATTATCTTTTTTTAGTTTAAGGGATGTGGACTTCAGCTGCAACACTGCAGGTGTAGGTGGACACCATGTGTAACATCTTTACCCTTCCGGGCTTTGGTGTCATCATCTGGCCGCATGCTGCGGCGCAAGAGACGTGTCCGGCTGTGATTTATTGCTTTGGGTTCTTCTTGCATTGTCTGAACACTGTCCTATTCTTTCACCTTGGTAATTGATTTTCCACCACACCTGTCTCTTTCACCTTCTTTTCTCTCTGCTCCTCTAACAGTTAATTTTAGCCTTGCCCTGTGATTGACAGCCTGCCTTCCTATCAACTCCATGTGCGGGTTCTTCCTCCCAATTAAGTCTTGGCTCATATTCACACCAGTGCTTGCTATTGCCTTGTGCGTACTTGCTTTTTTCTCTCGCTGTTATAACTTGTATTCTAATCCTTGACCTTTGGCCTTCCCTACTGACTATTATTTGGACTCTGATTTGGCACTGCATTGCTCGTCTGTTACCGAACCCTGGCTAGCTGACCTCCCTTTGTTGTTGTCCGTCTTGTCTGAGTTTTGTGTATCGCATATACAGGAAGGGATCGTCTTCAAGTTGCTGCCTATTACGTAGGATAGGGCCTGGCAATAGGGACAGTTGGGGGCTTCAGCTTAGGGCTCACTGTCTCTTGTGCCCCTTCCTCCAGGGTTCTCAGCAGCTACTGGGGAATTCCTAGCAATTCCGTGACACCATGCATACTAAAATCAATGAACATATAATGAACATATGTGGCAGCTTATTTACACTCTGAGTTTGGTTTAGTTCACATCTGCATTTGGTAATCCATTCGGGGAGTCCACATGGGGACACCCCAATCGGACTACCGAACGCACTGGCAAGCTGTGTATGCAGTGAAAGCACACAGACCTCATAGCCTATAATGTGGTCCGTGTGCTTTCCACGCGCTGCCCGCACGAATCATGCGGACATGAAAGTAGATCACGATCTACTTTTCTGTTCGCATATTCATATTCAATGCATTTGGTATTCCATTTGGGAAGTGGGGGGGCCATATGGACTCCCCTGAACGAATTACCAACGCAGATGTCCAGATATCCAGAGAAGAGAAACCCTGTTAACTCAGAAGGTCAGCAAGGCGTTTTGAAAGGGCATTAATTTACGTACATGACATCTTTAAGTGTAATATTTCATAACATGACACATCCACTTGACACATGACAGGGAGAAATATAGAATAAAACCCAAAATACTGTAGAAGTGAAGAGTGACTATTGTCCCTTAGGCTAAGGCTCCATGTAGCTATCTACACCAAAAAAATTCTGTGGATACGACAGTGGCAGAAACACATAACATTTTTTTCCACAGTTTTTTTTTTCCTCTGTAGACTTTGACGCTATTATACCTATACAGAAAATGTCAGTGTTTGTTACAGTATGCTTGACATGCTACAATTTTCAAAAACGCATGCGTTTTTTGAATTTGCAACTTTTCTACTGCAGGTTTATTTTTCGCAATATGTGGATGGGCTCAGCTTCAAATTTTGAAGGTCAAAAAAAGTGTTTTTTGCAGTGTTTGGTACTAGCCTTAAAGTGAATGCCTACCTTTTATTTAAAGGTGTTGTTGTATGACCATTTTCAAAATGTTTCAGACTGCAGGGGACCCTTTGAAAAGAAATTTATAATTTTTGTTTCAAATATCCCTCCAGCAGTGCAGATTCAGTCCCCAGGGCTTTATCAACGTCCTCACCACAGTACAGTGCCAACAGGTGGAGCAACCATCAACCCAATAGCACCCCTACTGCCAGACTAGGCCCCCAGTCTCTGGGCGACCCCACCCTAGAGACATGGCACCACAGCAGTGGCAGCCACCACACAGACCACACCATGTAACTAGATCTCAGAAAGTCCACCTTACCTTGTGGTCTTAGTCAATGGATTCCTGTACATGAAAAACACCTGAACTGAATGAGTCGTACTGGCACCAATGCAAAAAAATGACGGGATAGACCATGCAGATAAAGCAATATGTTAGAAATACACATGGACTGCACAGGTTAATACATAATACAGGTTAATAATTGGACATCATGTAGTGTCCTTTACTGTCCGTGTGTGTCCTACATGTACGATTTAGGCTGCCCGCTTGAAAAATCGGACATCTTTGTAAATGGACACTTAAGGACACCCACGGACACTACATAATATCCCATTTAAAATTGTAAACGGGCACAGCTCAGATGCTAAAATCTTGCGTGGACATTAGCTACGGCCACTAGCTGTCGGACACCGATGCTAGTGTGAACCCAGCTTTAAGAGTAAGTGAGATTGGGGGAGGGTCACTTAAAACCGTTATAACTCAGGCATTATAAAACCATAAAAACTTGCTTTTGGTGTCTAATGAAAGACTTTATAGTGCCTGAGATATAACACTTTACATAGCTCTGTACTCCATGCACAATGAAAAAATAAGAAGCAGAAGTGGGGGACAGTTCTCAATAGGGATGCAAGTGAGGGAGAGTTTAAAAAAAAAATGCAGAATTTCGCAGAAAAAAGGCAAAATTTAAGTGTATTACAAAATTTACTAATAACACAAATTCTGCCAGAAAATCACAAGTTTTTCAAAATTTCAGTTACGTCTTAAGGGCTAGGACTATTTTGATTTTAATGAGTGATTTCATGCGATCATGTCAGGTGGAGCCCTGCTGTCAGTCCAGTACCTGTTGTGGACAGGCTTGCAAACCTTTGGTACCTGTGGTAACAAAGATACATACATGTATGTTATTATGCTTTAAAGGGTTGCCAGTGGATATGCGTATTTGGTTATATATTTTTGCTTGTGAGTTTCTGCACTTATATTACATTATGTGTTCTCCCTGAGGTCTAAAAAGACCCCTGAGGGACATTCACACTTTATATCCATAAGAGCCTAGTTATGGGTGAAAGTGATCCTTATAGGTGACATTGATCACTGATAAAGCTGAAAAAGGTCCTAAGACCCAGCAGCTCTGCAGTGTCGGGAGTCACAATCACCAGGTCCAATAGCATCAGCCATTTCCTTCATTCTCTGCATAGTGCTCACTACGTGTTTTACCGTTATAGTGTGAAAAAAAAGATTTACATGGAAATGGAGCAGCAAAGCCGACACTCTTTTTAGCACATAGTGATCCAGTGACACGTCTAGCCAAAATCCATTAATTTCACTGGAATGATGTAAAAAGTATTGTAAAAAGCACACTGTACATTAAGCTAATAAAAACTAAACGTTTTACATATGCTTCTATTGCTCTTTATAAAGTACTATCCCCAATACCATCATCCCTAATTTTTAAGATGATGTTACTGTAAGATTCTGTTCTATATCTGATGGATTCTGTCCACATATCATATATCACAGTTGCAACTGTTTTTCTTGTATCCAAAATAGCAAATCTGTATATTCATCAAGCGACATATGCCCTGCTCTTTGCAGTCAAGATGAATTAATGGTTATTTATCTTTCTTTATTATCCTCTCAGAATAAAACTAGATATATTAATAATAAAAATGACATACACTAGAGGATATGATAAAATTCATAGCGGCAACAGTAAAAAACTGATAAAATAGTGACTTAATTTACAAATGCTAGTATAGGCTAAGGCCCCATGTAGCGAAAAAGTGGTGTGGAAAGGACCGTGACAGAAACACATCACTGTTTTTTCCACATCACTTTTCACAGAAAGTTTGCAGAGTTTTCTTCTGCTGACTTTTTAGCCCTATTCTACTTATATGGAAAACACCAGCATTTCTGTAGGTATAACTGACATGCTGCGATTTACAAAAAATGCAACAGTTTTTAAAATGACATATTTCCACTGCAGATATTTTTCTGTAATGTGTGGATGGGATTAAAGAGGACCTTTCACCTCCTGGGGCCCATGTGGTGTAATATACCGCTAGAAAACCAACAGTGCGCTGAATTCGGTGCACTATCGGCTTTTATGTTCTGTACCCTGGTGCAGAGCAATCGGTGCCAGTACCGTATATCTTCACTATCAGAAGGGTGTGTTTGACAGTCAGTCAGGAACACCCTTCCTCACAGCAGCGTCTATAGCGCTGTACTGTGTGAGGGGGTGTTGCTTACCGCCCAGCCATGACAGAGGAATGGAGGCATTCCTTACCGCTCTCACAGTGCAGCGCAATAGACGCTGTCGGCTTTCTAGTGGTTTTTAAAACCGCATGTGCCCCAGGAGGTGAAAGGTCCTCTTTAACCAGAATCCCATCCACTTTGCAGGTACTGTAAAATCGCACCATTTTTGCAACATGGGGTCACGGCCATAGAAAGCAACAAATATGTTAGTCAATGAAAGCATTGTTAAATTTAGTTACTGTGTCCAGCTCCTTGGCCTCTATGTGATGTGAAATGGTATTATAACATATACTCACTTTATTGTGCCTTTTAGATCTCTTGCTGCTGTTTTACTGTAACCTACAAAAAGTTTCAGATGGTTTGGTCATTCTGCTTCTGTGTAAGCTGCATGTGACTGGCTTTAACATTTTGCATAATAATCTTTATGAACGTGAAAAAGATTTTAAAAGCTGAAATTAATGAAATGGAACCAGTACAACCTCTGGTTTCACAAATGGAGCACATACAAATGGGCTTAGCAGTTCATTTGACACGCATGAAGCAGTGGGATAAAGTGTAAAAGAAAAAGCTTTTATCTCACATATTTTTTTTTTCTCAATGTGGATTATCTCCAATATCACATTTTTCCTGCCAATCTACATGCACTATGAGTGCCCAGAGACACGAAGAACTATTACTGAATTCTTTTTTGTTATGCTCTAGTACATCATTTGTGAAACTACTGAAGTTGGCTGTCCAAACAGGTATGTAATAATGTTCTACAATGCTATATTTGCTTTTTTAAACAAATCAAACAGAAATAGTACAATTCACAACTGTGTATTTCTTTTTTTTTTCTCCCCCTCCTTTCCTTCTTCTCCTGTTAATTGCATTTTCTTTATCTTTTTATCATCTACACACTTTTCTTTTCTTTCTATATCAATATTTTTTCCATCCCCTTTTTTCGTTTTCCTTTTTTTTCCCCCCTTTCTCCCTTTTATAGTCTCTTTAGACGAAGATGATGTCACAGCTGAGTTGAACCGAGAACAGAATGAGAAAACCATTCGCAGCACACAAACAGCTCTGCGAAACTTTAGAGAGTTCATCATCTCTAAATACCCCATGGAGACTAGAGAAATCTACATGATCCCTTGCAAAGAACTAGATGACTACTTAGCGTCTTTCTTTGTAGATGCCAGGCAAAAAGATGGCTCCGAGTATGAGCCAAACAGTCTAGCCAATTATCAGTGTGGCCTGGAACGGTATCTGAAGGAGCACAGGTATGGTTATAGCATTACCAGAGACAAGGAATTTAAAAGGTCACAGGAAGCTCTGAAACAAAAGCAAATTGAACTGCGATGTAAGGGAAAAGGAAATAAGCCCCATAAGTCTATGAAGCTCACCTTTGCGGACGAACTTATTCTTCGCAAGAGAGGTCTTCTGAGTCGTTACAATCCAGAAGGTTTGCTAAATCTTGTCTGGTTGAACAACACCAAAGCTTTTGGACATTGTACAGGTTTCCATGGTTCCACACTTAAGTGGGGAGATGTCAGGCTTCGAATATTGGAGACTGGATTGGAATTTCTTGAGTGGATGGGCCAGGAAAGCCCTGATGCAAAGGTCAAAAGAGCAGGGACCGAATGTAGAGTATATGCTACACCACACTCTCCACAAACTTGCCCTGTGCAAGACTACAAAGAATATGCACAGAGGCGGCCTCCAGCAATGCGTTATGAAGATGCTCCTTTTTATCTGTCCATTAAGCCTGTGGTTAACCTAGCTGCCCTTCACTGGTACAACTGTCAGGCTCTTGGTAAAAACAAACTGGCCAAAATGGTGAAAACAATGTGTGAGAAGGGTAACATACCTGGAAGGAAAACCAACTTTAGTGTGTACCAGAGCTGTAGCACTTTGTCAGAAGCCCAAAGTAATCAACTAGTCCTAATCTGTAACAATTTAAGCCAGCAAGCTGCCCAGTCTATGGCAAGTCACTCTGGGCCTGGAAACTTTATCGTTTCAGCCTCTTATGACTCTTCTTCAGACACAGCTTGAGAAGTAGCAGTTAAGAAATTGCTACAAGGCCCACATAAGATTTTAGACTAGCACTAAAAATGAAACTGTGATTGAATGTTTGAGTCTGACCCTCTTCTACTGTTAGTTACCTTTAGAAGCAGAAAAATGAAATAATGTATTATATTTTATTGATTTTCATTCTCATTACTTACAAGTCTGTTAATAGAACTAGTTTTCATATTGCACCTACCATAATATTTATTGTACTGGTCAACCAAAATGCATGTGTAGCCTTGAAAAATTACTTTAGAAAGAATACTTTTGAAAAAAAAAAAAAATAATAATAATAATACCGGTAATTAAAAAAAAAAAAAAAACAATCAAAAAACACATACTGTGACTGGAGAGCACAGCAACAGGCTACATTGTCAAGTAAGGGTGCTATAATTTAATATCCTTGAAGAAATCTCAGAAGTAGGCTCATGCTGCAGTTAGCCTCTTAGTTCCTGAATGCCTGTCTGACCTGAAACCTTGAGACAGTACTGACTTAGAAATTTGTATAGCGGCCTTTTTTGTCTTCTGCACTTGATTAAATTAAGCAACTCCAACTCTATGTGTAATGCCTTTCATGGACTGGAAACATTGAGAGAGTTGCATTTTAACTTTTTTAATTAATATTCTTTTATTTTTGGGACAAATGTAGGATTTTAACTGTAGGATTTGTACAATTTTAGCATCAAGGCAAGATATCATTTATAGCAATATGCAATGGTGTTTATGGCGTAAAGACTGTTCCTCAATTCATCTGCACTGTTGTGAGCCCGAGCAGGGCCGCAGCCACTTATGTATGTCATTCATTAAACTACAGTCACAGAGGCATGTGAAACTACTGAGATGTTTTGTTTTTGACCTCCAAAATACAGATGAAAATCTGCATATTTTTGTGTGCTATCAAGTCTCTTCTGTGAAAAGTGTCCACTGTTGAACTCTGTTTTCTCTTGAAATTGAATTTTAACTTATTTAAATTACTGCAGTATTTACAATCCTGATGCAACAAAATGGTGAGAAAGTTATAATTTATTAAAAAAAACCGTACAATATCAAACTCCTCTCTTTTCTTTGAATGCTTATTTCTCTTGTACTTCTGATCTAAAGCAAACTTATGCTTGGTTCACACATCAGTATGCCATCCGTCCGTTTGAATTCAGTTTGAGACTAAAAACGGACTGATGCACATACTGATTGTATACTGACACCTTTTTATGCTAATAGCAAACATTCTCCATCCCCTAGAGGACAGATAAGGGGATTAAAAGTAGTAATTGTAAATAGAGTAGAGATAAGGACATATAATAAATGTCCTTATCTCATATAATAAATGCAATCAGTATGTGCATCAGTCTGTTTTAAAGTCTCAAACTGAATTCAAACGGACAGATGGCATACTGATGTGTGAACCAAGCATTAGGCTAAGGCCCCACATTGCAGAAACGCAGCTTTTTTTTGTTGCAGTTTTTTTTTTTTTTTTGAGCCAAATCCAGGAGTGCATTGATCAAAAGGTAGAAGTATAAGTACTAGATCTATAATAAAAGCTGCATTTCCGCAATATGGGGCCTTAGCCTTATGTGGGTCTTCTTGGATAGAGTAAGGCCTCTATCAGACAACCATGGTCGAGATCAGTGTGCTATCCATGCCTTGCATCATTCATTTCTATGGGCCCGGACACATGACCGTGGATTACATGGTCACGCGAGGGGAGCTGACAGTCCAGGCCACAAAATATGGAACCGGTCCTATTCCTGTCCTATTTTGCGGCCCTGCTTTCGTGGCTCATATTAATGAAAGGTTTTGGGGTGAGTAAAGGCGACAAAGCTGCACTACCTTACACCATCCTACTGCAAGTATGGTGTTCTTTGGTATGAAGTAATGTCCACACTATTGTAAAGAATGAAGAGGCCGTAGGTCTTACCTAAGCACCATGAACCCTTCAGATGGATTATTATTGGCATGGTGCTAAAAGCTGCCAAAAACTGGGATTTTATATGGTGACATTCAATGGGTGACAATGGGTTATCAGACTGATGGAACTTTTCTGCCTGTCAGACATGTTTTATATGTTCATCCCTAGTGATAATCATTATTGATATTATTTTAGTGTGTAATGCAAATTGCTAGAGAGGGGGTTGACATATTGTACTATATAAAGATCAGGTACGGACAAGATAGGGGCAGGGTGAAATGTAAACTTTATTGATGACTTTGTGTATGTTTTGTGTTAGTGTTTATTGCAACTTTAGAGAGGTATTTTATAATAAAATACCCATGTGATTAGGCTCAGAGGGGTACTATAATATCCCTCCATGTGACAATTGAAGAGCAAAAGTATAGTATGTTCTCTGATTGATAATAGAAGGAATAACACAGACAGAAGTCCATGCTCCACCCCACCACCACCACCTCATACAGGTTATGCAGATACGACGACGATTTATTATTGTTTCTGCAGTTCTGCTCCTTTCCTTTAGAGCCCCATATCTCAAGATCCGTTATGGTTATAAAGATGAGCTTGGATTAATTTTAAAGATGAGAATCAGCTGTCGGGAATTTAGATATACATTGGGATCTCAATGCTGAATAGTGTTTTCACCAGTGAATCGCTCTGGATCTTTAAGGGCTATCATGATGATCTTAGGTCTTCCCTTATTTAAAATGAATCTAAGATCATCTTCATAGCCCTAACCGATCCTGAGAAATCTGCATTACTAGCAAGGTCATATTACATACGTCTTCTGCTACAAAAGTGCCATCCATAAGGATAAAACTGTTTAAGAGCTCTGAAACTCAATCAAATTACAGTGAAATCCATTATTCCTAAATGAAGAAGATTGATGAACTTTCCCAAGAATGTTTCATTTACCAAAGGTGCAGTGACTACCCATTAAGGAAGTTGCGTCCTAGAATAATCGAAAGGCTGCTTGTGATGTATTTTTTCCCATGTTACAGGAAATGGAAGCTTTCACCTCCCACGCTTTGCTGCAGTTTCATCAGCACCATGCTTTAATGCTCAAGACCTGTTGACATGATATTGTATGGTGGGAAGTGACAATTGGGAAAGGCTTCTTTAAGCTAAAACCCCATGTTGTGTAAATGTATGTTTTTTGTCTGCCGTGGAAACACCGTAGAAAATAATGCAGCATTTACCAGGACCAGCAAAGTGAATGAGATTCTGGCTAATCTCATCCACACATTTCAGAAAGAAAAATGCTGCAGAAAAGCTGTGTTTTCACAAATGCATAAATTTTTGAAAATGCAACATGTCCATTTTATCTGCAGAAATGCTGGTGTTTTTCCAATCTATTTAATTGAGGTTTTTTTTTTTACCAAAACATTCTTAGCTGTGGTTCACTATGCATCAGCCATGTTATATACTGAGAGTGAGAGCAGGCAGATGAATCATGGGAAATGTAGTATGTCCACATATTCACTGCTTGTAAATAACTGATACAATGAGCAGTAAGTAAAATAAAGCAAAGGCTGCACAAGGTACCAGTGGATGTATTTGCAGATAAGTTTTTGAAGTTGGACCCTTTAAGTTCAAGCAAATCAACAATTGTGAATAATGATGAAATGCCATCTAAAATTTTTCTGTGTCCCACTCCGATCTCTGCTTCTCATGGAAAACAATTGGAGGCAGAATCAGGGTGGAATCTGTCGCTGATTTTGCAGTGGAATGTGCCCCAAAATCAGCAGCAGATTCCACTGTGTGAACAGGCCTTAACTGCATCACTTTATTAACGGCTTCATATACATGCTTACAGTGCTCTGCTATCTCAATCTACAAAACTGTGTTGAATATTTATGGAATTTAAAGGGAGTCTGTCATAAGTAAATTTGTTTTAAACCTAATCCCAGTACCTTGTAGAGGTGATTATACATTTAACATTCTACATTTCATATATGTGGTGTTCAGCTTTGGATGTAAATCAGTGTTATAGATTCTCTCTAGATTCCCGAGCAAAGCACTTTTCCTCTCATTTGCATATCAGCAAAACAGCAATTTATATGAAAACTGAATAACAGAGACCTAATTTGGGAACTGTAGAATCGCCTTTGCAAGGTACTGGGATTAGGTTTATAACCAATTTACTGCTGACAGACTCTCTATAACATTGCACTTGTGGCATTGAAATAGTATAGAAAAGATGCAAATTCTGGTGCCTTCTATATTTGCATATTTGCAACTTGAAGAAGCGAGAAAGTGAGCGGTATTAACAGGGAGGGGTCATGGCTGGTATAGTTCTGACACCTAGATAATACACCTATAAGCCAGAACATTATCAAAAAAAAGTGGTTACTTGGAATGCTTTATTACATCTAAAATGTCTGTGTAAATTTCTTAGGGCTTGTGAGTCTAGACTCCTCACCCACACAATGGTGGACAGATTTCCCTTCATACATCACATTTCACAATATAGGCACAGAGAACAGGTTCACTACATAAGTATGAATATCATGAGAGGGATTTTTACAATAAAATATAAATGAATAAAATAGCAAATCCTGCAAAACCATACATCCTTGCCTTTATCCTATGCTACCCTCAAACTTAGGAAATGGGACAGCTCTTTTTTAATTTTCTAAAAGGGTGTCTATAATTGGGATTTTACATTTTTAACTAAGCTTATCTTCACTTAGCTTTTAGAAATGCTATTGTAGACATACCTTTTGTTTCCTGATCTTTGTAGGCATTTTCACAAAAAAACACGTTTTCTTCTTATGTATATCAATCTTTTGGGAGTACCCCCTGTGCTGCAAGCACCCCCGCGTCATCATCCTGGACCCGCATCGCCACCCCCTTCTTGCTTCCTTTTCAGTCCTTCTCTTCATTCCTTTCTTGTTCCGTTGGCGCGAATGAAATCTCACGCATGCACTGTACGCTCGGCCACTTCAGCTTTGGGACTGAGTGTACAGCGCATGCTCCGGGCACCATCTTGGAAGGAGAAGGAGTGAACAACAAGCAGGAAGGGGGCGGCGATACAGATCCAAGATGATGATGTGGCGGGGTGGGAAATGCCTCTTGTGCTCCCAGATGACTGACTTGCATAAGGAGATAATGAGTTTATCTTGAAACTGCAATAATCCGAAAACAAAAGATATGTCTACAATAACCATTTTAAAGGCTGCATGAAGATAGGTTTAGTTAAAAAAGTAAAATTCCAAAGATAGACGCCCTTTAAAATATTGGCTGCCTTGTTATTGGTTCAGCCAAGACTGTTATGCATAGATTGATTTAGAAAGGTATTTCATGCGGGTACCACGGCATGAATTGCCAGGAAGCTGATTATAGTTCAGGATTCTCGCTCTCATGAGCTTTACAAACGTTTGCATACAAATTGTTCCTCTCATTAGTAACTTTAGCTTGGAAAAAAAAAAAAACTTTAATGGTGCTTAGAACCTTTTTTGGTGTAAAACAGCCAAAGACTGATAATATGTCTAAGAATAGAGCACTGTCTTTTGACTTCTTTTATCTATACCTTAACCACTTAAGTACCGGATCACCTATATTATCATCTTGTCATAATGTTATAGAGCTAAACAGCGGTTTATTGTTAGAATAATGGCAGGTAGATATCCAATAACGGGAAATGTACAAACATAGACATATGAAACAAATAAGAACGAATGAGGGGCCAAGTATACTGTATATGGAGATTACTTTTGTGAGGAAGCGTAGATAGGAATATTGGGAAGTGATAATAGGAGTGAGTAAATCTTGGAGTATCATCTTATACTTAAAGTCTGTTCATGACCCATATATATACATTAATGGTTAGTCTTTCAATCTTATATATAGTTTTCATAGATAGATCTTTTTCATTAATAGAATTACAAAAGTAACACTAGATTGTTGGACCTCCACTAGGATGGAGGATTGTCTTCAGTAGCATTAAAGGGGTTGTCCAGGATAAACTAAGAATTAACCCCTAAACTAAACCCCCTCCCCCAGCCTAACTTCTAATTTTATGTCAATAAAAAAAAATCTGTAATTAGCCATATCCCTGGATCGGTCATGTGATTATTATTGTTATCGATATGCCACTTTGTTTCTTATCATAGGAGCCCCACTAGATGTGGAGGGGAGGTGACCATTAGGCTAAATGCCAAGTCAACAGGTTTTTTTTTTACATATGTCTATATTAGTAATATAGGTTCTGGACCATTCAGGACAATATATGGTCTGATATTTTGGGCTAAGGATTGAGTCGCCAGACCATAAAGAAACATAAGAGATTATAGGAGGTGCGGATCCTGGCATAGTCATAGGTCATTTATCCTATTTTGGTGATATAGCGTCGATACTTGATATTTGACCAAGGCAGAGTAAGGGGTAGTTGAGAGTATACTGTACAAGATATCTCTCCCACCCCATATGAAAAGATATACATATGCCCTTTTGGTCTTGTAGTGAGCTATATTTTATCTTTCGATCCATTTTTTAATAGCCTCACAGATCTTTGGATTGAGGCGCTAATAGTTAGCATTTTTTCACAGTTTTTAAAGACAGTTTTTAGTTTTTTAGTTTTGAACCATTAATAGAACTAACAGACCTTTTTTAAAAAAAAAATAAAAAAAAATTATACCCCTTTAAGTATACACAAAGATTCTTCTCTTACACATTGTTGTTATATAATGCTCTTTTTCCCAATTTACATTTCCATAGCTGATAAAAAGCATGTATTGAATAATGATACAGTGATGTTTGTCTATCATTTGCAGCATACTCGACCAAACTCAACAGGTTCCCCATCTTTCATTTTCATGATGACCTGAAAGATCTCTGTATCAGCGCTGTGAGCTCAAACACAACCAAAGCTACTCTGTATGCTTTAAATGTCTGGAGGTACTGGTGTATGACAAGGGGGCTTAAAGACTGTATGGACTTTACCAAGGTGAGTGTATATATTGCACCACTAACAAAACATTATCAAAGTGCATGTCTGAAGCAACTTGGCAAGAAGATTTTATTCTTTGAACAAAGAATGCCGGACTCTTAGTGAAAGTAATTTAGTGGAGGGTAGAAAGGAGCAAGATTACGGTTATTCAGGTAACCACCGATTCCTGAAAGACTTTATACATGGGAAGGCATACAACTCTAAAATGATATTTTAAAACATCACTGTAAAGGCTACAGATTCTTGGAGACTGACAGTCAGCTCTGCTTATCCTGAAACTGCAAAGACAGAAATCCCCATTGAGAAGACTAAAAAGATTTATTATCATGCCTGCTCTTCTGATCTCTGCATACACTCTCTATGTGCAGTCTGTATACAGTTCAGGAATCTGCAGTTCACTTAGCAGACCTAGATCACCTCTGCATTGAGCCTCAGGAAGCTGTATTTCCCCTTTAACAGGTACAGATGAAATTAGCAATACAAATAATGTGATGTTGAAAACCGAAATTGAAAAAGAACCACCACACCAGTTTCTGGCGGCACAAGACTATGTATCAATGGGTTCCGTCTTCCGTTGAAACACATTGAAATCAATGGATAAAAAAGCCTCCCATTGAGGGGCAACATGGTGACTCAGTGGTTAGCACTGCAGCCTTGCAGCGCTGGGGTCCTGGGCTCGAATCCCACCAGGAACAACATCTGCACGGAGTTTATATGTTCTCCCCGTGTTTGCATGGATTTCCTCTCATTCTACAAAGACATACTGATAAGAAAAAAAAAACATACATTGTGATCCCTGTATGGGGCTCACAAACTATATTTTTTTTTAAAAAAGCCTCCCATTGAGTTCAATGTGTAGTGCGCGTAAGACGGAACTCATTGAACTTAATGCGATTCTGTTTTACAGCACTTCTTCTTTACATGAGTTTTGTGGCAAAAACAGCGCCATAAATCTCTGCGTGAATGGCCACGATAACTTGCGGCAGAATCAGCGCTGATAAAAAGACTCATTGAATTCAATGGGTTCCGTTTAACGCGCGTAACACATTGAAATCAATGGGAGGCTTTTTTATCAGCGGTGATTCTGCTGCAAGTTATCGTGGCAGAATCAGCGCCGCATTACTCCGTGTGAATGCTACCATATGGTCATCAGCAGATTAAATTGACCCAGTCTTAAATTTGTTAAGAAAATATGGCATAAAAGAGACCAAAATGTCTAAATAAATCACGGGTTAATAAAGAGATCTGTGTAAAAGACATTTGGATACCTACATCTGTAGCTATAACAATTCTTTACTGTAAGAGCAGTGGGACTGTGAAACTCTCTGACACAAGAAGTTTTGATAGGGGATGTTTGAGGAAAGTCCTTTACAGTTTACCCCGAGCAGGAGACGTCGAGAGTGTCTGCAGAAATGGCAGTTACTTAAATGCCTCAAACTCCTTACGAGCAGGGCCTAGAGTCTTGGTTTTAAAACAAGACAAAGATGATGTATGTAGCCCACCCAGATTTTGAGATACAGTATCACTGGTTAAAGCAGATCTGTGTGTATACTCACAGTTTGAACAGATGCAACTGACAGATAATCCAAAGGGAGGATATACCATGGACTTTCGTTCATAATACCACTCACTCCCTCATTATCAATCAGAAAGCATACTTGCCATTTAACCTCTTATATGTGACAGTCAATGCTTACTGTAACACCTAAGGCTCCGTTCCCACGGAGTAACGCGCCGCTCATTCTGACACGTAAACATGTGTCAGAGTGAGGCGCTTCAAAAGAAATCCCATTGACTTCAGTAGGTGCCGGCTTACGCGCGCTACACATTGAAATCAATGGGAGGCTTTTTAACCCATTGATTTAAATGTGTAGCGTGCGTAAGCCGGCACCCATTGAAGTCAATGGGATCTATTTTGAAGCGCCTCACTCTGACACGTGTTTACGTGTCAGAATGAGCAGCGCGTTACTCCATGGGAACGGAGTCTTAGTAGTTTTACAGAAAAAAAGTAAAGAAACTTTTTTTCCCTTTTTAATGAACAAAAAAAAAAACAGACTAAATTGATATCATCAGATCCATAACGAACCCTAAAATAAAATGAGTACCTTATTTATTCTACATGATAGATGCCATAAACCTTAAAGTTCTGATGCCAGAATTGATGTTTTCTCTTAAAAACATAACATAATAAAAAGTGCCAAAAAGTAATATGTGCTCACAAAATACAAGGGTGTTTACCCAACTGATGTAGATTTCATTTCTGGCACACAGGACCTCCCAAATTAAGATGCCAGAGATTCTTAATTATAATAATAATAATAATAATAAATTCTTGCCACTGTGTTTAGTACCCAGTGAATTGTTAACACCATGGAAATGTGATACAATGTTAAAAGTAACAAGTAAATTATTTATTATTTGCACAATTTCTCAGCTTTACCTCTATGGCAGCTAAATGCCTACAATGACTATGAGCATTATCCCCCAGTACCTTGGTCAAAGCTGACCAATGTGCCATTTTCCCAGCGGTGCATGGGTGTCAACATTTTGGGGTGGATCGTTGGCCCCCGAAACAAGATCCAGGGCCAGTGCTCCGTTAGTATGACAGCAGGATGCCTATTGAAGGCTACTAGGCTTATTTGTATTACAGGCTCCTCTATACATTCTGTAATACAAATGCAGCAATTTTACGATGCATTGCAATGCATTGTACTTGTGATCAGACCACAGGTAGTTTAATAATTACAGTAAAAATAAGTTAAAAAAATACAGAACACTAGAACACATGTAAAAGAAATATTTAAACACATACATATTAAGCATCACTTTGTCTGAAAACACCCATATTTTTTCTATACGGGGAATGCCATAGCGGAAAAAAATAAATAAAAAGAGCCGAACTTTTGCAATCAAAGAAATAGACATTCTCCACGTTAGTATAAATAGAAAGTACAACTGGCCGTGCAAAAAAAAAGACGTCCTATGCAGTCCCCTAAAAAGTTTTAGATTTTTTTTTTTTTAAAGGGTAAAAAAACCCAAAAAACTATTTTAAGCTAAGACCCCACGAGACGATCCACAGCGCTAAAGCACTGTGGGAAAAACCGCAGCAGGAACGCATCGCAGTTCTTCCCGCAGCACTTTGAACAGAAAGTTCGCTGAGTTTTCCTCTACAGACTTTCTGTTACAATTATATCTATTGGAAAGCTGCCAGCTTTTCCATAGATATTATTGACATGCTGTGATTTTTACTGCAAAGTGGGCATGAGAGTCGCAAGATTCCCTTCCACTTTGCAGTTACTTTAAAACGATGCAATTTTTCCCACTGTGTTTTCGACCCATGGGGCCCCAGCCTTAATTGGGTTTTTCTGGGATTTTACCGACCCATAGAAACAGGTGATATATCATTTAGGCTTCACAGTGAACACCATGAAAACAAAGTAAGCCCTCATTCACATCTGCGTTTGGTATTCCGTCCAGTGTCCGCATGAGGGCTCACCGAACGGAATACCGAACGCAACTGCAAGTGATGTGCAGTAAAAGCACATGACTCTATATACTATAATGGGGTCCTCATTATAGTCTATGGGGTCTGTGTGCTTTTACTGCACACCACTTGCAGTTGCGTTCGGTATTCTGTTCGGGGGATCCCCATGTGGACTCCCCGAACGGAATACCAAACGCAGATGTGAACAAAGGGTAAGAAATTTGCAGAAATGCAGTTATGTCCATTCTGATTTTTTTTTTTCTACCTTCCCAGTACATTTTATGGAATAATAACTACAAATATTAAATGTTATCATTACGAAGTACATTTTATCCTGCAAACATTAAGCCCTCATATGGCCCTGTGAATGGAAAAAATAAAGTTTTATGGGGTTTGGAAGGCTATACCACTTTTAGGGTTATAAATAGAGATGAGCGAGTACTGTTCAGATCAGCCGATCCGAACAGCATGCTCCATAGAAAAGAATGGATGCACCTGGTACTTCCGCTTTGACGTCGGCCAGCCGTTTAACCCCCCACGTGCCGGCTACGTCCATTCATTTCTTTTTTTTTAAATGTAGATTGTGAGCCCCACATAGAGCTCACAATGTACATTTTTCCCTATCAGTATGTCTTTTTTGGAATATGGGATGGAAATCCATGCAAACACAGGAAGAACATACAAACTCCTTGCAGATGTTTTTTTGCCCTTGGCGGGATTTGAACACCAGGACTCCAGTGCTGCAAGGCTGCAGTGCTAACCACTGAGCCACCGTGTGGCCCCGTCCATTCATTTCTATGCGAGCGTGCTGTTTGGATCGGCTGATCCGAACTGTACTCGCTCATCTCTAGTTATAAAGGTATTCCAATGCAGAACCTATATTGTGCAGTTTTGCTTGGGCCTATTGCCACCATTTCAAAATAAGAATACTTTCTACTCTCTATGTTCCCACATTTCACATGTATTGTTTGACTGTACACACTATGTCAGTAGTCACCCTTAGTTTTCTATGTACATGATTTATCCATTGCCTTCTATCCAACCAAACCAATATAATTCCATTTTTAACAGTCAGTAGAGTGCAGTACCTGGCCAATGAGCCATACACTTGTGAGGTTTGTATGCTGCTGCCCCAGTCTTCTGTTTTAGTATTAATATGATAAGAATTTTGTAAGAATCATCATCTTTAATAAGTACAGCATTTGTTCTTGCTTTGTTTAAGGTCCCTGCAGTTAAGTTGAATGAGCTTCTGGAAGATTTTTATGTGACTGTGAAAAAAACTGACGGATCAGATTTTCTGGCTACATCTCTGCATGCAATACGCCGAGGTTTAGACCGCATTCTGAAGAATGCTGGAGCCGGCTTCTCTATCACCAGCAGTGTCTTTAATTCCTCTTCACAGAAACTCAAGGAAAAACTGAGAATGCTTAATAAAGCTGGAATGTCTGGCTCCCGATCACGCAATATTGTCTACTTCACTTTAGCAGATGAAGAGGAAATGTGGAGAATTGGGTGTCTAGGTGATGACGGGCCTGTGCCTCTGTTGTCCTCAGTGGTAAAATACAATAGCCAGTTCCTAAACATGAGAACTTTGCAGGAGCACGCAGATCTAATGTATGGTGACATAGAATTGCTGAAGGATGGAAATCATCAACCTTTCTTTGCGAGAACAGACAGCGTTAAAAGAGACAAACAAGCAAACCCTAATAAGATGTGCTATGGACAGATCTACCATGAACATTCAAAAGGACACAGAAGGTGTCCCTACTGTCTTCTGTATAAGTACATGTACAGTCATCGTCCACCATCTCAGATGGAAGCAAACTCTCCGTTTTATCTGACTGCACGAAAAGAGGTCAGTGGAATGGAAAAGGTTTGGTATGAGGAACAGAGAATGGGGCTTAGATCTCTACGTGGTATTGTCCCAAAGCTGGCAAAGCGAGTGAAGTTAGAGCAATGTGACAATTACACGTTTGTTTCCTTTACACAGACATTTCGAAAGTTTGCTCCAGGTAACAACTATTAAAAATTCCACAACACACTAAATAAATAACTTGCACAATGCTGACCAGCAGGATATCCTAAGGAACATGTCAAGATGGTGTCATTGACCTTGAGGCTGACATACATTTTGTCATATATGATCGGGGTTTTGTAAACTGTGTGTTATTGTTTGGATTAGATTTAGGCCTCATGCATACTACCATAGTTTTTATCTGCAATTGTAGATAAAAGTAATGATCCGTTCATTTTTGTGCGTCTATACACATGGCCATGTATGGATGCCGTTTACAAGGACCGCAAATTATGAAGCATTTCCTACTCTTGGCCGCATTTACATTGCAAATTAACTCATGGGCAGGTTGAAGAGATGCTACAGGTAGGTGTACAACTGTAGCTTCGCCACCATTGTGGATCAGTTGCTAAGTAGCACAGGGAAAAATAGGTCACATGATAGTCCAGACTCTATTTCAGAGGTTTGGGACTAGTAGGTCACATCAGTACTAGCCTTCCTTGATGTGGATCTGCAAATACAGAATTCTGTGGATACACTACAAACCATATTTGTGGACAGTGCACCACAGATGCAAATGACATACTGAAGAACTATGAAATGTAAATGCGTACGAGCTTATCCACAAATTGCGGACAGCATACGGTCATGTGCATGAGGCTGATCCTATGTTATTGCCATAACATAGTGTTCATTTCCCAAGCATGTTACTTTGAAAATAGTGCCTTTTTAGCCGACTACAGGAAGACTACAAAATAAGAGGATGGAAATTACATTTCAATAGCACAACTTTCTGAGTTACAATTTAATGAAAAGACATATTTCTTACTTCACATATATTCATTGTACCACAAGTAAAAATGAATAAATGTTGGGTGCTAATATAATTTAAAGTAATGCCTAATGGGCATCCTGTTAGACCATTAATTTTAGTGAACCTTCCGTCTATGGGCCGTGCCTACCACTCCACTGTGAGAATAAATGGCAATACACAACTGTATGTGCAGTTGGATGACAGCAGATGTAACATGCCTTTACTATAGCCCAAAGAACATAATCATTTGTTAATGCATTTTAATTCACATTGCATAGAGGTTACTATCCAGACTTTTACTTAACTAGCACTTACAAATTGTCTTCTTGTGTGATATTTTCTGGGATCCTACAGTAACATAATGTGGCAACACACATTTCTTAAAGGGGTTTTCTGGATGGATAAAATGTATTTCACAGCAACCTACTGCAATACATTTCTAATATAGGTTCGTAAAAAATCTTACTACAACCACTGGCAAAAATTCTGGAATCACCAGCCCCTGAGGATGTTCCTTCAGTTGTTTTAATTCTGTAGAAAAAAAAAAAACAGATCACATCCATAAAAAAAACTAGAGGCATTTCATATGGCAACTTTTCTGGCTTTAAGAAACACTAAAAGAAATCTAGAAAAATAATTGTGGTAGCCAGTAACAGTTAGATTTTTAGAACAAGCACAGGGAATAAATTATGGAATCCCTCAATTCTGAGGAAAAAAATATGGACTCATGAAAAACAAACAAAATAAGACTCCAACACATCACTAGGACTTTGTTGCACCACCTCTGGCTTTTATAACTGCTTGCAGTCTCTTAGGCATTGACTTCATGAGCGATAAACAGTACTCTTCATCAATCTGGCTCCAGCCTTCTCTCATTGCTGTTGCCAGATCAGCTTTGCAGGTTGGAGCCTTATCATGGACCATTTTCTCTAAGTTCCACAACAGATTTTCAATTGGATTGAGATCCGGACTGTTTGCAGGCCATGACATTGACCTTATATGTCTTTCTTCAAGGAATGTTTTCACAGTTTTTGCTGTATGGCAAGATGCATTATCATCTTGAAAAATCCTTTCAATAGATGGGATAAGAAAAGTGTCTAAAATCTCAATGTAAAGCTGTGCATTTATTGAAGATTTAATGACAGCCATCTCCCCAGTGCCTTTACCTGACATGCAGCCCCATATCATCAATGACTGTGGAAATTTGCAGGTTTTCTTCAGACAGGTGTCTGCATAAATCTCCTTGGAAGGACCAAACAAAAGTTCCAGCATCATCACCTTGCCCAATACGAAGGAAACTCCAGCACTCTCCGGTTTGAAGTATAAAAAATGTTCAACTTTATTACTTCATTTTAAAAACTCATCCATGATGCCATGATGAAGGATTCAATCCGAAACGCGTAGGCTATTTTTCCACCAGTGATACGCCAAGTCAGCTGTGGCGGGTACTTCATGTGCATGGATGGGTTTTTAAGATGAAGCAATAAAGTTGAACATTTTTTATACTTCAAACCGGAGAGTGCTGGAGTTTCCTTCGTATTTTGGTTCTAGTTGCCGATGTGAGTCCTTCGGTATCCTTGCATCCCGGATTATGAATTCTGACATGACAAGTGGGTGAGCTGGACATTGTTATAATCACCTTGCCCAATGTAGATTCCAGATTCATCACTGAATATGACTTTCATCCACAGTCCACGATTGTCTTTCCCTAGCCCATTGTAACCTTGTTTTTTTCTGTTTAGGGGTTAGTGATGGCTTTCTTTTAGGTTTTCTGTATGTAAATCCCGTTTTTGAAGAGTACTGTTTATCACTCATTAAGTAATTGCCTCAGAGACTGCAAGCAGTTATAAAAGCCAGAGGTGGAGCAACAAAGTCCTAGTGATGTGTTGGAGTGTTATTTTATTTTTTTTCATGAGTCCATAATTTTTTTTCCTTAGAATTGACTGATTCCATAATTTATTCCCTGTGCTTGTTCTAAAAATCTAACTGTTACTGGCTACCACAGTTATTTTTCTGGATTTCTTTTAGTGTTTCTTAAAGCCAGAAAGTTGCCATATGATATGCCTCTAGTTATTTATCATGTCTGTGATCTGGTTTTTTTTTTTTCTACAAAATTATACAACTGAAGGAACATCCTAAGGGACTGGCGATTCCAGAATTTTTGCCAGGGGTTGTACTATTGTTTGGAGATCCCAAGAACCCATATTTGCTGGAAAATGTCAATGACTGTTACTTAAAATGAAAGTCTCTGCAACAAACCTTCCACATATTCTTACTATTGTCCTATCTTTGATCACTCAATATAAAAACAGAAAGACATCTTCTTTAGAAATATCTACAGGAATGAAGTTTGTATAACTTACCATATGTAAGAGCACAATATAAGATCCCTTGTAGGACACAGTTCAGATTATTTATTTCCTGAGTGGGACCTTCGTATACAGTAGATATAAGCAGAGCAACAGTTGGAAATAGCATTGGATCTTTAATTATAAATGAATTATATTTTCTTTTTTTTTTCCAATATTTTTTTTCTTTGCTTTTGTTACCCACTGTGATATACTAAAAGGAAGATAGGAACATTTTCCATTAGTGGATACTATAGCTTTACTTTCACTATAAAGTCTGAAAGATATTTATCTGTTGGACTTAAAGGGATTGTACCTTGAACAACACACAGAGCAGGAGATAAGTGACAGATCATAGGTGGTCCTAAGTTCTCCATTTTGAATGGAGCAGTAGTGACATACATGTGCTGTCACATCATTCGTGTCTATGGGGCCACTGAAGTGAAGCCCATTACAGCTCTTAGTTACATGGCACCATGGCATGGTTACTTGGCACCCCTGTGTTCATCATTGGTGGGTGTCAGTTCCCGCAGTTCACCCTCTACCCCCCAATCCTTTCCTGTAGCAAGGGGATTGGTGTTGCCTTAGGTTCATTCCCTTTAACCGTATAGAATAATGAAATGTTACAAAGAAGAAGTGCCTCAGTTTTGTGTAAATATCCTGATAATAATATTATGGTGTGAACTGTTATCTGTCTTTTGTCTCATGTCTGGAGGAGAATCTGTTTTCCATGTATTGTACACTGGATCTGCACGCACTGCTGAAGGTTTAAAAAAATACAATGTTAAAGCTAATAAAATTTGTGCTGTCTCTGTGCTCTGGACTTAATCGTTCTGCGTTAATACAACTGGACAGGTAAACTGACTGGACTGTTTTTAGATCCAGTATTCCCAGATCTAGAACACTGAAAGGGGTCTTGATGTGCAAGAAAAGCAGCACATGCACAAATAAATCTGCAAGTTTCCATCGGCATGAGCTGTACACGCAGCGCTTCCCATTCACTTTAATGGGAGTGCTCGTAGTGAAAGAAGCAGCCCATTCATTTCTATGGGGAGCGCTCGTATGCCGGCTCCCATAGAAATGAATGGAACTGCTTTATACGCCGCTGATTCTGAACGTGTTTTACGTTCAGAATAAGCTGCCGTATACGTAGTGTGAATGAGCCCTTACTCTCCGTTGTCCAAAACCATTTTATCTTTCCATTCACACGGCCATATGAGGGCTTAATGTTTGCTGGGCAATTGTACCTTGTTTCTTATTTCATGCGATATCCTGGGAAACTGGCAAAAAATTCAGATTGGGGTAGAATGAAAGAAAAACTGCTTTTATGTAATGTTCTTACACGCGCTACACTTTGAAATCAATGGGAGGCTTTTTAACCCATTGATTTCAATGTGTTACGCGCGTTAAACAGAACCCATTGAAGTCAATGGGATTCTGTTTTGAAGCGCTCACTCTGACACGTGTTTTCGTGTCAGAATGAGCGGCGCATTACTCCGTGGGAAAGGGGTCTAATTCCACCCTATTTAAACTCTTTTTCCAGCTTCTTAGTACATCGTATGTAATATTAAATGGTAGCATCTGTAAGCCGATGGCTGGTCAGATCATGGAGGGGGAGTACATCTCACCCAGACTACTAAGGTGGGGGAGATGAGAAAACTCCAGAAAGAACGTTTCTCAGCAGATAACTATTGTCTGCTGAGGGTTATTTCAGAGTTTCGGTTACTGGGCTGGATTTTTAGGAATGGCAGGTAGGTTGGTAGTGGGACCTGTCATTCCACCCCCCTTCAGTCCACACTTTGCATCTGAGTCATTGCCAGAATATCCCCAGAGAGTCTACTCATCAAGGAAAGCTTAAGCCAGCAGCAGACTGGGGGCAGAGCTTGGCTGTAGAGCCAACAGAGAGGTCATATTTTTGGAGCTGTGATATGAATGATTCTACTGGCTTTTGATTTCTGTGATTCTAGGTGAGGTAAGCTATTCTTATGTTTAGTTAGAGCCTAGCCGGGCAGGTATTTATTTTTGTATTATTTCCTTTTGTTGCTGCACTGCCTTTTTGAGTGAAAATAAACTCTACCTTTGTTTTGGACTAAAGAAACTGGACTTTTGTGTCTACACCACCCCACCTAGCAACCCCAGACTCTGACACATCATGAAGAATAATTTGTCCTGCAAAACTTAAGCCCTCATATGGCTCTATGAATGGAAAAATAAAGAACTTATGGCTTTTGGAAGACAAAAGACTGTTTCCACTGTGATATGGGAAAAACCTTTTAAGGCTGGAACCCCACATTGCGTGCACACGGTTAAAAAAAAACCGCTGCATATTACAGTGCCTGCAAAGTGGATTGGTTTCTGGCTAATGCCAGCTATACATTGCAGAAAAAAAGTCCGCATTTTTGTAAATAGCAGCATGTCAATTATACCTATGGAAACACTGTCAGTTTCCGTATAGGTATAATAGAGGCAGCAAGTCTGCAGAGGAAAATTATGCAGATTTTCTGAGAAAATGCTGCAGGGAAAAAACAATGTGTTTCTGCTGCATTCTTTTCCAACTACAGCTCACTGTGTGGGGCTTTATCGTGGATTTGTCATATTATTCTTCATATGTATTTGTTATGGAACAGGAGGGTTTAAGATCCATTGATTGGGGAGATTCCCTAAACAATATGCATTTGGATTCTGACACAGATTGCCATGTTATTTATTAATTAATGCTTGTGCATTGTGTGGCAGTATGTCTACCTTGTGTTCGTTTTTATAATCTTGCACTTTTCTAGGTAGAAAATGAGTCAGCTCTGCACACAGGTCAAAAAAGGTGGCACAGGATATTCAATATGGTGCTTGGCACATACAGTGTTGGCCAAAAGTATTGGAATTCTGTCAGATAATACTCCGTTTCCTCCAGTAAATGATTGCAATCACAAACTCTTTGGTATTAATATCTTCATTTATTTTGCTTGCAATGAAAAAACACAAAAGAGAATGAAAAAAAGTCAAATCATTGATCATTTTACACAAAACTCCAAAAATGGGCCAGACAAAAGTATTGGCGCCCTCAGCCTAATACTTGGTAGCACAACCTTTAGACACAATAACTGCACACAACCGCTTCCAGGAACCATCAATGAGTTTCTTACAATGCTCTGCTGGAATTTTAGACCATTCTTCTTTGGCAAACTGCTCCAGGTCCCTGAGATTTGAAGGGTGCCTTCTCCAAACTGCCATCAAGAAATCTCTCCACAGGTGTTCTATGGGATTCAGGTCTGGACTCAATGCTGGCCACTTTAGAAGTCTCCAGTGCTTTCTCTCAAACCATTTTCTAGTGCTTTTTGAAGTGTGTTTTGGGTCATTGTCCTGCTGGAAGACCCATGACCTCTGAGGGAGACCCAGCTTTCTCACACTGGGCCCTACATTATGCTGCAAAATTTGTTGGTAGTCTTCAGACTTCCTAATGCCATGCACACAGTCAAGCAGTCCAGTGCCAGAGGCAGCAAAGCAACCCCAAAACATCAGGGAACCTCTGCCATGTTTGACTATAGGGACCGTGTTCTTTTCTTTGAAGGCCTCTTTTTTTCCCCTGTATACTCTGTTGATGCGTTTTCCCAAAATGCTCTACTTTTGTCTCATCTGACCAGAGAACATTCTTCCAAAACGTTTCTGGGTTTTTTTAAGGTAAAATTTGGCAAACTCCAGCCTGGCTTTTTTATGTCTCTGGGTAAGAAGTGGGGTCTTCCTAGGTATCCTACCATACAGTCCCTTTTCATTCAGACGCCGACAGATAGTATGGGTTGACACTGTTGTACCCTCGGACTGCAGGGCAGCTTGAACTTGTTTGGATGTTAGTCGAGGTTCTCTATCCACCATTCGCACAATCTTGCGTTGAAATCTCTCGTCAATTTTTCTTTTCCGTCCACATCTAGGGAGGTTAGCCACAGTGCCATGGGCTTTAAACTTCTTGATGACACTGCGCACGGTAGACACAGGAACATTCAGGTCTTTGGAGATGGACTTGTAGCCTTGAGATTGCTCATGCTTCCTCACAATTTTGCTTCTCAAGTCCTCAGACAGTTCTTTGGTCTTCTTTCTTTTCTCTGTGCTCAATGTGGTACACACAAGGACAAAGGTTGAGTCAACTTGAATCCATTTCAACTGGCTGCAAGTGTGATTTAGTTATTGCCACCACCTGATAGGTGCCTCAGGTAAGTGACAGGTGCTGTTAATTACACATTACACTATTACACTATTAGAGAAGCATCACATGATTTTTCAAACAGTGCCAATACTTTTCTCCACTCCCTTTTTATGTTTGGTGTGGAATTATATCCAATTTCGCTTTTTGACAATTGTTTTTGTGGTTTTCCATTGAAGACAAATTAAATGAAGATAATAATACCAAAGAATTTGTGATTGCAATCATTTTCTGGAAGAGAATGAGTATTATCTGACAGAATTGCAGGGGTGCCAATACTTTTGGACAACTCTGTACATTTAAAAGGAAGCCATGTCCATTTCTTCCTTTTATGACAGTTTACTAGACATTTGGAAGGAATGGAAGCCTGCTCTTCTCTGTCTCCAGTAGGACAAGGTATTGATTAGCCCAGGGCCGGCTCCAGGTTTGTGTGGGCCCTTGGGTGAAAGAGCCTCAGTGGGCCCCTTGTTGGAGCAACCCACGCGCATTACAGACAAAAACAAAAGAACAACCAAGATTGGGCGGGTTTTTTTTTTTTTTTTTGCTGAGGCAGACCTACTTGAGTGTAATACAGTCCATTCCATACAAGTAGATACACTGCCTGGCCAAAAAAAAAAGTCGCGTTCCACCCGTGATATAATTATGAACTGTTCATGACAGGAATTTGCATATATTCTTGAATATATATAATTGAGCTATATCCTGTCAAGTGCAGATCATAATTAAAGGTGTGAAGCGATGTCTACCAACGGAAGAGCTACCAGAGGAAGAGAGGTTAGTGCCTTCAAGAAGGGGCAAGTCATTGGATTGCATCAGGCCAACAAATCGACCAAGGAGATAGCCGAAGTAACTGGTATCGGACAGAGAACTGTTCAGCGTATCAAATCAGCATGGTGAGATGGTGGAGAACCCCCCTCCAACCGTGGAAAGTGTGGGCGTAAGACTATACTTGAAACTCGAGGTCGTAGGTCCCTAAAGCGACTGGTGAAGAATAACCGCCGGAAAACCACCTTTGAGCTCATACAGATGTTCAACTCGACGGAGTGACACATTTCGGAGCGAACAATGCGACGAGAACTCAAAGGAATGGGTCTCAACAGTTGTGTCACCACAAGAAAGCCATTGGTGACAGAGACCAACAGACGTCGGCGCCTGTCATTTGCAAGAGACCACAAGGATTGGACCCTGGAGCAGTGGAGAAAGGTCATGTGGTCAGATGAATCACGTTTCACATTGTTCCAGAGTGATGGTCGTGACCGGGTGCGACGAGAAGCACACGAAACACTGGAATGTGCTGGAAAGGAACCTGCACTGTCACTCACCACCCCCAACGAATCTGCGTAACCTGGGCTCCCTGATACTCGAGAATTGGATAAAAATCCCTGAGTCTACACTACAGAACATTATAGACTCCATGCTGAGACGGATGCGTGCTGTAATTTGTGCTCATGGTGGCCCAACTAAATATTAACTCGTGACTTTTTTTTTGGCCATGCAGTGTACAACCTGTTCAGACATCAGAAAGTAAAGAAGAATTTTAGGCAGACAACTGCCCAGATTCCTCTTTATTTTCTGCCCCCTGGTTCACAGTGGTGGATACAGGGATCTGCACACTCTTGTGGCTTGCACGGCTGACTAGGCAAAATAAATAGGTCTAACCAGTGGGGAGTCTCAAGCCGCAGCCTCCAAATCAGCTGCAACATCCACAGTAAGATCCAGTGGGATACTTTTTTTTTTCAGCGTCCTGCATTAATTGTTTTCAATGGGAGTCAGAATGAGGGAAGATTCAGCTGTTTGAGTGAATCATGGTATCTGTGTAAACGCCGTGACCCCTTCTCTGTTTACATAGTGTCATACATCTCATAGTGGCCATGTAATGCAACTACAGCCTCGTCCTATACATGTCTATGTGACAAGACTATAACTATATGACACGGTCGTTGTGCTTCGAGGAGAAAAAACGCAGAGGATGCGCTTCCTGTTAATGAAACCACTCGCACAATTTTGAAATGGATCCCCTAATAGATCCTCAGGTAATTAGGGTGCCATTCTTCCTATTACAGGGAAAGCAATGGATAGAAAGTTCACAAGGCCTTCGGCCAGGGTACCTACTCATTGGATATCTGACCGTCAATTCTGACCAGGTCGTATAAATGCATGTAGGTTAGTAGAAATGGTTTCCACTGTTGATTAAACCCAGGGGGCGCACACCTCAATGTCGCAATAAAGGAACGAGGATATAATAAATAGAGCAGCTTTATTGATAACGGAGATTTCACTTCAATTATATCTAAACCGCCGGCATTTCCATAGTTATGCTATCCATGTCCAAAACTGAGACTGCTTTGTAAATTACAGCGTGTATCTTATTTTATAGCAAAGTGGGGATGGGACCTTATGTGACGAAAACACCACGGGAAAACCCGAATTATACAGTTCCTGCAAAGTGAATAGGATTCTTGCAAATCCCATCCACACATTGTGGAAAAATATGTGCAGTGGACACGCTTGGGGTTTTGGAAATTGCAGCGTATCAATTATACCTACAAAAATACTGGTGGTTTCCCTATAGGTATAATGGAAGGAGAAAGTGAAAAGCGCTGTGGGAAAAAAACAATGCATTACTGCCACGGTTTTTCCTGCAGCGCTATTTTGTTACAGCTCACTATGTGAGGCCTTAGTCTTAGTAAAGTCCAAGTGCCATCTTCATTAAATTGCCCCCTCATAGTATGCCCCTGACATAAATACTGCACCCCTAGTGACCTCTTATATCAATTACCACCCCCTTATGTTCATAATGCCTCCTAATATAAATAACTTCCCCCTTGTATTCATAATGTCCCCTAATAACCTTTATATAAATGACCCCCATATGTTCATAATGCCCCCCCCCCCCTTATTGTTATAATTTCCCCCTCCAAACAACCCCTTATACCATTAAAATACCCACAACTAAGCTAAAAAAAAAAGTTATACTCACCTACCTGCGATCCTGATGAATGGATCCACCCCCTCCTTTACGTCCAAGTGCAGGATGTCTGTATCAGCACAGGCGGTGCGATGCTATGATGTCATTGTGTGCCTGTGCTGAGAAGCAGATGTCTGTCTGCCTTCTCATTGTCTTGTAAACTACAGGGCTCATGTGGCTTGCAGTTTACAAGACTGGCAAGTTGCAGGAAACATTTTAACTAGATCGGTGTTTGCAGACATGATCTAGTTAAAAGTAACATATATTAATGGTGGCGCCTGGGTTGGCCCAGGGCAACCGCCATTGGCGTAACTAAAGTCTTGAGGGTTCTTGCTAGCGGCGGTTACGGGCGCTGAAGCGATAGCTCTGATACTTGAAAGGGATAAAGCTTTCATACCCACAACTGTTATCAAGAATACGGTGAGTGAGCAGTGCAGCCCCTGGCATGTAAACAATACTGGGACAGTATTTCGAGCTCCATAGTGTCCCCCATACAGTATTATATGCTCCATAGTGTCCCCCAAACAGTATTATATGCTCCATAGTGTCCCCCAAACAGTATTATATGCTCCATAGTGGCCCCCAAACAGTATTATATGCTCCATAGTGGCTCCCAAACAGTAGTATATGCTCCATAGTGGCTCCCAAACAGTAGTATATGCTCCATAGTGGCCCCCAAGCAGTATTATTTGCGACACAGTGGCTCACAAACAGTATTATGTGCTCCATAGTGGCCCATAAACAGTATTATGTGTTCACCGTTGACCCTCACACAGTATTATATGTTCAAAGCGCCCATCCCCCCGGAGCCTAACCTCCCCCCCATTCCCCCCTCTTGCTCACACACAGCCTGATTCATGCCCCCCCCTCTTGCTCACACATGTTCTCTGCTCTCCTCCTTACCTTCCATCAGTCTGTTCCCAGCAGATTCATCTTCCTGTGTAACATTACACTGTTCTGTACCATCCCGAGTAGCTCCACCCACACGACAGTCCTTTAATCCATTCACATCTACCACAGGATGGAGTCCTGTCCCTTAGCACCTCACACAGGTCAGCCATACCTCCCAACCATCACGATTTGCGTGGGACATTCACGATTTCGGTGACGTGTCCTGCGGTCCCGGTTGGAGGGAGGTATGTCCCGATTTCAACTCAGATCTGCGTCCAGAGGACGCAGATCTGAGTTGAACACGTACGCGGCTAAAGCAAGGAGCTGTCACAGCTCAGCTCCTTGCTTCGCCGCTGCACTCCCAGCTACTGGCTGTGTAGATGCGATATGATGACGTAACATCACGCCTACAAATGTGTGCGAGAGAAAGAGGCGCGGAGAGAGTGGTGGGGGAGCGAGGAGAAGGTAAGTTTAATGTGTACACTGAGGTGGAACGTGAAACTGGGGGCAGATGGACAGGATGGCATGACACTGGGGGCAGAGATGTGGGGACATGAATCTGGGGGCAGAGATGGAGAGGACATAAATCTGGGGGCAGAGATGGGGGGACATGAATCTGGGGCCAGAGATGGGGGGACATGAATCTGGGGGCAGAGATGGAGGGGACATGAATCTGGGGCAGAGATGGGGGGACATGAATTTGGGGGCAGAGATGTGGGGACATGAATCTGGGGGCAGAGATGGAGGGGACATGAATCCGGGGGTAGAGATGCGGGGACATGAATCTGGGGGCAGAGATGGAGGGGGGACATGAATCTGGGGACAGATATGTGGGGACATGAATCTGGGGGCAGAGATGGAGGGGACTTGAATCCGGGGGTAGAGATGGGGGACATGAAACTGTGGGCAGAAATGGGAGGGACATGAATCTGGGGACAGAGATGGAGAGGACATTAAACTGGGGGCAGAGATGGAGGGGGAGCATGAAACTGGGGGCAGATGAAGGGTGTATATGAAACGGGGGGGAGAGATAGAGGGGGGACATATAATTTACAGGTGACTGTAGGAGGATTATACTGAGCCCAACGCTCTTCAACATCTATATCAATGAACTGGCTACAGCCCTGGAGGCCTCACCAACCCCAGGCCTCACCCTGAACAATCGAGAGGTGAAGTTCCTGCTATACGCCGATGACTTCCTACTCCTGGCCCCCACCGAGAAAGACCTCCAAGAAAGCCTGTCAGTGCTGGAAAAATTCAGCACCACATGGGCCCTACCCATCAACCAGAAGAAGACCAAAGTCATGGTATTCCAGAAGAAGGGCCACAATAAAGCCTCCACCACCTCACAATTCACACTGAACGGCTCCACACTGGAGAAAACCAACAGCTACACCTACCTGGGGCTGGAGCTCAGCCAATCAGGAAGCTTCAAAGCAGCAATAGAAACCCTGAAAGCAAAAGCCTGCAGAACCTTCTACGCCATCAGAAGACAACTGTACCACCTCAAACCACCGGTGAGGGTCTGGATGAAGATATTTGACGCTGTCATCTCCCCGATCCTTCTCTATGGCAGTGAGGTTTGGGGCCCAGCCACCTACCCAGACCAGTCAAGGTGGGATTCCAGCCCAACAGAGAACTTCCACCTGGAGTTCTGCAAATACCTGCTACATGTCCATCGCAACACCACCAACATAGCCTGCAGGGCAGAGCTAGGCAGACTCCCCCTATGGCTCACCATACAGAAGAGGGCGCTAGCTTTCCAGGCACACATCCAGGGGAGCAAGCCTGACTCCTACCACCACCAAGCATGGCTAAGCCACCTGAGCAAACCAGACATTCAACAACCAAACAGCAGCCAACCACCAAACCAAAAACTCCAACAGATGATAACCAAGGCCGAAATAAAGGCGACCACAGAGGCAAACAGAGAGCGGTACATTGAAGAATGGAGAAACGAAATAAATAACTCCAAGAAACTCACCGTGTACCAATCCCTACAAAGGGACTACACCATGGCCACCTACCTGGAGAGAATACGCCACCCCAAGCACAGACAGACCCTGAGCCGATACAGACTGAGCGCCCACAACCTAGAGATAGAGACGGGGCGATACAGACAGACGTACAAGCCACGGGAGAAGAGACTGTGCCAGCACTGTGACCAGGGGGCCCTAGAAGACGAGACCCACTTCCTGCTACACTGCACCAAATACTCAGATATGAGGGCCGTCTACTACCAAAGACTCTCTGCCCACATCCCAGACTTCATATCTGCAGACGAGAAGAGGAAACTCTACATCCTACTGGGAGAAGAAGAAGCCACTGTGGAGATCGCTGCCCAATACGTGTCCAGCTGTCACCAAACCAGAGGAAGATGAGACTTCACGGACTGTTATATTTATCCCAATACACCCGCCCCACCCCCACCACCCCATATAGCGGTCACCAACGAAGAGGAAGATGAGACTCCACGGACTGTTATATTTATCCCAATACACCCGCCCCACCCCACCCCCACCTCCCCATATAGCAGTCACCAACTAAGAGGAAGATGAGACTCCATGGACTGTTATAACCGAACCCCCCCCCCCATACCCACCACCCACCCACCACCCACCCAACCCAACTCCCCCCCCCACCCACCCACTTTACTAGCTTTGGCAATGCCAAATACCTATTCGGACGTGCCAATAAAGCATTTTTTGATTTGATTTGATTTGATTTGACTATGTTCGGGAACATGAAAAATTAATGAGAATGGGCGGAGTCAACACAAAAGTGGGCGGGGCTAAATTTGCAGCGGCGCGATACGCGCACCGCACATTTTGTCCCTCTTTCGGTTCTTCAAAAGTTGGGAGGTATGGGTCAGCACCCGGCACCCCAGTGGGCCTCAGGAGGTTGGGGCCCTGGCACTTGCCCAGGTTTGCTGGGTGCTGACGCCGGCCTTGGATTAGCCGCTCTCCTCTTTTAACCACTTCCGGTCCGCCCATAGACTATATACACTCACCGGCCACTTTATTAGGTACACCATGCTAGTAACGGGTTGGACCCCCTTTTGCCTTCAGAACTGCCTCAATTCTTCGTGGCATAGATTCAACAAGGTGCTGGAAGCATTCCTCAGAGATTTTGGTCCATATTGACATGATGGCATCACACAGTTGCCGCAGATTTGTCGGCTGCACATCCATGATGCGAATCTCCCGTTCCACCACATCCCAAAGATGCTCTATTGGATTGAGATCTGGTGACTGTGGAGGCCATTGGAGTACAGTGAACTCATTGTCATGTTCAAGAAACCAGTCTGAGATGATTCCAGCTTTATGACATGGCGCATTATCCTGCTGAAAGTAGCCATCAGATGTTGGGTACATTGTGGTCATAAAGGGATGGACATGGTCAGCAACAATACTCAGGTAGGCTTTGGCGTTTCAACGATGCTCAATTGGTACCAAGGGGCCCAAAGAGTGCCAAGAAAATATTCCCCACACCATGACACCACCACCACCAGCCTGAACCGTTGATACAAGGCAGGATGGATCCATGCTTTCATGTTGTTGACGCCAAATTCTGACCCTACCATCCGAATGTCGCAGCAGAAATCGAGACTCATCAGACCAGGGCAACGTTTTTCCAATCTTCAATTGTCCAATTTCGATGAGCTTGTGCAAATTGTAGCCTCAGTTTCCTGTTCTTAGCTGAAAGGAGTGGCACCCAGTGTGGTCTTCTGCTGCTGTAGCCCATCTGCCTCAAAGTTCGATGTACTGTGCGTTCAGAGATGCTCTTCTGGCTACCTTGGTTGTAACGGGTGGCTATTTGAGTCACTGTTGCCTTTCTATCAGCTCGAACCAGTCTGGCCATTCTCCTCTGACCTCTGGCATCAACAACGCATTTCCGCCCACAGAACTGCCGCTCACTGGATGTTTTTTCTTTTTCGGACCATTCTCTGTAAACCCTAGATATGGTTGTGCGTGAAAATCCCAGTAGATCAGCAGTTTCTGAAATACTCAGACTAGCCCTTCTGGCACCAACAACCATGCCACGTTCAAAGGCACTCAAATCACCTTTCTTCCCCATACTGATGCTCGGTTTGAACTGCAGGAGATTGTCTTGACCATGTCTACATGCCTAAATGCACTGAGTTGCCGCCATGTGATTGGCTGATTAGAAATTAAGTGTTAACGAGCAGTTGGACAGGTGTACCTAATAAAGTGGCCGGTGAGTGTACATCCGGGAAGTGGTTGCCTTGTTCTGACAGGACGTACCTGTACGTCCAGTCAGAACACAGCAGCTGCACGGAGATCGTGCAGCTGATTTCAATGGGAGCCGGCTGTAACTTCAGCCGGAGCTTCCAGAGAGATAGCAGGGAAGATTTATTCCCTTCCCTGCTATCTCGATCGCTGTGTATACAGCGCTCAATGAGCGCTGTATACACAGCTATGGACGCTGCCATAATTCAGCTGCCCTCTGACCCGGCGGACACGTGATCCGCCGGGAGCAGAGTCTTGAAAAAACTGCTGGGTCCTACAGGACCCCAGATCAGCTCAGTAAGCTGTATATACGGTGTGCAGGAGGCTGGATTTCTCCTGCAACTGGAGTTAAATGTACCAGCCCCAGTTATAGGATAAATCAGCCTCCAGTACAAAAAAAAGTGATCAGATGTCCCCAAAGGTCTCTTATCACCATATGGGGACACAATCTGGAAAAAAAATAAAAATATAATAAAAAAGTTTTTTAAAAATGTAAATAAAATAATAATAAAAATAAATAAATAATACGCTAATAAAACGCTGTTATTAAAGGTTATAGCCCCACCCCCGACGACACCATACAAAATAAAAATTACCGTAAAGAGAGGAAAAACTATATTCTAAAGTTTTTCAGTGACACTTTGTGTTATTAAATAAAAATAATAATAATAAATTGAAAACCAGACACAATTTCCCTCCTATTTTGTTTATATTTTCCCGGATATAAAAAAAATTAAAACACATTTGAAAATAAAAATAACATAAAAATAAAGCCGTATGTGTCCCCGAAAAAAGATGCAAAAATTAGTTGACTGAGACATATGAGAAAAATTTTACAGACCTCAATGGTCCTGGACCACAAATTGGTCTGGTACTGAAGTGGTTAAAATCCTTAAAAGTTTTGTTGACTTCAAGTATTCATTTTCAGCTTTAGCCTAAGGCCCCATGTATTGAGCCACAGCCAAAAAGCACTGCGGAAAAGACTGTGTCAGAAACACATTGCGTTTTTTTCTGCAGTGCTTTTCACTGAAAGTCTTCCGACTTTACCCCTGCACACTTTTTGTCCGTATTATACTTATAGAGAAGGCACCAGCGTTTCTGTAGTATAACTGACATGCTGCCAGTTACAAAAACACAACGGTTTTTGAAATCATAGTGTTTCCGCTGCAGAATTCTATCCACTTTACAGGTAATGTAAAACTCATTTTTTGCTGCAGGGTATTCACAGCTTCTGCCTAAGGCTTAGGCCCCAACGCATTGTGGTTTTTCCCTACAGCACTTTTCACAGAAAGTCCACAAAGGATTCCTCTGTGGACTTTCTGCTGCAATATACCAATTGTAAAATCACCAGCGTTTCCATAGGTATAACTGACATGCTGCGATGTCCAAAACAGTTTTGGAAATCGTTGTGTACTCTACTGAGCGTATTTTTCCACAAAGTGTGGAAAGGGTTTGCTATAATCCCATTCACCTTGCAGTGACTGTACAACACTGCAGTTTTTGCTGCAGCGTTTCTGCTGCGGCCAAACCACAGTGTTTACACCATTTGGGGCCCGAGTCTAAAAGTGACTGGTGAGAGAAACTACATGGTCCTTTTTTAAATACCATCTTATAGTCCGAATGTGGACCTGGCATCCCGGCAATAGAACGGCAGATGCCTGCAGCGACAGGAGCGTGGCAATGCTGCAGGCCCCAGCACCTGTGCCGGCATCTAAAACCCCCTTCCCAGCATCCGCCGTTCTATTGCCGGGATGCAGGGTCTGTAAGAATAATGGTGGCCACTCTGCTGCAGAATGGTCGCCATAGCAACTGGGTCTCCGCTATACGTGGAGGCCCAAAGCTAATGCCCGCAATTAGAATGCATTTTAATTGCGGGCATTAAAACTTAACCCCCCCTTCCCCCCAAGGTGTAGAATCCCCCCCCGGGGGCCGATCCCTACGGGCCCCATACCTTTAAAGTTGCAAGCCGGCTCCTGTGCGGCGAGGTCGCAGGAGCGAACCTGTTCTGGTGACAGCCGGGAGCCAACTGAAGGCTCCCAGGCCTGTTACTGCTATATCACTATTGCGGTTGGTCTATGACCAGCCGTAATAGTAATGTACAGAATCTCCCATAGATGGCAATACACTTCTATTGCCGTCTATGGGACTTGCAATCAAATGATTGCAGGTTTAAGCCACCTAGGGGGAAAGGGCAATAAAATGGTGAAGAAAAAAAAAAAGCTTTACAAAAAAATCAAACTTCTAAATCACTCCTTTCCCTAGAATACTTATAAAAGTAGAAAATTACTGTGAAACACATACACATTAGGAATCCCTGTGTCCGAAAATGCCCGGTCTACTAATAGTTTTCAAACCGCCGTGTTTTGCCTCTGATTTAAATACAAGGTGATCTAAGCAATAGACATTCCCCAAAATGATATAACTAAAAAGTACATCTGGCCCCACAAAAAAACCGCTCTATGGATCTCCGTACAGCTGCAGGGTCACCTGTCAATGTGGCCCTGCAACTGTTGCAAAACTACAACTCCTATATATTAAATATTTTACCATTTTTTTGCTTCAAAATTTTTTCTCTATTTTCCTCCTTAAAACCTAGGTGCGTCTTATAGTCCGAAAAATATGGTACATTGGGGAAAGTATTAACATATCTATGCCAGTTTTCTGGTGTACATGTGTTATAATGTGACGCACATTTGGCAAGGCATTTTGCAGGTAATGTAAAATATGCAGCGTTTTTGCCACAGCCAAATCGCTTGTGTTCTCACAATGTGGAGCCCCAGCCTAATAGGCATTTCTACATATTCCGGTTTAAATTAATATCCAATATTGACTCATTCAAACTATTCTCTCATTCAGGTTTTGGATCAACGTCCTAGATGGAGTAGTTCTGACTACTTGAGATAGAGAAAATTTTAGGGACGAGTCCTTACCTGTTTTCACAGCCATGACACGGAGTATGAAAAGAAATCTATACTTTATATTAGTATTTATTTCTTAAAAGCTAAGTTTTAGGATTACATTATTTCTTCTTTGTTCCTGCCATGTGCATTCTGTAAAGTCCTTCGGATGACTGAACGGATTTATCACCATCTGTGAATTGTCTAAATATAAAAACGGTTACTAAAAGTAACCAATCGTAGCACAGATTTCATTTTTAAAGAGCACTATAAGAAACAAAAGTAGCACTGTAATTGGTTGTTATGGGCAACAAGGACAGAGGGTTTTATTCATTAATTTCCACCAATTTTTGTAAAATATTGCAGAATATGTTGGTGCTATAGAAGCAACAAAAATGAACATGAGTATTGCACAGCCTGCAGGAATGGATCTCAGTATAACTGGCATTGTGTGTGAGGAGAAGCTAAAGTTTCTTGAACTATATGAAGTATGCAGCTAAAGATGATTGTACCAAGTTTGCAACATATAGCGCTGTGTGGCCTCAGTCCATGCCAGCCACTGTTCACTGCTGAAAGCACCTACAACGGGCCTGTGAGCATCGCAATTGTACATTGAAGAAGAAGGCCTGGTCTGATGAATCACATTTGCATTTCCCATGGCAGCTGGATCCATGTGTGTTGCTTACCTGAGACAGTGATGGCACCAGGATATACTTTGGGAAGAAGGTAAGCCAACTGGTAAGAAGGTAAGCCAACTTATGCTATTGTGGTAGCCAAATAACCAACAGAATAATGAGATGAAACCAATATCCAATTCTGTGCTCTACTCTAATACTATGGTATCCCCATAAACCTACCCTAATAAATCCATAATGAAGATCCACAATGAAGTAATAGGAAAATGTACAGTGTATAAGAAAATGTTCGGTCTTTATTAGGGATGAGCAAATAGTACTCAATCAAAGCAAATACAGATAGACAGACATTGGTATGCTGTATATACCTACACATATACACATCTATTCACACACATACATTCATATACAACTTATATACACACCGATCTACACACATACAGGACTCACACAGTATATAAAACGCATAATGTAAACACATCTATACATATTTGACCCAAGAATATATTTACATATGGCTGAATGGCTGGGTGCCCAGGACATGGAGGAAACTTCTGTGCAGCTCTGTCTGGCAGTGAAGAGAGCAGCTACATCAACTTCTCCCCTCACACTCCGATGCTGAGGATGGGGAGGGGCGGCACAGGAAGCTGCTCAGTGCAGGGAAATTTTACAAGAAGGGATTGGCAGCCTCTGCATCTGCAAGTGATTTGTCTGCTGACGATCTTGTCCTTATGGTAGGGAAAGTATGGGGCCCCTGGGCAATTGCCCAGTTTGCCCCCCCTACCTTCCTAACGCCGGCCCTAGGGCCCGTTACCAGCTGGAGTAACTCCAACTGGTAACGGCCTATTAAGGAAAAAAAAGCTGCAGGGGTAGCGGCTGTCTCTACCCCGGTAGTTACACCACTGTCTCTAAATATATACCGTCCATGTATACTTGCAACAGTACGCTTGTATACATCTCGAAATGCGTAAGGCTAGCGCAATGGGGACAAGGACGGGGGCGTGGAAATCCAGCTGGGAGCCCAGGCCGCGGTCAAGCTACTGCGGATCCAGTGAGGGGCAGCCTGCATTGCGCTCATCCACAATCCCTGGCTTGATGGCAACGTCAAGCAGGGTGCGGGGTACAACGCTGACGAGGCCCGAGCACCAGGAACAGGTGTTACAATGGCTAGGGGATATTCCTTCCAGCGGTATTTCCACCAGCCAGTCAGTCACTACCTCCAGGCGTGTTCCTACCCAAGAGTCTGCCTCTCTTGGCAATTTAGTGGGTGTGGACTCGCAACCAGCATGTCCCTTCCTCAGTGATATTGACAAGATACAGTTCCATGTTTCTGTTCCAGCTCACAAGTTCATCCTCCTCCTCCACCACCATCACTGTTGAAAAACGACATTTCAAACCATACCATTAAGGCTCACCTCAAGGGCCTAATATTATGCTCCTAAAAGGCTCAATTCATCCCTTAGGAGCAAAATATTATGCTCCTACAATCCTCAATTCGTCCCAAGAGCCTAATATGCTGCCACTCCAAGACTCAACTCACCCCAAGGGCCAAAAACTCTGCTTCTACTAGGCTCAACTCACCTCAAGAGCCTAATATTCTGCTCCTACTAGGCTCAACTCACCTCAAGGGCCTAATACTCTGCTGGTTCAAGGCTCATCTCACCTCAAGAGCCTAAAACGCTGCTCCTACAAGGCTCAACTCACCTGAAGGGCCTAATACTCTGCTTGTACAAGGCTCAAATCACCTCAAGAGCCTAAAACTTTGCTCCTACAAGGCTCAACTCACCTCAAGGGCCTAAAACTCTGCTGGTACAAGGCTCAACACACCTCAAAGGCCTAAAACTCTGCTTCTACAAAGCTCTACTCACCTCAAGAGCCTAAAACTCTGCTGGTACAAGGCTCAACTTACCCTAAGGGCCAAAAACTCTGCTGATACAAGGCTCAACTTACCTCAAGGGCCTAAAACTCTGCTGCTACAAAGCTCTACTCACCTCAAGAGCCTAAAACTCTGCTGGTACAAGGCTCAACTCACCTCAAGGGCCTAAAACTCTTCTGGTACAAGGTTCAACTCACCCCAAAGGCCAAAAACTCTGCTGGTACAAGGCTCAACTCACCCCAAGGGCCAAAACCTCTTCTCCTACAAGGCTGAACTCACCTCAAGGGCCTAAAACTATGTTGCTGCAAGGCTCAACTCACCTCAAGAGCCTAAAACTCTACTCCTCCAAGGCTCAACTCCTCCAAGGCTCAAGAGTTTTAGGCTCTTGAGGTGAGTTGAGCCCATAAAGTGAGTTGAGCCTTGCACTAGCAGAGTATTAGGCCCTTGACGTCAGTTGAGCTGCCTACTCTGCCCGTGCAAGGCTCAACTCACTTTAAGGGCCTAATACTCTGCCGGTGCATGCCTCAACTCACATTAAGGGCCTAAAACTCTACTGGTGCAAGGCTCAACTCACCTCAAGGGCCTAATACTCTGCCAATGCAAGGCTCAACTCACTGTAAGAGCCTAAAACTCTGCTGGTGCAAGGCTCATTTAACCTCAAGGGCCTAATACTCTGCTGGTACAAGGCTCACCTCAACCCAAGGGCCTGAAGCTAAGTTTGGGAGGGCTCACCCCAAGGGCCTAAAAAGTAAATTTTTGTATGGCTCAGTTTAAGGGCCTCTAACTTAATTTGGAAGGGCTCACATCAAGGGCCACAAAAGTAATTTTTGGAGGTCTCACCACATCACACACACATACACAATGACAGTTAAGGGTGGGGGCTGTTGGATTTCCCATTGCCTATGCCATCTGTGGTTGTCATGGGCAACGTGATTCAAAGGGGTGCAGGCTAATGTTTCTTTAGCTTAAAATTTGGCTTTCTGTCCATACTAATGTAGAGGAAAGAAGGTTTCCATGTATTTTTCCACTTTCCATAGAGGTTATATTGAGTTTGGAGTGTCTAGTTGATAGGCTGTGATAGTGGCGTAATACTGGGACTTGGGCGTGTTAATGCTTCCCCTGCTGTTTCAGTTGCATTGCAGAGGTGTTGTCATCATTTCCTGAGGTGTCAATGTGGACTTGGTGACTCCAATTCGTCGAATTTCAGTTTCCGCTGAAATGGGCATTTTTTTCCCATAGACTATAATGGAATTCGATATTTGATCGAATAGTCGAATATTGAGGGTCTACTCAAATTGAATATTTCACTACTCGCTCATCTCTAGTCTTTATCTTCCAGTTGCTATTATTCTCCTTTATCTATTGCCTGTATTGCCTCTATTTCCTTCCAGGTCTTTGCGTCTGCTGTGGGGCTCCATTGTTTAGAGTGGACGTACAGTCCCCTGTATAGTCCTGTAGCTTCTAGCCCATCCTCTGTAATATTACATTCAAAGATAGCATCCAAGTCCAAAATGAGCCTGCCTTCAATATGGATCCGTAGTAGTAGTTTTATGGTGATACTGTATTATTAGAGTATTAGAATAGAGCACAGATCTAGATATTGGTTTTATCATATTGTGCTATTTGGATATTTTAATAGCACAATAGTGTTAATATTCTGCAGCCAACGCTGTATTGCTAAGTGTATCACGTTTAATAGGGTTTGGTAGGTGCCCTTCCATACTTGAAGCTTGAAATAGTACTATTTATATTTGGGTGTTAATAGTGGCACAGGGGTACATACGTACTAATCTTATGTTTTTGATCATTCCTGACATTGACTATTCCGACAATTCCCTGGCAAATGTTTTGCTGCAAACTGTTACTGTGGATATTATTTTGGTGTATACCACCTACCTAAAATTGATTCCAGCCCGCTTTACTATTTACAGGACAGCCTTAAGCATATCTTGTCGAGTTCTGGTACTCTCAATTTTTTTTTTTTTACTCATTTTATTGAAAAGAGGAGTAAAGAGTTACATATATCACAACAGGAAAAAACAGCTTGATATATACAGTATAATGTTATAATGTAAGTTACATAGCAATCATAGTAAAAGGTATATCAATGATAAAACAATCAGTTATACAGTAGAATTCTAGAGATTGCCTTACAATGAGATTTAAAACCAATGCAAACAATAACAATTATGATTCAATCTAAGTATTATATGCACAAGCAGGCAAAAGAATACCGCTAAACTTCTGGAATTTCCCTGGGCAGAACAAATTTTATATAAAATCAACTCATAAGCAAGGATAGTTATGTTGGTTGTGGTCCCATTCTTCTCACAGCAATAACTTTCAGTTTGGTGAAATAATAACTCCTCCTTCAGAGATGAAAAGTAACATTATGATCCCCTGCAGACGACCATCCGCAGACTGCTGGGCGTGATTGACCGATACGACCTGCACATGGATGACACCAATGAATAGGAGCCATGGAAGCACGGCCGTAAAACTGGACAGGAATAGGACCCACACTATTGGCCGGCACACAGTTATGTGCATGGGCTGAAAGAAATGAATGGGTTAATGTGCTATTCGGGAAAACCCAGATAGCATACTGTCAATGCCAATGGTTGTGTGCGAGGGGCCTATGGTTTACTTTAATCATTTATGTATGGAATTTTGTGTGTTTGGCATAATGTATGATAATTGTCTTTTTAATGTAAAGGAATGTCTCACCAGTAGGACAATATTCATTGGTTCAACACCATTAATGATAAAATCCAATATCTTTGTTTCACATATGTAAAAGCTTATCGGTAAATGACTACCTATGCTTTTCAAGTGTTCATATTGCTCTTACTCTTGGCTGAATCCTAGAAGTGCTAAAGCCATTTAAGGCTAAGGCATCACAATGGCAAAAACACTGCGGAAAAAAAACGCAATGGAAACGCATTGCATTTTTTGCTTCAGTGTTTTTCACAGCAAGTACCATATAGGCCCAAAGCCTGTGCTAGCAGTACCATATAGGCCCGAAGCCTGTGCTAGTAATAATAGCCTGTTACTGCTAGCACAGGCTTTGGGCCTATATGGCAACAGGCTGTTACTGCTAGCACGGGCTTTGGGCCTGTACGGTACTACTAGCACAGGCTTGAGCCTGTATGGTAATATCCCAGACCACGTGATGTCTGGGACATTATCATACAGGCCGAAAGCCTACTAGGAGTAACATAGGATCCCGGAGAGGTGAGTAACACTGTTTATTATGTTCCCTCACCTCCCCTGGGGCTCCGATTATTAGACTTGAGGGTCTTAAAGGGATCCTATCTTTCAAACCTTTTTTTTCTAACTAACACATTGGAATAGCTGTTAGGATTGGGTCCTGCAAATTGCTATCATAGCGCACAGCGCCACCTGCGGGTCAGTCTAACCATCTAGTTTTCACCTTACTGAGCATGCTCAAACGTATTGGAGCTGTTCATAAGCTAAGTGCCATTTTCCCCCTACTGAGCATGAGCGGTGAGGTCATCACCACCGCCTCTATTGGGCGGGGACTTCCCTTTAAATAGTGTGAGCCGACGCCCGCCGGGTGCTCACACTTTGTCTAAAATTTCCTCAAGGTCCACGGAGTGAATGACAGTAGTCATGGATAGGCTCCAGTATTCAGGCAGGTTGTCAGACTAGGCCTCTGTGTGGGGTTTCTCTGCTTCAATCTGGGTGCTGTTAGTTAGGACCTGTAAGCCCTGAACTGTCAGCTCTACACCAGGGCTAGGAGCGGTAGACGCCGTTCCAGCTTGTGGAGCTGCAGCAGGCTTGGTCTCTGAGATAGCCTATGTGTTACTGTCTGACTGTTTTTGTTGGTATGTAAATAAGTTCTTTCGGGGCACTGGGGGTGGTCCCCAGCACTCAAACAGCACTGGGGGCATCCCCAATGCTGCGAGAGAACTCTCCAGCACCACCTCCATCTTTGCGGAGTGGGGGGGCGTGGTTAAGTGGAGGGGGCGGGGCTTAGCGGAGGGGCGGGGCTTAGCGCTGTTCGCCGGCAGAGAGCAGGCCCGGAGACTGCCTGCACTCTGCCTGAGCGTGCGGGGAGGCTGCTGGAGCAGCACTGCTCCAATGGCCTCTCCAAACCACCGCTCCGTGTTAAGCCAGTCCAGGACAGCTTGTCCTAGACTGGCTTAGGTTAGCAAAAATGCCGCCCTCCCTGAGGCCCTGGCATAGTGCCGCCTGAAGCGCTCGCTTCAGGTCGCCTCATGGGAGGTGCGGCACTGCCGATGCGTACCACGGTTGCTATTCAGAGTCCAAATCCAGGGGAGTCAGCATCTTGATTGGGCGCTCCGTCCCATGGAAGTTCAAAGCGGATTCCTCTGATGGTTCGGGCAGGTTTCTGTTTGTTAAGGGGGAATTGGTAGCCGCTGTGTTTACCCTCGCTAATCTCTATCTCCCCAATGCCAACCAAGCGGGTGTCCTGGAGAGTATCTTGGCCAAATTAGCTGACTTTTCGGAGGGCACTCTCTTGGTGGGAGGGGACTTCAACTTAGCCCTGGACTCGTTGGTTGACATCTCTAAAGGTCAGTCACACATCTCTGGTAGGATCCTGAACCGTGTGTGGGGGTTGCTCCGCTCCCACCAATTGATAGATGTTGGCGCACAGTCCATCCTGATGCTCGGAACTACTCCTTTTACTCCCACCCCCGGGATGTGTACCTTTTCATCAGGCATGCCGATGTTCCCCTGATTAGGGGGTCGTCCATCAACTCCATCTCTTTTGCAGACCATGCGATGGTCCATGCTGTGCTGACATCCCCTGCCACGAGACCCCTATCCTGGCAATGGTGCCTCAATGAGTCGCTACTTCAGGATGTCCCTACCTCTGAGGCCGTGACTTCGGCTCTTGACCTTTATTTTAAGGACGACACGACACGGCCAATGTTTCTCCAGTCACACTCTGGGCAGCTCATAAATGTGTGGTTCGGGGGGTGTTCGATCAGCATGGTTCCCGTCTCAAGAAGGAGAGGTCCCGGGAGGTCGCTGCCCTGATCGCTGATGTTGTCTCACTGTAGCAGGCTCATAAACGTACCCATGATATAGAAACCCTCTCAGCCCTTCTCTTGGCCCGTAAATGACTGCGTGACCTTCTCGACATTCGCATTAGATACCTTCTGGCCAGGGGCCACCGCCATTTCTACGAATTTGGGAATAAGTGCAGCCGCAGCTTGGCCAGATCGCTCAGGGAGCAAAGGTCCTATAATTATATCCCTTTGATCAATGACTTCGCAGGTGGCCGTCTGTCCAATCCACAGCATATAGCGGAGGAGGTTTGCTTGCTTTTACTGCCATTTATACAACCTCCCTCCCCCCTCTCCTGACTCTCCGGCCTGCTCAGTACCTTCCACATTTAGGTAGTATATCGAGTCATCAGGCCTGCCCAGGCTTCCTACTGAAGCCAGATCCGCATTTGATCTCCCTATAACCGGGGAGGAGGTTGCTCTGGCGCTTCAATCAATGCAACCCAGCAAGGCCCCCGGTCCGGACTGCCTCCCAGACTCTTATTATAAGGAGTACTCTTCCATCCTTTTGGGCCCCCTGGTGCGTGCCTTGAATTCCTTGCCAGCGAATGAGTCTCTCCCAGCGGACCTCACTAGAGCACACATTACGGTGGATCCACAAGGAAGGTAAGGACCTGGCGCTATGTACCAGCTACAGGCCCATATCCCTCCTTAATGTGGACTTAAAGCTTTTTTCGAAGGTCCTGGCGACATGTTTGGCCTCCCTTCTTCCTGACGTGGTGCATGTCGACCAGGTTGGATTCATACATATTCGTGAGGCCAGAGACAACACCATGAAGGTGATTAATGCCATCCACTTTGCCCACTCTCGCAATCTCCCTTTGTGTCTCCTCTCCACTGATGCCGAAAAGGCATTTGATCATGTGGGTTGGCCTTTCATCGGACTGGACCCAACTATGCATGCCTGGATTTCGTCCTTGTATTCCAATCTGACGGCCTCCACCAGAGTTAATGGTCTCTTGTCTTCTCCCTTCCCCATAGGGAACGGCATGCGCCAGGGATGTCCCCTCTCTCCCCTGATTTTTGTTCTGACCCTGGAGCCTCTTCTCTGTAGAATTATCGCCAACCCCAACATAATGGGTGTTAAGGTAGCTTGCGGCTACCTTCCCCGTCAAATGTCCTCTTCGGCTATCCGCTACCTTGGAATATGGATCTCTGGCAACTTAGGCGACCTCTATGCTAGGAACTACCTCCCACTTCTCCGAGCGATTAGATCTGATCTTAAGCGCTGGTCCAAGGGTTTGTACACCTGGTTTGGACGAGTGGCCATCTATAAGATGAATGTGATGCCCCACCTGTTGTATCTGCTCCAGACACTCCCGATTCATATTCCCCCAGCTTTTTCAAATTGCTGTATAGCGACCTTTTGAGTTTTGTCTGGCAAGGGAAACGTGCCAGATTGGCCAGGTCTGTCCTCACCTTGCCGAAGCAGTGGGTGGGTCTTGGCCTCCCTGACCCTTGTAGATACTACGAGGCTATGCTTCAGAGGGTATTGGACTGGTGCTGCCACTCCCCCTTTAAACAGTGGATCTCTCTGGAACGTGCTTTCTCCGGATCCCCCCTTCACCTGTTCTGCACTCCCTGCATCCCTGAGATCTCACCTCACAGTTGGACCCACGCTTCGGGTCTGCCAGTTCTTCTTCTGCAAAGAGCTGGTTTCTCCCTCTCCGTCCCCAATGTTACCAGTCCTGGGTAACCCAGCTTTCCCACCGGGTCTCTTCCCTGGTCCATTCAGACAATGGCATGAGGCGGGCCGGCAGAGGGCCATGCATTTTAGGGTTGGAGGCAGATGGTGTTCTCACAGCGAGCTCCTTGTGGACCCAGGTCTTCCCTTCTTGGGCCCATGGCGGGCTCTTCAGCTCTCTCACTTTCTCTCTTCGCTTCCCAGCTCCGCGGGTTACGACCGCGCTCTCACGAGCTTTGAGAAGGTCTGCTCCAGCTGGTCAGACATTCCCTCTCTGAGTTTTATCCACTCCTGGTCTCCCTTCCTCCGGGCCACAGACCTTCCTTTGTGACTAAGTGGGAGGGGGATCTGAACCTGTCCTTCACGGACTTGCAGTCCGCCAAGATCTTCGAGTTTGCCCATAGGAGCTCAGTGGCTTGTAAGTACCAGGAAGCGGGCTCTAAACTTCTGACCAGGTGGTATCATGTTCCATCTAAGTTACACCGGTTTTTCCCAATCTTCCTCTCCCACCTGTTGGCGCTGTGGCTTGGAGGAGGGAACACTGTTGCACATCTTTTGGAGCTGCTCGGTGCAGAGAGATTTTTGGGATGGTGTCCATAGGCTTATCGGTCAGATCTTTCAAACCCCCCTTCCCTTTACACCGGCCTTCTTCCTTCTCCACCTCTCAGACATCCCTTTCCGTGCCTATGGCAAATCATCCTTGCGGCACTTTGTGAACGTGGCCAGGGCCTGTATCCCGGCGCTTTGGAAGTTTCCCCACCCTCCGACTCTTCGCTATTGGATCCGCAAAGTGGAGGATATCCAGTGTATGGAGGACCTCACAGCTTCTTTTCGGGAAGCCCGAGAAGCTTTCATGGATGCTTGGACTCCATGGATTCTTTTCCAGGGTACGCAGTCATACCAAGACCTGATGGGATGAGGCGGTACCACCGTCCTTGTTCCTGCCTCCGGAGGCCATGGGTTCCTTCCTTTCCTCACCACTGATTATCCCCCCCCCCACACACACTTTTTTTTTCTCTTTTCTCCCTCTCCTTCCCTTTTCTCTATTTGTCTCTTCTGGACGGCTGTATATTGTCCTTTGATATGTAATGTTTGGGTTCCTTGCAGACTGAATGTGTGGGTCGCTTGTTGTTTCATTTTTGTATTTGTTTTGTTCCTATGTGTTCTTTTTTATTGGTTGTAAATAAAGTATTTATAAAAAAGAAAAATGTCCACTTACATAGTATTGTAAACAGCCATTTTCTCGCGGCTGGCGGGCATGCGCAGTTGGTTTGCCCTAGGCCTAAAAGTTAGAAGACACCGCCAGAAGAAGACGCGGTGAAGAGCTCGTTCCAGACGAAGATGGAGGCGGCGCTGGAGAATTCTCTCGCAGCATTGGGGACGCCCCCAGTGCTGTTTGAGCGCTGGGGACCTCCCCCAGTGCTGTGAAAGAACTAATTTGCGTACCAACAAAAAACGGGATTTTAGGCGAACAGTGGTGCAGAGAAGACAACGAAAGGTAGGAGACGAATAGCCTTTCTTAAGGCTATTCCGACGTGTTAGAAAAAAAAGGGTTTGAAAGATAGGATCCCTTTAAAAAACACCCGAGTATAATAAAAGCATTTTTGAAAACGCTCATGTTTTTGTAAATCGCAGCATGTCATTTGTACCTGTGGAAACGCTAGCATTTTCCATATATGTATAATAAGGGCAGAAAGTCCGCAGAGGAAACGTCTACGAAAACTAAATGCATTTATACCCCATGACATAAAAGTTCTGGAGGATTTTATTGTAGAATTATGTATGTTACATCCCTGTTATCCCTCTTGGAAATGTATAAACAAATTGCCTGCTGGGTGTTACTGTTCCCCTTGAGATTGGGACAGACCCTACTTATACAAACACTATCCAGGTGAACATTCTCAGAGGGAATTAAAAGAACTCAAGGTCAGAAATATAAAGTAGATTTAATTGCGGGACAATTTTTTAAGGCTGAAAACTTGTTAAAAAGAACTCTGCTTCTGCCAAACGCCTTACCAATTGTTCACACACTTGACTGCACAGTTGGCAAAGGCAATAAGGCATCGTATTTCCAGATCTAAAAAAAGAAAAAAATTACATTAAATTAATGTCATTCTGCATATTAAAGGGGTTCTCCAATACCAGCCTTTCAGCTAGGCTGTATGCAGTGTCTGCTTCTCACTTCCTGTATTTCTCTCCCTCCCCTCCCTCCTGCTGAATGGGACAAACAACACTTCTACAGGTCAGATAATCTGCAGTTTCTTGTGCAGAACAGAACCAGTGTTATCTGTGTGTTTACATAGAGAGATAACAGACTCAGCAATGTGCATGTTGTTAAATATATTCCCATATCACAAGATATTTACAGCGTACATGTATATAAAATAGAGAGGACCGTGAGTATATACATAAACCAGCCCTAAAAGATGGAGATATAGTAAAGGGAAGTACACATACCCATAATAGCTAAGTCCAAGATAAGGTCAGGCTGCCCACCCTGACGCGCATTTCAGCCCTCTGCCTTCTTCTAGGCTAGTTTGTGCATATACTCATGGTCTTCTCTATTTTATATGCATATAAGCTGTATATATCTTGTGATATAGGAATATATTTAACAACATACACATTGCTGGTAGATTAATAGGTAGATGGTATAGGATACTTCTATTACACTAACACTATCTAGATACATTGATGTGTTTTTTCCCATTTATCTGTTATTGTGATGTTCACTTTGGTCTTTGATTTGATACTGCTCACTTGAGTTTATACCTATCTTGCAGTATTTTCACTTTGATCTCCAGGATGTGAAATTCATCTTGGTCCCCTGATCTCAGATTACTGTACTGTATTTATACAGATTTCTGTGCACACTTACCTCTATCCGTATGTAAAGTTGCCCCATGGAATGTATATTTTACCTATGTCAAAGGTTTTGTACATGGCTGATTTTATCTACCTGTATGTGTCCCTTTTTTGTTGTATTTATCAATAAACATTTTTTATCTTTCTTACATATGTTGAGTACTTCCTACTTTTTCTTGCTTTGTGTCCATATAGTTGCTGACATTGGAAGTGCGATTTGTAGAATGGGTTGTTACTTGGTTGGGAGTATATGATGCATTCAGACACTGGTTCTTAGCTCCCACATTTCTTATGTCTGATTTTGCTGTATGTCTTAGTCTACACTATGGCATATGTGAATCTAGAGGAATATTACTGAATTCAAGTAGTACAGTGGCCCTACTACAACCCTGTTAGCAAGGCGCTATACAACAGTGATATTTGATAATTGTAGTCTCTGGTAGTCTGAGATATTCCCCACTACTCTAGGCAGTGTGCACAGAGTTTGAGAAATGAAATTGCACCTTCCTATATATGCTAATACCACAGGGGTCAGAAACCTCCGGCAACTGTACCAATGTCAGTACTTCTGGCTTATGTGCTTGGCTCAGGGCTATCTCCACTGTGATGCTACAGCAGAGGATATACTAGGGCGGGAAACATATGAGGTGTAACATTGTGTCCGGGCATGAGCTAAAATGCTAGGCAGCAATTGTTTGTCTACCTTGAAGTAAGTGTAAAGGTAGAATATGGCAGAACATGCTAAAGTAGGCATTCATTCATTTAAACAAGACTGTGAAGGTTTGTATGAATTTAGTCAACAAGACTGGGCTGCAGTATGGTTGCCCAATGTCTGAGCCCACTTTGAGTCCTCTGTTCATACAGCCAATCCTATCGCTAGAGAAGGATCAGTCTGGAATATAAGTCTAAGTGACTAATTAATTGGTTGCTGATATGGTTTGTCTTTTATGACTTTCACGTAAGAGATCGACATCCTTACAATTATTGCATGGCACACTGAGTACTTGGCGCACCATACAAAAAAGGTTGGCGACCCCTGTTATATATCTATCTAATACCAAACTTATGCCTATGATCTCAGACCTCTACCATCCATAATAGAAACTGCTTTGTCTTATCTTCAGGACTTTTGAATCTGCTGCCAAGACATTCAGGTTAATTCTGAATTAGGCTGTATTCACACAGAGTAACGCCAGCCGTTTTTTGTGTGCTTTTTGCACATATCGCCGTGTTAACGCCGCGTGTACGCCGCGTTAACGCTGCGCTATTTAGCGGTGGCGTTGCCCGGCGTTAACGCGGCGTATACGCGGTGTTAACGCGGCACTATGTGCAAAAAGCACACGAAAAACGGCTGGCGTTACTCTGTGTGAATACAGCCTAAAAGTGGCATCTAGAAACACATCTTTTACAGCAAGCCTATGACATTCCCTAGCCCTGTGATGGCGAACCTTTTAGAGACCGAGTGCCCAAACTGCAACCCAAAACCGACAAAATTTTCGCGGAGTGCCAACACGACAATATAGACTTAATACTATGCGGATCCACAATTGCGGACAGTTACTGACCAAAAATTACAGTCATGTGGGGCTTTACAGAGCTTTCAATAATACAAACAACGTTGTACTGAAATGTAAAGGTCTCGGCATTTGGTACTTTGAACAATTAATTTTCACTATTTACATCGCACAGGATCTGTTTTATAGTTACCGTGTAATATTCTTACATCCTGTACTAATATCACGTCTGCTATAAAACAGATACTGTGTGATATAAATAGTGAGGGGACCCCAGACAGTATTATATGCTCTGCAGTGGGCCCACCACACAATATTATATTCTCCACAGTACCACAGTAGCCCCCCAGTGTTATATGCTCCGCAGTAGGTATCCCCCCCCCCCCACAGGATTATATGCTCCACAGTGGCATCCACACACAGTATTGTGTGCTTATAAATAGGCCCCCCCCCCAGTATTATATGCTCTTTAGTACACCCCCCAGTATTATAAGCCACCCCAGTATTATAAGCCCCCCCAGTATTATACACTCCCCCCAGTATTATAAGCCCCCTCAGTATTATACACTCCCCCCAGTATTATACACTCCCCCCAGTATTATACACCCCACCCAGTATTATAAGCCCCCCCAGTATTATACACTCCCCCCAGTATTATAAGCCCCCTCAGTATTATACACTCCCCCCAGTATTATACACTCCCCCCAGTATTATACACTCCCCCCCAGTATCATACACCCCACCAAGTATTATAAGCGCTCCCCCCAACATCATATACACAGTGAGCCACTCTCATACTCACCCCTGAAGAGCCGCCGGCATCCACCTTCTTGTCACTGGCGGCGCTGATGACGACATCGCGCCCGCGTCGGGGCAGAGGTCAAACTCTGCAGCCAGTGTAGGCCGCGGTCGCGCGATCCGCGGCCTACCCTGACAGCTTTCAGCTGTATGTGCATTTGCACATACAACTGAAGGCAGTGATCGCTCATCAACGGGGAATCCTGTACCGGATTCCCTGTTGGTGAGCGATCCGGGCGACCGCACGCGTGCCAGCATGGAGGGCTCTGCGTGCCCTCCCTGGCACGCGTGCCATAGGTTCGCCATCACTGCCCTAGCCTATCTCCTCAGTGTAGCCCCTTCCTTCACTATACCTCAGAGCCCAACCCCATTGTCCACCTATAACTTCTACACTCTATACACTGTAATACATGTGCATACACATACTAAACATATGAGTCAGTCCTATCCAGGTAAAGAAGTAGTCCTGCAAAGTTTCTATAAAGTATCATTTAGTGTTCTTGAGCTGTGAGAATAAATGACACTTGATGTCAAGTGGGACATGCTAATAATTAAGAAAGCACTTAGTAAGTTTTTCTTTATCAGCTAATGTGTTAAGCCACTCCATTTTGAACATAAATTGTACCTTGGACTATATCAAAGATATTGATGGAGATATTGGATTTAGCCCATGCTGGAGTATGTTTTTTTTTTTTTTTTTTGTTTAACAGCAGCAGACCATATACATAACCAGGGGCGTAACTAGCAAATTCTTGACCCACCCCTTCATGACATAGAACCCCCCTTCCCGGCCCCCACACAGTATAATACCCCATTTGCACACAATATAATGTTCCAAAGTGTCCTTCAGACAGTATAATATCCCATAGTGGACTCTCCACACAGTATAATGTCCCATAGTAATATGAACCTGAAAAGCCAGCTAAATAAACCATAAGTAACACATTTTATACCTCGGAAATGATAGCTTTGTCTTGTGTAGCTGGCTTTTGTGCATTCTTCCATTTCAGGCAAACACACAATACTGACACATCCTACAGACAAAAAGAAACAATGAATATTAATGATTTCGGTGACGTGATTGTGCACTGCACACAAATTGTATTCCCGACCTTTAACATTACTCTCTTTCCTCTAGTTTCCTTCCTTCCTTAACCCCTTCCCGCCGATGGCACTTTTTGACTTCCTGACCAAGCTCGATTTTTCAAAACTGACATGTGTCACTTTATGTGGCAATAACTTTGGAACGCTTTAACTTACCAAAGTGATTTTAAGATTGTTTTTTCGTAACACATAGTACTTCATGTTACTAGTAAATTTTGGTTGATATGTTTTGTGTTTAATTATGAAAAAATAGGAAATTTGGTGGAAATTTTGAAAAATATGCATTTTACAAAGTTTGAAATGATGTACATTACATACAGATAGTCAGACTGCCAAAATTATATCATAAATCTCATGTCCCAGATTTCTGCTTTATGTCGGCATCAAACATTAGTCACCCTTTTAATTTTTACGGACATTATAAGATTTACAAGTGAAACAACAATATTCAAAATTTTCAAGAAATTTCCAAAACCGATTTTTTTAAGGGACTAATCCAGTTATGAAGGGGTTTTGAAAGACCCTTGTATTAAAGCCCCCCATAAATCACCCCATTTTCAAAACTGCACCCCTTAAATAAGCCAAAACAACATATATCTAGTAATTTAACCCTATAAGTGCTTAATAGGAATTAATACAAAATGGAGGTGAAATTTTCAAATTTGATTTTATTTTACTAATATTTTCGTTTAGCCCTAGAATTTGCACATTCACAAGGGGTTAAAGGAGAAAACGCATCCCACAATTTGTTAGGCAAGTTCTCCCGACTACCACAGTACCCCACTTATGGGTGTAAACTAATATATGGACGCACAGCGAGACGCAGAAGGGAAGGCGCGCCAAGGAGCTTTTAGAGGGCAGATCTGGCTGTGAGTAGTTTCAGAAACCATGTCGCATTTACAAAGCCATTGAAGAGTCAAAACAGTGGAAACCTCTAGAAAGTGACCCCATTTTGAAAACCGCACCCCTCAAAGAATTTATCAAGTGATGTAGTGAGCATTAGTAACCCTGAAGTGAATGTGTAAGCTGTGCGGAGTAAATTGGGCACATCAAATCCCATTCTATTTTCCCACCAGCTCCTATGACACTGACGGGGAAGAGGGGCATTCTGGGGGTCAGCGCTGGTGTCTTCTCTCTCATAAGCTCTAAATATGGGGGGGTCCCCTGAAAACACTCGCACCGCTTACACATTTCCTTCTAGTCGCAGCCACTTATGTCCTAATGATTTGGCGACTTTTAGGGTTTTTGTCTTCACATTGTACAAGCTAGATTTTTATTTTTATTTTCTGGCAATGTGGCCATATGAGGGCTTGGTGTTTGCGGTATTAGATGTACTTTTCAATGCCACCATTTTGGGGCCTGTAACTTATTGACTACATTTTATTAACTCTTTCTGGGTGGGATGTAAAAGGAAACATCAATTCTAGCATTGCTTTTTAGCATTTTTTTTTTTTTCTCGCGTAGCGTACAGCATAAGTAACATGTTACATTTATTCTGCGGGTCGGTACGGTTATGGCGATACCTCATTTATATTATTTTTTAATGCGTTGCTATTTCTGCAGAATAAAATTCAATCAAGGGAAAAAAATCAATTATTTTTGCATCGCCATCTTCTGAAAGGCATAACGTTTTTATTTTTCGCTAGACAGAGCTGGTTGAGGGCTTATTTTTTGCGGGAAGACCTCTTCTTTTTATTGGTATCATTTTGGTTTTCATCTGACCATTTGATTACTTTTTATTGAACATTTTGTAAGGGAAAGGTGGTGAATAATCATTATTTTGTGCGGTTTTCTACGTTTTTTTTTACGCCGTTCGGGTTAAATAATGTTTTAATTTTATTGTTCAGGTTATTACGGACGCGGTGATACCAAATATGTAATGTTTTTTTCTATTTTTCTTTATTTTACATAAAACATTTTATATGGGGAAAAAGGGATTTTTGGGGCTTAATTTATTTCTAATTTATTTTAAACTTATTTAAACTTTTTTATTTTTACTTTTTTCCAACTTTTTTTTTCTGTCCCCATGGGGGATTGAAGCAGTGATCGGCTGATCACCACTTCACTACATATACACTGCAATACACGTGTTACACGTGTATTGCATTGTATAGGAAGCTGTCAGCCTGTGTGGACGCACAGGCTGACAGCTTCCTTTTTAGGCAGGATCAACCAGGTAGTGAAGGGGGTAAGTGATGGGGCAGACTCGGGGTCACTGATCAGACCCCGGGCTGCCCCCTACGAACACCGGCAGCCCCCGAAACCGGCGCCGGGGGTGTCGATCGGCACCAGCATGTAGAGAAACCCCGGAGGTGGTTAACACCCGCGATCGGACCCGGTTCCGACCGCGGGTGTTACGGGGCATTGTCAGCCGTAACATACGGCTGTTACCCGCAGCGCATGGTGCGCACACAGGTTCTGTGTGCGCACCATGCGCCCGCAGTAATAGTACGGCGCATGTCGGGAAGGGGTTAAAGTTTTGAATACTCCTTTGGGAAATCTATTCTTCACCTAGAGGAGTCTGAATTATTGTAGATAAAACAACGGTTACATAGGCAAAGATGGTTAAACTGTATACAGGGCCGCCGATAGGCCAGTATTACCGCTACTGGCGTCAGGGGCCCGGCCAAATTGAAAAATGGGGGGGGCCCGGTTTTGGCCAGCCCCCTGGCGCCCGCAGCAGCAATTGTGCCCTCATCCGGCGTCACTGTAGTATAGTCGGGCAAGTGCCGGGGCCCCCAGAGCCTCTTGGGGCCCCCCGGCACTTGCCTGTCCCGATTTCAGCTCATCGGCGTCCATCGTGAATACACAGGCGATTAAAGCAGGAGCTCAGCTCAGCTCCTGCTTTAATGCTGCGCCCGGCTTCGGCGTGTGTAGGCGCGATGTGATGATGTCACATCGCGCTTACACCTGTCAGTGGAGTGAGAGGAGCGTCAGAGAGAGGAGCGGCGATGGAAGGAAGGGTGAGTGTAAATAAGTGTTTGTTTTGTGGGCAGATGAAGGGGGGGAGAATGGCATTACACTGGGGCAGATGAAGTGGGAGAATGGCATGACACTGGGGCAGATGAAGGGGGTGGGGAAAGAATGGCATGGACACTGGGGCAGATGAAGGGGGGGAATGGCATGACACTGGGGCAGATGAAGGGGGGAATGACATGACACTGGGGCAGATGAAGGGGGAATGACATGACACTGGGGCAGATGAGGGGGGGAACGGCATGACACTGGGGCAGAGATGGGGGGACATGAAACTGTGGGCAGTTGAAAGGGGGAGAACAGCATGAAACTGGGGACAGAGATGGAGAGGGGGACATGAAACTGGGGGCAGAGGAAGGGTGTATATGAAACTGGGGGAAGAGATGGAGGGGAGGCATATAATTTACAGGTGATTGTAGGAGCATTATACTGTGTGGGAGCACATGAAAATGAATGAGAATGGGTGGAGTCAACAGAAAAGTGGGCGGAGCTAAATTTGTTGTGGCGCGCAGAGCATGCCGCACATTTTCTCCCTCTTTCTACTCTTCAAAAGTTGGGAGGTAATACATAATTGGTATGTCACATAATAAAGTAGTGTTAAAATGGCGGCGGGGGGGGAGGGGGGGCAGTCACTTAGGGTGTATGGGGCCCCAAAATTCCTGGTGGCGGCCCTGACTGTATACACAGATCATATGGGCAAATTCACACGGGGCATTTTTTGTAATACAAAAGCCTATATTTTTCCTCCTCATGGTATGTACTACTGCATCTGAAACTGCACAAAAAAACTGCATGTCTGAGTTCAGCCTAAACACTCGTGCACACAGTCACGTCACATATGTTTTATATGGAGATGTGATAGATACACAAGCTATACAAACCCCAGTAGGCAAAGGGATAAATTGCTGAGGTTTGATCGCTGAAATGCCCGTTGTACTTTGCCTATTTTGGTGCTGCAGTTGAAGTGACTCATGGATTCTGCATCCACAATGCAAGTAAACAATGGAGGAAAACCACCCGCATTCTCGGGAACAGTTCAGGTCTTAGAGATCGGACTATGGATAGGATATAAATAATTTTTGTGCCATAACCTCTTTAATGAATGAAAGTTTCCAGTTGAAAATCTGTTCTGATATAAATTGTGTAATTTGCTAGGAAAAAATGGAAACGACATCAATGATCAGGGGAAACCAAAATCATGAACCAATGGAGGATTGGATGCCAAATTATCCTGAAAATCAAACAAAAAATGTTAGCAAGTGAAACCTCACCTATTCAGGAAGGCCTACAACCTCTAATAACACTACTGTCACCACACCACCATCTGAACAGAACAGCCCCCCTTCACTTTCTGTCTCTACCCTCTTCCCTCATAGATTGTAAGCCCTCGTGGGCAGCGCCCTCTATCCTAATGTGCCAGTCGGTCATTGTTAGTATTATATTTGACTGTATATTTTGTGTAATGTATGTGAACCCTCAAATGTAAAGCACCATGGAATTAATGGTGTTATATAAATAAATAATAATAACCTCTGGTGGATTCAATTTGCTTGACTTTCATCATGGCAGTTCATAATGTGACTCAATAGAGTGTATGGCTCCCACGTGCCTTTACGCAATCCAAACAATGTATGGATACGCTTCTGATGGTGTTTTAGGGGATCTCCTCTAAGACCTGGATCAGCATTAGATCCAGGGCCAAACGTTTTAATACTGAAACAAATTTTGTTTTTTCCAGTTTGCTGCTTTAGTATATTTCGATGTTTTAGTCAGATATTTCTTTGGTATACTGAAGTACAATTATAAGCATTTCATACATTTTTACACTTCTATTGGCAAATACATCAAGTTTATATAAGAGCACAATATTTACAACTTTAATCCTTATTTTTCAAAACTTCTGCAATTCACTCTGGTATGGTTAATATCATCTTCTGCAGGGCCATTTTAATAGATTAGGGGGCTTTGTTTAAACTTTTTGTAAATGGGTCCCCCACTCTTAATAGGCTCCACATAAGTTCCCCTGCCCCCTTAACCCACAATGTTATACAAAAAAACAAAGACTGCCTTGGTCTTTTCCCGCAAAATTTTTCGGTTATGGCTCAGTATGTGGGCCCTTAGCCTAAGGGTTCAGTTCATTTTTTGAGCAGTAGAGTGATATCCCTGCATATATGCTGGCGTATATCCAAATATAACAATTTGCCATTGAAATCTCTTAAATTGGAATGGTTATTTCCAGATTTCCTACTATATATATATATATATATATATATATATATATATATATATATATATATGTATATAAATTTATGTTTTCTTTGATGTTAGTAGACACTGTTACTGTAAAATTACAGCTGTCGCATGATGAAAAGACAGATAGAAGTTGCGTGACAAAAAGTTCAGTGTATCTCTATAGTGTACATGCCACAGTTGCAGAAAGTCACATTGTAAGTTCCATGTGACATCTAATAGTTGACTTTTTACAGCCAAATCATAGCCAAATAAACTTGTGTGCCAGTAAGTCACAGAAAAGTCACACAACTCAGTCCTACGATTTCTGTGCAACATTTTGTCACCAAGCAGCCCTAGCCTTACCATCAAAGTAAAATAATTTCGAAGCCTAACAATAGGGCCATAATCTGATGTAATGTATTTTCTGTGTGGTGAACAGAACAAATATCAGCAACACAAAGTACTGTACTACACAAGTAATGGGTTCTACAAGACCCTATCTATACTTGTGGTGTGGAATCCAAATGCAATGCAAAGTATGAATACAATGACCCTAAAATACAAGCCATACATCAAAAAACGTGGGTGAAGCTACCAATTTTCTCCTGAGGCAAATGTCAGAAGAAGAATTGGCATGTTGGATTTCATCAGCCATTAATAGTTGGGTTCCGGATGTATTTGTCTGCTGGACAACCCTTTTTATTTGGAGGTGTTTGTGTTGGGGGAGTTGACATTGGGGCATTAACCCTTTTTATTTGGAGGTGTTTGTGTGGGGGAGTTGACATTGGGGCATTAACCTTTGTTATTTGTAGGTGTCTGTGTTGGGGGAGTTGACATTGGGGCATTAACCCTTTTTATTTGGAGGTGTTTGTGTGGGGGAGTTGACATTGGCGCATTAACCTTTGTTATTTGTAGGTGTCTGTGTTGGGGAAGTTGACATTGGGGCATTAACGCTTTTTATTTGTAGGTGTTTGTGTTGGGGGAGTTGACATTGGGGTATTAACCCTTTTTAGTTGGAGGTGTTTGTGCTGGGGGAGTTGACATTGGGGCATTAACCCTTTTTATTTGTAGGTGTTTGTGTTGGGGGAGTTGACATTGGGGCATTAACCTTTGTTATTTGGAGGTGTTTGTGTTGGGGGGGAATTGACATTGGAGCATTGTCTTTATAAAGGAGCAGTGTTTCTAGAAATATTCTTGGTCCACTTGTCCAGAAAGAGATTAGGTGGAGGTTGTCAGTCTTGTCTTTTCTTCTATGTTTGTGTTGTATTAGTGCTTTGTGTTACTCCTCTTCTATTTCACTTGGACTGTGTCCTGGAGGGTCATGGCGTGTGTAAATAAATCACTAAGGGGGCGTTCACACTACCGTCTGTGTCCGACAGGTAGTGTCCGCTCCTAGTGTCCGCTCAAAATCTGGCACGGACATTAGGAGCGGACACTAGCTGTGTCCGTGACACCTGTCATTTATTTAAATGGGCATCGGGTGCGTTCTTTTGCACTCTGTGCCTGTCCTTCATTGTCCGCTTGTAAAGATGTCCGACTTCTCAAGCGGACAGAAAAACCCTACATGTCGGGTTTTTCTGTCCGCTTGAAAAGTCGGACATCTTTACATGCGGACAGTGAAGGAAGGGCACGGAGTGCAAAAGAACGCACCCGATCGCCATTTAAATAAATGACAGGTGTCACGGACACAGCTAGTGTCCGCTCCTAATGTCCGTGCCAGATTTTGAGCGGACACTAGGAGCGGACACTACCTGTCGGACACAGACGGTAGTGTGAACGCCCCCTTACAATTGTCAATATCGCTGTTTCACATCATCTTATGTCACTAACATCTATATTTATATGAGGTTTTGTACATGCCAGAGTGCAAAGTGTGAAAAGTAAAATGTCCTGTTATACCTGATCATTTTCCCATTCACATTGCCTATAAATTATTTTACCATTTTACACAGAGAAATACTTACTATATTTAGTGTTTTCTTCATAACCTGGAGGAAATGATCTTCTGGAGAAGAATGCTAAAAGTACCAAATAAAGAAACATACAATACCATGAAAGCTGGTTATTTCAGGATTAGACATTATATATGATAATATAGGTTATAGAAATCGATAGGGTTGCATGCACTGCACACACAAGTCCTATTCACATCTGCTTGGGGGTACCTCATTGTCAGTGCTTGCATATTAAAGTTTCATTTTTTCAGTTCTATAGAAAAGCTGTCATATAATAAATATATAGACAATAAATACAGTAATGTGCAAAAGTTTTAGTCAGCTGTAAAAACTATGCTTTCACCAATAGGCATGTTAATAGTTTATTTTTATTATTTAACTAGCAGGAGGACCTGGCTTCGCACGGGTATATTACATTTTATGTTTGTGTAGTGGCCCCATAAGAATTGTCCAATTTTGCACTGGTGTATTTTTATGTTGTTTGTGTGTATGTCCATAAGCGTCATGTGATTATGTGTATCTCATTTTGGATATCAGTGAAAAACCTGTGATCAGTTGTTATGGATACCTGGAGTAAAGCTGTATCTAATCCTTCCCCATGTAGTACTGTGTTTAGACGCAAGTATCTAATCCATGTTGGCGTGGTACTGTGTGCAGATGCACATATCTAATCCTCCGGCATGTGGTACTGTGTGCAGATGCACGTATCTAATCCTCCCTCGTGTGGTATTGTGTGAGGAGGCGTGTATCTAATCCTCTGGAAAGTGAAACTGTGTGCAGACGTGCGTATCTAATCTTACGGCATGTGGTACTGTGTGCAGACGCGCGTATCTAATCCTCTGGCATGTGGTACTGTGTGCTGAGATGCGTATGTAATTCTCTGGCGTGTGGTATTGTGTGCAGAGGCATGTATCTAATCCTGCCCCATGTGGTACTGTGTGCAGAGGCAGGTATCTAATCCTCACCTATGTGGTATTGTGTGCAGTGGCGCGTATCTAATCCTCTGGCATGTGGTACTGTGCAGAGGCACATATCTAATCCCCTCCCTGTGTGGTATTGTGTGCAGTGGCATGTATCTAATCCTCTGGTGTGTGGTATTGTGTGAAGACGCATGTATCTAATCCTCTGGCGTGTAGAACTGTGTGCAGATGCGCGTATCTAATCCTCTGGCGTGTGGTACTGTGTGCAGATGCGCGTATCTAATTCTCTGGCATGTGGTATTGTGTGCAGAGGCATGTATCTAATCCTCCAAAGTGTGGTACTGTGTGCAGATGCACGTATCTAATCCTCCCCTGTGCGGTATTAAGTGAAGAGGCACGTATCTAATCCTATGGCGTGTACAACTGTGTGCAGACGTGCTTATCTAAACCTCTGGTGTGTAGAACTGTATGTGCGTATCCAGTCCTCTGGCATGTGGTACTGTGTGCAGACGCATGTATCCAATCCTCCGGCGTATTGTACTTTGTGCAGACGTGCATATCTAATCCTCCGGTGTGTGAAAATGTCTGCAGACGCGCGTATCTAATACTACAGCATGTGGTACTGTGTGCAGACGTGCGTTTCTAATCCTCTGGCGTGTGGAACTGTGTGCAGATGCGCGTATCTAATCCTTCCCCGTGTGGTACTATGTGTAGATGTGTGTATCTAATCCTCTGGCGGTGGTACTATGTGAAGACATGCGTATCTAATCCTCCGGCGTGTTGTGTGCAGATGTGCGTATCTAATCCTCCCCTGTGTGGTATTGTGTGAAGAGGTGCATATCTAATCCTCCCCATGTGATACTTTGTGCAGACACGTGTATCTAATCCTTCAGCGTGTGGAACTGTGTGCAAACGCGCATATCTAACCCTCGGTCATGTGGTACTGTGTGCAGACGCACGTATCTAATCCTCCCCTGTGTGGAATTGTGTGAAGAGGCGCATATCTAATCCTACGGCATGTGGAACTGTGTGTAGATGCACGTATCTAATCCTATGGCATGTGGTACTGTGTGTAGACGTGCATATCTAATCCTCTGGCGTGTGGTACTGTGTGCAGATCCGCGTATCGAATAATCCCCACGTGTGGTACTGTGTGCTGAGACGCGTATCTAATTCTCTGGCTTGTGGTACCGTGTGCAGAGGCATGTATATAATCCTCCAAAGTGTGGTACTGTGTGCAGACACACGTATCTAATCATCCCCTGTGTGGTATTGTGTGAAGAGGCACGTATCTAATCCTACGGCGTATGGAACTGTGTGTAGACGCGCGTATCTAAACCTACGGTGTGTAGTACTGTGTGCAGATGCATGTATCTAATCATATGGTGCGTACAACTGTGTGCAGATGCGCATATCTAATCCTCTGGCGTGTGGAACTGTGTGTAGATGCGCATATCTAATCCTACGGCATGTGGTATTGTGTGCAGACGTGCTTATCTTATGCTCTGGTGTGTGGAACTGTGTGCAGATGCGAGTATCCAATCCTTTGGCATGTGGTACTGTGTGCAGACGCATTTATCCAATCCCCCGGCATGTGGAACCGTGTGCAGACGTACGTATCTAATCCTTCAGTGTGTGGAACTTTGTGCAGAAGCGCGTATTTAATCCTCTTCTGTGTGGGACTGTGTACAGACGCCTGTATCTAATCCTCTGGCGTGTGATACTGTGTGCTGATATGTGTATCTAATCCTCTGATGCATGTATCTCAGTTTGGATATCAGTGTTGTATTGTGCATGTGGAGTGACCGTGTGTATTGCACTTGGAATATGAGTGAAAGACTTGCAGGTTTGTATTGGCTTACGGGGGGGGGGGGGGCATTGTGTTTGGAATGCTGTATCTCAGCAACCGTACATCCGAGCGAGTTGGAGTCTCATCTTAAACCTTCCCGGATACCTGAAGTTTCTCTGTACCAAATTTGGTGAAGATTGGTACAGCCGTTTGGTTTGCAATGGAGAACAGACAGACAGACAGAAATTCATTTTTATAATATAGAGAGACAAAATGCAAAGTACAGTAAATGAAGAACATGGAAAACTAAATCACATCAATATTTGTTGTGGCCAGGGCCGGTTGTAGACAAAATGGGGCCCTGGGCAAAATTAAAAGTGGGGCCCCACTTGTACATACAACATAGTCACATTCTGTTAATTCAATGTACTGCAATGCCTACCATTGGTACTTACAGGGGTGTTCTTAATGTCTTTTAAGTGGTTGTTTGTAAATTTGTAAGGTTTTTTTGCCTAGGCAAACTAGTTGCTTCAGTGCCGTATCTTTAATGATCAGATGTAAAAGCAACAAGGTACATGCCCTTTCCCACACTAAAAATATTTATATACATACAGAGTTATCAAATAGGACCGCTATACCAGGACTAAATAGTCACGTCACCCGCTGACCGCTATACCAGGACTAAATAGTCACGTCACCCGCTAACCGCTATACCAGGACTAAATAGTCACGTCACCCGCTGACCGCTATACCAGGACTAAATAGTCACGTCACCCGCTGACCGCTATACCAGGACTAAATAGTCACGTCACCCGCTGACCGCTATACCAGGACTAAATACTGTCACATCACCCACTGACCGCTTTACCAGGACTAAATACTGCCACGTCACCCGCTGACCGCTATACCAGGACTAAATACTGTCATATCACCCGCTGACCACTATACCAGGACTAAATACTGTCACATCACCCGCTGACCACTATACCAGGACTAAATACTGTCACATCACCCGCTGACCGCTATACTAGGACTAAATACTGTCACGTCACCCGCTGACCGCTATACCAGGACTAAATACTGTTACATCAGACACTGACAGCTATACCAAGACTAAATACTGTCACATCACCCACTGAATGCTATACCAGGACCAAATGCTGTCACATTAGCCACTTACTGCCAGATTCCCCTCTGCCCGCATTATACAATCCACAAATAGCTGTTTTTACTGTATAATGTTCCCCTCACAGCACCAAACACTTCACGACTATCAGAGTTGCCTCCATTCCCCACATGAAGAATATAACCAGACCCCTTTTATTTTCAGATTCCCCCTCATAATGCCAGCCAGCAATTAATCTCTTCCTGCCCTGCACTGTAATAGGACGCTGCAGTAAGCAGGTTCCTCCTAGGAGTCATGTACCGTATATACTTGAGTATAAGCCGACTCGAATATAAGCCGAGACCCCTAATTTTACCACAAAAAACTGGGAAAACTTATTGACTCGAGTATAAGCCTAGGGGGGAAATGCAGCAGCTACTGGAAAATTTCAAAAATTAAAATGGCCTGAATTTTTGGGTGCAGTAGTTGCTGGGTGCTGTGGAAGGGGAGGGGGTGTTTTGGTTGTCTGTCTGACCCTTCCGTGAGCTTGAGGACTGTTTTTTTTTTCTCCCACTTGGAATTCAGTCTGGCTGAATATAACGTATCTGCAGTGCTCCTATTAACCCCTTCCCAACGGAACAGGAGCACTGCAGATAATCTATATTCAGTAGACCGGGCACTGTCAGACACAGGGATACCTAATGTGTATGTGTCTCACAGTCATTTTCTACTTTTATATGTATTCTAGGGAAAGGAGGGATGTAGAACTTTTATTTTTTTTTAAAGCTTCTTTTTTTCCCCACTATTTTATGGGACATTCTATACATTAATATTGTGGCAGCTAATAGACCCCACCACCACCACCCTAAAAAAAAATAAATTTTTTTTTGCTGACTCGAGTATAAGCCGAGGGAGGCTTTTTCAGCACAAAAACTGTGCTGAAAAATTCGGGTTATACTCGAGAATATAAGGTACTCCTCACTTACGGGTGACAGCGCCTTTCAATGACATACACTGCACCTCTGCAGGTTGGACAATGGTCCTGGATAACCAGAGAACTGATGCAGATGACGTGTATTTAAAGAGAACCTTTTATGTCCTCAGAGATGTGTGATATTATATACTGGTAGAAAGCTGACTGAATTCAGTGCACTGTCAGCTTTGCCGGTATTCGCCATGATAGAGATACTGGTGCAGTTAGTTTCAGCACGATATCTCTCCACTGTTGGAAAGGTGGACCATCTAGCCTAGCGGCATCACTGGGCGGTAGAAAACGGCCATATTACAGTGCAAGTGGAAGAGTACAATCAGGAGGGCGTTCTTCACAGCCCAGGAATTATGCTGAGCTATAAGACCTGCTCTTCTGACAGTGGAGAGATGTTACTGCCGAAATTAATAGCACCAATATCTCCAGCACAGGGGCACATACCGTGAAATCTGGCAGTGCAGTGAATTCAGTATATTGCATTTTTCTAGTGGTATATAATACCACCCATCTCTGAGGTCTAGGTATAGGACAGCTATAGGACAGCTATAGGATCTGCTCCATAAGTTGCAGGTCTTCAATTTGGCCCGGACACACGGCCGCAAAAACAACGACCGTGTGCACGGGACCATTGAAATATAATATTCCACACTTTTATCCAAAATTGAGTATAAAAAGAATGGTCATGTGTATGACAGCTTACGCTGGGTTCACACCAGTGCCCGATCTCCATTTCCAGGTTTCTGTCTGCTGCCGATAGAAAACAGAAACCTGGCAGACCATGTTTCGGCATGTCAAAAACAGTTTAGCACAAAACGTTCACCGGCACTCACGGCCATACACTTTCATTTGAATGGGTTTGAAAAATGATTGCAGGTTTCCGTCTCCTGTTCAGTTTCGGGCAAGAAACGGAAACCTGCAAAACGGAGACCGGGGTGATGTGAGCGAGCCCTTAGTAACTCCATGTGCCTCATATTAATAGCAATTAACCCCATTATGTCCCTCACATTAACCCCCTGTTTGCTTTACATAAGAGTTACTGATATGTGAGACATGGAGTTAAAGGGGCTCTATCAGCAAAATCATGCTGATAGAGCCCCACATATGCGTGAATAGCCTTTAAAAAGGCTATTCAGGCACCGTAAAAGTTATATTAAACTACCCCCCCCCGTTTTAAAATAAAACCCTAAAAAAGAATATTATCTACTTACGCATCGTGCACTGTGGGCGGGCATTCAGGGTGCGCCGTCTTCTTCATCCACGCCTCTTCTTCCTCCAACGTCCTCCGGTCCCGTCCTCCTCCGGCGCTCGCGAGCGGACACTGATATAAAAAAATGGCCTGGGCGCCTGCACAGTAGCCGTAGTAGAAGCCGCATGCTACTGCGCATGCGCCGAGGCCATTTTTTTTATATCAGTGTCCGCTCGCAAGCGCCGGAGGAGGACGGGACCGGAGGACATCGGAGGAAGAAGAGGCATGGATGAAGAAGAAGACACACCCTGAATGCCCGCCCAGCGTGCACAATCCGTAAGTAGATAACATTCTTTTTTAGGGTATTATGGTATTATTTTAAAACGGGGAGGGGGGGGGGGGTAGTTTAATATAACATTTACGGTGCCTGAATAGCCTTTTCAAAGGCTATTCACGCATATGTGGGGCTCTATCAGCATGATTTTGCTGATAGAGCCCCTTTAATAAGTATCTTCATTATTAGTACCCCCATATAACTTACATACTAGTAACCCTTATGTGAAGCATATAAGGGTTAATGTGAGTGGATGAGGACATGAGGGGTTAATTGTCATTAAGGTGAGGCACATGGAGTTACTAAAACTAAATTAATCACCCCAAATGCCTGACATTTCTACCCCAGAAAGTACCTGGTGTTTTACTTTTTTTTACTTTCACTTTGCTGAGCTGTGTTCTCCTCCTTCTCTTGCGTGCACTATGCAGACGGCAGAGTCCATCTTCTGTACAGTGATAAGCCCCGCCTCCTGGGCTCTCCTCAGCCCTCTCATTGTTGAACATAGGGCAGCCAGAGAAGGTGAGGGGGGGGGGCGGGGGCGGTGGGAAAGTCCTAAGAGCAGTGAATAGAGCTTCCTCCATCAATAGCTGTAGCTCCCGCGCTGGCTGCTGTCTATTAGCCGATGCTGCAGCTACACACATGTCCTTCCGACATACACTTTCCCTATATTGATAGGGAAAGTATTCCACCAACAGGGGGCCCCTGCAAGGGCTGGGGTCCTGGGAAATTGCCCAGTTTGCCCCCTTCCTAACGCCAGCCCTGGCTGTGGCCACCCTTTGCCTTCAGCATCAATTCTTCTAGTTACATTTACAGACCGTTTTTGAAGGAACTCAACAGGGAGCTTGTTTGAAATATCTTGTTGAACTAACCAGAGATCCTCTGTGGATGTAAGCTTGCTCAAATCATCACTGTCAGGATTCCTTCTCCACAGGGCAGTCACACCAAATATTGATTTGCAAAATCAATGCCAAGGGCATTACTACAAATACCTACTGTATATAAGGATACATGAAAATTAGTTTCTTGGTACTTGGGAGACCAAGCCTCTAAGGCTGCATTCACACATAGTAACGTTGGCGTTTTTTGTGCTTATTTTGGCACATAGCGCCGCGTAAACGCCGCGTTAACGCCGCCTTTGCGCCGCGCTATTTTGCGGTCACGTTGAACGGCGCAAACGCGGCGTTAACGCGGCGTTTACGCAGCGCTATGTGCCAAAATAAGCACAAAAAAACGCCAACGTTACTCTGTGTGAATGCAGCCTAAGAGAGGTGAGTCATTTTACAGTAGGGACCCACATAACAGAGGTTGCCTTGAAGGAGAAGATGGGAAGAATTATAATTTAAAGTTAAAGTACCAAGGACCTCACTAAAACCAAAAACTGCAAAAATAGCTTTATCCCGTCAGGGCCTGAAAGTCTGCTGTGATATCTGGTATAAGGACATTAGTAGCAAATCCTATCATTCCCATAAGTTGTGAGACAGGACCAAAGGTAGAATTGTTTCCCAGCCCATTTCACAGATACCTGTTTGGTTTGAGATCTTGAGAATTTAGCGGTCAAAACATTCAACTCCTTGTGGAAAATGTATCACTTTATGCCAGTTTTCTGTAGTAAAAAGTCATTTCTAATTTCTAAGCATGTTAGTTTTTTCTGCACAGTGTTGTGGCTTTTCATTGTTTTGTTTACCACTTGCCAATGTTCCAAAAATTACGCAGGGTGTGGGCTGAGTAGAAGGGACATGGCTTCCTAAGGAGTCTGAGAAACTTACTGTAATTTACTCAAGAAACTGGCATAAATTACAACTCAGATTTCTAGTGGAAGGAAAGCCAGAACTGCATGTACTCTTAATTCATATAAGTGAATGGAGTGCTCCCACTCCAGCACACAGGGCATCAGAACTGGTGGTGAAACAGTCTTTATAAATCTCTGTATTGGTCGTGTTCCTCAAACCAAAGACATTTTTTTGTAATGTGACAGAGCAAATTATTCTGCTGAAAGATGCCACAGTGAGGAAGTAGTGTCACCAATATACTTTAGGTAGGTGGTACATGTCAAAGCTACATTCACATGAATGCCAGGAATGAAGGTTTTCGATGGAAAATTGCCTTTAGCATCATTCTACCTCTACCAACTTGCAAGTACCCATTAATCCATATGATGTCAAAGAAATGTGCTTTCAGCACTGTAGAGGGATCAGCAAAGGTACTCTGACTGATCCAAAGCTATGCAGAACATACAAAGCAAACTGTTTTTGATGGCTTTCTGTTATAGTCAATATTAAATTTAGCAATTTGTGCTACTATAGCTCTGAAGGATACTGTAGGCATCACAGTTTGGCACACAAAGTCATAAGATGCTTAGGTTAGACTGTGACCCGATTCAAATACAGCAACCTCAAAAATTGACAGTTCACTTGCTGTCTGATGTATCCCATTCCCACCTCTTCTCATGAAAATCACACCTGACATAGTAAAATAGCTGGATAAAGGTACAAGTCCATCCAGTCCACCCTATAAATCTAACAAGTTGATTCAAGAGGAAGGCAAGAACTCCATATGAGGTGGACACCATTTGCCTCATAGAGATGAGCGAACACTGTTCGGATCAGCCGATCCAAACAGCACGCTCCCATAGAAATGAATGGAAGCACCTGTGACGCTGACTTTGCCGGCGGCCGGCCGGCGTCACAGGTGCTTCCATTCATTTCTATGGGAGCGTGCTTTTCGGATCGGCTGATCCAAACAGTGTTCGCTCATCTCTAAGGTCAAGAAAAAAAATCCTTCCTAATTCCAAATATGGCAATTGGACTGACTTGCTGAATCAACATCTTATCCCAAGAAGACATCTATAACCCATCTATGACTATGGTTTGAGTTAAAAACAAACATTTTTCCTCTAGACATAGCGAATGCTACCTTGTCACAGTTACAGGCCTGTCTATTTTCTTCCGCTGGTTTTAGTTTAAAACGGCAAACACCCGATGGACCCCGTCATAGTCAATGAGATCCGTTGGACCCCGTGAGTTACTGCTATTTTAGCGTCCGCCTCCTCATTGTCCTTTCACAGACCAGAGGAAGAGTGAAGGTAATGCAAGTGTGAGCCTAGCGTAAGCTGTCTTTTTTCAAAACTGTACAAACTCCAAATTTAATAACCTGCCTTTATACTCTAATCCACCCATCCACCTTACATACCTTGGTCTATGCATTCTCCCAAGATCAGCTATGTCTGTCTTATATGCAACTGTGCAGAATTGTGCGCAGCATCCTACATGTGAGGTCTGATCACTGATGTGATTATCAATGTTATCAATTTCACCTGTCAGTGGTGTTAATGCTATAGCTGATTGATAGATAGATAGATAGATAGATAGATAGGATAGATAGATAAATACAGTAGATCAGATAGATAGATAGATAGATAGATAGATAGATAGATAGATAGGAGATAGATAGATAGATAGATAGATAGATAGATAGATAGATAGATAGATAGATAGATAGATAGGAGATAGATAGATAGATAGATAGATAGATAGATAGATAGGAGATAGATAGATAGATAGATAGATAGATAGATAGATAGATAGATAGATAGAATAACCCTTTCTTTGATCTCAGAAGCACTTTTTATTTCATACCTCTCCTTGGATTGGACTTTTTGCTTGAACTGAATCCTTCACTTCCATCTAAAATGATAAAGAATATAATAATAATATCAATAATGTTCAAGTCAAATAGCAATTAAATATGGAAAGTTCTTTATGCCTATGTGTTTAGTTATGTTAGCATTTAACAGAATCTAGCACAATTTCATAATCCTGCAGTATTCACTCTGGAAATAATATTTTGATAATACAGTATAATGTATGATAATATAATATGATAATAATATTATGACTCTTTATATTCTGTAAGAGATTTCTTTGCAGCATTCCCCTCAGCACAGGCTGGATGACAATGACAGGTAACATATATGTAGACACATGGACCACCAGTAAGAATAGGTAATGCACACAGCTTAGCTTCTCCCCTGCATTACACAATGGCCTGCATGTCATTTCTCGTATTCCAATAATGAAAAATCTCCAAATTACTTTCTATAGTTCATGAAACTGCTATAAATCAAATAGGAGCTCCACACTGTTCTGACCCTGGTGACCTCCTGTGCCCTAGCTACCCTGCTTTAAGTTAATATGAGTGTATAAGTGACCACATATTCGCAGACAAATTATGCATCTCCATAAGAGAATGGATGGCCTATCGGTCCCCCATCATTATAAGTATTATATTTTGCTACTAGACTCTCCCAACTATGTACTACCTATAATGAGTCTCACTGCCCACAATGGGTCGACCTGGAGTCAACACTGGTAGCCCGGCCTCCTTACAAGCCCTAATCTGGCACCTTACCCAATTCCTGTGGATACTAAGATCACTGACCACATGTTGCAACTCTGCTGGAAGGTTCGATTTAGCTATCGGTTGCAAAGCCCAATTTCACCATTAATACCCCTGTTTCTTAATCCCCTCTTTTCCCAGGCATCTCTCATGAGATGTTTGTTTGGTGGAGGCACACTAGGTTCCACTACCTCACCGATTTCCTCTGTAACTGGCAGGTCTTCAATGAGAAATATTTCAGGTCTTTTCAGGTTCCCTCACTCCACTCAATCCTGAAATATTCAAATCAAATCAAACAAGCTTTATTGGCACGTCCGAATAGATATTTGGCATTGCCAAAGCTTGTAAAGTGTGGGGGAGGAGGAGTTGGGGGGGGGGGGGGTGAGTGGTGGGTATGGGGGGTTGAGGTGGTTGATTTGTGGTATAACAGTCCGTGGAGTCTCGTCTTCCTCTTAGTTGGTGGCCGCTATATGGGGAGGTGGGGTGGGGTGGGTGATTTGGGGTATCAAATATTCTCTGCTAGATTTGAGAGAATATGACAGACAGGGGCTCTCTTTTATTTTCAGTATACTGAAAGATCCACCCCCTGAATCCAAACTGGACCTTATGGCAGCCTGTGAACAGGGCCTTGATTTCACCCTAACCCATTTTTGCACATCCATTAGCAAAGGAAGTTGGCAGGTCCTTATGGAGTCTTCTTTGAAAATTCTTTATAGGACCTATTTGGTCTCCCATAGATTGCATAGCTTTTACCCTACGGTCTCGACCCTTTGTTTCAGGGGTTGCCATCCTTATGCACTATTCTCCATCTTTAGTGAACCTGCTCTCACACCCGCCACTTCTGGGTGGCTATCCATTGAATGACACAATGTCACTTCAGATTGTCATTTCCTTTCTCTGCCCCTATTTTCCCTCTGAGCCTTAAGCCTGCCAATTTTAAATATGCCCCGCATAAATGACTCCAATATATTGTGATGGCAGCGCAAATTCACATCGTTTTCAATTGGAGATAATTCTGTCTTTCACTGACTGATGTTATCCAGTGGGTACACACTATTATGCTCCACGAGTGGATTAATGCTACTGTCCAGATACTCGCCCACCTTTTGACAGTTTGGACACCTTGGATTGATAGGCAGGGGCGGATCCAGGGGTGGGGTGAGCCGGGCATCTGCCTGGGGCCCCGCGCCAGGGCCCGGACCTAACAAAACACAGGTCGGGTCGGTCGGCAGGGCAATTGCCGAGGGCCCCAGAACTTGCAGGGGCCCCCTGTCGGTCCTCTATCAGTAGCTGCAGCTCCCTGCGCTGGCTGCTCTCTATTAGCCGATGCTGCAGGTACACAGTGTGCTTCCGACATATACTTTCCCTATTAGGAAGTACTGTATATGTGTGAAGCACACTGTGTACCTGCAGCATCGGCTAATAGAGAGCAGCCAGCGCAGGGAGCTGCAGCTACTGATAGAGGACGCTCCACTCAGCACTCTCAGGAAGCTCCTCAGGAGGAGGGCATCCCCGCCCATGGTGCACGTTCAGGTATGATTAGCATATATTTTTTTATGCTTTTATTTAAAAACGGGACCGGGGGTTAATATAACATTTACGGTGCCTGAATAGCCTTTTTAAAGGCTATTCACGCATATGTGGGACTCTATTAGCATAATTTTGCTGATAGAGCCCCTTTAAATGGACATCGGGTGCATTGTTTTACACTCCGTGCCTGTCCTAAAGATGTCCGACTTTTCAAGCGGACAGAAAAAACCTACATGTCGGGTTTTTGTAAGTAGGGCCCCGCCACAGTCAATTGCCCAGGGCCCCGTAAAGCCTGGATCCGCCACTGTTGATTGGTCCAACGTCCCAGGTTTGCCATACTCTCTCTAGCTATGATTAGGCTTTAAGATTTAGTGCTGTGACCACTCTACCCCTCCCAGGAAGGATCCCCATTACCCCTTGATTTATGCTCCATGATGATATTCCTTTCCCCTCCTCCTCCTTTTGTTTGTTTCTGAGTTTTTTGCCTTTTTACTCCCTTCTGTTTTGCTTTTTTTCTCTTTTCCATTTCTCAGACGCGATTACTTTGACCTTATAACTGTCTGCTATGCCTTGCATTTACTGTGCTCTATATTTTTATACTGTTCTTGTGATTTTTACTGTATTTATACCTCTATTCTGTTACTGTTGGTATTCAATAAATACCATTGAAACTATCACTACTTCCTCCAACTCCATGTCATTGCATACTTCAATATGTGTAGATCACATTTTTTTCTTTAGCCCCTATCACTCCTGAGCAATTGTTGCTGTTACTGTCATCAAATATGCTAATTAGGTTCTCTAGTGACAGATGGGCGGTCCTATGCTGCAGCAGACAGACAGTGACTGTCCACCTGATAGCAGAGAGCATAATTGTGCAACAGTAACATAGATTATTGTTCAGAATTGTTAGGGGCTAGAGAAAAAATCCCAACCGTGCCAGAATCAGTGGAGTCGTATCTATTGAAGGATGCAGAGAGTTGGAGTTTATGGAGGTGTTCTTTTTTTATTTTTTTTTATTCAGTCCACTTGCTCTGGACCTTATTGTGTAGAGCAGGTCTTAAAGGGGTTGTCCCGTCACAAGGATCCTATCTATAATGCTTGTAAATGTGAATGTAAGACTTTTCCTAAATACATTGCTTCAGCAAAACTGCTTTGTTTGGCCACTATCTCACTTTATTCATCTTTTTGTGGCCACAGCCCTGACCTGAGTCAAGTGATGTGTCTGCTGCTCTCAGGGGGGAGGGAGGAGGGGCTAAGTACACGGGAGCGAGCCTGGAGGGGGGGGTAGTTTATTCTTTGGGGGAAGGGGCCGCCAATACACTGATACACTGTTAGACGCCGGCACAGGTGAAGCCAGCAACATCGCTATGCTTCTGCCCTGCATGAAGCAAGCAGAAGCGATGCTGCTATTCCGGGGCGGGGCGGGGCGGGGGGGGGGGGGGAGGAGCGGGTTAGCAGCATCGCTTCTGCTGGCTTCATGCAGGGCAGAAGCATAGCGATGTTGCTGACTTCACCTGTGCCAGCGTCTAACACTCCCCAGCATCCGCTGTAATAGAGAGGCGGATGCTGGGGACTACGCCGGCACAGGTGAGCCAGCAACATCGCTATGCTTCTGCCCTGCATGAAGCCAGCAGAAGCGATGTTGTTATTCCGCTCGGGGTCACATATGCAAAGCCAAGCTTGCGCGCTCATACACCAGTCTAGCCTTCACAAGGCTAGACGGTCTATGAGCGCGCACGCAGGGCCGGCGGCATCTCGCCGCTTGGCTTTGCATATGTGACCCCGCCCACCAATGACGAGACAAAGCCGGAAGACAGAAGATTTCACAGAAACGAAGACCGGTAAGTATGCGACGTGGGAGTACCCCTTTAACATTCAGAAGACGATCGCTGTAATGATGTCATAAATGTCAGCTAGTAGAGTAAATAAGAATCCAGGCAGAACCAAAATAGACTGCTAGACGGATCTGGAGAACTGAATCCTTTCTCTGAACATTGCCCACATGGTGTTTTCCAGTTATGCACTTCAGCTTTTGCCATAGAGTACCTCTCCTTTCAATGAAATCTTAGCTCTGTGACTACTGCTCCTTTCAGCTTAGTTCACTGTACATCGATCAGTCTTTATACCTGACCAGCACATAGGTAAACTTCCGTACCTAAACGCAGCTTATACATAGGCCTTTCCTTTGCTGAGCGCTTCTGGTGTGCAACTGAACTTCACTCTACTTCATGCAGTGCCTTATAAAATACTCAGATATACAGTAGATGTGGCTATGATAAAATACAAAATACCACACTTTATAAAACTGAAAATCTTTAGTGGTTCATTTTATAACATAGACTATATATCTGAAATTCAATATATTAACGTTCTTTGCCTGAAATTCTGGTAATAAATTATTATGCATCTTGCTCTCAAGTAATCATGTAATGACCTTCTACTTGCCATATGGTATATGATATGTATATACAGCATGATGCATATCAAAGAAAAAGTATGTGATATATATATATATATATATATATATATATATATATATATATATATATATATAGAGGGAGAGAGAGAGAGATCATAGCGATGACTAAGGGGTATCCCCACCCCGAAACGCGTCAGCTGCTATTTTAAACCACTTTGTATGGTTTCCTGACTTTCACTTCTGTGTGTGATTTCTGTGTTTTTAAAGAGAAGATGAAATAAAGAAAATTTTAGTGTCGCAGACCACTTCTCCTTCTACAACACCTTATCGGCCCCTAATACCGTCTTCAAGGCCCAGGTGAGACTGCACCTTCTGTACCACTTCAAGTTACGCCCCTCAGGATTTGGCATTAAAATGATTCAACAAGATGTATACGTTTGTATCAAAGACTCATTAGAAGTAAATCCCCAGATACTTAAGCATTGTGTGACAATTGGGTGTTCTTTAGCATTATAGGTAGTGGTTTCCTGGATTTAACAGAGGTGTTGGTGGCTTTGGGTGACAAAGAGCAGATCAGGTAATGCAATCCAAAATAAGTGGCTTTATTCAGCTTGTAAGTGATAACAGGAACAAAAATAACAAAACAGCCTGGGGCCACACAGTGGCTCAGTGGTTAGCACTGGAGCCTTGCAGTGCTGGAGTCTGGGTGTTCAAATCCCACCAAGGGCATAAAACCATCTGCAAGGAGTTTGTATGTTCTCCCTGTGTGTGCATGGATTTCTGTCCCATATTCCAAAGACATACTGATAGGGAAAAATGTACATTGTGAGCTCTATGTGGGGTTCACAATCTACATTTAAAAAAAATAAAAAACAGCCTGACCCACACATAGAGCAATACCTTACTTCTTGAACCCTGACAAATCTACGGAGGTCAAGATATTTTACTGAGGTTTCTTCTTAGCAGTCTGGCTCACACTAAGCTCATCCAAGTCCCTTTTGGATTCCAGTCCTCTTGGAACAGACCTCCTGTCTGTCTCTAACTGGTCCTCAGTACACCTACTCCTGCAGGTCACCAGCAACACTCTCCTGCTGTGTGCACTCCCTCTGGAGTTGGGTCCCAGGTACAAGTGTGGTCAAGGTAATTTACAACCCTGTTTTTGGGTTGCTCTCTAGCGCCCTCTAGGTTCACACCCTCAAAATTGGGATAATCTCTATACCGCTTCTATGGACATAGAAGTGAAATGGACATGAAGGAAGATTTAGCCCAGTTAACACATAACACTGAATATTCTCCAAACCTGTCAATGTGAGTCATTGCTCTAAAGAGGGTGTGGGTGGAATTTGGACATAGAGAACTCAGGGCATCCACATATAGTGCAGTTCTGTCTTTCTGTTATGCCTTTTATATCGTCAGTAGTCTCTAAGGCTGCTTTCACACGGAGTAACGTGCTGCTCATTCTGACACGTAAACACTTGTCAGAATGAGCGATGTAAAACAGAATCCCATTGACTTCAATGGGTTCGGTCTTACGCCGCTACCCATTGAACTCAATGATACGCACGTATCACATTGAAGGCAATAGGTAAAAAGCCTCCCATTGAGTTCAATGGGTAGCGCGCGTAAGACTATTTATTTAATTCCAATTTTGGTCTGAAATAGACCAATAGTACAGAAAAAATACAAACATATAAACAAAGCAAAGCAGGTTGGAGCCACCAGGGGGAACCCTCAAAATGATCCGGCCAATGAAGGTACGGAAATAGTAAGAACAAAGAGGAAAGGAAGAGAAGCAGAGGAGGGAGTTCATGAGGGGAGAGAAGGAGAAGAAGACAAAAGTAGGAAGAGAAAGAAAAAAAAGAGGGGAGGGAGACGGAGAGTAGCTAATAGGTGTGAGTAGCAGGTGAGCAAAAGACAAACTATATAAGGGCCCGGAGAACCAGGCATATCAGGTCCCTATCAGAAGGACCCAAAGTCAATTACATAAGGACAGAAATTAGCCTAACAGTGGAAGTATCTCTGTAGGCACTGGCACAACCGCGCACAGGGTATACCGCACAGGCCTAAGAGGAAGGTCCAGAGCCCCGGAATGTCTGATATTCCCTATAGCGTTGAAATTGTAACCAATAAAACCATGTTTTATTGACGACTTCAGCTGTGCCATGTAGGGAGTCGGTGAGGTTTTCCATGTGTACGACCTTTGAAATCCAGAGGGAATCATTGACCTTTAAAATCCAGAGGGAAAGAGGAGGAGGTTCAACTTGCTTCTAGTATTGCGGAATGCAAGCACAGGCAGCGAGGATCAAAAATCGAAGTAGTGAGTGCTTATAAGTTTGCACCAAAGACTTCCAGTGGTTAAGAGGGAACAAAGCTGGGCCCAGATGATGAGATGTCTCTGTAAGTTGCAAAATGATTAGTTTAATACTGTCCCAAAACGGGGACAATATTAGGCAGGACCAAAAGACATGGTGCATGTCACCCTCTTCCTGCCCACATCAAGATAATACAATATCAAGACTGTAATGAAATGTAAAATACACCTAAACGTTCAAGCAACTTTTGATGTACCTGCAGTATGTATGCAATATACTTTATTAACAGATTTTGGCTTCTTTTCTTAAAATCCTGTGCTAAAATTCTTTCAGCAGGCTATTTCTTCCTTATTGCTTCTGACAGGAAGTATGGCTGTATCACTGAGAAGCTGAGGCTAGAGGGGTCACTACAGGCTCTATAAATCATAGAAATGTGCATCTATGATTTATATACATTTTCAACCTTCATATGATAAAAAGCTTTTATGCCACATTGAATATATTTGGGCACGCAAATTTTCAGGACTGACGGATTGTAGCTCTCTTTGCAATTACCAACCAACAACTTCTCAGATGTACTTGATGGGAGTCAAATCCAAAGACGTTACAGGCCATGGTAGCACGTTTAGGCAATGAAGGCTTCTCACAACATGCGGCCTGGCGTTGTCCAATAGAAACGGCTTCTGGGACACTTTGAAGTCATGTCCATACCATTGGTTCCACAACCAAATCAATGTAACACTGAGTTGTTAGTGTACCTGAAATGAAGGCTAGATGGTTCTGGCTACTGTACATTATGCCATTGAACACCATAATCCTGAGAGTAAGATTGTTGTTATGTTCCCTTGTCAAGGTCTCTTCATAGTGTTACCCCACTTGGTTTCCAGACCAATCTCTGGCTGTCAGAAGTGGTTCCATAGTGTTGTCCCAATGTTCTCCAAATGCCTTCACATGGTTTGTATTGACAGTGTTTGCCGCTATAGGCTTGAGATGAAATTTAATTTTCAATAAACTCTCTTGAAAATATCCTCATGTGACACCACGTTTCTATGTTGTTTAGAGTCTGAGATATAAGTATTATGAAGTATCTCTCCAGCCTCGGGTTCTCAGTATTACACTCATACTCCCCTGTACTCCCTGTCAGAAGCAGTGAGGATTCTAATGCTAATAGAGAAACAGGGGACAGAAAGTGTATTTTAAGGAAAGAAGCTAAAATCTGTTAATAAAGTTTATTACAAACTTTATAAATGGCATAATTGTTGTTTTGAACATTTAGATATTCTTTAAGGCTGTGGCCTCACGTGAAGTAAATGCCGCAGTCTGGCCGAGGCAGAAACTGTGGAAATAAAACCCAACGTTCTTAAAGGGGTCCTATCACTGGATTTTCGCTAATATAGATAAACATATATGCCTGAATAGCCTTTATAAAGGCTATTCGCGTCCTGCTAATTGTTTGTTAAAAGATCCCCCCCCCCCCCGTTTTAATGAATTACCTTTTAAACCTATATGTAAATGAGCCCTTCCGTGCACCGTGGGTGTTCCCGTGCACCCCTCCACGTCATACTATGTTCACGCCCTCCTCTGCGGTTCTTCTATGTAAGTCCCACCTCCTGCTTTCGATTCACTGCCTCCAACTGTTCTCTTCCCTGCTTCTGGAAAAGGACCTGTGATGACGTCACTCACTACTGCTCTGTGACTGACTTGTCCCTGTGATGACGTCACTACAAGGTCCTTTGTTGTCTTCTAAGTAATGATCTATGCAGAGCAGGGGCTGCAGCTCCATGTGTCTATCATAGCATAGCTCTACTGTGCACATGGAGACCTGTGATAGACACATGGAGCTGCAGCCCCTGCTCTGCATAGATCACTACTTAGACGACGAAGGACCTTGTAGTGACGTCATCACAGGGACAAGACAGTCACAGAAACTGTGCGCGCACCATGCACTGCGGGTGTCAGCCGTAACATACGGCTGACAATGCCCCGTAACACCCGCAGTCGGAACTGGGTCCGATCGCGGGTGTTAACCCCTGAGATGCCGGTGGTCAAACGCGCCGGTTTTGGGGGGTGCTGGTGTTCGTAGGGGGCTGCCCGGGGTCTGATCAGTGACCCCGGGTCTGCCCCATGCTGTCCCCTGCACTTACCTGGCTGATCCTGCCAGGAATGGAAGCTGTCATCCTGTGTGTCTACACAGGCTGACAGCTTCCTATACTCTGCAATACACGTGTAACACAGCCGATCACTGCTTCAATCCCCCATGGGGACAGAAAAAAAGTGAAAAAAAAAAGTAAAAATAAAAAAGTTTAAATAAGTTTAAAATAAATTAGAAATAAATAAAGCCCCAAAAATCCCTTTTCCCCCATATAAAATGTTTTATTATGTGAAATAAAGAAAAATAGAAAAAAACATTACATATTTGGTATCACCGCATCCGTAATAACCTGAACAATAAAATTAAAACATTATTTAACCCGAACGGCGAACGTCATAAAAAAAAAACGTAGAAAACCGCACAAAATAATGATTATTCACCACCTTTCCCTTACAAAATGTTCAATAAAAAGTAATCAAATGGTCAGATGAAAACCAAAATGATACCAATAAAAAGCAGAGGTCATCCCGCAAAAAATAAGCCATCAACCAGCTCTGTCTAGCAAAAAATAAAAATGTTATGCCTTTCAGAAGATGGTGATGCAAAAATAATTGATTTTATCCCCTAAAATGAATTTTATTCTGCACAAATAGCAACGCATTAAAAAATAATATAAATGAGGTATCGCCGTAACTGTACCGACCCGCAGAATAAAGGTAACATGTTACTTATGCTGTACGCTGCACGGGAAAAAAAAAATGCTAAAAAGCAATGCCAGAATTGATGTTTCCTTTTACATCCCACCCAAAAAGAGTTAAAGGAGTATTCCCACGTCACATACTCACCAGTCTTCGTTGTTGAAAAATCTTCTGTCTTCCGGCTTTGTTGCGTCATTGGTGGGCGGGGTTACATATGCAAAGCCAAGCAGCGAGATGCCGCTGGCCCTGCGTGCGCGCTCATAGACCAGTCTAGCCTTCACAATGCGAATACAATGCGACCCGACATCCGCCTCTCTCTATTACAGCGGATATCGGGTCTGTATTCGCATTGTGAAGGCTAGACTGGTCTATGAGTGTGCACTCAGGGCCAGCGGCATCTCGCCGCTGGCTGTGCATATGTGAATATGTGACCCGGCATCCGCTGTAATAGAGTGGCGGATGCCGGGGAGGGTTATTCCGCTCCTCTGCCCCCCGGAATAGCAGCATCGCTCCTGCCACTGCTGGCTTCATGCAGGGCAGCAGCATAGCGATGTTGCAAGCACCTGTGCCGGCGTCTGTGCATCTGTGCCGGCGTCTAGCCCTCCCCAGCATCCGCCTCTCTATTACAGCGGATGTCGGTCTGCATTGGCGGCCCCTTCCCCCCAAAGGGTAAACTACCCCCCCTCCAGGCTCGCTCCCATGCACTTAGCCATGTAAAAGTAGACATGCTATTGTTTTCTTGTAGTATGGGTGCTCACCATGTTTATTACTAGTCACTTTTTTCAAAGCCACCACATTTTTGAGCAAGCTCTTCTCCAGTCAGGAGGTGACACAGACTCAGTACAATACTAATACACACTGGTGCGCTGCATATTGACTGAATTACCTAATTAAAAGGCCATTTTAAGTTTAATGAACAGTTAAAGGATAATCTGACACACAGGCTAATTGACTTTACATTAAAGTCTTTACGGTCCTTCCTCCTTCGTTTCTAACAATGTAGTTTCTGAATATTTTTTCCTTTATTTCTTTTAAAGAATAGAAATGATATTTTTATCATATGGACCTGATTCTCTTTCAAGCACACCTCCCAACCATCCCAGATTCTGCAGGACATTCCCGGATTCGGGTCCTGTCCCACAGTTTGGTTGGCGGGACATCCGTTGGATGCAAATGAGTTGATAACACAGGCAAGTGATGTAGGAGCTGTCACAGATCAGCTCCTGCTTCACCGCTGCGCTGCAGTTCCTGGAGATGTAAGCGCAATGTGATGACGTCACTCACATCGCACCTACAACTCCGTGAGTGAGACTGCAGACAGAGCTGCAGGGGATCAAGGGAAGGTGAGTATCACTGATTTTTATGTTAAACCTTGAAGGCAAATTGAGGGGGAACATAGTGAAAGGGGCTCATGAAACTAAGGGCAGATGAAGGGGGAAGGGACAACATGAAAGTAGGGGCAGAGATGGAGGGGGAAAATGAAACTGTAGGGAAGAGATGAGGGGGACATGAAACTGGGGGCAGATGAAGGGGGACATGAAACTGGGGACAGATGAAGGGGGACATGAAACTGGGGGAGAGATGGAGGGGGGATATGGAACTGGGGGAGAGATTGGAGGGGGGACATGAAACTGAGGGGATATTAAGGGGGACATTAAACTGGGGACAACTGGAGGGGGGACATTAAACCGTGGGAGAAGCTGGAGGGGACCTGTCTGCCTCTAGTTTTCCCCAGTTTAATGTTACCCTTCAGCTACCCCTATGGATTAATGTCCCCTTCCAGCTGTCCCGAGTTTAATGTCCCACTTCAGCTGCCATTAATGTGTTGTCCCCCTCCAACTACCCCCACTGTATAATGTCCCCCTCCAACTGCTCCAGTTTTGTGTCCCCTCTAGTTTCCACCAGTTTATACTGGGGCACCAGGAGAGGGACTTAATACTGTGGGTCAGATGGAAGGGAACATTATAAATTGGGGATATATAATGTATGGGTGAGTGTAGGAGGATTATACTGTGTGGGGGCACATGAAAAATGATTGAGAATGGGAGGAGTCAACGTAAAAGCAGTCGGAGCCAAATTTACTACGGCGTGCCGCACATTTTGTCCCTCTTTCTGTTTTTCAAAAGTTGGGAGGTATGGTTAAAGAGCATCTATCACCAAGTACAAAATGCTGCCATACATCATTGGATTCTTGCCGTGCCCCTGAACAATTTTGTCTGTATCTTTTTTAAATCTGTCCACCCATTCACAAGATATGGACCCTGGAAGATTATATGTAAACTAGCTCTCATTCTCCATGTGGGCGGTTACCTTATGTTTCTCTATGAAAAAATAAAAAGTTCTCGCCCACATGGAGAATGAAAGCTTGTAAACATAGAACTTCCAGGGGCCGTATCTGGTGAATGGGTCAATGGATTTTAAAACAAAAACTGCAAATTGTTCAGGGGAATGGCAAGAATCAAATGGTGTATGGCATTTAGCATTTTCTACTTGGTAAAAGTCCTCTAGATCTGTGAATCAGACTGGATGAATCATAATGATAAGTACTCTATGTGAAACTGACAGAATACATCAGATCTGGCCATTATCTGACCTGATTAGCACTGGGGCTAGATAGATAGATAGATAGATAGATAGATAGATAGATAGATAGATAGATAGATAGATAGATAGATAGATAGATAGATAGATAGATAGATAGATAGATAGATAGATAGATAGATAGATAGATAGATAGATAGATAGATAGATAGATAGATAGATAGATAGATAGATAGATAGATAGATAGATTAGATAGATTAGATAGATAGATAGATAGATAGATAGATAGATAGATAGATAGATAGATAGATAGATAGATAGATAGATAGATAGATAGATAGATAGATAGATAGATTAGATAGATAGATAGATAGATAGATAGATAGATAGATAGATAGATAGATAGATAGAGTCATACACACCCAAACACAGAAACTAATTCAGCATTGGAAAATCTAAGTAGATTAGATTAGATTAAGTAAATTTGCAGTTTAGGATCAACTACAATCAATATAGCTAGAAGATATGTTACAGATGTTATTTGGCTTTGTAGAAATGATCTTAAATCAATATATGATAAATACAGTGTATAATATATAAGCTTACCTGTAAACCATAGTAAAATGAGAAGGACTGCCACGATGTATAGTGTCCTCATCTTCGTGCATATGTTTTCTTCCTTGTGCAGGCTCAGGAGAGCGTTCTGTTTTTTAGAGGGATACTGCTATTTATACGGTAAAGGTCCCCTGTGTTATCCTGGTTGGATTTAATGGCACTTAACCACTTAGAAATACACAAGATACCCACACTGGCAGGGGAAGGATACTAATGTGATATGAAGAGCCTCAGAAGAGGGTTTATTCATTAAGGGGTTTGCTGCATTATAGTTACAGCTATAGGTCTGCTTGTTTTTTTTAGAAATATATGTATAAGTAGCACTGTGCATTACTGTAATCCAATATGAAAAAATACAGAAAAACAACATATGAAATTCAGAATAAAAATGCAAATCTTTATTTAAACAATAGTTGATATTAGCTGCATAGCAGCGAAACATATATTGGGGAAGACAGTTGTGGGCTGTATGTGTTAATACATTATATACATTTATTCCATCCTTGTACTAACATTGTATACATGTGCTCAGCACAGCTTTTATGTAGTTAAAGTGGCTCTGTCATTGGGAAAATCATTTTTAACTAATCACATGCTTGCATAGGCTTTAGAAAGGCTATTCCACTCCTACCTTTAGTATGTAAATTGCCTCAGTGGTTTTTGAATAAGTCCGTTTTTATTCATATGCTAATGAGCTTTCAGCCAGCACAGGAAGTTCCCAGCAGCATTCCCTCTACGCTATTCACTCCTATCTGTGTTTGCAAACAGGAAGTCATCATCAGAAGAACACATACATAAGAAAGAATAGCAAAGAGGAGTTCTCGCTGAGACTTCCGGGGTGCACCAAGAGGCTAATTAGCATATGAATAAAAAGGGGCTCATTCAAAAACCAAAAGGAAGGTGTGGAATAGCCTTTCTAAAGCCTATGCAAGGATATGCTTATCTAAAAATGACTTTTCCCAATGACAGAGCCCCTTTAATATTGTTTGGTATTATGGGTTGGTATACTATGCAATTGCTTTGATGATACACTACAGCCTCAGCACCTTTCTTGTCATGTGACCTTTCACCATTTAACTTCTTTTTATTGATATATTTCATGGCTCATTTTTTGGTGGTTTGTTACTTTGATGTTTATGTACATGAACATAATATAAGTCCTTACACAGTTGTGAAAAAATCTTAGCATCTAAACTGTTTATAACTGTGAATAACCCATGGGTTATAAACTGTGTTTATAACCCATTCACATCTGTGTTCAGGTTTCTGTTTATGGAGTCCGCTTGAGGACCCCCAGAACAGAAACTTATATGTATAAAAAAAAAAAAAAAAAGCAGTTACCTAAGAGAAAAGTGCTGCTCGCAGGACTATTCTCTCTGCATGTTTCTTGTGGAAACCGAGCGGAAACCACACAGACTCCATTATAGTTTATGGGGTCCTCCGTTTTCCCAGGTAACCACTTTTTATGCATTTAGGTTTCTGTTCGGTGGGTCACAAAGCAGGCTCCCCGAACGGAAACTCAAATGCAGATGTGAGCCAGGCCTTAGGCTGAGGTCCCAAGTTGTGGACATGCAGCTTTTTTTGTTGCAGATTTTGCTGTGTTTTTTTTTGAGCCAAAGCCATGAATGGCTACAAAAGGAATGGGAAATATATAGGAAGCTTCTTATGCTTCTACCTTCTACTCAATCCACTAGTGACTTTGGTTTTAAAATTTACACTAAAATCTGCAACAAAAACATCTGTGTTTCCATAACGTGGGTCCTCAGTCTTAAGACTATTTTTGGCAGCATTTTTAACAAGATTCTGCTATTCTCAATGGGTTGTGTACCATAAGCCCCCAAATTTGTGGAGTTTATAAACTCCTATTTTCTTATATGATATAATAAAATTTGCAGATTTTTAGTGGTTATTGTATCAGATTTGTGTCAGGGGTTAATTCACAACACTCACTCAATCTTGTACTTACCCTTCACAAATTGAGCATAAATCAAAACTCAACAGAGTCCATGCAACCCAGATATGCTGCCACCACTTAATGATTCTGAGGGATTCTCCTGCCAACTATCGTCCCATCTCACTTCTCCCGTACGCCTCAAAACTTCTTGAGCAACACGTCCACTCAGAACTCTCCTCCTATCTCTCGTCCAAACTGCTCTTTGACAGACTACAGTCAGGCTTCAGACCCCGGCACTCCACTGAAACTGCCCTAACAAAAGTCACCAATGACCTGCTAACCGCCAAAGCCAAGCGCCATTACTCTGTCCTCCTCCTTCTTGACCTCTCCTCTGCCTTTGACACAGTTGACCACTCCCTCCTGTTAGAAATTCTCTCATCCTTTGGTATCTCAGACTTGGCCCATTCCTGGATCTCCTCATACCTCACCGACCGCACATTCAGCGTCTCCCACTCGCAGACCACCTCCTCACCTCGCCCTCTCTCTGTAGGTGTCCCCCAGGGCTCCGTCCTAGGACCCCTCCTGTTCTCCATCTACACCCTTGACCTGGGCCAACTCATAGAATCTCATGGCTTTCAGTACCACTGCTATACCGATGACACCCAAATCTACATCTCTGGACCAGACATTACCTCCCTACTGGCCAGAGTTCCAGATTGTTTAGCGGCCGTAGCCTCCTTCCTCTCCTCACGCTTTCTCAAACGCAACATGGAGAAAACAGAGTTTATCATCTTCAGCCCATCCTGTATGGCCCCTCCACCTGACCCATCTATCAAAGTTAATGGAACCACAATTACCCCTGTCCCACAGGCCCGATGCCTTGGGGTAACCCTGGACTCTGACCTATCCTTCAAGCCACACATTCAAGCCCTCAACACCTCCTGCCGCCTCCAGCTCAAGAACATCCACCGAATTCACCCCTTCCTCACCCAGGAAACTACCAAGATGCTCGTCCAGGCCCTCATAATCTCCCGCCTAGACTACTGCAACACCCTTCTGCATGGACTCCCAGCTAACACCCTCGCCCCCCCCCCCCTCCAGTCCACCTTAAACTGCGCTACTCGCTTAATCCATCTCACCCCCTGATCCTCATCGGCTGCTCCCCTCTGCCAGCCCCTCCACTGGTTGCCCATAGCCCAGCGAATCGAGTTCAAGCTACTAACGCTAACATACAAAGCCATAAACAACCTGTCCCCTCCATATATCTCTGACCTAATCTCCCGCTACCTGCCCATACATAACCTCAGATCCTCCAAAGACCTCCTACTCCGCTCTACTCTCATCCGCTCCTCACACAACCGCCTCCAAGATTTCTCCTGTGCATCCCCCATACTCTGGAACTCCCTACCACGACACATAAGACTGATCCCCACAATCACAGGCTTCAAAAAGGCCCTTAAGACTCACCTATTCAGGAAGGCCTACAACCTCCAATAACACTATTACCACACCGCCATCTGTACAGTCTCCCCCCTCTCCTTCTGTCTCTACCCCCCTTCCCTCATAGATTGTAAGCCCTCGCGGGCAGGGCCCTCTACCCCACTGTGCCAGCCGATCACTGTCAGTATTATATCTACCTGTATATTTTGTGTACTATATGTATCGCCCAAATGTAAAGCACCATGGAATTAATGGTGCTATATAAATAAATAATAATAATAATAATAAATAGTGGGAATCCCATTATGTGGTGGGGATTGAAATGTTTCTCCTCTTTCCCAGGGAAAGCTGGGTAAGGCAAATTTTGAAAATAGCTTTCAGGTGCAATGTCTCAATTGCAGTGCCCCTAAAGTAGACTAATTGGCTTTTGGCTTCCGGAAAAATTCCCTTTTTTTTTTTCACAATAAAATGTCACTTGAGCCATTTTTTTTTTAAATCTCACTAGGAGATAGAGCATACTTTACTCAGAGTATGGAATTACCACACGTGTATAAAAACTGCTGTTTGAGTACACAGGAGGTGAAGGGCATCATTTGGGTTTTGGAGGTTAGAATAATTTTCAAGTGCCATTTGCAGAGCCCCGAAGGTGCCAGTGCAGTGAAGAGTACCAAGAAGTGACCTCATTTTGCAAACTATAACTACAATTTTTTTTTCAAGGGGTACAGTTATTATTATAACCCCATAAATACTTCCCAAGAAGAAATGCACAGTGAATGGCACTATGTAAAGTCAGATCTCCAGTTATTACACTCCGTTCCATGATTTTGGAAATACCATACACACAGCCCTAATCTTTTGCCTAAAAATAAGACTCAGAAGCCAAAGAACATCATGCACATTTGAGGACCAATTTTCTTATTTATACCACCTTAAAAGGCAATTTTCCAGAGGCTCTAAGGTAAAATAATAAAAAAAACAAAAAAAAAAGCCAAAAAAAAACCACAACATTTTACAAACTACACCCCTCGAGTTATTTATCAAGGTGTATAGTGAGCATTTTGAGCCCAAGAGTGTTTTCTAGAAAATAATGTGTAAATTGAAAACTGAAATTTTTCAAGAAATATGCATTTTGTCGATTAGGCTGTACCCACTTTGCGCCCATGGAAACACTCACTCCTAAAATTGTAAGTGGGTGATCCCAGGTACAAAATTAAAAATAAATTGTATATGTGGTTATAAACTGCTGCTTGGTCACACAGCAGGGCTTAGAAAAGAAAAAGCACTGCACTTTTTGAGTAGATTAAGGGTAAGTTCACACAGAGTTTTTTGGTCAGGGTTTTGAGGCCGTATCCGCCTCAAAACCCTGACCAAAAAAACGGCTCCCATTGAAATCAATGGGAGCCGCTCAGGAGTTTTTCCGAGAGCTGTTTCTTCTGGCTCCTGGAAAAAAGAAGTGAGATGCTCATTCTTCAGGCCGAGACGCCGTGTGAACTTACCCTTAGGCTAAGGGTCCATTCACACAGAGGAAAATGGTGAGGAATTTCAGCGCTGAAAAAAAGCCTCCCATTGACCTCAATGGGTGGCTTTTGAAAACGAAACCCATTGAAGTAAATGGGAGGCTTTTTTTTCAGTGCTGAAATTCCTCACCATTTTCCTCCTTGTGAATGGAACCTTTGGCCCCATGTTGCAGAAACACAGCTTTTTTTGTTGCAGATTTTGCTGCGTTTTTTTTTAGCCAAAGCCAAGAATGGCTATATATGGAAAGGGAAATATCTAGGAACATGTTTGGCATTGCAAGTAATAATTTACATTTATTCTATGGCTTAGTATGGTTATGGCAATACACTCTCTCTTTTTTTCTTTTTTTTTTTTTTAAATGTGCTCACAATTTTACTCAATAAAAAACATTTTTGGGGGAGAAAAAAAATTAATTGCTTCTGAAATCTGTAAGGCATAACATTTTTATTTTTTTCAGGATGAGCTGCACTTTTTATTGGTAATGATATGGGGTATACATAACGTTTTAACAATTCTTTATTCTGCGTTTTGTGAGGCAAAATGTTGAATGAGTGGCGGCTCTAACAAATAGATATTTTTTTAGGTTTTTTTTTTTTTTTTACATAAATATAACATGGGAAAAGGGAATTTTGGAGGGTTTTATTAATTTAATGAAATTTCTTTCGTCCCACTAGGCAATTTGAGACAGTAATCAGAAGATTGCTGGTTTAGTAATATATAGAGATGAGCCAACAGTGAAACGTTCGAAGATCGATTCGAGTAGCCGCTCAATACTTGACTGTTCGATCGAATATCAAACCCCATTATAGTCTATGGGGAAAAAATACTTGTTAAGGGGGAAACCACTATTCGACTCAGGAGTGTCACCAAGTCCACTATGACACCCCAGGAAATGATGCCAACACCCTGGAATGCAACTGGGACAGCAGGGGAAGCATGTCTGGGGGCATCTAACATGCCCAAGTCGCTGTATTATGTTGGGATCCCTGTCAGCTTGCGATATGCGGGAGCCGACTTTTTCCCATAGGAATGCATTGACCAGCGTTGATTGGCTGAATGCCATACAGAGTACAGCATTCGGCCAATCAACGTTGGTTCTGCCGGAGGAGGCGGAGTCTAAGATCGATCCACAGCAGTCTCCATTTTAGTCCGATCTCAGATGTAGCACCATTGAGCGCACGCTGTGCCCTGCTACACCCTCAGATGCAGCAGAGCTGAGTGTGTGCTGAACCCTGCTACATATGAGATGTAGCAGGTTGAGCACACGCCGAGCTCTGCTACACAGTCAGCTCCCGCATATTGCAAGCTGACAGGGATCCCGACAAGATAGAGCCCCAAAGAGCTGTTTGAGTGACATTCCTACCTAAATAAAGGTAATCCCTAGCTAACTCTGCCTGTACATCTATCCCTGTCTCACAGTCACATAGTTCACAGTCTCATATGACCCGGATATTAAATCCACTATTCGTATAAATTGGAGGTCACCTGATTTCGGCCGCCAATTACTTTTTCCGATTTTTTTTTCGATGCTTCCGTTGTCGTAGTTCCTGTCCCACTTCCCCTGCGCAGTTATTGGTGCAAAAAAAGCGCCAGGGAAGGTGGGAGGGGAATCGAATTTTTAGTGAGTTTGCCACGTGGTGTTCGACTGGAATCGAACATCTCAAACAGCCTGATATCCGATCAAACATGTACTAGATCAAACGCTGTTCGCTCATCTCTAGTAATATGCACTGATTTTTTTTTTGTTTTGGTTTGTTTTGTTTTTTTTTAATGGGACAACATGCACTTACTGATACCATTTTGGGATGACTAACATATTGACAAAATTATAGCATCACTAGATGACATCAACTCAGTTATTGAGTAAGCACATGTCAAAGACCTAACAAAATAATTAAAAACACACAAGGTCATTTTTTATTGATATGGGCAAACAAATCAACTGCATTGTATTACATTGGTCTCAAGTGTACAATTTCATTTATTTTTTGTGGCAAATTCTTACACTCTGACTTGTAATGAAACACTTGCCTGTATAAAAAATAGCAAAATTAAAAAATCGTAACATATCTACACATTTAATATAGTGCTGAAGGATACTTCAAACCAAAGCAGCTTCAACTATAGCCTTTGGAAAGGATGTGGGCAGTGTTACTCAGCCTCCAGGCGTGGGATAACGGGAAGAATCAGGTTTCCAAAGGCAGAGTCCTGAGTAATGAAGTATCCAGTTGAGTGCGCATGTGCATGCTGCAGAGAAAACATAGATTATTAGCTTCAATGATTGCCTAGAAATAACTGAGTATTTCTAAGAAAAGTCCGATTACCTACAGAAAACAAAGTAAAATATTAGCCCAATGAGTTTAAGAAAAGCAACATCCAAAAACTGTCAAGATTGTCTCCAGACAAATAGAACAACAATTTTCATATCGAAAATTATTTTAGCAGCGGGAGGAGGCGCCTCATAAAGGCACAAATATAGATTTCTCTCTGAAAAGATAAATTGCAAAGTTTCTTAAAATTGCCTATACTTTTCATTTATGTAAAGTTTGTAGGAACAACAAATTTATATTTAGATTGTACCTGAAGTGCAGCTTTTTGCTGAGCAGCTATATGCTGCTGTTCTGCATGATCACGGAAATCCTTGTTAACGTTTGGCCTTGCAAGGGCTATGCTGTAAGAAAACATAAGAAATACAAATAAGTTTTATTGTTTGAAGAGTAAAAAGTTATCACAGTTTCCAATATACACAATGTATCAATTCCTCATGGTTTTCTAGATCACTGCTTGCTGTTCCTTGGTTTCCTTGTAGTGAATACAAATCAGGGCTCGTTCACATCTGTGCCCGGTCTCTGTTCTGCAGGTTTCAGTTTCCTGCACAAAACAGAGGCAGGATACGGAAACCTGCAGGAGTCTCTCACCCATTCATTTGAATGGGTTTGAAAGCTGTCCGGCCGTGAGCGTTTTATGCTCTCTGCCGCGAAACCGTTTTTTAAAATCTGGACACAGAGTCGGTCATGCAGTACTCTGTGTTCGGTTTAAAAAAAAAACAGTTTCGCGGCTGAGAGCATAAAACGCTCACGGCCGGACCCGGTCTGTGATTTCCGTCTTCTTGCATGCAGAAGACGGAAAGCTTAGAACGGAGACCCGAATGCAGGTGTGAACCTAGCGTCGTATACAGCCCATGGTCATGTAATATACACAAAAGCCCGCATCTCATCACAGCTCAGTAGTCAGAGCTCTGTCCTGTAACAAGCTGTGCACCCATGTGTGCATGGGCTGATTTATTAACTGTATTTAATAAAGTCATACTATCATTCAGATCCAAGCAAGTGTCCAAAAAGATAGTTAGAAAGTACAGATAAATCAATCCAGCTGCCCTGGGGTTGGTGTGAATCCATCCATGTACACTTCTCAAAAGAGTGAGATTACAAAATTGTTAAGTAGGAAACCAAAAAAATAAAAATAAATCACTTAAGAGGAATAAAGAACAAAGACCACAACACAAAAGGGAAAAGGAAATGAACATGTCATTAAGAGTTGGGCAGAGATTTATAAATCATGGGTGATCCAGAAAGTATTCCATGGGGTCCAAATGGCCCTAAATTGGTCCATGGACTGATTTTTAGCCACTGGAAGTAAACAAAGAATGACAGTAAGCAGAGATCTAGAATGGAAGCAAATGATGCAGAAAGGATATTGAAAAAATTTTACAACTTTTCATTATACAAACAATCCTTTTAAATGACTTTGAACCTGAAAAATCTAAGCCGCAAACAATACATACTGGATCCATCTGAAATCTATACCTATGCTCAGCTTTGTCTAACCTTCCTCACAATGTAGATCTTTTCATGTCCTGTGCTCTTGTATAGGTTTACCATCATGAAGGAATCTACATTGCCCAGAGCATCACATTGCTTCCACTGGCTAGACTTCTCCATAAACGGTGCCACCAAGTAAGAGATGGCCACCCACAAGGACATGTGATTCATCAGGTCAGATCACCTTCTAACTTTCACACATTCGTTTAGGCACTTTCAGTGATGTATAGTGTCAAAATAACGGGATCAGCCACACTAATAAAGCAGTCTGATCCGCAGGGAGTAGGTTATAGAGCAGAAGATCCTGAGCAAACTAATATACAGTTTTGTTGGGGTTAAAACTAGTATAACTTGTTATTCACTTTAAACTAGTACCCATTACATACTATTCCTCTATCTTTCTTCATATAGTCAGCATAAAGAACTGTCTCTATATTTACAAACAACAACATAGCCGTCATTTTAACTATGTAGATTTTTTTTTTTACCTTGCCCCTGGATTGTTTGTTGAAGACTGATTTTGCAAAAGCAGTTTCCTCTTCTCCTTGTCTAGTTCTGCCAAAATAGCAACTCTGTTCTTGCTCGCAAAGCCTATTGAGCCAAAAATAAATAAATAAATAAATAAATAATGGATGTGGAATAAGACTTTATAGAAACCTTGCTTTTACCACATAAAAACTAACCAAATTTAATGCATTATTTCATAAAGAACCAATTTAATACTTGCAGTTTTTTAAGTGTAACTGCCATTTTACTTTTGTTTTTGCTATTGTGTAGAGCAGAGGTTCTCAAACTTATTTTGTCTACCGCCCACTTCGAGAATTAATTATTTTGTAGCGCCCCCCAAAATTTTTTTACTTTACTACATCTTAAGAATCACAATCACAGTCATTATGTTAATAATTAAATTATGTGTGGCATGTGAAAATAAGACTTTCTGATGAGGGTAATGTAAAGAATCGAGTATTAAAAACTTGCTAATGACACCACTCACAGTATTCACCACCGCACGTACAGCACTTTACCTAGTCGCTAAATTCACTTGTTTTCGTAATATCGTCGAATGACATGACTGGCTGTGACATGATGGCGCGTGCGCTTTTATATGAGGCAGCGGGCGGGCCTAGTACTTTCAAAAATGGACTAAAAACTTCTCGCTTCGCATTGGAGCTTACCGCCATCTATGGTACAGTTTGACAACTTTTGGACAGGAAATAGTTACTGTCTAGTCCCCTAGATGGCGTTACACGAGGAAACGCGCGTTAAGCGTAAAGGAGCGGTAAAGTTTGTGTTAAAAGCAAAAAAACTATTTTAAAGGGGTAGTCTCATGAAGCTTGATCTGCCTTCTAAGCTGCCTAAAAATCTTCTTCCTGTTTGCTCGCGTCAATTAGCCCCGCCCCCAAATTAGCGTGTAGCTCCGCCCACCACATAGCGTGACCCTATGGGATGACTGAAGGGCCTGTGAGGTCATTGATGTCATCAAAAGGTCCTGTAGACTTGGATTTACCTTGTACGGAGTTTCCTAAAGGACCTGGCTCCTCTGCCCACTAGCAGCCTGCTCTATATAATAAAGCTTTATCCCAGTGAACAGAGAGACCAGGTCCTTTAGCCCAGTAGGATTTAGACTGCTTTATATAAGCAAGCAGCACTTATTCCACCCCCCCCCTCCCCCTATCTCACAGCAGGGAGCTAGGTGATGTGTATGTGTGGTGCAGACACAGGCTGGCTCCGTACACTCAGCCCCCCCCCTCTCCCCCCACACAGCAGGGAGCTACGTCATGTGGCTCCCTCAGCAATGAGCAGGGGGCCAGGTGCTAGTGTCCAGAATGAAGTGAATAAAGTAAGATAGTGGACAAACAAAGCAGTTTTGCTGAAGCAATGTATTTAGGAAAAGTCTTAAATCCACATTAACAAGCAGTATAGATAGAATCATTGTTATGATACCACCCCTTTAAATTAGCCATCGCCCCCCTAAACCGCTTCAACGCCCCCCAATCTTCTCTGTGCCCTTTACTGCCCCCCTATAGGCCTCCAGCGCCCACAAGGGGGCGTTATTGCCCACTTTGAGAAAGACTGGTGTAGAGGGAGGTTTGCAGAACATGTGTGTCAGGGCTCTGTTCATACTAGCATTCGTTGCCTGTTCAGGGTTTGAGTCCCCAAACCCGCTTAAAAAAATGCAAGCAGGACTTAAGGACTTGGTAAGGAATGCCCCCTCTCACAGTACAGCGCTATGGACTCTACTGTGAGGAGGGGTGTTTCTGACTGACTGTCAGAAACTCTCTTCTGACAGTGAAGAGCTAAGATAGCGGCACTGATAGCTCTTCACCGGGGGCACAGAATGGGAAAGCTGAATTCAGTGCACTATCAGCTTTCTAGCAGTGTATTACACCGCATGCACCCCAGGACATGAAAGGTCCTCTTTAAGTAACAGTAGATATAAATCCATGAGATACATTCATCCCTCTTCTGAATGAGTCAAAGTTTATACTGACAGACCCTCCTATATTGCTGAAGTATTTGCAGTTTCCTTTCAATACCAAAATTTTCAAGTCATTCATGTTGTGATCAGAATTACAGAAATATTTTGGCATAGGGAAGTCAGTCATTTTCTCTTATAATATGACAATGTCAGTTCATCCTCATTCTATTTGAGTTACAGGATGAAGGTACCTGGGATTGTGCAGTCCCGATTCGAGTTTGGGAGCTTAAAGGGATTCTACCATTAAAACCCTTTTTTTTGTGTGGATAAGACGTCGGAATAGCCTTTAGAAAGGCTATTTGTCTCTTACCTTTAGATGTGATCTCCGCCGCGCCGTTCCTTAGAAATACCGGTTTTTACCAGTATGCAAATTAGTTCTCTCGCAGCGATGGGGGCGGGACCAGTGCTGGAAATGCGATGGGGGCGTCCCCACTGCTGCTCGAGAACACGATCCTGCGACACCTCTATCTTCGCTGGATCCTCCCCTTCTCTGTCGTCTTTCTTCGGCGTCACCTCCGACGCCTGCGCAGTTGGCTCTGCCAGTGAGACACTAGTAGAGCCGACTGTGCTTGCCGGCCGGCGACCATAGTTCCGAGGCTGCAATTGCTCTACTAGTGTCTCACTGGCAGAGCCAACTGCGCAGGCGTCGGAGGTGACGCCGAAGAAAGATGACAGAGAAGGGGAGGAACCAGCTGAAGATAGAGGCGTCACTGGAGCCTGTTCTCGAGCAGCAGTGGGGGACGCCCCCATCGCATTTCCAGCGCTGGGGCCCACCCCCATTGCTGCAAGAGAACTAATTTGCATACCGGTAAAAACCGGTATTTCTAAGGAATGGCACGGCGGAGATCACATCTAAAGGTAAGAGATGAATAGCCTTTCTAACATTTCAGGGAGGTCCTGGATTAGAAGGCTGCCTATAGAACTAAGGGGGGGGGGGGGGGGAGTCTGGAAATATTGATTGTAAAGGGTCATCTTTTTGTAATAGTCAATATAAGTTTCTGTGTAACTCCCCTCAGAAGCTCAAGGTGAGGATTAAAGTGGGACTCCTGTTTTCTACTGTAATAACTCACACCTTGGTGTCCTGGTGGCTCCGGCAATTTGGTTTTCAACTGTTCTTGCATGGTAGCTCTCCTTCAATAATGTCTTTTTAAGACCACTAAGAAGTGTGTCCATATCTACAGAGTTAGAACATATGCTGTTGTAGCTGATTGCTTGGCTGTAGGCAATGGAGTTTTTTTTATGCGTTTCAGACGCAAACTATCCCATCTAATGTATGTAAGGCAGTCAGTTGGCTTCCATTACAGTGATGTCTCAATTTTTATAACTGTGTCCAGTAAGGGTCCATTCACACAGAGGAAAATGGTGAGGAATTTGTTGAGGAATTTCAGCGCTAAAAAAAAAAAAAAAAAGCCTCCCATTGACTTCAGTGGGGTGCTTTTTTCTGCTAGCAGATGTACTGTAAATCTATGCTATCACCAAAGGAAAAGTAATTGTTGGCGAGATGACTGTAGCAAGTTTCACCACAGGTTCCACATTCATGCATGCTTTTCCATGAAGACGTGACAAAGCTTGGTATGGGATTCTGGAATACAAAGATTCCACATGCATTGTAGACAGGATGGTTCCCCCTGGCAGGGTATCTGATGTCGATACAGGGTGGGCTACAAGTATGGATACACCCAGATAAAGTGGAAGTTATTGCTGATATCACCTTTCCGTTTGTGGCATATTAGTACATAGGACAGGGGAAACAACTGAGGCTGGGTGACACCCATGGCACCCATCTGCAAAGCTGTCATTTTGGATTCAACTTTACTTTTTTCATTGGGAAGGGGGTAATTCGACACATCAAACACATGGAGAACTGCACAAGAAAAACAATTGTGTGCTCATTTTAAACATAGGTTTATTCATTATCGTCGTGTCTTGGAACTTCAGAGTACACCATATCCTTCAAATGGCCCCAGTGATAGAAGTCCAAGGGAGTGAGATATAGGTATGGGTGTATCCATATCTAGGTGTATCCATACTTATGACGCACCCTGTACTATAAATTTTTATCTTTTATATACTGGCTGATATGGTAAAAAGATATATATATTTTTTTCCTCAGACAGCCTGTGTAAGTGTGCATTGCCTATTAGTGAAATTAGGTCCAAGTATATATCTCAAACGTGATGTGAACATACAAGATTGTGGTGATAAATACATAATGGCTACTTTACATGCTATCCAACACCTGATGTATCTTACTATATGCAAGTATCTACCCTTTCTATAATGACTAAACTGTATCCCTTCGCATCTTAGACTCTACTATGTAAAAGGCCAAATGCTTATTTTTAGAAAAGCAAACCTGAAGTAAAGACATTAAATGTCAATTACTTTGACTATTAGTCCTCTGCTTACCTGGAATATACATAGCCAAAGCAGCGGAGTTGGTGTACTAATGGAAACTATATGCAAGGGTTGTGCACTATAAACAGTGTATTTACAGCTGAGTGCTGCACAACATGAAGTAAATGGACAGAGAAATATTTTAATGACACTAGACTGACATGGTGCTTACATCATGTGACTCATATTATTGACCTTTTATTTGGTTGCTTTTACTACATTCTTGTGGAAAATGAGTCTTTTATAAGGTATAGAGCAGGCATGTCAAACTCAGGGTACCCCGAGGGCCACATGAGTAACTAGAGGTTGTTGCGAGGGCCGCACACAGCAGCTAATGTCACACACGTATTTTAACAGCAGTCATGAAAACAAGATATGAAGTAGTAATATTTTACAGCAACATATGTTTAACAAAAATACAGCAATTAAAAACTAAACATTTATTTGCTATCATTTTTTTCAATCTTTTTTAGATTATAAGTGGTGATCAGTCAGCCTTGTTCTCTGAGAAGATTTTGTTAGTTTCATAAAAGAAAATTATCTGTTTACATATACACCCTTCATCTGCCCCCAGATTCATGTCCCTCCCATCTCTGCCCCCCAGATTCATATCCCCCATCTCTGCCCCCCAGATTCATATCCCCCCATCTCTGCCCCCCAGATTCATATCCCCCATCTCTGCCCCCCAGATTCATATCCCCCCCATCTCTGCCCCCCAGATTCATATCCCCCCCATCTCTGCCCCCCAGATTCATGTCCCCCCTCCATCTCTGCCCCAGATTCATGTCCCCCCCATCTCTGCCCCCAGATTCATGTCCCTCCCATCTCTGCCCCCCAGATTCATGTCCCTCCCATCTCTGCCCCCCAGATTCATATCCCCCCCCATCTCTGCCCCCCAGATTCATATCCGCCCATCTCTGCCCCCCAGATTCATATCCCCCCCATCTCTGCCCCCCAGATTCATATCCCCCCCATCTCTGCCCCCCAGATTCATATCCCCCCCATCTCTGCCCCCCAGATTCATATCCCCCCCATCTCTGCCCCCCAGATTCATGTCCCCCCCATCTCTGCCCCCAGATTCATGTCCCTCCCATCTCTTCCCCCCAGATTCATATCCCCCATCTCTGCCCCCCAGATTCATATCCCCCCATCTCTGCCCCCAGATTCATGTCCCTCCCATCTCTTCCCCCCAGATTCATATCCCCCATCTCTGCCCCCCAGATTCATATCCCCCCATCTCTGCCCCCAATGTCATGTCCTCCATCTCTGCCCCCAGATTCATGTCCTCCATCTCTGCCCCCAGATTCATGTCCCTCCATCTCTGCCCCCCATCTCTGCCCCCAATGTCATGTCCTCCATCTCTGCCCCCAGATTCATGTCCCTCCATCTCTGCCCCCAGATTCATGTCCCCTCCATCTCTGCCCCCAGATTCATGTCCCCTCCATCTCTGCCCCCAGATTCATGTCCCCTCCATCTCTGCCCCCAGATTCATGTCCCCTCCATCTCTGCCCCCAGATTCATGTCCCCTCCATCTCTGCCCCCAGATTCATGTCCCCTCCATCTCTGCCCCCAGATTCATATCCCCTCCATCTCTGCCCCCAGATTCATATCCCCCCATCTCTGCCCCCCAGATTCATATCCCCCCATCTCTGCCCCCCAGATTCATATCCCCCCATCTCTGCCCCCCAGATTCATATCCCCCCATCTCTGCCCCCCAGATTCATATCCCCCCATCTCTGCCCCCCAGATTCATGTCCCCCCCCATCTCTGCCCCCCAGATTCATGTCCCCCCCCCATCTCTGCCCCCCAGATTCATGTCCCCCCCATCTCTGCCCCCAGATTCATGCCCCCCCATCTCTGCCCCAGATTCATGTCCTCCCATCTCTGCCCCAGATTCATGTCCCCCATCTCTGCCCCCAGATTCATGTCCCCTCCATCTCTGCCCCCAGATTCATGTCCCCTCCATCTCTGCCCCCAGATTCATGTCCCCTCCATCTCTGCCCCCAGATTCATGTCCCCTCCATCTCTGCCCCCAGATTCATGTCCCCTCCATCTCTGCCCCCAGTGTCATGTCCCCCATCTCTGCCCCCAGATTCATGTCCCCTCCATCTCTGCCCCCAGATTCATGTCCCCTCCATCTCTGCCCCCAGTGTCATGTCCTCCCATCTCTGCCCCAGATTCATGTCCTCCCATCTCTGCCCCCAGATTCATGTCCCCTCCATCTCTGCCCCCAGTGTCATGTCCTCCCATCTCTGCCCCAGATTCATGTCCTCCCATCTCTGCCCCCAGATTCATGTCCCCTCCATCTCTGCCCCCAGATTCATGTCCCCTCCATCTCTGCCCCCAGATTCATGTCCCCTCCATCTCTGCCCCCAGATTCATGTCCGCTCCATCTCTGCCCCCTTATTCATGCCCCCTATCTCTGCCCCTAGATTCATGTCCCCCATCTCTGCCCCCAGATTCATGTCCCCCATCTCTGCCCCCAGATTCATGTCCCCCATCTCTGCCCCCAGATTCATGCCCCCCATCTCTGCCCCCAATGTCATGTCCTCCATCTCTGCCCAGAGATTCATGTCCCTCCATCTCTGCCCCCAGATTCATGCCCCCCATCTCTGCCCCCAATGTCATGTCCTCCATCTCTGCCCCCAGATTCATGTCCCTCCATCTCTGCCCCCAGATTCATGCCCCCCATCTCTGCCCCCAGTGTCATGTCCCCCATCTCTGCCCCCAGTGTCATGCCGTCCTCTCCATCCCTGCCCCGTGTCATGCTGTCCTCTCCATCTCTGCCCCCACTGTCATGCCGTCCCCTCCTTCATCTGCCCTCAGTTTCACGTTCCACATGTGCACACACATTAAACTTACTTTCTCCGACGACTCCGAGTCCTCGCTCCCCCGCCGCACTCTCTCTCTCGAGCTAGTTCACACGTGAACTGCCCGCGCGGGTTTTGACACCGAGAGAGACGTGGCAAGCCGTGTCTCTCTCTGGTTAAAACCCGCCTGTCGCGACCATCGCGGTGGCGGCTTTCCCCTCCGCTGTCGGCTCAAATGAATGAGCCGACATAGGAGGGTGCTGCCGGGGGCTTCCGCCTGAAGATTTAGACGCGATGTGACGTCATCACGTCACATCACGTCTACACAGCAGCGTGTAGCAGCGAGTAGCCGTGAGAGTATTGCACCTCTGCGGCCCGCACAAAAGTCTCAAACTTTGTCTCTTAGAGACAAAGTTTGAGACTTTTGTGCGGGCCGCAGATATGCCTGTAAAGGGCCGCATGTTTGACATGCCTGGTATAGAGCATACAAACTTACAGGTCACAAAAGACAGCAGTTCAATTCAGCCGTACAAAAGATCAATCTGATAGAAGTAGAAGCCAAGGTGGGCATTTTCTAAAATAAACAAGTCAATGTGCTGGTGCAAAAGTGGCACATTTATGGCAAACAGTAGTTTGCTCCAAAACTTTGCCATTTTCTCCATTTTCCAACCTGTATGTCAATTTTTCGAAAAGTGGGCAGAGCAGGATGGAGATTTAGGAAGGCCTGTGACCGCAATCACATTGGGAAAATTGCGCACAACCTGAAAAGTGTGACACGTAAAAATAATCAGCCCCCGGTACTCTGATACTCCTAAATAAAATCGAGAGTGCACAATTGCCTTCAGGAGTCAATTAATTAGTTAATAGAGTCCGTCTGCGCGTAATTTAGTCTCAGTATAAATATACCTGTTCTGTGAAGGCCTCAGTGGTTTGTTACAGAACACTAGTGAACAAACAGCACCACTAAGACCAAGAAATTCACCAGACAGGTCAGAGATAAAGTTGTGGACACGTTTAAAGCAGGGTTAGGTTATAAAAAACATATCCCAAGCTTTGAGCATCCCAAGGAGCCCTGTTCAATCCATCATCCAAAAATGGAAAAAGTATGGCCATGGCATGGCCATTCACCTAAACTAACAGATTGAGCAAGGAGAGCACTGGTCAGAGAAGCAGCCAAGAGGCCTGTGGTGACTCTGGAGGAGCTGTAGAGATCCACAACTCAGGTGGGAGAAGCTGTTCACAGGGCAACTATAAGTGGTGCACTCCACAAATCTAGCATAAAAAAAAACATTGATGGAAGAAAGACCTAAGAAGTGCCATTTGCAGTTTGCCACAAATCATATAGGGCACACAGCAAACATGTGGAAGAAAGTGCTCTGATCAGATGAGACCAAAGCTGAACTTTTTGGCCTAAATGCAAAGCGCTGTGTGTGGTGTAAAAGTAACACTACCCATCACCCTGAGCACATCATCCCCCCCACTGTGAAACATGGTGGTGGTGGTGGCAGCATCATATTGTGGGGATACTTTTCTTCAACAGGGACAGGGAAGCTGGTCAGAGTTGATGGGACAATGGAAGGAGCTAAATAGAGGGCAATTCTAAAAGAAAACCTGTCGGAGGCTGCAAAAGACATGAGACTAGGAAGGAGATTCACCTTCCAGCAAGACAATGATCCTAAACATACAGTCACAGCTACAGTGGAATGGTATAGATCAGGGGTGCCCAATACGTCGATCGCGATCTACCGGTCGATCGTGAAGGATGTATGGGTCGATCGCGGGATGCAGCCAGGGATCCCCGGTGTCTGCTTGTTCACAGCGCAGGCTGAGAATCATCTCTGGACACTGGCAGGCCGGGGCCTTGCACTTGTTCGCAGTAAGGGCTGCGGTGGCCCCGCCTGCAAGTGTCCGGAGATGACTCTCAGCCTGCGCTGTGAACAAGCAGCACCCCGGCTCCCTTTATCCCTAAGAGCGGGGAGCTCGTCATCCCCCGGAGCTGCTGCTGCTGCCCGGCCTGCAAGTGTCCAGAGTGCTTGTTCACAGCGCAGGCTGAGAATTATTTCTGCACACTGGCAGGCCGGGGCCTTACACTCGTTCGCAGTCAGGGCTGCGGCGACTCCGCCTGCAAGTGTCCAGAGATGACTCTCAGCCTGCACTGTGAACAAGCACTCTGGACACTTGCAGGCCGGGCAGCAGCAGCAGCTCCGGGGGATGACGAGCTCCCCACTCTTAGGGATAAAGGGAGCCGGGGTGCTGCTTGTTCACAGCGCAGGCTGAGAGTCATCTCCGGACACTTGCAGGCGGGGCCACCGCAGCCCTGACTGCGAACAAGTGCAAGGCCCCGGCCTGCCAGTGTCCAGAGATGATTCTCAGCCTGCGCTGTGAACAAGCAGACACCGGAGAGCTGTCTCTTGTTCTCACGCTCCGCCCACAGGCCCCGCCCACAAGAAGTGGGTTGTAGATCTTATCCCTTGGTCAGTTTATAAAGTAGCTCACATGCTGAAAAAGTGTGAGCACCCTTGGTATAGAGCAACCCCTGGCAAATATGTACAACCCCTGGCAAATATTATGGAATCACCAGTCCCTGAGTATGTTCCTTCAGTTGTTTAATTGTGTAGAAAAAAAAAAAGCAGATCACAGACATGATAAAAACTAAAAGGCATTTCATATGGCAACTTTCTGGCTTTAAGAAACACTAAAAGAAATCAAAAAAAATAATTGTGGTAGCCAGTAACAGTTAGATTAAGAGAACAAGCACAGAGAATAAATTACGGAATCAGTCAATTCTGAGGAAAAAATTATGGAATCATGAAAAACTAAAACAAAATAACACTCCAACACATCACTAGTAGAGATGAGCGAGTAGTATTCGATCGAGTAGGTATTGATAGAATACTACGGTATTCGAAATACTCGTACTCGATCGAATACTACTCGCTATTCGCAGTAAACATTCGATTCAGAACCAGCGTTGATTGGCCAAATGCTATACTGTGTATAGCATTCGGCCAATCAACGCTGGTTCTGCAGCAGGCTCTTCTTTGCTAGTCAGGAGAGCTGGCAGCTTGGGGTTATGCGGGAGCTGACATTTTCTCATAGGAATGCATTGACCAGCGTTGATTGGCCAGTGTACAACATTCGGCCAATCATCGCTGGTTCTGCCGGAGGCTCATCTGTGAGGAGGCGGAGTCTAAGATCGGACCACAGCAGTCTTCATTGTGGTCCGATCTTAGACTCCTGCTGGAGTCTCATCTGTGATGAGACGGAGTCTAAGATCAGACCACAATGAAGACTGCTGTGGTCCGATCTTAGACTCTGCCTCCTCACAGACGAGACTCCAGCAGAACCAGCGTTGATTGGCTGAATTCTGTACACTGTATAGGATTCAGCCAATCAACGCTGGTTCTGCAGGAGGGAAGCTGAAGTACTATCCTGCGGGTCTATCATTCTCCCCGTGCCGTGTCCTACTCCTTCCACTTTGCTTTTAGGGCCGATTCACATTAGCGCTTGCCTCCCGTCCAGAAGGAGTCCGCAGGAGGACCTCCCGAACGGAATATCAGCGCAACTGCAAGCGCTGTGCATTTAAAGTGCACGGACCCCCATAGACTATAATGGGGTCCGTGTGCTTGCCGCGCATTCGTGCGGGCAGTAAGCTGCAAGCACACAGACCCCGTTATAGTCTATGGGGTCCGTGCGCTTTAACTGCACAGCGCTCCTCCTAAACACTCTTCTCCTGCTATTCGTGGACTTGGTGACTCTCCTTTAGTCAAATAGTGGTTTCCCCTGAAATGAGAATTTTTTCCCATAGACTATAATGGGATTCGACATTCGATCAAGTAGTCGAATATTGAGGCTCTACTCATCGAATATTTCACTACTTGCTCATCTCTAATCACTGGTACTAGCACTATAGTACTAGTACTATACTGAAACTCTTCCCACACACCAATACATCAAGCGCTTTTTTTTTTTTTAAATCTCACAGGTTCTCTTAAAGGGGTTTTCCAGGATATGGGGAATGGGTCCTCCCCGTCTTCCAGCAGTACGCAGAATGGCTTAGGCTGAATTCACACAGAGTTTTTTGTTCAGGAATTTGGTCAGGAATCCGCCTCAAAATCAGCCTCCATAAAAAGCCTCCCAATAGAGTTTGGGAGGCTTTTTTTAGAGGCTGATTTTGAGGCAGATTCCTGACCAAATAGCTCCGTGTGAACTCACCCTTAGCCAGGGAGATGGGGGAGGGGCTAGTAATGGGCGGGATCGCTAGTCAGTGAGGGTAGGGGGGGTTAGATTAGTGAGTTAGGCAGAGTGGGATCTGTTAGGTTAGTGACATGGAGAGAGAGGAGGGGGGCTGAATGAGAGGGAGTTAGTGCAGCAGCTTACACAGGAAGCTGCACAGCAGGAACGTAACAGCATGTAAACAGACACAGAGGATGTAGCAGCAAGCAGAGACACCCACAAATCACTCCAAGCCCTGCTAAAGGTATATGGGTGTATTTATTAACCCATCACGAGAACTAACAGACCTTTATTAAAAAAAAATAAAAATAAATTTATAACTAAAATTCTGAGCAAAGCAGAGTCTGAAACATGTAACAACTCCTAAGAAATTTATTTCGTCATAGACAATATGTGGCTGTAGGTTGGGATGCTCCATTTTTCCTTTGTTCTAACTTTTATAAAGGCCCTTATTGTTTGCCTAAGGGTCATTCCATATCAAGTGATCCAAATATGAAATTTTTTTTACGTGACGTCTTTAGATTTTTTTTCATTTTTGTTTTTATGAAGTACAACTTGAGTTAATTACAAATTAAAAGTTTTGAATTTTTTTCTTTATCCGTTAATTTTTTACAGACTTCTAAATTTTGAAAAAGTGCAAATTTTGGCCTGGTATGGCTTTACATTTTTTTATCATAACTCGGGCTAGAATTAAGATAAAAAGTTGGAAGAGGCATCATTTTTCTCAGAATGATACCAGCTTTCATTTGCTATGTCACAAGATGATGTTTCTTTATATTTTGTTTTGGAGAAATCAAATTCAAAATTTCGATGTGCAATTGTGAAAAAAAGTACGTTTTAAAATTGTGAAAAAATGCATGTGTGTTACTTGTGTTCATGGTTATACTTGTACAGGGTTTCAACTTGGACAATTGTGAAAATGCCCAAGTGAAAATACAGATGTCACTATCACACCTATTACCATTACAGAGAGACATTTCCCCTACTTTTTGCTTATATTTTCTTGGATATTAAAATAAAGAAAAAACACGGATAAATAAAAACATTAAAATATTACCGAAAAAAAAGAGGCAAAAGAGAAAATTGCCCAGTCTTTAAATGATTGAGCCTTGTACATTGGCGTCACATACCCCAACTCCTTCAAGCTGCCACCATAGTGCTGTAGGTGCTGTGACATGCTTACATATCATAGCTTCATTATATTTCGCAGTCATGTGGATACCAAGAAAATGACATTTTCTTCATTATGCAAATTAGGTAGTTGGAGCTCATAGTGCTTTTCCAGAGATCCCCAGGACACAGCTTTCTCTGTTGAAAACATGCCCCTGTACAGCTTTGTTCAACCCCTTGATAGTCCTGCTGCTGTGATGTCATCTGTTCTGTGAAGTCTCGCACATGCGCAGTATGCGCTTGTAGTATTAGGAGTATACTAGCATACAGTTTATATGCGGCTACACATGTGAGACTTTCTGGTGCATACTACACATGCACGAGGCTTCACAGACCAGATGATGACATCACAGCAGCAGGACTATTGTTTTCCACTGGCCAAAAGCTTGAACAAAGCTGTGCATGGGCGTGTTTTCATGAGAGAAAGCTGTACTCGGGGATCTCAGGGAACACCCCTATGCTTCGAGCACCTAATTTGTGTAATGAAAAAAACGTCTATTTTTCAGCATCCACAGGACTGTAAAACATAATGAAGGTATCATACGTATGAATGGCACAGCGCCTACAGCACTATGGTAGCAACCTGAAGGGGCAGAGGAAGGTGATAGACTCCTTTTAATGGTAATATCTGTCTTTGTGTACTGACTTTTGCTAGTTCACACGGAGTTCCACGTGTACACATTCCGTCGCGGCATTCCGCAATGGATTAGGCCCAAATGAATGGGCTGGAGCCTCGCGCCGCGGCAAGATAGGGCAGCTCGCTTCTATTTTTCCACTACTGGCTAGCGGAAAAAATAAGCGAGCGCCTCCCATTAAAGCCAATGGGAGCAGCGGATTTTGAGGCGGATTATGTGTGAAAATCCACTGCCAACTTGTCCCGTGTGAACTAGCCTTACTATACAATTTAGGGCTAGGTCACATGGGCAAGTTGGCAGCGAATTTTGAGGCGGAATCCACCTCAAAATCCGCTGCTCCCATTGACTTCAATGGGAGCCGCTCGCTTCTTTTTTGTATATGTGACTGTTGTTGGTACAATATTTTAGCATTTGGGGGGACCCATATTCAATTTTGCCCAGGACCACACCTTGTTTAATATCTCAGAAAACCGCTTTAAGGCTATGTTCACAATATCATCACAATTTCTGCTTAAAACAAAACCAAAATACAAGATTTATGTCATCCTTAGGCTTATAGAGAAAACAGTGTAAATTGATCAAGTTATTCAAATGTATCTGGATTAAAAACTGTAAGAAAAGAATAAGTACTAAGAAATCATAATGCAACATTTCTCTGCAGCCACCTAGTGCCTATATATATATATATATATATACACACACACACACACACATATATATATATATATATATATATATATCCATCCATATATATGTATAAAAGTATCCATACCTCACAAAATAACCTTCACCCCCACCTTACTAACATCGGTTACGATTAGGGGAAATATAGTATGGTGCAACAAATGAATCTCTCCTTTGGATAATAGAAGGGGTCCCCTTTAAGGCCAAGCACCCCCGTCATTTCAAGGGTTAACTTGATTAGCTATGTTACCAAATATGGGACCATAAGTGACAACTAGTTATATAAACACAAAACCCTGGGTAAGGACTATGCAAAGATGCCACCTCAGGCGTGCCTTCTACTTACTCCATAACATAGAAGAATAAGAAGGCCATATGAACACATATTATCGACGTGTTTTTACCTGCAGCCGGTGGCGGCGCCGCCATCTTGCTCAGCTGCGATGAGAGCGAGCGGATGTGCATGTTGTTACTAGGCAACGGGACGAAGCTTCGGCGGCCGCCATGTTTCATTCCTTCCATTTTCTAACACAGTTGTGGCATGAACAACAACACGTCCTTTTAAAACATTCCGTCGTGAAAGAACTCTGATAGTTCGACATTGTAATACGCTTTACTTCTGTTGTATCTCACGTGAGGGGCATTCCCCTAAACAAAGATGTCGGCGGCTCAGGTTTCCATGCGTTACGTCATCTCCTACCATAGAGTTGTTTAGTGTGTAGACCAAGCGTTACCATCACTTGTCTATACAGCGACCTCAGTGGTGTAATATATGTATGAACTTTATGAATACAGAATTCAAGGTGGCAAAATGGAACCAAATATAGTATGTACAAACAAACTGAAAAGTGAGCTCCAAAATGGATATTAGCCCCTGTATAAAAGGAGAAGCAGGATACAGCCATTACTGGCTCTCACAGGCACAGCATTTATAGGAGCTGAATAATCCAACTGATGTATGTGGCCTGAACCCTACTGATAATAACATACAAGAGTTGGGAGGTTGGATTTCGGGCCAAGGGTCTATTCACACTAGGTTCACAACTCCGTTGGGATTTCCGTTCTTCAGGTCCATTTAGGGACCCAAAAAATGGAAACCCAATCCACTTAAAAAGCTGTTACCTGTGGAAACAGCAGACCCCATAGACTATAATAGGGTCCACCGGGTTTCTATCCGAAAAATGCTGAGAAAAAAGTGCTGCTTTCAGGAGTTTTTTCTCTGCATTTTCAAGTTAAATGGGGAACGGAATCCTTTGCCAAAAAAAAATAAATTCTTAGTGTGACCATATTCTGACACCCATAACCGTTTTATATTTCCATGTACAGGGATGCAAATGGGACAGATGTACTTTTTAGTTATGCCATTTTGGGAAATGTCTATTGCTTTGAAAGCTTTTATTGAAATTTTTAATAAATGGCAAAAAAAAGTAGTTCAACTGTATGGGAAAATATTTATTTTTTATAAGTTTGAGACCAGGTGTTTTTGGACACAGGGATGCCTAATATATTTCACTTTATTTAGGTACTTTTATATGTGTTCTAGGCAGAGGTAGTTATTAGAATTTTTAATTATTTTCATTTCTTTATTTTTATTGCATTTAAAGGGGTATTCCCACCTCACATACTCATCAGTGTTTACTGCTGTAAAATCTTCTTTCTTCCTGGTTTCTTGCATCATTTGGTGGGTGGGGTTTCACATGCAACCTGCCGTTTAGCTCCGCCCCCAAATTTACATGTAGCTCCGCCCACCCATATTGGACTATGAAGTACAGGCAGCAGCAACTCCATTCTGTGTTACATACAGACACTGCCTGTCTCTGCCATAATGAACACAACTGAATTAGCTAGCCTGATAACTGGGAGAACAGAAGAAATGAAAGCAGCTCCTCTCCCCTATCTGCTAACAGGAAGCTAGGTCACGTGGTGTAGACACAGGAATAGCTAGATACACAGGCTCGCTCCCTGCACTTAGCCCTCCTCCCTCCCCCCTGAGAGCAGCAGATACATCACTTGACTTTTGAGCAGATAAGTCAGGGCTGTGGCCACAATGAATTGAATAAAGTAAGATAGTGGAGAAACAAAGCAGTTTTGCTGAAGCAGTGTATTTAGGAAAAGTCTTACATCCACATTAATAAGCAGTATAGATAGGATCCTTGTGATGGGACAACCCCTTTAACCCCCTTACAACCAATGATGTACTCAGTGGATGTGATCACTAATGCATTGCAAATTAATGTCACTACTGTAGTATAGGCTGTATAGAGCAGCCTGTAATAGAAGGAAAGGCCAGACAAGCCTGGGAGCCTTCAATAGGCTACTGATCCCTGACCCCAATATTCCTCCCCAAAATGGTGTCTCAGTCAAAGCTCCAGGGGCCTTAATCCAACGACCAACGCCGGCACTGATTGCGGGTATTAGTGATGGTTCTTTGCTGTATAATACAACCGAAGGGCCACCGTAATAAAAAAAAAAAATCAAAAAATCCTGGCATGTACAGTAATAGGTTTGGCCCTCCAATGTGGGGAAAGGATTAAACCACTTTCTTTGTGGAAGAAATCGCAACGCAGAAATCGCAGCGCAGCATGTCAATTATATCTACGGAAAAACCGGCGGCTTTCCTGTAGATATAATGTTAAGAGAAAGTTCACAGAGGAAAACTCTGTGAATTTTCTCTTAAAAGCGCTGCGGAAATAACCGCAATGCGTTCACGCAGCGGTTCTTTCTGCAGCGCTTTAGTGCTGCGATTACGGCCCATGGGGCCTTAGCCTTAAACAGCTTTACATAAATGAATAGTACATGTGAGTATAGGAAACTTTGTAATATATCTTATTTATGAAATATGTGTCCTTCTCCACTTATCAAGCTTACTTTTTACATATTAGGGTGCATTCACACAATGTCTTTTGGCTCGTAATCTGGCACGTAGACGCCGCGGGAGCTTTTGCGGGCCGTATACGCTCCCATTGATTTCAATGGGAGCGTGGATCATATACACGGTGCTATTTTGCGGCCGTGATTTTGCGGCCACAAAATAGCGCCGCGTATACGATCCCGGCTCCCATTGAAATCAATGGGAGCGTATACGGTCCGCAAAAGCTCCTGCGGCGTCTACGTGCCAAATTACGAGCCAAAAGACATTGTGTGAATGCACCCTTAATCTATGGAGGGGTGAGGTTGCTGGAAAAAGAACAGTAATAGCTGCAGCTGTTACTCTGCCACACTGTTAATGGAAGATTATAAAGATAATCTGTTTTCCCTTAGCCCAAACAGCAGCACAAGATGGGGTATTCCTGCCCCTGTGTGCTGTTAGGACAGGTGGAACTTTTAATTAGCTAACAGTTTTTCCCCCTATAAGAGGCCAGAGTGACCTCCTCCCTCTGTGTTAGTCAAAAAGTATAAAAGGCAATATAACAATACAAACATTACCATAAACAATGGGAGGGAGCCTTGTGCTGCTGTTTGGGCTAAGGGAAAACAGATTATCTTTATAATCTTCCATTCCCCCTACGCCAAACAGCAGCACAAGATGGGGATCTAGCAAGTAAAATCCCAACTAGGGTGGGAGATCTTGGCAAGCAGATGCCAAGACAGAATGTCCGAAGGCTGTGGCCTCTGAGCTGCGCCAGTCCAATCTGCAGTGTCTGGCGAACATCAGATGAAAACTCCAGGAAGCAGCGGAACATATCTGCTCTAAGGAGAGCGAGCGTCTCTCTGACCGGGAAGTTGGTCCAATTCCGGTACTGGTAGGTCTTGAGCGCGAAGAGAGCAAGCGATGGCCTCCCTGATCAATCTTGACAGGGTGGCTTTAACACCTTTGTTACGGCCGTAGGTATTGATGAGCAGGTTCTTCGAAAGGAAGCTGTACAATCCAAATATATGCGCAGATATATGCGACCCTAGGACAAAATCCCTGGATGAACCCAAGTTGAACCCTATCAGGGAAAAAGGTAATGAATGGCTCCGAGGCAGCCAAAGCTTGTAATTCTCCAATCCTTTTGGCAGAGGTAATTGCCAACAAGAAGGTTACCTTGTAGGAGAGATATCAAAGCCCCTGAAGAACCGCAGCCAAGTCCCATTGCGGGACAGGGGGCTGCATCTGAGGGCGGAGCCTAGAGGCCCCTTTAAGGAATTACTTTAATAGAGGATCTTGTTATAACCAGGTCCCTAGAAGAGCGGAAAGTGCTGAAACATGAACCTTCAGGGTAGCTGGAGTTAGCCCCTTATCCAGGTCACTCTGTAGGAACTCCAAGACCGATTCGATAGCAGAGTTATTAAGCTGCCTATCCGAGATCCTTTGGTAACTCCTGTTAGTTGAATCCGCTCTTGAATGGGCCAACGTTCTTAGAACGGCCTGGGATAATCGTCTATCTCCGTATACGATGCGGTCAACCTCCAGGCCATGAGGTTGAACCTGTCCAGGTCCTGGCAGAGCTGTCAGTTCAGAATTACCAGGTTTTGGACTTGTGGAAGCCTCCAGTAGGTCCCTTGACTCATTAGGATGAGGTGGGTAAACCATGCCCTTTTTTGGCCAGAACGGCATGATCACTATTGCCGAAGTCTGTTCCTGCCTGAGTTTCGCCAATACCTTCGGAATCATCAGAATAGGAGGAAAAACGTATGCCAGTTTGAACCTCCAAGGTATTGACAGGGCATCTACCGCCAAAGGATTGTCTTCCCGGTAGAGGGAGCAAAACCTTGTCACTTTGGCGTTGTACTGGGTGGCCATCAGGTCCACCTCGGGGAGACCCCACATCTCAGTGAGATGATGAAAGATGTCCGGATTTAGGGACCATTCGCCTGTCATCACCAGGCCTCTGCTTAGCTGATCCGCAAGGATGTTCAGCCCACCTTGAATATGAACCGCTGATAGTTGTGAAAGATTCCTCTCCACCAGGAGAATATTAGATTTGTCACCTGCAGAAGCGAGGGGGATCTGGTTCCCCCCTTGTTTGCTGATATATCGGACTGCTGTTAAGTTGTCTGTTTCACTCTCACAGCTTTCCCTTGCAGGTGGGGTGCAAACATTAGAAGCACACGGTGCACCGCAGTGAGCTCTCGCCAGTTGGACAAATGAGCCTTCTCTAAGCTGGTTCCAGGTCCCACGTACCGGGGTCTCCCCCAGAAGCACTCCCCATCTTGTGAGGGAGGCATCTGTGGTCAACAGGGTCCAGGATGTCTGGACCGTGGATTTCCCGTCTCTGAGCTGGGACCACCAAGCCAGTGATCGACGGGTTCTGATGGATAACTGGATAGGCTTCTGTAGCCCCGAAGGACTGTGGTTCCCGACTCTCAGGATCTCGCACTGTAAGGGGCGCATGTGCCATAGGGCCCACAGAACTGCCTTGATGGCTGCGGACATGAGACCTAGGACCTTCATGGCGGTCCTGATAGTAACCTTCCGGGTTGTGGATAGGTGATGAGCCGCTTGACCAATCTTCTCCTTCCAAGGAGGAGGCAGGGAGATCATCATGCTGAGAGAATCCAAGATAAACCCAGAAATTGAATCGGGGTAGATGGAACCACTACCGACTTCTGCCAGTTTATTAGCCAGCCCAGCTCATTTAGGAAAGCCACAGTGGATTCCAACTGTGTGGCAAGCACCTCCTTTGACCGGGCTTTTAGGAGCCATTCGTCTAGTTATGGGACAATAAGATCCCTTGGAGGCGCAGGGCGGCTACGACCGGGGCCACTACCTTTGTGAAGGTGTGGGGGGCCAAGGATTTGCCGAATGGGAGAACTGTCTAGATAAAGTTGCTTGATGCCCTGGAGAGGGAGGGTCCTTACGTATTTGTCTGGCTTGAACAAGTTGAAGGACCGATGGATCTTGGATAAGCCGTGATCAGGCGGACATATGATGAGACCAAATAGCCTACCCAGCCGATCTAGATGTGCTCTCCTCAGAGAGGGAGGCATAGGTAGTCAACAGGGTCTGGCGTTAGATGGACCGTGGACACTCTCCACCAGAGAGGGATGCATCAGTGGTCAACAGGGTCCAGATAAATTGGACCGTGGACTCTACATTCAATTTCATGTTCCTCCTATGGAACGCTTATCTGGATGTTCTCTCCACCAGAGAGGGAGACATAGGTAGTCAACAGGGTCCGGCCTTAGCTGGACCGTGGACACTCTCCACCAGAGAGGGATGCATCAGTGGTCAACAGGGTCCAGATAAATTGGACCGTGGACTCTACATTCAATTTCATGTTCCTCCTATGGAACGCTTATCTGGATGTTCTCTCCACCAGAGAGGGAGACATAGGTAGTCAACAGGGTCCGGCCTTAGCTGGACCGTGGACACTCTCCACCAGAGAGGGATGCATCAGTGGGCAACAGGGTCCAGGTAAATTGGACCGTGGACTCTACATTCAATTTCATGTTCCTCCTATGGAACGCTTATCTGGATGTGCTCTCCACCAGAGAGGGAGACATAGGTAGTCAACAGGTTCCAGCCTTAGCTGGACCGTGGACACTCTCCACCAGAGAGGGATGCATCAGTGGGCAACAGGGTCCAGGTAAACTGGACCATGAACTCTTCATCCAATTCCACTTTATTCCTATGGAACTTTTCTCTAGATTCGCCCCACTAGTGAGAGAGGGGCGTTTATAGTCAACAGGGTCCAGCGCTAGCTGGACCATGGACATCCCGTCCTTAAGATGGAACACCACCTGGATGAAAGACAAATTTTGAGGAATAACTAAATTGGCTTGACCCAGACTGCTGAGTTTTTTGTCAGCTGGATGACACAGCCTCCTCCATCCAATTCCTCATTGCCCGTATGGGAATCTCCTGTAGATGCGCTCTCTACCGGAGAGGGCTGTCTCTGTGATCAACAGGGTCCAGACTATCTGGATATAGACATCCAGCCCTTAAAATGAAGCCCCTCCAGGCCCCACGGGTTGTGATTCCAGGCCTCAGACTTACCTTCTGCAGGCCACATGCGCTATATGGCCCAAGGGACTGCAACTGCAGACCCTGACATAAGATCCAGTAACCTTTGGCAGTTAGGATGGAAACCCGCTGTATCACCTATAAATAATGCACTGCTGATATGATCTTTTCCCACCTAGAGGAGGGAGATTTTCAAGCAGACAGAGTCCAGCATGAAGTTTAGAGACTTTCTCCATGTGAATGGACCATGAGAACCACAAGTACCTTATTAACTTTTTTTTTTTTTTTTTTTTATATCACAAATGCAAAGTGCAACTGGGATTGAACCCAGGATACTGTGGATTCAGGCATACAAGTCTGTAACCCTACAGCTTGAGCCACTAGGGCTTCTATTTCTAAGTAAGACCTCTTATGAAAACTGGGAGGGAACCTTACCAGAAATCTGCATGTACTCCTTCACCCAGGAGATGACAACAATAAATGAAGGGCTCCTAGCTGGAGGACCCCGTACTGACAGCAGTGCAGACATGCATAACCTTACAACAAATTGCCTTAGAGCATCCACCATCATGTGAGCAATAAGCAAATATGCACCTAATAAGTAATGATAGTACATAGGTATATGAACCCTTCCTTTAGGTTCACAGCATATAGTCCCCGCTTAGGAATTAAATGCACATTGAAAAACCGTAAGAAATACAAAAATTTGGTTGGATCTTACCATAATGGCGGTGAATCGACTTCGATATTGTGAAGTTGACAGAGTGCCCATAGCAAATAGAAATTAGTGCTTTTAGTCTCTGCAGTGAACACAGAGGGAAAGCTGAAAGAGGACACGGCTTACCTTACTGCAGGGCAATAAATGAACTGCAGCTGAAAAAGTCAGTAACCTGCACAAGGCAGGTAAGACAAAAGACTGCAGTATAAACCTAGATCTTTCACTCAGAAAGAAGGGAAAGAGAAGAAAGGATCTAAGACACCTTATTCTAAACCATAGAGGAGGCCACAGCCTCCTCCACCTGTCCAGTCGCACAGGACAGAAAAAAACACAGAGGGAGGAGGTCGCTCTGGCCTCTTATAGGGGGAAAAACTGTTAGCTAATTAAAAGTTCCACCTGTCCTAACAGCACACAGGGGCAGGAATACCCCATCTTGTGCTGCTGTTTGGCGTAGGGGGAAAGGGATTCTATCACTGGCTATTGTGATTTAAATAAGCATATATTTGCATAGCCTTTACCACACATACCTTTTACTTAGTAATCCTCACAGCCAGTGGCGTAACTAAGAATGGGGCCCCGTGGTGAACTTTTGACATGGGGGCCCCCCTACAACTGATGGTGAAGGCCCCAACCAACCCCCCTCTCCCTCGCATTCCTGCACGCTCTATTTTGCCCCATCGTGGCCCCTGCACATACTATTATGCAGGGCCGGCTCCAGGTTTTTATGGGCCCTTGGGCGACAGAGCCTCAGTGGGCCCCCTTGTGGAGGAGGCAGGGGAGTCGGGACACTGCACGTCGCAGATGAAGTGAGTGACGTCACGCAGGAGTGTGGCGTCACCAACGCCATACCTCTCTCTTCTAACTTTTGAAGAGTAGAAAGGGGGATAAAATGTGCGCGCTCTGCGTGCCGCAGCAAATTTAGCTCTGCCCACTTTTATGTTGACTCCGCCCATTCTCACTCATTTTTCGTGTGCTCCCACAGTATAATCCTCCTACAGTCACCCGTAAATTATATGCCCCCCTCCATCTCTCCCCCAGTTTCATATACACCCTTCCTCTGCCCCCAATTTCATGTCCCTCCTCCATCTCTGTCCCCAGTTTCATGCCATTCTCCCCACTTCATCTGCCCACAGTTTCATGTCCCCCCGTCTCTGCCCCAGTGTCATGCCGTTCTCCCCCTTCATCTGCCCCAGTGTCATGCCGTTCTCCCCCCCTCATCTGCCCCAGTGTCATGCCATTCTCTCCCCCCTCATCTGACCCAGTGTCATGCCGTTCCCCCCCTTCATCTGCCCCAGTGTCATGCCGTTCTCCCCCCATCTTCCCCAGTGTCATGCCATTCTCCCCTCCCTTCAACTGCCCCAGTGTCATGCCATTCTCTCCCACCCTCATCTGCCCCAGTGTCATGCCATTCTCCCCCTCTCATCTGCCCCAGTGTCATGCTGTCCCCCCCCCTCCTTCATTGCCCCAGTGTCATGCCGTTCCCCCCCTCCCCTTCATTTGCTCCCCAGTTTCATGGGCCCCCTTCATTATGTTCCACCTTAATGTTTAACACAAAAAAAACCCACTTACACTCACCTTCCATCGCTCCCCCGCCGCTCCTCTCTCCGCTCTCACGCCATTCACATAGTTGTAGGCGCGATGTGATGCAATGTTGCTGAAACTGGGACAGGCAAGTTCTGGGGCGGGCAGGTGCCAGGGGGCCCCCAGAGGTTCTGTGGGCCCCGGCACTTGCCCGACTACGCCGTGTGCTGACGCCGGCCCTGCTATTATGTCCCATAGTGGCCCCTGCACAGTATTATGCCCCACTGTGGACACCCATGAACAATTATTATACTCTGGGGTCTTTTCAGATGCCAGAGTATAATAATTGGAGACCAAGGGGGGGATACCAAAACAAAAAAACACTATTACTTACCTATCCCTGGCTCCGCTGCACTCCTCGGTGGTGTTGGCCATATTCAATGATGTCCGGGATGTCACATGACTCGAAGCCTGTCTGGAGCCCAGAGAGGTAATTAACAGTGGTTTTTTTATGTTAACTTACCTCTCCTGGGCCTCCAATCATTGTAGTTGGGGATATGAAAGGACCTCGAGTATAATAACACTGTTTGTCGGGCCCACAGCGTCACTTACCGATCCCGGCCTCTGCCAGGATCGTTGAGTAAATAGGGCTTGTTACCGTCTGGAGTTACTTCAGCCGGAAATGGCCTATTAAGAAAAAAAACAAAAACGCAGTGGTAGTGGCCCCTAATGTCTCGGGCCCTGTGGCAGCTGCTACCTCAGTAGTTACATCCTTGCTCCCAACAGTTTTTGAATTAGCCCGCTTTTATTGATATCCTAATTAGCCTCCAGGGTGCACAGTATGTCACTGTCACTCTCTGAGTGCTGCTTGTGTGAGCTGTGTACAGAAGGGGAAGGTGAGAGCAGGGAAGGCTGATGAGTCGTCATCATCAGCAGCAGCGGCAGCCTCCAGCATAGTGTATTTCCTTCTCCTTTCTAGTATCTGTAGCAGTGATACCACATCGATAGTACATGGGTCAGCGCTGGGCAGTTTTCATCAGAGTGGCAGAACTAGAGACATAGCCCATTGAGCTCTGCTTTTTTCCCCTGACACTTCAAGCTTATATGTATATTGTGAAAAAAAATGTGATTTTAGGGGCAACACGGTGGCTCAGTGGTTAGCACTGCAGCGCTGGAGTCCTGGGTTCAAATCTTGCCAGGAACAACATCTGTGTTCTGTCCCCACATGAGTCGAATGAAGATGTGGCAGGTATATAGGGGCTGGGAGAGGTCCTACCTTCGTTTCCTCAATGCAGGGCAGACAGGACCATGTTGCTCAGCGTCCGGAGAGATGATGCACATCAGGAATGGTGAAGTTCAGGCTTGTTTATTTGGAAGACTGGACGTACAGCATGTGATGGTAATGCAGCACTTCTCCAGGAATACAGGTGTAACAAGCAGGATGGTACAGCAAGTGTGAGCAACTACTCATAAGTGTAGTTTGTGACAAGTGAGTGTGAGTATGTGTGGTCGAAAACTGATGCCTTCTGCTGCTCAGTCCAAGGGTGTCTCTCCCAGAGAAAATGGAGACTAATGATAAGTGAAAACAGGAAACAGCTACCCTTGAACCAGGAAGTGAAGGCATGTACAGAATTAATTAACTACAGGCTGTAATACAGAAAAAGGTGGCAGCAAGCATTACAAAGAATACAATCTATGAATGAACGGTATGATTACACCTAGATGAAACAGCACACTCCCCGTCTGAAATTCCGTAAGGGATTTCACTACATATATTTTTTAAAGTTCAATAACCTAGAAAACAAACACAAATATGCATGCAACATAATAATAACTTCAAACAAGGTAGATGACAGGCAGTTCCTGAGATAATCCAAAGATACCCATCTTCGGATCGGAGAAGCCGCACTAGGCCAAAGTATCTCCGACCCAGTTGTAATCCAATGAACAAAGTATTAGGGTAGTGTTCTGTTCATGGTTCATCCTACCAGAATGTCCTTGGTAGAGAGTGGTTTATGGCAAACATGCCAACTGTGACAGTCTTTGTCTTCATGTAAGTTGTTATAAGATCTCGCAATGTGGACTAACCTTGCTATAGACTTGACAAGTTTCATCCAATTGGAGAAGCGTTCAAAGCGCTGGCAACCGAGGCTGGAGATTGTTTTAGTGTTCGTTGTCAAAGCACTAACCTCGGAGCGGACTTCTGGGTCACCATCCGGATCCTGAATGCTGAAGACTTCCTGGACACATTCACTTCCCTTCTGTTCCAACAGAAACTTAGGACCTGAAAGCCAAGAAGAGTTAGCGAAGGAACTTATAGACATAGTGGCATGGTCAGCTGGATTAAGTTCGGATGGGATATAGCGCCATTGTTCGGGCTTGGAAGATCTCCTTATTCTCTCAATGCGGTTACTGACGTACACATAGAAGCGCCTTGTTTGGTTGTAGATGTAACCTAAGACAATCTTACTGTCACTGTAGTATTGTACGTTATCTATGTTGACGTCCAGCTCGTGCTGTATAAAGTCTGCGAGTTCTACTGCAAGCACGGTCCCACAGAGCTCAAGCCTGGGAATAGTGTGTTCAGGCTTGGGAGCTAACTTAGCTTTGCCGAAAACGAACCCAACGTGATCTTGATTGTCGGGTCCCGTCACCTTCAGATAGGCAACTGCTGCAATGGCCTCCATGGATGCATCCGAGAACACATGGAGTTCCCTTCTAGTGCTAGCAGCGAGTGAGGTTCTGGCGTAACATCTTGGTATATGGATTTCATCCAAGGCACACAAAGATTGCTTCCAGGTTTCCCATTTTGATTCCTTATCAGGGGGAAGTGGGGCATCCCAGTCTTTGACTGTTTCGGAAAGTTGTCGCAGAAGAGATTTACCTTGTATGGTTATTGGTGCTACGAATCCCAGTGGGTCGTATAAGCTATTCACCACTGACAGGACAACACGTTTAGTGAATGGTTTATCTGCGCAGTTGATTTGGAAACTGAAGGTGTCGGCTGACAGGTTCCACCTTAAGCCTAGGCTTCTCTGCACAGGCGGACAATCTGATCCCAGGTCTATGTCCTTGAATACTGGAGCATAGTCGCTCGACTCAAAGGCTCTCATGACAGCCGGGCTGTTTGAAGCAATTTTGTGCAGTCTAAGATTAGCTCGGTACAGCATACCTTGGGTCCTCTTGAGTAGGTCGATCGCCGCTTCTTCTGTGGGTAGAGATTTTAGTCCATCATCTACATAGAAGTCTTTCTCTACAAAGTCTCTGGCGTCTATTCCATATTCGGACTCTCCTTCTTGTGCGGTTCTCCGCAGACCATAGGTTGCCACTGCAGGGGAGGGGCTGTTTCCGAATACGTGCACCCTCATGCGATACTCCACCATTTCTTTGCTGGGGTCATTGTCCTTGTACCACAGGAACCTGAGGAAATTCCTATGGTCCTCTCTGACTATGAAACAGTGAAACATCTGTTCAATGTCAGCGGTGATGGCAATGGGCTCTTTCCGGAACCTCATCAACACTCCTACTAGGTTATTTGTTAGATTAGGACCTGTGAGGAGGACATCGTTGAGAGATACGCCTTGATGTTTGGCACTTGAATCAAAGACAACTCTAATTTGCTTAGGTTTCCGTGGGTGATACACTCCGAATGAGGGTAGGTACCAGCACTCCTCATTTTCCTTTAAGAGAGGCGCTGGCTCCGCATGGTTATGCCGGAATATTTTGCTCATAAAGGTGATAATGTGTTCTTTCATCTCCGGTTTGTTGCTAAGTGTACGCTGGAGGGAGTTGAATCTGGACAAGGCTTGTTCACGATTGTTCGGGAGTCTTACCCTGGTGGCTCGGAAGGGTAAGGGAAAAACCCAGTGATTAGTCTTGTCTTTAAGGAACTCATTGTCCATTATCCTGACAAATTCCTTGTCTTCCATTGATGGGGCTACCTTGTTGTCATCCTTAGTTGTATGAAACACTGATTTTCCCAAGTCGTCTGCATAGGGAGAAGGAATGGCATCAGGTAGTTGTACGGGATCCGGAGGCTTCTCTTTCACATCATAGTGACGAGGGCATGGTTTGCAGAAAGTAGTTCGACCGTCCCGGCGTACATAGGTCTTAAAGGAATCGACACTTGTTCGGTCCAAGCACACATTTCCTATGATTACCCACCCTAAGTCGAGTCTCTGTGCGTAGGGGGCGTAGTCAGGACCATTGCACTGTTGGCGGACCTTATGTATCCTTAAGTTGTCTCTGCCAAGCAGAAGTAGGATTTCAGCGTCTGTATCCATAGGTGGGATAACGTTGACTAGGTGCCTTAGGTGTGGTTGATGGAACGCAGCTTCTGGGGTAGGAATCTCATCCCTTTGGTTTGGTATTTGATCGCATTCGATTAGCATAGGTAGGGGTATTTCTACGCCTCCAATGATGGGAGAAGCGATGAAACCTTGTGCCCTCCTGCCGCTAGTTTCTATGCGGCCTGAGCAAGTGTTCAGAGTGTAGGGCATCGCTGGTCCTTTGATTCCAAAGGCTTCAAAGAACTTAGGTCCAGCTAAGGATCGATTGCTCTGATCGTCAATGATGGCATACATTTTTACTGCATTCTCTGGTTGCCCTTCTGGATAAACTCTGATTAGGCATATCCTAGCACAACATTTATCACTTTGGCTCTCCCCACATACTTCTGAGCATGAGCAGGAGACCGCTGTGGTAGACTTGGTGTTAGCCTGTGGCTCCCCGCCATGGCTTGTAGCCGGACTAGAGGTAACTGCGACTGCTGGATCGCTAGTGGCTGAGGTTGGATGCAAAGCTGATGGGTGTTTGTCACTATGACACTCTTCACACTTAATGGCAGATTTGCAGTCCTTGGCCATGTGTTCTAAAGAGGCGCAGCACTTGAAACACACCCCAAGTTCACTGAGTATTTTCTTGCGCTCCAGCATAGTTTTGGACCTGAAGCCTCTACATTTGTTCAACGAGTGTGGTTTTTTGTGAATGGGACACTCACGATTGAAAGATTTATCTCTTGAGGAAACAGTGTGCTGTTTATCAGTGGGTACCGCAGGTAGTGGCAGGTTAGTCTTTCTGACACTTACACTGCTCTTCAAATCCTTGCGTTTATGTGTGACGCTTTCATACCTTGGTGAGGATGTTGCTGTGGCTACGGTGTTAGACTCCAAGAAGTCTAGGCTAGGGTCATTCCTCATTTGGGCCTGCTCGTCAATGAACTTGCAGAATTGAATGAATGGAGGAAAGGTGACATCATGTGACCGTTTGTACCTGGAGACACATACCGCCCACTTCTCTTGCAGACTATGTGGCAGCTTTGAGACGATTGGGTTCACCCCATGGGCGGTGTCTAGGTAGCACAATCCAGACAGACGAGGATCCCTTTTTGCAAGTTCCAGCTCCATAAGCAGATTGCTCAAGTCCAGAAGCTTGTGGGCTTCCTTAAGGTTGATCCTTGGAACATTTTGCAGTCTCTTGAATAGGGACCTTTCTATGGCTTCAGTGCTGCCATAGGTTCTTTCAAGTCTTAGCCAGGCAGCAGCGAGACCTGATTCCGCTTGCCCCACATAGACAGTCCGAAGGCTTTTGATACGGTTTGAGGAGTCAGGACCCAACCATTTGACCATAAGGTCGAGCTCCTGTTCCGCAGATAGGTTGAGGTCAGCAATGGCGGCCTTGAAAGTAGCCTTCCAGGCTCTGTAGTTCTCTGCACAATCATCAAACTTTGAGAGGCTGGTACTGATCAGCTCTCTGCTCACCATAAACCTGGCAAATTCAAACATGTCTGATCCTTCACTCCTTGTTGCCGTGTTAGCTTGTGGTGCTCCTTGGGCGTATAAGCTGTGTGGCGTGAAAGGGTGAATCGCTCCCGGGTAGAATGATGTCGCTGCAGGGTTGAGCTGTGGTTTAACCTCTGGAGATTTCGATGACTGCGGCTTGAACTGTGAAGATGGGCTGGAATGCGTATTGTGGTCGTCTTGTGATGATTGCTGCTCCTGAGGGGACACATTATGGCATTGGTCTTGGGTCTCTGCAGATGCTGTGGGTAACACTGGCACAGTAGGTTGGGCTGACATGGATGTTTCCACATTGTCGGGTAGAATGTCACTGGAGAAGGCATGTGCTGCTGATATCTGTCTCTGTACATAGACGCTGGTACGAACAGCTGGATCATCTTCTTCCAGTGGTGGTAGGCAAATTGGGTCGAGGTTTTGCTTCAAAGCTTGCTCGAGTATTGTTACTTCAGCTAATGCGATTTTTTCCTCCATTTCTGTTTGAAGGATCTTTGCTTTGGCCTCTGCCTCTGCTTTCTTTTCTGCATAGGAACGTCTTAGTTTGGATCGCTCTGCGTTTAAACGAGCCTCTAGAATTCTGTCGCTGAGGGTAGAAGTTCTTGAGCAGGATGATCTGTGTGATCGAGAAGAGTGCTTGGATGAGCCTGACCTGTTGGATCTGGCTTCTTGCAGATAAGTGATACGGAGCTCTGCTTTATCTTTGGCGTTTTGCACAGCAGCGTCCCTTTCTCTGTTTACAGAATCTGCCTTGCTTAGCTCTGATAAGGCTTCGTCAATATTAGAATCTTTTAGGAAGGCAGCGTACCTTGTGGATAACCTCTTGTACCTTCCATAGGTCGCATCTAGCCGTTTTATAGTGTCCTGTAGACTAGCTGCATCATTTTTGTGGCGTTGGATGCTTGACATGAGGGAGGTGACTCGTTCCCATAGGTCATGCAGGTTGTCATTGAACTCATCCTTCATGTAACGGTAGTTCTCAAGGACCTTTACGGTTGGCTTAAAAGAGCGTACAGGTCGTGAGTCTTGGCCTGCTTCTGGTGCTGACTCTACTTCCCGTTCTTCATGGTAAGCAGTATCGGGTTGTATTTGATCTGTTTCAACACTGGGAGACAATGCAGAGTCCTTTTCGGCCATTTTGGTTTAAGGTGCGCTGTCTCTTTAAGAAACTGGACTTTTGAATTGGGGCCTGGAAACCGCAGTGCAGCTTAGTTAAGGTGTTCTGACAAGATTCCCAAGCTGTTTTTGGAGAATCGTGGGGTTTTGCAGTCCGACAATCTGCAGTAATGTTGTATAACATACAGAGAGTCTCTATACACAATGCAGGCTAGGGTGACACTGCAGACAGTTTCTTAGCAGAGCAGAGTTGTGGTATATGGGCAGGCAGAGGGGTTACTACAGGTTGGGGCCGGGCTTTAAGGCAGTTTTCGACTGTTCTGTCCCCACATGAGGCGAATGAAGATGTGGCAGGTATATAGGGGCTGGGAGAGGTCCTACCTTCGTTTCCTCAATGCAGGGCAGACAGGACCATGTTGCTCAGCGTCCAGAGAGATGATGCACATCAGGAATGGTGAAGTTCAGGCTTGTTTATTTGGAAGACTGGACATACAGCATGTGATGGTAATGCAGCACTTCTCCAGGAATACAGGTGTAACAAGCAGGATGGTACAGCAAGTGTGAGCAACTACTCATAAGTGTAGTTTGTGACAAGTGAGTGTGAGTATGTGTGGTCGAAAACTGATGCCTTCTGCTGCTCAGTCCAAGGGTGTCTCTCCCAGAGAAAATGGAGACTAATGATAAGTGAAAACAGGAAACAGCTACCCTTGAACCAGGAAGTGAAGGCATGTACAGAATTAATTAACTACAGGCTGTCATACAAAGGACAGCAGGTGGCAGCAAGCATTACAAAGAATACAATCTATGAATGAACGGTATGATTACACCTAGATGAAACAGCACAATCTGCAAGGAGTTTGTATGGTCTCCCTGTGTTTGTGTGGATTTCCTCCCATATGCCAAAGACATACTGATAGGAGAAAAAAAAAAAGTACATTGTGAGCCCTATATGGGGCTCACGATCTATGTAAAAAAAAAAATGTGATTTTTATGTAAATGAATCAGAGATCCCTACATTTATAGTTGTGAAGGTGCTTATGAGTCTGTCCATTGCTAGCTACTGGGGCTGTAGCTTCCATTTCCTTGCTGACAGACTCCCTATAATGGCAAATATGGATTAAAATGTATATGGTTGCATCCAGTGGTGTAACTAAAGTCTTGAGGGCCTGGTTGCAATCTTTTGTCCGGGGCCCACTACCACATCCCTACAGTGAATTCTTGATAGTGATGACTACAGGCGCTATGGAGTTTAATCAACCTTATTATGGTCAGGGTAATCTGTGGGTCTCCTTGGCTTTTTGACCAGATGGAAGCTGCAATCTCAATACTGATGCCAGCACTTATGGGCCCCTAAGGGCTCGTTCACACGGGGGGCGGTGGGGCGGATTTTGGCACCGAGAGTGATGCAGGGAGCCGCGTCACTCTCAGGTCAAAACCCGCCTGCCACGACTGTCGGTCGATTCCGGAGGTTGCTGCCGCCAGGCGGAAGCTGCAGCTCAGCGAGCCACGGAATCTGCCTGAAGAAAGGGCAGAACGCTAGTGGTCTCCATAGACCACCATTGTATGGAGGCGGATTTTGAGGCGAAATCCGCTGTCAAAATTCGCCTCCTTGCCACCGTATGAACTAACCCTTAGGCTCCCCTGTGCAACTGCATCCTCTGCACCCCCTCAAGGTACGCTCTGGTTGCATCTTCAAAATGAGAATGATCATTCACTAGATAATCATTGATTCAACAGCCTATCTAAGGAGCATGACCAACTTTACCTGCAATACTGATAGTTTCTATAAATAACATCTACAGTGCAGTTAAAACAACACATATTTACTGTGTATATTTCGCCACAAACACAGAGATTTACAATTTTGATTCTGGTTTCTTAGAGTTTCTTCACATAATGTGCCTGAAACATTTGACAAAATATTGTTTTCTTGAGATATGCCAGAAATATTTGCATTGAGATTCATGACAAGACAGAGAGGCTTTGCAATCTGTTGCCTGAAATGCAAGTATGTGCTTTTAATTTCAGTTGCTTGATTCTTTGACAGCTAAATATGTGATACATAAATGTACCATCATTGTCTTGAAAAGACCAGCTATTCCCATAGACAACAACTGCTATCCAGACCTGCTACAGTTATTAATACCAAATCTTCTTCTGGTTTTGTTCAAGGCATTTAAATATAATGTATTATGACTAGAAATGAGCGAACAGCGTTCGATCGAGTACATGTTCGATCGGATATCAGGCTGTTCGAGATGTTCGATTCGAGTTGAACACCAGGTGGCAAGCTCACTAAAAATTTGATTCCCCTCCCACCTTCCCTGGCGCTTTTTTTGCACCAATAACTGCACAGGGGAGGTGAGACAGGAACTACGACAATAGTGGCATTGAAAAAAAATCGGAAAAAGGAGTTGGCTGGCTAAATCAGGTGACCTCCAATTTATATGAATAGTGGATTTAATATCCAGGTCATATGAGACTGTGAACTATGTGACTGTGAGACAGGGACAGATGTACAGGCAGGGTTAGCTAGGGATTACCTTTATTTAGGTGGGAATGTCACTCACCCAGCTCTTTGGGGCTCTATCTGGTCGGGATCCCTGTCAGCTTGCGATATGCAGGAGCTGACTTTTCCCCATAGGAATACATTGACCAGCGTTGATTGGCCAAATGCCATACAGTATACAGCATTCGGCCAATCAACGCTGGTCAATGCATTCCTATGGGAAAAAGTCAGCTCCCGCATATCGCAAGTTGACAGGGATCCCGACGTAATACAGTGACTTGGGCATGTTAGATGCCCCCAGACATGCTTCCCCTGCTGTCCCAGTTACATTCCAGGGTGTTGGCATCATTTCCTGGGGTGTCATAGTGGACTTGGTGACCCTCCTGAGTCGAATAGTAGTTTCCCCTAAACGAGTATTTATTTCCCATAGACTATAATGGGGTTCGATGTTCAATCGAACAGCCGAGTATTGAGCAGCTACTCGAATCGAACTTCGAACATTTCACTGTTCGCTCATCTCTAATTATGACAGTTTAGACAGAACACAAGGGTGGTGTGGTCAGAGGAGAGTGGTAAGTCCTCTGTATCTAGTACTGTCAAGACCTTTCATAAGTTTAATGGATGGATTGCAAATGAAAGCTTTCCATGTGTGCAGTTTTCTTTTTTATTTACTATAGAATCATCTGATGTCACCATTTTTTTTTTTTTTTTTGATGGGGGGAGCAGGTTAGTCAGGCATACAATGAATGGAAATATACAAGTGCATAGTGATTCTTTAGGCTATACACACAAGTCATTTTGACATCAAAACCCACACTAACTTCGTATCCGAATTTTGTCAAATTACACTCACTGACAAAAAAATAATGCACCCAGATAGAAATGTTGGATTTCTGAAAAATGTGGCATGCAGATATGTCTCAGGCAAATATGTGAATGATTAAAGGTGTGGCCTTATTAGACACTGGGTCTTGCCACACAAGGGTGTAAAGGGGCTTCCCGTGCTTTCCTACACAAAGGCTCTTACAAGCTACTTTTGGGTAGTGTACCTCTTGATGATAGGTCTATGACCTTTACAATACATTTAAGAACATTTTCCTCAATTTACAGACTTTCAGATGGGGCGCATCATTGGACAAAGAAACTGAATGGTCAGTTCAACAAAATACGTGTCATCTAAATTATTTTGACCTAGCTGTTTGGAGGTGTTGGAGACAGTGGTTACATGAGGGCACGCATGATGCCACATCCCAAGCTTAGGGTAGCAAACAGTGGTCTAAGGGGCATAACTACCCTAGAAGCAGCGGAGGCAGCTGCCACAGGGCCCGGGCCATTAGGGGGCCCAGTGACAACCGCTACCGCTGCGTTTTTTTTTTGTTTGTTTTTTAATAGGCCGTTACGGGCCCTATTCACTTGCCGATCCTGGCTGGGCCGGGATCGGTAAGTGACACCGCGGGCCCCACAAATACTATCATTATACTCGGGGGTCTTTGCAGACCCCCGAGTATAATGATCGGAGGCCCAGGAGAGGTAAGGGAACGTAACAAACACTGTTACTTACCTGTCCATGATCCTGCCAGGCCTCCTTCCTGACGTCCTTTCTGACGTCACATGAACCCAGCCTGCGTCCCGGGTCATGTGACATCTGATGTCATTTCAGAAGGACGGCAGCGGAGAAGACAGCGTAGGAGCCGGGGACAGGTAAGAAACAGAATTTTTTTATGTTTTTATTCCCCCGGGTCTCCAATTATTATACTCTGGGGTCTGAAAAGACCTCAGAGTATAATAATTGTTTATGGGCGTCCACTATGGAGTATAATACTGTGTGCAGGGGACACTATAGGGGATGATACTGTGTGCGGGGGCCAGTAAGGGACAAAATACTGTGTGCAGGGGCCAGTAAGGGACAAAATACTGTGTGCAGGGGCCAGTAAGGGACATAATACTGTGTGCAGGGGCCGCTATGGGGCATAATACTATGTGCAGGGGCCCCTAAGGGAAATAATAGACTGCGGAGGAGGGGGACGGTCGAGGTCTCTGACGTCGGTTGCGGGGGGGGGGGGGGGGGAGGCATGTCAAAAGTTCGCCACGGGGCCCCGCCATTCCTAGTCACACCACTGAGTGGTCTCAATGTGCTACAATTGCCTGGAGCATCCCCAGACATGTCTCCCATCAAGCACATCTGGAATTACCCTTTATATCCTGTATGGGTGTGGTCTTTGCCATGGGTGAAATACAAAGTTGATACTTCTCAGAGTGGTCAGCTACTGAACAGGGACAAGACAGATGATGGTGCAAAGAGCAAGGGGATAAGACAAGGGATTGTCAGCTACAAGTGAAGGCCATTGGCAGGCAGGATGGTAAGATGGTGTAGGGCCACTCCACAGTAGCAGTCAGTGCTGAGCTAGCCAATGCTTTCACTAAATTAAGTGAGAGCACTAATTGGTTATGGTCTTACTCGCCTTACTGGCTGCACATTAACCTGTGAGGCTGCTAATGAGGACAAGTCAGTAATTAGTTAGCGCTTTCACCTAGTTACGTGAAAGCATAGGCCACTGGAGCAGAACACTATGCGGCGGATGTCTAATAGTCCGTCCCCTGCATGTAAACAATTCAAGTCATCTAATGACAAACAATAACGTGCTCCTTTGCCATTTTTGCATCTTTTGTTAGATATAAAACAGATTATGTGCTTCCAACAATAATAGAAACTATATGGAGAGAGTGGGAAACAAGCTTTATTTGAAAAACTTCATAATCAGTATGCTATATATAGTGGATCATCACTTGTTACAAGAATTTATTGCCTTTAGGGGCCACACGGTGGCTTAGTGGTTAGTACTGCAGCGCTGGAGTCCTGGTGTTCAAATCCCACCAAGGGCATAAAACCATGTGCAAGGAGTTTGTATGTTCTCCCCGTGTCTGCATGGATTTCCATCCCATATTCCAAAGACATACTGATAGGGAAAAAATGTACATTGTGAGCGCTATGTGGGGTTCACAATCTACATTTAAAAAAAGAAAAAAAAATGATTGCCTTTAGAAAGTATTAACATGCTGAAACACTTTGCCACACGCATGTAGCATAAAGGTCCCCATGCTCCTTAGTTATCTTTCCTGTCTCACCCATAAGCATTCACAAGCAGCCGAGTGTAAATATATTGTAAGTGGGGAGAAAAGCACTGTTAGAAACCTATGGCAGGGCTTATTTCGTGCTATAACAAGTGTTTGTCATTGAAATTCTGCCTGATGCCTTTTCAGATTATGTCAAAAGATAATAGGGAGGCACCATACTCATCAGCTATTTGGCTGGTTCTGCCGCAATCGTTGTGTTCAACAATAATTTAATGAATATGGAAATTCTTTTTTTTGCACTATGAAATAAACAGGTACTCCTGTACTAATGGCAAAATTGGGGGAGATAGTCTGTGGTATTTTGTATAAATGGCTGACTTTAGACTTGCTGCAGTATTCTATATTTGTAATTTTTATCTTTCATGTAAAGGGAAACAAATAGAAAAGTCTTCACACTACTCTAGTAATACGGGTAAGCAGTATACGTGCCACCAAAATACAGGCCCAGGTAATAACACACTCTGCGTACAGAGCACATGATGCCTAACAGGAAAACTAATGAGATTTAATTTTCCGGGGCTCTCATTAGTATTTCCAATTCATGTCCTCACATGTAGTATAGTGGCGCTCACACTTCAGGGTCCCTCATGTAATATTATGACCTCCACAGTGTCCACCACATCTAATATATGGCGTCTACCAGCGCCGCACCTCCCATGAGGCGACCTGAAGCGACCGCTTCAGGCGGCGCTATGCCAGGGCCCCAGGGAGGGCGGCATTTTTGCTTACCTAAGCCAGTCCAGGACAAGCTGTCCTGGACTGGCTTAGCACCGAGCGGTGGATTGGGGAGGCCGCTGGAGCAGCGCTGCTCCAGCGGCCTCCCCTCACGCTCAGACAAACAGCAGGTCCTCTCCGTGCCTGCGAACGCCACTAAGCCACGCCCCCTTCACTCCGCCACGTCCCTCCGCTCCGCCCCCTTCTCTTGGGGGGGGGGGGGGCGGCTTTCTGTCGTTCGCCTCGGGCAGCGAAAGGGGCAGGTTCACCCCTGGCGTCTACATATAAAATAAGTACCACTACAGTGCCATAGCAGTCCCCATATAGTATAATGTCCCATAGTGGCCCCTCCATACAGTATATGTTAGGAGTATCAATTCAGCCACTATTTGAGGTTACTGTGTCAACATGGGAAGCTTCTGCAGTTTCAGACGTTTCCTGAGTTTGTCCAATTAGTGGCTGAAGAGGCATATACAAGGGGGCAATCACACGATATAACGTGGCGGTGGTTCTGGAACGATAACTCGTGTAAGAATCAGCGCTGCAAAACAGAATCCCATTGACTTCAATGGATTCCGTTTAGAGCGTGTAACACATTGAAATCAGTGGGAGGCTTTTTAACCCATTGATTTCAATGTGTTACGTGCGCTAAACACAACCCATTGAAGTCAAACTCACAGTGTGTGAATGCCCTCTTAGTGTCCTCCCTCCTGACTCAGGTTGCCAACTAATTTAAGTTCCTAGTTTGGCACTGTACGTTATAGTGTGTGTTTTGTATTGCATCATTCTTACACCTTGGCTTGTTTTGTGGATATTTGTTTGCCTACTGATTTTGCCATTGACGTACCTGTGAAGAATTAACTTGGCTTTCTACTGGATTTCGCTTTTATTTCCTGATTATGTCTCTGTTGTCTTCTGCTGGTTTTGATCCTTTGCATGTACGACTATTCTCCTATTTCTGCCTTATAAGTCTATTGTGGGTTCTGGTTGGTTTAAGCTTTTAGAGCATTTATTACCAGTACAGATACTGTTTAGTGACAATTCAGATTCCCAGACACAGAAAAGTACAACTGACCTCGTGATCAGCACTGGTGAAGGCGTCTGGGGGTCTGTCTATGGCTCACAGAGTTGTACTGATTTTAAATAGCAGTTTCTAAATACAAAGCGGCGAAGGATGACCTCCTGCGACACTTCCTCGTGGCTGCCAGGGCAGTCATCCCTAGGCACTGGCGCAGTTTTTGCAGGAGTGGCTCCAGGAATTCCTCCACATATGGCATATGGAGGGGTTAGTAGCAGCTAAGTTTTCTGGTGGCCATGGGTGGTGTTTCGACTGATTTCATTAGCTCCTTTTCCCAAACCCCTGATAACTTGGAATGAGTGTCTGTAACTACATTCAGGTCTGTTGTCCCTCATTTTTCTCTCTCCTCTCTTGACCCCTTGTCTATGTGTCTTTCTGTTCCCTGGTCCTCCATATGTCTGCGCCCATTGGAGCAATAGTTCCCGGGAAGCTCTCCTTCTAGGCTTCAATCCCTTTTCTCCTTTATCGTGTTATTGTGAGAGCTTGTACTGCACCTTTCCGACTGTCTTTTTGGGCCCAGGACCTTGGTTAGTTTTGTAATATTTTTCTGGGATTCAGTTGAACCAAATATTTTGGGGGGGTTTGTCATTTACTAAACTACAGTTCTACTCTGATGGTCTTTTTGGACCCTCAGAGTATAATTAACAGAGGCCGCAATGAGTCAACATAAATACAATGTTACTTACCTTTTCTGGGCTCCAGCGCTTCTACCTATGCTGCTCCAGCCTACAGGTATGACGTCAGATGGTCATGTAGGGTATGCGCCATTACGCTTGTGACCACCTGACATTATCTCTGTAACCTGGTGGAGGACAATTTTACATAACCCTAGGGGTACACATACCACTCCTTAAAAACCACTGGTCTATAGCAGCAGCATAGGCACCCTGTTGCATAATGCACCTGCCTTCTCTCATGGGAGGGAGGGGAAAGAGCTTGAATGAAACATCACAGGACATGTGGAAGTGATTTATTGCCTATGATTTCATTGCAGGGGAGAGTGGAGAAAGGTCGGGCTTACAAAGAGTAATGCATCATGGTAAATGTACAGTGATTTAGCACTGCTGTGGATATATTTGCAGATAATTTTTGGAAGCTCGATAACGCCTTCAAAATTTTTCTATAATCATATTAGTGGTGACTTTCTATGGTCTCAATCCAAGTCATGATTTCCTTATTGTGGTCAGGTTATCTTCTTGCATGTAGTGTCCCTGCCTGTCCATCATAAGGAAGTCTTTGACAAATCCCATAAAAAAGAATGGTTAAAGAAAATTTTTACTCTACATTTTTTTTTTTATTACCTATATCTGCAAAAATGTTTGTCTACAAATGTTTAATTGTCTGTCAAATGCGACCATGGCATCTGAGTGATTACTTTCACTTTCCCTATGAGCAGTGGCGTAACTACCGGGGTAGCAGGGGTACCACAGGGCCCGGGACATTAGGGGCCCGGCGACAGCCGCTACCGCTGCGTTTTTCTTTTTCTTAATAAGCCGTTCCTGGCTGGAGTTATTCCGGCCGCTAATGGGCCCTATTTACTTACCGATCCTGGCAGGGGCCGGGATCGGTAAGTGAGCCGTGGGCCCCACAAGCACTATTATTATACTTGAGGGTCTTTTCAGACCCCAAGTATAATGATCGGTTGGCCCGGGAGACGTAAGAAAACATAAAAAACAGTATTATTTACCTCTCCACGCTCCATACAGGCACCAGACCTAGTTGTATGATGTCCCTGACATCACTTGACCGGGACCTGCGTCCCAGGTCATGTGACATCTGTATGTCATTAAAGATGGCCGACACCACCGAAGACTGCAGCAGGGCCGGGGATAGGTAAGTAACAGTGTTTTTTTATGTTTGTATCCCCCATCAGTCTCCGATTATTATACTCTGGGGTCTGAAAAGACCCCAGAGTATAATAATTGTTCATGAGTGTTCATTATGGGACATAATACTGTGTGCAGGGGCCACTGTGGGGCATAATACCGAGTGCAGGGGCCACAATGGGGCATAATAGTGTGTGCAGGGGCCACTATGGGGCATAATACTGTGTACAGGGACCACTATGAGCATAATAGAGCGCGCAGGAATGCAGTGGGGGGGGGGGGGCGTTTGGGATCTTTGGTGTCGGTCAGGAAGGGGAGGGGAGCCTTATGTCAAAAGTTCGCCACGGGGCCCCACCATTCCTAGTTACGCCATTGCCTATGAGAATCGGTAAGGACCCCTTCCCCTACGGCGTGATTGTGCGAGGTGCCCCATTACAATGGCAGCTGGGAGCCTGCTGAAAGTTATGGCATTTGGAATAAAAAACAAAAACACAAAAATGAAAAATGTCTGCATTATTTAAGAGTCAAACTTCTCATTTCTGCTGGATCTACTTTTGGATTCAACTCAACTGCATCAAAAACTGTACAAACTGAATCCAAATCTATATGCATGTTTTCAGCCTAAACTTTAGACTAGATTCAAACTTTTCCCTCCATGCGCACCCTCTGCAGGCAATGGGGCTATGAAGGCCTGCACTGATAAAGCCAGTATTCAAAAATTTGCCCCAATGGTTTGACACCCTTTTTGTGGCGTTTTAATAGCCATTTATCATAGCAATATTTAAAATTATGCCTTACCGATAATTTGGTTTTCATGCAACACCATGACAGCTCAAATGCCGGAAGATTCATTCCCTCTACGCCCAAACAGCAGCACAAGATGGGGTATTCCTGCCCCTGTGTACTGTTAGGACAGGTGGAACTTTTAATAAACTAACAAGTTACCCTCCCATAAAAGGTCCCGGAGACCTCCCCCTCCCTGTGTTTTTTTCTGTCCTGTTACCAGGACAGGTGGAGGGAGAGGTCTCCTCCTCTCCCACATATTTTTCTTGGGAATCTTTTTTAGCCCCCCCCCCCCCTTGTTCTGGTCTTACCTGGGGGTGTGGGGCTTCTTTCCTGACTTCTGTGCGGCGCTCCCCCCCCCCCAGCCTGGGTAGACATGCTCCGGCGTCCGGGTGGGGGAGAGGGAGTGAGAGGTGGCATCTTTCTGATGTCTTCGGCGCTGCTGCGCCGCGCGCTCCCGGCTCTCCCCCGCCGCCTGGGGGGGAGATGCTCAAGGCGGCCGGGGGAGGAACTTTGTGCCGCAGGTCTTTGTTTCCGCCGCGGGCACTGCTAGGGTGCTCCGCGGACTTCCGCTCTTCCCGCGCATGCGCGGGAATTCTTTTCGCGCATGCGCGGTCCGGCGTCCCCGCGCGGCCAGGGATTGGGAGCGCTTCTCAGCGTTCTTAGCCTCCGTTTTGGGGAAATTTTAAGGGGGCAGTGTCCCCCCTCTTCTCCAGCCTTCTTAGCCAGGTTAGGCTAAAGGAAATTTGTGCCCTTCAGCCTTGGCTCAGGCAGAGGAGGTGGAGGGGGCGGAGCTAGCATGTCTCCGCCCCCCTTTCGCCCTATTTAGCTCTGGTCTGCCCAGAGTAGGGTGCCTGTCTGCTTAGCTTGCAGGTTCCTACTGTTCCCTGGGCAACCAGAAAGTAGAAAATTCCTAGACACTTCAAGTGCTCTGAATCCTATTTAAAGGTGATGTATGCCCCCTGGTGGGCTCTGAGGGTAGAAGCTGTAAGGTAAGGAAAATAATGAGTAATATGTTTTTCCTTAGATGTCATCCTCCTCCTCTGTGGCTGATAACCCTAAAAGGAAGGCTTCCAGCAAACGTCGCCACCTAGCCTGTGTTAAGTGCGAGGTGCCCTTACCTGATGGCTACGCCTATCAATGTTGTCGCGGGTGTCGAGGTCCCCCCTCAGAAGACACTTCGGTCCGTGACGTAGTCGGTTGGGTGAGAGAATTTGTCGAGGAGTCGATGAGAGAGATGAAGGTCTTGATCTCTCAGTTATCTAAGAGACCGCGTTTGGATTCGCCCCCTTCTCTTCCACCGATGGAGGGTCTCCAAATCTTGGATGAGGTTTCCTCAGAGGAGGACAACCTGGACCCAACTAAGCCGGTCTTCTCGGTGGATAAGATGCCCAAGCTACTAAAAGTGGTTAGGGCTAAAGAGGTAGGGGAGGCTACTGAGGAGACTCCGTCTACCTCTCTCAGAGCCTTCAGGGCCGATCCAGACTTGGTCAAAAGGCTCGAGGCTGAATGGAGGTTCCCTGAACGCCCATTCATTGCTTCTAGACGCTTTAGGTCTCTCTTTCCCCTATCCGAGGCACAATCTAGCTCCTGGGGCCCTCCGCCCAAAGTTGACATTGCCGTCTCCAAATTGTCAAAGCGTACGGTAGTACCAGCGGAGGATGGCTCTAACCTCCAGGATGTGATGGATCGGAGGGCGGAGGGGTCCCTGAGGCGTATATACGCCTCTTCCTCAGCACAAGCCTCAGTGGGCATCGCGGCTAGCGAGGTAGTCGCTAAACTGCGGTCAAACATCTCAAAACTGGAGAGAGATATTGACTCCGGGGTCCATCGGGACGACTTGCTGTCGGCCATGACAAACATTAGCCTCATGTCTGACTATCTCTCGGAGGCGGCTTTCTACCAGGTCAAGCTGGCAGCAAGAACCATGGCATTGTCCACCGCCGCAAGGCGCCCGCTTTGGCTTAAGCCCTGGAGGGCAGATAACGCCTCCAAATTCAATCTATGCGCCTTGCCCTTTGAGCCAGGCAGACTATTTGGGAGTGAACTCGACCGGATAATGGAGGGTCTGGCCGATTCAAAAGGTAAGAACCTGCCCCAGTCTACAGGATCCAGGCAACGATCCTTTCGGGGCTACGCCCCCTCCAGAGGCATGTCTAGAGGCCAATTTCGTAGGCGCCCCTCGGGCCCAAGAGGCGGTCGAGGTTCCTCCCGTGGTGGTGAAAAGAGAGCCACCTTCTGACTGTCACGATCCCCTTGCCTGCAGGGCCAAGGTGGGGGGTCGTCTTTCCTTACATTTAGCCGCCTGGCACCATCATATCCAGGATCCTTGGGTTCTCCAGCTTATACGGGAAGGCTACAAGATAAGCTTCCTTTCCCTTCCTCCAGACAGATGCAGGAGGACCCGCCCTCTTCAGGGCACCAAACAACTTCATATGCAAAGATCTGTGCTGGAGTATATCGACAAGGCTGCATTGGAACCCGTCCCTCTAGACGAACAAGGGCAAGGCGTCTACTCACCCGTGTTTCTAGTGCCAAAGTCGACCGGAGGGTGGCGCATGATTATCGACCTAAGGTATGTAAATCAATTTATCCGCAAGGTCCGGTTCCGTATGGAGACCATAAGGTCGGTTCTCCCCTTTCTGCAGCCAGGAGATCTATTTGTCACCTTGGATCTGAGGGACGCATACCTCCATATCCCCATCTATCCTCCACACAGAAAGTATTTAAGGATTGCCACATATCTAAACGGAAGATTACATCACTTCCAGTTTACAGCTCTCCCGTTCGGTATAACCTCAGCCCCCCACACCTTTACAAAGGTAGTGGCCCCGGTCATAGCCGCCCTGCGCCTCCAGGGGATATTTATTGTCCCATATTTAGACGATTGGCTGATAAAAGCTCAGTCAAGGGAGCTCCTCGCCACACAGTTGAGCATCACAGTGGCATTTATAAGCGAGCTGGGCTGGCTAGTAAACTGGCAAAAGTCAGTAGTGGTTCCATCTACCCGGATTCAATTCCTAGGGTTCAACTTGGATTCTCTCAGTATGATGATCTCCCTGCCCTCTCCTCGGAAGGAGAAGATTGGTCGAGCGGTTCACCACCTATCCCGAACCAGTAAGGTTACAATCAGGACAGCGATGAAGGTCCTAGGTCTCATGTCCGCGACCATCGAGGCAGTTCCCTGGGCTCTATGGCATATGCGCCCTTTACAGCTCGAGATCCTGAGAGTATGGAACCACAGTCCCTTGGGACTTCAGAAGCCTATCCAGCTTTCCATCAGTGCCCGTCGATCACTAGAATGGTGGTCCCAACTCAAGGACGGGAGGTCCACGGTCCAGACCTCCTGGACCCTGTTGACCACAGATGCCTCCCTTACAGGCTGGGGAGCGCATCTGGGGGAGACCCTAATACGGGGAACATGGAGCCAGCAGGAGAGAACTCGCTCCTCCAATTGGCGAGAGCTTACGGCAGTTTATCTGGCACTACGGACTCTGACTCCCCATCTTCAAGGGAAGGCTGTCAGAGTAAGGACAGACAATTCTACGGCCGTTCAATATATCAACAAACAAGGAGGCACCAGGTCTCCCTCCCTGATGAGGGTGACCGACCTGATATTTTCCTGGGCGGAGAAGAATTTGTCCCGGCTGTCAGCGGTGCATATCAAAGGCCACCTCAACGTCCTGGCAGATCAACTAAGCAGGGGACTAGTAACAACAGCCGAATGGTCTCTGTCCCCGGAAATTTTCCAACAGCTCACCAGGATATGGGGTCTCCCTGAGGTGGATCTGATGGCCACCCAACACAACGCCAAGGTGGGATGATTTTGCTCCCTGTACCGGGACGGCAATCCCTTGGCGATCGATGCCCTGTCGATACCCTGGAGCTTCAAACTAGCATATGTTTTCCCTCCGATTCCAATGATTCCCAGGGTGTTGGCGAAACTCAGGCAGGACCAGACATCGGCCATTGTCATCATGCCGTTCTGGCCGAAAAGGGCATGGTTTACCCACCTCATGTTAATGAGTCGAGGGACCTACTGGAGGCTTCCGTGTGTCCAAAACCTGGTAACTCTAAACAGTCAGCTCTGCCAGGATCTGGACAGGTTCAACCTCACTGCCTGGAGGTTGACCGCACTGTACGTGGAGACAGAGGATTGTCCCAGGCCGTCTTAAGAACATTGGCCCACTCTAGAGCGGACTCAACCAATCGTAGTTACCAGAGGATCGCTCAAGTATTTAAGGATTGGGGAGCCAGGAGACAGTGTGATACATCATCCATTGAATCAGTCCTGGAGTTCTTACAAGAAGGGTTGGACAAAGGATTGTCCCCAGCCACCTTGAGAGTACATGTCTCGGCTTTATCCGCTCTATTGGGGACTAGACTGTCTCAGAATCCTCTTATAAGGCAATTCCAGAAAGGGGCCTCTAGGCTCCGACCCCCGGTACGGCCCCCGGCCCCCCAATGGGACTTAGCTGCGGTCCTGCAAGGGCTATGTGGCCCTCCATTTGAACCCTTAACAGAGGTGGACTTCAAGTACCTCTCTTGGAAAGTGACCTTTTTGCTGGCAATCACATCTGCCAAGCGAGTAGGTGAGCTCCAGGCCTTGGCGGCGTCAGAGCCATACACAATCTTTTTTCCAGACAGAGTCCAGCTCAGGTTTGTTCAAGGCTTTCTGCCCAAGGTTCCGTCAGTGGAAAATATAAACCAGACTATAACCTTGCCCACCTTCTTCCCCTCTCCTTCCTCGGAGTGGGAGGAGAAGATGCACAGTTTGGATCTTGTACGAACACTGCAGATATACCTGGACCGGACAGGCCCATTCCGCAAGTCAGAAAACCTACTTATCAATTTTTTTGGTCACAACAGAGGTGTTAAGGCGTCCAAGCCTACCCTGTCAAGGTGGATCAGAGAAGCCATCTCAGTGGCCTTGCAGACACAGGGGCTGCAGGTTCCAGAATTTTTGCGAGCCCACGCTACCAGGTCGGTGGCTGCGTCCTGGGCAGAGAGGCAGTCCCTCTCAGTAGACCAGATCTGTGCAGCTGCATCTTGGTCTTCCCACTTGACTTTCGCCAGGCACTATAGATTGGACTGGCATATCTCAAGGGCAAAGTCCTTTGGTTATTCTATCCTGACCTCTGCTTGTCAGGATCGCCCTCCCTAGAAGGGGTATTACTTGTTAAATCCCCATCTTGTGCTGCTGTTTGGGCGTAGGGGGAATGGAAGATTATGTAGATAATCTGTTTTCCCTTAGCCCAAACAGCAGCACAAAGCTCCCTCCCTTTTTTTCTTAGTAGGGATAAGTTAATTAGAGTCTGTATGGTACTTGGAGACTAACACAGGGAGGGGGAGGTCTCCGGGACCTTTTATGGGAGGGTAACTTGTTAGTTTATTAAAAGTTCCACCTGTCCTAACAGTACACAGGGGCAGGAATACCCCATCTTGTGCTGCTGTTTGGGCTAAGGGAAAACAGATTATCTACATAATCTTCCATTCTTGACTCTCCCTTATTTTCTCAATGATTTCTAACTTCGAAAAATAGGACACCAGTTACTGCTTCATTGTGAACTTTATTCAATTTAGAGACAAGGGGGGAAAGGCATGTGCCATTCTGAACTGTAAGGCGCAGGCCCCGCATTGTAGAAACACAGCTTTTTTCGTTGCAGATCTTGCTGCATTTTTTAGAGCCAAAGTCAAGAATGGTTTAGCAGAAAGGAGAAGTATTAGAACTTCCTTCATATTTTCCATTCCTTTTGATGCCACTCATAAGTTTGGCTCAAAAAACCACTGCAAAATCTTCAACAACAAAAAAAAGCAGCTTTTCCGCAATGGGGGCCTCAGCCTAAAGGTTGGATCAGGACATGTACCATAGTCAGATTGTCCAATAGGTTCAGAGAAAAAATGTAAAATAAACTTCTTTTAAGTACAGAGTGATCATTACAGCATTCTTTTGCTGTAAGGGATATTGTAGATTTTATAGACTACTAGCAGTACCCGCAACTTCATCCGCGGAACCCTGACCCCCTGCGCGACCCACCTGTAGCGCCGCGCAGGCTTCTTCCTTTGCCTTGTGTCCACAGCGGCTCCCTTTTCCTCATCTCCCCCCTGGCGCCCGCCAACCCCCTTTTTTCCTACCCACTCCCTCATGTGCTCGCTTCTTTCTCCTACCCCGTGCCCCTTTTCCCCCTTAGCCCTGTGTCCCCTTCCCCCCAACCCCCCTTTCCTCGTGTTACCTACCCCGTGCCCCCTTTTTCCCACCACCCCATGCCCCCTTCCGTGTTTTGCCTACCCAGTGACCCCTCCCCCCCCAGACCCTGTGTCACCTTTCCCCCACCAACCTGTGCCCACGGCCTCACCAAACCACGGGCTTCCCGTGCACCGATGTTACAGGGGTGCCTATGGGGGCCCCCTCCCGCGGCAAGCCATGTGCCCCTATTCCATCTGTGGGTGCTGTGGCGGCCCTGTCCCCCTTCCAGGGGCCCCCGGGTTTACCTGCCCAGGCCCCCCCATTCCCACATCCCCCAAAGGACCAGCAACCTCCTCACTCCCAACACCCCACCCTTCTCCCTTCTCAAAGTCCCCTAACTCGCCTGTCGTCAAAACCCTTCTCCTGCGGCCGAATGACACTGTAGATAGCCCTGAGCAGACATCGGCGACATCCCCAACGGACATGCAGAGTCCAGAGGCCGCAGCCGCCACGGGACAGCAGGCCGAACCGGCATTCCAGACCGCGGCGCAGGCGACCCCCTGTCCGGCCGTGGCAGAGCACTGCGGTCCTGTGGTAAGCCCACACAGGCGGGGCAACGTATGCACTTCTCGCTGCCCCAGAGTACGGGCGCTGGTTCAGGACGCTCTGGACCTCTGAGAGCCGCCATGTTCTTGTGGATGCCGGCCGATAGCTCCGCCCACATAGAGAAGCGGCACCCATACAGGTGAGCTGCTGATGGGGCTGGGATGACGTCATCCCAGGTCCTACAGTGTCCCAGGTCCTGCAGCGATTTCAAAAGTGAAAAGCACCGGTCACGGTAGTGAATTGCGGTGGTGTACGGGAATTCCATGTAGCCTATCGTTCAATCCGGGACCCAAGGTATGTATGGGCGCAATTTCAGCCAAATCCGTTCGCCCATCTAGGTGTCATTGTGTCCCCTTTCCAAACCCCCCCCCCCCTCCCTTTGCACCCACCCCCGCAACCCCAGCCTCCTCCCCTGCCTGGGGTTAGGAGCTAGGTCTGAGAGGGCAATAGGGAGTTTGTGGCTTGCTATGCTAAAAAGTGTGAGGGATTGCAGAGCTGCTGGTATGAGTTGTGGTTTTGTGGGGGTCCTGGCAAAAACGTATGTCTGCGATTGTGCCGAAAAGTAGCTATGTTTGTTGAAAATTTGAGCCACATCGGTTGAGCGGTTTTTGCGTGATTGAGGAACAAACATCTAAACATCCAAACACACATTAGTAGGATCTTCCAATGTGGGAAATGTACTGTATTTTCTGAATGATAGAGTCCCTTTACGAAAAAAAATTTAGATCTTTGTTAAGGAGTTAAAATGTAAATAAAAGTACATAAGTTTTGTATCCTTGGAATCATACGTAAACATAGAATACAGGTGACATGTCATCTTGGATCAGTGTGAGTGCTGTAAAAACAAAGCCAGTAAGAAAGTTGCACAAATGCACTCTCTTTCTCCAATTCCAATCAATTCAGAATTTTTTCCCAGCTCCCTAGTGCATTATATAGAATAATACATGGTACCATTATGAAGAACAATTTGTCTCACAAACATTGAACCCTAATATGGTTCTGTGAATGGAAAAATAAAAAAGTTATGGGGTTTGGTATACGGGGAATCAAAATATGCCACAGCCAGGAAGGGGTTTACTTTACTTCACACCCCCCCCCCCCCCCAGAACCCCCCCGCAGAAGTCATGCCTCTGGCCAGTCAATTCCCCTTTAAGTGGAAACCCCACTCAATTAGGTATCTGGGGATATAGATTCCGTCTGACCCATTCAATGACTCTTCCAATGTAAGATCTGAGAAAATATGGTGTCCTGGAATTGTTTTGGTTTTGCCGCACAAGTGCTTTGAAAATGGACGTTATACTCCGTCTCCTGTACGCCTTTCGGGTCCTGCCCATTCGTGTCCTGGATTAATTTTTGTCTCGTCCTCAGTCGCTCTTTGGTTGCCTTGTATGGGGGCCCACCCATAGCAGGACTCTCGGATCCCTACTTGTACAATAAATCCGCGGTCCTTTAGCTTCTGTTTGATTGACGACAGATAACAATGGATGGTCATCGAGGTGGATCTGCTCTATAGTCATCTCCTCTTCTTACCATGAATCCCATCACACTTTCACCCGAAACAGATTTACCATACCTTCCATTCTGCCCCCTGTCTGGGACTCTGTGTGCCAGGGTGGTGTGGTTATGGTCCCACTGTTTCATAATCCGATGTTTCTACCAGGATGCCCGGCCCCATCGGTTTCTTTGCTGGGATGACACCAGGTTGGGTTCGATACCTTATCTTTCCCTTGAGCCGCTGTGAGCCTTCAACCACGACCTTCTCTTCTCCTTGCTGGAATACCATTAGCTCTTCAGCTTCCTCCGTAATTTCTCCCTCCTTCCAATGCTCTCATCTAGCCTTGCAGGGTTGTCTTTATTTTCACTTTCATTACAGATTTATGCAAAGTTTGTAACACGTCAGAGCATCACCCTGCCTGCATTGCACCCAATAAATAAATTTAATAAATGTTGCCACACTCCGACCCGTAAGTTGTTGAGAGGCTATCATGGCAATCGGAAGAAATCCAGCTTTCAGTTTAATTAACTGCAATATAGGCAGGGCATCACTTATCTCTATCTGCAAGATCTGTCAGGGCCAAAGTTGCCATGGCCTAGCCTATAGGAAAATCTTTCTTAGTTGAGGGCACACATCTATCTTTTAGAGTACATTAACACGGAGAGAAATTCCTTTGCCATGCTAGGAAGCCTCTGCAGGGCATCTACATGTTTCACAACCTTCTCAAATTCAAATTCTTAGAATCTGTTATTAGGTGCTGTTCCATGGGTTACAGCATAGTTGAAATTTTTTTTTCTAGCCCCCACAATTCCTGAGCAACTGGGACAGTTAGTTTTGGTGCCCGATGTGCTATTTAAAGGGATTGTCGGGATAAATAGAGATTCCTACACTAATCTAAACACCCTCCCCCCCACCTACTTTCTAAATTACATTACATAATTTATAAAAAATATATAGTTACCCATATCCTGGAGCTGTCATGAGACATTTTATGATTTATCTGGTGACGATCCATTACCATGTTTCAAAAAAAAAGAATGTCACTACAACTCCCCCCCCCTTCATCCCATCATATTTACCTCTCTTCCTTCCATCCTTCCTCCTGTGGGGAATGGTTCCTCCTCCTTCTGTGACATCTGCCCAAGTGTGTGCAAAAGAGCTGGAGTCCCTGCTTTCCGCTGTAGCTGGCACTCCATCTTTATTGCGCAAACGTGGGAACCTGAAGAAGCCACCCACGCCTTTGCAGTAGAGATGGAGTGAAGGCTACAGCACAGTTCCGAGACTGCTGCGCAGGTGGTGGCAGAATCAAAGAAGAGGAGGAGCTGTTCCCTGCAGAAGAAAGTCTGGACCAGAAGAAGACAGGTAAGTATAATGGGGTAAGGGGGTGGGCTGAGTTAGTTGGGAAGCGCTAGTAGAGGGCGGGATAGCTATGGAGACAGGGAGATGGTGTTATAGAAGGAGATAGTGTGAGAGCCCACAACTAACAGAATGCATTGCATTAGTTAAAGGGGTTGTCCCATCACAAGGATCCTATCTATACTGCTTGTTAATGTGAATGTAAGACTTTTCCTAAATGCACTGCTTCAGCAAAATTGCTTTGTTTGTCCACTATCTTACTTTATTCATTTTTTTTGACACATCCCTTGACTTATCTGGTCATAAGTCAAGTGATGTATCTGCTGCTCTGAGGGGGGAGGGAGGAGGGGCTAAGTGCATGGGAGCGAGCCTGGAGGGGAGTAGTTTACACTTTTTTTTTGGGGGGGGGGAAGGGGCCACCAATACAGACCCGGCATCCGCTGTAATAGAGAGGCGGATGCCGGGGAGTGTAGACGCCGGCACAGGTGAAGCCAGCAGCGGCAGGAGCGATGCTGCTATTCCGGAGGGGAAGGAAGGGGGGGGGGGGGGTCAGAGGAGCGGAATGGCAGCATCGCTCCTGCCGCTGCTGGCTTCACCTGTGCCGGTGTCTACACTCCCCGGCATCCGCCTCTCTATTACAGCGGATGCCGGGTCTGTATTACATTGTGAAGGCTGTACGTCCGATGCCTAGTGCATCGGTAGCGTACACGCAGGGCCAGCGGCATAGAAGCGATGAATTCTCGCCGGTTGCTTTGCATATGTAACCCCGCCCACCAATGACACAACAAAGCCGGAAGACAGAAGAATTTACTGCAGCAAAGACTGGTGAGTATGCGACGTGGGAATACCCCTTTAAGGCAGCAGGAAGCTACACCACGTAAACAAATGCAGAAGATGCTAGGAGCTCCCAGAGAAACCCAGAAACCACTCAAACACTGCTAAAGGTATTTGGGCGCACTTATTAACGCATTAATAACACAACAGACCTTTTTTTTTTAAAAAAAAAATAGAGATTCCTACACTAATCTAAACACCCTCCCCCCCACCTACTTTCTAAATTACATTACATAATTTATAAAAAATATATAGTTACCCATATCCTGGAGCTGTCATGAGACATTTTATGATTTATCTGGTGACGATCCATTACCATGTTTCAAAAAAAAAGAATGTCACTACAACTCCCCCCCCCTTCATCCCATCATACTTACCTCTCTTCCTTCCATCCTTCCTCCTGTGGGGAATGGTTCCTCCTCCTTCTGTGACATCTGCCCAAGTGTGTGCAAAAGAGCTGGAGTCCCTGCTTTCCGCTGTAGCTGGCACTCCATCTTTATTGCGCAAACGTGGGAACCTGAAGAAGCCACCCACGCCTTTGCAGTAGAGATGGAGTGAAGGCTACAGCACAGTTCCGAGACTGCTGCGCAGGTGGTGGCAGAATCAAAGAAGAGGAGGAGCTGTTCCCTGCAGAAGAAAGTCTGGACCAGAAGAAGACAGGTAAGTATAATGGGGTAAGGGGGTGGGCTGAGTTAGTTGGGAAGCGCTAGTAGAGGGCGGGATAGCTATGGAGACAGGGAGATGGTGTTATAGAAGGAGATAGTGTGAGAGCCCACAACTAACAGAATGCATTGCATTAGTTAAAGGGGTTGTCCCATCACAAGGATCCTATCTATACTGCTTGTTAATGTGAATGTAAGACTTTTCCTAAATGCACTGCTTCAGCAAAATTGCTTTGTTTGTCCACTATCTTACTTTATTCATTTTTTTTGACACATCCCTTGACTTATCTGGTCATAAGTCAAGTGATGTATCTGCTGCTCTGAGGGGGGAGGGAGGAGGGGCTAAGTGCATGGGAGCGAGCCTGGAGGGGAGTAGTTTACACTTTTTTTTTTTGGGGGGGGGGGGGGGGAGGGGCCACCAATACAGACCCGGCATCCGCTGTAATAGAGAGGCGGATGCCGGGGAGTGTAGACGCCGGCACAGGTGAAGCCAGCAGCGGCAGGAGCGATGCTGCTATTCCGGAGGGGAAGGAAGGGGGGGGGGGGTCAGAGGAGCGGAATGGCAGCATCGCTCCTGCCGCTGCTGGCTTCACCTGTGCCGGTGTCTACACTCCCCGGCATCCGCCTCTCTATTACAGCGGATGCCGGGTCTGTATTACATTGTGAAGGCTGTACGTCCGATGCCTAGTGCATCGGTAGCGTACACGCAGGGCCAGCGGCATAGAAGCGATGAATTCTCGCCGGTTGCTTTGCATATGTAACCCCGCCCACCAATGACACAACAAAGCCGGAAGACAGAAGAATTTACTGCAGCAAAGACTGGTGAGTATGCGACGTGGGAATACCCCTTTAAGGCAGCAGGAAGCTACACCACGTAAACAAATGCAGAAGATGCTAGGAGCTCCCAGAGAAACCCAGAAACCACTCAAACACTGCTAAAGGTATTTGGGCGCACTTATTAACGCATTAATAACACAACAGACCTTTTTTTTAAAAAAAAAAAAAAAAAGCCCAGAAATCCCCTTTAAACTCTGTAATGGTGCTGTCAGGTGGGGGTGGAGTGCAGTGCTCCTGCCTGACAAGGCAGAGCCTAAATAGCAAATCAAGCACCAAAACTAACTGCATTGATTGCTTGTGAATGGATGGGGATAGAGAAAAAAAAATCAACTGTGCCAGATCAGTTTGCAGAACAGCTATTACACTATACAGTATACAGAACTGATATTGTTGGAGGTGGAGTAAGGTCCTTTTCAAGTGACTACAAGTCTAGTCCTCTCTTCAAGAAACTAGGTGACTTCTCTGCCAGACGCCCCTCTCCTCATTTTTGGGAGGACAGTAGAAGCAGAGCTAACTTAATAAAATATATCAGGCTTATAATTTGTATGTATGTTTTACATTAGGCATTGCAGTAGGAAATATCTGAACAATGTGCATGGAGCCCTGTTTGCCATGCCTGTGGGTAACCAGTGCCTGGTACTTATGGCATGGCATGGCTCCAGCTTCCTGTAGCCGAATACTTCCTGGAGCTATGGCTGAGGGTTAACTTCCTCTTAGTCAGGGAGAGTGGGAGGGTGATAAAACCGGGATGGAGGAAAAAAGAGAGAGAAAGCGAAAAAGGAGGAGTCTGTGAAAAGCTGGAAGTGGCCGAGCTGTCCTTACAGACAACTGCGCCCATTACTCCTCGTACTATACCGGAAGAGAGCGGCTACACGGCGGTGCCAGTGACGGGCAGTGTTTACTTTGTGGACCCTCAGCCCTGAGGCGGCGAGGAAGCTGCAGGAGTGGGGACGATGTGGGGGCAACCTGTGCCTGTAATGAAGGAATAAGCTGCACCGTGGGCTGCATGCAAGATGTTGCTTCTTCCCCACCTTCTATAAGATTGTGAAACCTCCGCCGCCCGCCCGCCCCGTTTTTCCGCCTTTCTCTAGAGAACACCCTGTTATTAGCCGGCAGTCTAGGTGGCTATGGCTCCCTGGTGCTGAGGGTACACGCCGTTCATCATGTCGGGCTCCAGTACTCCCAAGTCCTTGCCGTCGTCTGGCCAGAAGTCCTTACATGACATCAAGCACCCTCTGAGTTGTTCCCCTGGGGCTGAAGACGATGCAGTTTATGATGGACTGGTGGTCAGTGACACCCCTAGCCCCGACCTAATCCATACTGAGCCCAGCAGTATAGGTGACAAGGTAAGAGATGCTTATGTATGGAAACTTGGCAACAGTTGTCTCCGGATCTGGTGACATTGTATCTGGATCTTGCTACAGTCACCATCTGTTTGCTAAACATGAACTGCTAAAATCCACAGGTTCTACTTGTGTACTGTCAGTGTGAGCTGGCCTCAGGGGGGTCCAATATTCCTGTAGGGTGTACATGGCTTAACCCTTTTAGGGCGACTCATCCGAATGGCTGTGCTATGTAACTTTTGTGTTTTTGTAATTATACAGCGTAAAACAATATCTTTATATGAAATATGCCTTAAAAACTAACTTCTTGTGGGGACCACATGTTTTTCTTGTAGAAATAAAAGAAGGAACTTAATTAAAACAAAAACTTACTAAAATAGATAGGAATTTAGATTCTTCATATGTCAGAACAGGCCAAGTTTTCCTACGCTAATTGTAATCTGTTCCCCTCCTGATGTGAGATGCGTCAGAATCATTGAGACTGTGGCCTCTTAATAATTCTGGTGGGCTTCAGGAGGTCCCGTGAAATTTGCACCATCCAGGGGTTGGCATAGATTTCGATTATAATATAATCTCCTTGACTACTGTATTTAAAAAGTAGGAGTAGTGTAGAAAAGCAGCAAATTATCACATCCCTGATACAAGTCAGGGTCACGCGTAAAAGGTGCAACACTAATATGCCAGTCGTTCCACCCCCACCACACACACACACACACATTTTTTTGGAAACTTAAGGACCTTTCACCACCTTATTTCTCTAAACCCCCACCATTCCTGAGCAATCAATGCAGCTACTTTTGGTGCCTGATATGCGATTTAAGCTCTGTATTGTCTGGAGGGTGGTGTCATGTAGGAGCAGGCACAGGTTGTGATTCTGAGCTCTGACAATGGCTGCCTCTGATTGTGTAGCTCTGAATCACACACCTGTCTGACACTACCCTTCTGATATTAAAGGCCCTAGATAGCACGTCAGGCACCAAAACTAACTGGACTTGTTGCTTGGGAATGGTGAGGACTACTGAAATAAATTCCAACTGCACTGGATGCTAAGGCTCTGTTTCCATGGAATAAGGCGCCACTCATTTAGACAAGTAAACACGTGTCAGAGCGAGGCGCTTCAAAAAAGATCACATTGCCACATGCCGGCTTATGCGTGCTACCCATTGAAATCAATGGGTTATAAAGCCTCCCATTGATTTCAATGTGTAGCGTGCGTAAGCCGGCACCCATTGAAGTCAATGGGATCTGTTTTGAAGCGCCTCGCTCTGACACGTGTTTACGTGTCTAAAAGAGCAGCGCGTTACTCCGTGGGAACGGAGCCTAAGATCTTGAATTGTTGGAGGTGGTGAAAGGTCCTCATTAAAGGGGCTGTATATTTCCCTGTGCTGGGAGTCATTGGAACAGGTGTATTTGGTTTGTTCCCCCCGCCTAATATAAAAATAATAAACTAGTAAACTAGTTATTCTAGACAACCCCTTTAAGGTGTTTGGCAATGCCTTATTTACCTATTCTACAGTGAAGAGATTCTATCATTTAAAATAAATAAATCTTAAATCACGTAGGAATAGCATTTAAAAACGCAATTTATCCCTTTTATTTTGAAGGTCCGTGTCACTGTTTTTGAGTTTTTCTTCTTTTCTTCATTATAGTAATTGTGCTTAGAAAGCACAGCGTTGTTTTCCATTCTAGCACCGCCTCTGTCTTCTGCGTTTTGTCCTCTGCTTCTTACACGAGACTACCGCAAAATGGCGACGGAACAAGCGAAGCCGACTGTTCTGTCAGCCATTTTGCTGTGGTCTCGTGTAAGAAGTGGAGTGAAGAGGAGGAGACGCAGAAGACAGAGGCGGCTCTGGAATGGAAAACAACACTGTGCTTTCTAAGCATAATTAATATAAGGGCCTATTCACACAGAGTACACGAGGCACGCAATGTGCCGCATTTATGGGACGTTAGCACCGCGATTTTGACGGTGCATGTTTGCGGTCGCGTTAACGTGTGTTTACGTAGTGCTAACGCGACCACAAACATGCACCGTCAAAATCGCGGCGCAAACGTCCCGTAAACGCGGCGCATTGCGCGCCCGTTTACTCCGTGTGAATAGGCCCTTATGAAGAAAAATTCAAAGACTGCAGAGTGGATCTTAAAAATAAAGGTTAGGCTTGGTTCACATCTGTGTTCAGGGAGTCTGCTTGGGGACCCCCGGAAGAAAAACTATACACATTATAAAGCAGTTACCTAAGAAACCACACAGACTCCATAGACTATAACTGCTAAAAAGAAAATGTCCATCCTAGTTATAAAAGCAATCATTGTAGTGTAGCCTCCCGTACAATTCTAGTTGGCCACGTGACTTATCACATGGAGTCTGGTCTGTTGGTTAAAGTTCTGATCCTAGCAAAGCTGAAGAACTTATGTCACCTTGCAGGAAAGTTTTAACTGGGGCTATTGTATCAGCATTGAAGAGAGGGAAAGCAAATTTGAACAATTTAATATACAGTCATGGCCAAAAGTTTTGAGAATGACACAAATCTTATATTTTCACATGATCTGCTGCCCTCTGGTTTTTATGTGTGTTTGTCAGATGTTTTTATCACATACAGAAATATAATTGCAATCATATTATGAGTAACAAAAGCTTATATTGACAGTTAGAATGAGTTAATGCAGCAAGTCAATATTTGCAGTGTTGACCCTTCTTCTTCAGGACCTCTGCAATTCTCCCTGGCATGCTCTCAATCAACTTCTGGACCAAATCCTGACTGATAGCAGTCCATTCTTGCACAATCAATGCTTGCGTTTTGTCAGAATTTGTAGGTTTTTGTTTGTCCACCCGTCTATTGATGATTGACCACAAGTTCTCAATGGGATTAAGATCTGGGGAGTTTCCAGGCCATGGACCCAAAATCTCTATGTTTTGTTCCCTGAGCCATTTAGTTATCACCTTTGCTTTATGGAAAAGGCATTGTTGATCGCCAAACTGATCTTGGACGGTTGGGAGAAGTTGATCTTGGAGGACATTCTGGTACCATTCTTTATTCATGGCTGTGTTTTTAGGCAAGACTGTGAGAGCCGATTCCTTTGGCTGAGAAGCAACCCCACACATGAATGCTTTCAGGATGCTTTACAGTTGGCATGAGACAAGACTGGTGGTAGCGCTCACCTTGTCTTCTCCGAATAAGCTGTTTTCCAGATGTCCAAAACAATCGAAAAGGGGATTCATCAGAGAAAATTACTTTACCCCAGTCCTCAGCAATCCACTCCCTGTACCTTTTGCAGAATATCAGTCTGAAGTCTGAAGTGGCTTCTTTGCTGCCCTCCATAAGAGCAGGCCTTGCTCCAAGAGTCTCTGCCTCACAGTGCATGCAGATGCACTCACACCTGCCTGCTGCCATTCCTGAGCAAGCTCTGCACTGCTGGTAGCCCGATCCCGCAGCTGAAACACTTTTAAGAGACGGTCCTGGCGCTTGCTGGTCTTTCTTGGGCGCCCTGGAGCCTTTTTGCCAACAATGGAACCTCTCTCCTTGAAGTTCTTCATGATGCGATAGATTGTTGGACCATTTTTGTGCAGTGCAATGATGGCTGCACGTGTTTCTTTAGAGATAACCATGGTTAACAGAAGCCTCCTTTTAAAGTGTCCAGTGGTGTCATTCTTACTTAAAGAGGACCTTTCATCAGATCGGGCACATGCAGTTTTATATACTGCTGGAAAGCTGACAGTGCGCTGAATTCAGCGCACTGTCGGCTTTCCTGATCTGTGCCCGGTGTAAAGTGCGATCGGTCCCGGTAAAGTAGCGCTTTACAGTCAGAAGGGCGTTTCTGACAGTTAGCCAGGGACGCCCTTCTGCCCAGCAGCGCCTATCGCGCTGTACTGTGGAGCAGGGAGGAACTGTCAGCTTTCCAGCAATATATAAAACTGCATGTGCCCGATCTGATGAAAGGTCCTCTTTAATCATGACAGATTGATCTCCAGCCCTGTCCTCATCAACACCCACACCTGTGTTAATGGAGCAATCACTGAAACGATGTTAGCTGGTCCTTTTAAGGAAGGGCTGCAATGATGTTGAAATGTGTTTTGGGGGATAAAGTTAATTTTAAAGGCAAATATTGACTTTGCAAGTAATTGCTGTTAAGCTGATCACTCTTTATAACATTCTGGAGTATATGCAAATTGCCATTAGAAAAACTGAAGCAGTAGACTTTGTAAAAATTAATATTTGTATCATTCTCAAAACTTTTGGCCATGACTGTACAAGTATATTACACAGCAAAAGAAAATTTCTGGGTATGTCTTTCTGGGCAAACTATCTCTTTAAAGAAAAATAAAGCGGTGCCTTTAGTGCCACTTGTTGAAAGGTAGAACCCTAAAACAGCCATCTGCAGATCCTTGTTGTATCATAAATCCTGTTTTTAAAGGATGGTGTTTTTTTCTATCCTAAACTGGCCACAGCGTGTTCGGCATCAAGTAATGATATTTCCTATGAGCCATTCACTAAGCTTTCTGTTGCTGAAAAGTCAAGTTATATATTTTTAAAACCTTAGATGGGCATATGCCAATCTAATCTTAAAGGGGTTTTCTGGGCAATTTTTTTTTTTTTTTTATCCTAAAACTACTCACAATACCCCCTGTCCCTCACACCCCCCTCCCTGTTTCCCTATCTATCCCTCACACTACCAGCCCTTCCTAACTAACTCAGCCCACCCCCACCCTGTCATACTTACTTGTCTTCCTGTCCGAATCTTCCAGGCACTGGAATCACTTCCTTCTGTAGGGCTGCTGCTCCTACTGTTGACATATGATGACGTCTGTACAATAGAGCCAGAGTGCGAGCCGGCTGCTGCTGCTCTATTGCACAGGCATGGGAGGCCAAAAGATGTGAAGAAGAGGAGTCAGGCCCCCCCCCCCCCCCCCCCCCCCCCCGAAGAAAGTGATGTTCGGTGCCCAGAAGATGTGGGCAGAGAGACAGGTAAGTATGATGAGGTGGGCTAGTATTGGTGACATTCCATTTCCAGAAATGGGGAAATGGAAAGTCATTGGAAAATCTTAAAATGTGCTTGGGGCAGTCATATGAGCACCCCGGCGATCTGGGTACATATACGTTTTTTTTTTTTTTTTTAGAAAGTAAGTTAGAAGTTAGGCGGGGAAGGGTGTTTAGCTTAGTGTAGAAGTATCATTTTATCCTAGACAACCTCTTTAACTAGTCACTGGTATGGAGAGCAACTTCAATTTGTCATTCTGCTAAGTCACTCTATTTGCGACTGGCAGTTAGGTAGAGTATCAAGCTGACGTTCAACACTGAGATACATGTTAGTCATGCTGCATGGGATTTGATTTGGCGTGGTGACTTCATGACTAGATGAAGTTGCTTCCCATCCCCTTTAACTAGTTAAAAGGGTTTTCCGGGCAGAATTTTTTTTTTTTTTTTTTTTTAGCAAGGTCTGTTAGTGCTAGTAATGGGTTAATAAGTACACCCATAAACCTTTAGCAGTGTTTGGAGTGATTGGATCTGGTTGCTGCTGCATCCTCTGCGTTTGTTTACTCGGTGTTAGCTTACTGCTGTGCAGGTTCCTGTGTAGCTGCCACACTAGTTCCCTCTTACTCAGCCCCCACCCCTCACTCTTACACTCCCCCTCCCTGTCTCACTAGCCTAGCAATCCTGCCCATTACTAGCCCCTCCTAGCCTAGAGATCCTGCCGAAGAGCATTATAGCGGCTGGACCTCTTATATTGCTGGAAGTACTCAGCAGCGACATCAGCTACTCTGAGTACCGGAGCACACATTCAGTGCTCTGGGAATTGCGGTTTTAACCGCACAATATTTTGTTGAGACAACATTGTATAATGGCAATATCCGATTAGAATGTTGCTATCGATGAGCAAGTTTGGACTTGAATATTGCTCCTGATGAACCTGAAGCAGGGGAAACGCGTTGAGAAAAGCGATGTCCTTTAGGCTAAGGCCCCACATTGCGGAAACGCAGCTTCTTCGGTTGCAGATTTTGCTGTGGTTTTTTGAGCCAAACCCAGGATTGGATTGAGCATAAGGGAGAAGTATAAACACTTCCTATATAATTTCCATTCCTTTTGCAGCCATTTTTGGCTTTGGCTGAAAAAAACACAGTAAAATCTGCAACAAAAAAAGCTGTGTTCTTAGCCTTACAGTTTTACTGGCCAAGATTTACTATCTATTGAGTTCTATACAGGGGTGAGCCTGCTCCTTTCGCCGCCCGAGGCTAACTGCAGAAAGCCGCCCCCCCCCCCCTGCCAGGAGTAGGGGGCGGGCCGGGGGCGTGGCCAAGTGAAGGAGGCGGCAGAGAGTAGGCCCGGAGACTGCCTGCTCTCTGCCTGAGCGTGAGGGGAGGCTGCTGGAGAAGCGCTGCTCCAGTGGCCTCCCCAAACCACCGCTCGGTGATAAGCCAGTCCAGGACAGCTTGTCCTGGACTGGCTTAGGTTAGCAAAAATGCCGCCCTCCCTGAGGCCCTGGCATAGTGCCGCCTGAAGCGCTCGCTTCAGGTCGCCTCATGGGAGGTGCGGCACTGGTTCTATACCAGTTACACTTGGTGTGTGGGGTTCATGGACCGGAGCTGCGGTCACGGTTACAAACTATAGTAGACAGGCAGCTATAGGGTTGTGCTTGAACTACTTTTACACATTGTTGGTGTGCTGATCTAGCTAGACAAGGAGGTAAATGCCCTGGAGGGTTGGCGATCACTTGATTGGATTGTGAGCTACCGTATATCTTTAGGTGTCTCCCTATCTGTGGCTGGCCTTTAGTATTATAGCTGGGTGATATCAGCTGCAACTGCCTATTGAACCTATATCTTATGAGTGAGAGGGAGTTGATTGTTCATTCCCTCAGTCCCAATATTGTTTTTAGGACGAACCAATCCTTCCTGTATCCCAACGTCTAAAGGAGTATCTGTTGGGACAGATGTGCATTATTATATTTTACCCTGTAATTGAATTTATCTATACACCTGGCTTTGGGGTGGCCCATATGAATATGACTAGGATGGGGGGGCTACGCCTAGAGGTGGACGCCTGACCACAACATAAGAGCCTGTGACCATAGGGGGGCCATTGTAGATCATTGACTGGGTGATAGGTGTTGGTTGTTAGGTTGCACACCTGTGGGTAGATGTTATGCCAATATCTCGCCTATTCTAGGCAGCTGGGCACACGTTATTGAGGTTTGCCTTGCAGGGAGTTTACTGGAGGGTTTTGTGGCCTTATTGTCCCTTATATTTATAGTCGACGTCATGAAATTTTTTTTTAGTTGACAAAATTAAAAGTTAAGTTATAAAATATATATAATTTTTATTTTTTTTTAACCATTCATCATCTCTAAAGTGGTGTTTTACTTGGATAGTTCTATACCCACTGTGATAGTGAGATAAGTATCAGTGCATAGTCCTCACATGATCTAGCAAAGGGTGGAAGAGCTTCTTATGTTAGGATTTTACCTCACTCTTCCCCCTTGCAAGAATCACACTGCTGTGTAGTACTGTTGGCAAACATTCCAAAACTACCCTTGGCTTCCCCAAATGCAGACTGACTTTAGACATTTAAAGTAAAATGAGTCTGGAATTGCAATGGTGAAGTGGCTCCCGGGCACAAATGCTGGGTGGGCTTAGTGTTTAGAAGCCAGAGACTGACCCATTGGACATCCAGGTTCATTTTCATATTACTAAATGTCCAAAATGTTACCATATTTGGCGGAATTAATAGTATGTTTGGAATGTTTATCAGCCGTATGCAGCAATTTGATCTTTGTGTGTATGAGAGATATGGTTGTAGTTTAAAGGGGTTGTCCCATCACAAGGATCCTATCTATACACTGCTTCAGCAAAACTGCTTTGTTTGTCCACTATTTTACTTTATTCAATTCATTGTTGACATAGCCCTTGACTTATCTGCTCAAAAGTCAAGTGATGGATCTGCTGCTCTCAGGGGGGAGGGAGGAGGGGCTAAGTGCACGGGAGCGAGCCTGTGTTTCTAGCTATTCCTACACCACGTGACCTTCCTGCTCTCAGATAGAGGAGAGGAGCTGCTTTCATTTCTTAACTCGTCTTCTGTTCTCCCAGTTATCAGGCTAGCTAATTCAATTGTGTTCATTATGGCAGAGACAGGCAGTCTCTGTATGTAACACAGAATGGAGTTGCTGCTGCCTGTACTTCATAGTCCAATATTGTGCATATAGTGTTGTTTGAGGACCTTTGATGACATCACAGGCCCTTCAACCACCCCATAGGATCACGCTATGCAGTGGGCGGAGCTACATGCTAATTTGGGGACTGAGCTAAACGGCAGGTTGCATATGAAACCCCGCCCACCAAATATCGCAAGAAACCAGGAAGAAAGAAGATTTTACCGCCGTGAAGACTGGTGAGTATGCGACGTGGGAATACACCTTTAACTCTTGAGTTCCTTTAGGCCTCCTACAGATGGCTATAAAATGTTCATATTATAAGGCCCATATTACAACCTCAAATTTTCTGCTACGGTCAGATGACCTGAACTTGCATCATTGATGGTGGCTACAATTTCAGATACTTTGACCCACAGTCAAGATAGTCATAATATCTACCTTATAATATGGATGCGTTATAACAGTCTTAAGAATTAACAAGACCTCTGATTATAAACAGAAAAAAAAAAAAAAAGTTTCTCATTTATATCATTGGGGAGTACCATGGGAATAGGCCCTGACTCTAGAAAATAAGAAAGTGTTGGCTCTGCCCCTCTCTATAGACAGGAAGTAAAATCGATTTTAGTTTAGGGTCCATAGGAGGCAAACATGTCCTGCTTGCGGGCCGCCTGCTTTTTATTTTAGTTTTATTTACTTTTCGTTTCATCTTACAGGGGTGTCTTCAGTGTGCACCACCAAATTTATTACACCCCCCCCTTCCCACCGTGGGAGCTAGGCAGCTAGGGTTCCCTTACACAGGCCTATGTCTCTCCTCACTACCAGGTCACCCAGTATCCTATTTGTCCGCAGCTAGAGTATCGGTAATCCCACTTTTCAGTGCGGGGTTACCAAAGAGTTGACCGTTCAAGCATTGAAGACATTGGACAGGTGAGTAAGCTTCACTCCCTGGATCCCTTCCCTGTAAGGCTCTATCTCCAGTGGCTCCATCTTCTTGCTGCTTGCCACATAATGTTCCTCCAAGTATACCGCTTTCTGCAGTACAGGCCCCTCCAAGGTCTCATATGCTACAGCATTCATTCATGTTATTTAACCTGGTAGGTGTCCTTATCACTTCTGGGATTTCCTTGGATTCCTCTCCAATGCAGGTGAAGCTCGCAGGGTATTCTCACCCCTTCCTCTTTCTCAGGTGCCTTCAGCTTCAGGGTCTTCCCTGCTGCGGCATGGCTGGACTAATTTACACCCTCCCACTCCTCCTATGGGTGGTATTCTGCACCCCTTGAGGAGGTTGATCTAATGGATGGTGTTCCTCCCATCTGTACTCCCAGTACAGTCTTTTCCTTGCAGCAGTGGCTCCTCCTCCTTGCCGATCTCTGCCACAGACTCACCTTGGCTGAAGTCTCTGACTTCAGTCCCATTACATCAGACCTCTCTCCCATTTTCAGCCTCCTGCCTCCTCCAAGTACATTTAGTTACTGGACCTTGGCCTGGGCTCAGCAGTAGAGTGACCAACTCCTTATTGATTCCTGGAACTGGGGAGCAGCTCCTTGGGATAAGCACCTCACTCTAATCCAGTGGCTCTGAGCCCTTTACTACCCTTACAGTAACTTAGGCTCTAGTGGGGTTAGTCTGGACTAAAATGCTTTTCCCACTACAGGTGTGACTCTAGCCTAGCACCTTGGCCTAAACAGCCCCTTTGTCAGGGGCCCCTGTTGCTCAGTCCCAGACACAGTGGCAATGGGGTCCTAGCAGCTGATGTAATCTTTTACATGAAGCTGAGGGGGCTTCTTCTCTGGTATCCCCTCTGTCAGAATAGCATATTGTATGCTGAAGCCCCCTTTGGCCCCTGCTGCAGGTTGGAGCTCTAGTGCTCCTTCTGTTCCCTCCTCCTTTGTTTCTAGGATGAGGTGCAGTACCCTGGAGGGACTGGATACTGTTCTCTATTAAGCCTTGTTCACATCTGCGTTGGTATTCCGTCCGGGGGAGTCCGCATGGGACCCTCCATTCGCAATTGCTCTGCAATAAAAGCACACAAACCCCATAGACTATAATGGGGTCAGGGTGCTTGCCGCATCATGCAGACAGGAAAGTAGATTGTGAACTACCTTCCTGTCCACATGAACCCTGCGGAGATCTGGCGGCAAGCACACAGACTCCATTATAGTCTATGGGGTCCATGTGCTTTCACTGGCACAGCGCTTGCAGTTGCACTCTATTCCGTTCGGGTGGGTCCTCATGCGGACTCCCCCGGAAGGAATACAAACGCTGATGTACACAAGGCCTAAGGGTGCATTCACACTACGGAACGCCAGCGTGTATCACAGCCGTACACGCCGGCGTTACAGCAGGGCTGCCGGACACTTCCCATTCATTTCTATGGGAGCCGGCATGCGAGTGCTCCCCATAGAAATGAATGGACTGCTTTTTTTCCATTCATTTCTATGGGGAGCGCTCGCATGCCGGCTCCCATAGAAAGGAGTGGGTAGTGTCCGGCAGCCCTGCTGTAACGCCGGCGTGTACGGCTGTGATGCACGCTGGCGTTCCGTAGTGTGAATGCACCCTTAGGCTGTGTTCACACAGTTTTTTTTTTTTTGGTCAGGAAACTGACTCAAATTACTCCTCCAAAAAATGCCGCACCATGTAGTCCTATGATGAGGCATTTTTAGGAGGAAGTTGAGTCAGTTTCCTGACCAAAAAACTCTGTGTGAACTCAGCCTTAGAGGTTTTCAAGCTTCTGCTGTACTTCCTAACTTACACTTTCTGGTTGCAGGAGTGTCACAGAAGCTTGTCCCAGTATCTGCATTCACTACACCTTCTAGCAGTTTGATCCATCCCCTCCTTGCATCCTTTTCCTGCCAGTACACCTGTTCAGTCAGATACCTGCCCAGCCCATTGCTTCCATCATCATTCCCCACCTCGTATGCCCTTTGATGTCTAATACTCTCCCTGTGCAACAAGTTTCTTTACATCCTCCTTTTATACATGTACAGGCATAGTTAGTTATCTATACATGAGCACTAGGTTATGGTTTAAAACTCAAATGGTCAAATCTTAGCGCTGCTAATGGCGGCTCCTTTATGATATTTAAGAAGAGCTATAGTAAAGGGTGTTTTATGTAAATACAAGAGGCATTACTGTATGTGTTGGGGATGGAATGTGTAGAAAGTATGTATTTCTGAGAAGCCAGTGCCTTGTCACCAAAGGGAGCATAATCGACTTCTCACTTGATTGGGACTGGCCCACACCAGCTGTCTGGCAAATATAGCACAGCCCCTTGCCTCATGTCAAGGTGAGCATGCAGTTCCCAGCAACGTGACATCAGTAATGATGAAATGTTCATGGTGGATGTAACCGGCCCAAATGATGCATACAATGGGTGTCCTGTGATGAGTAAGTAGCAAGGCAATGAATTAACAGGTAGTCAGTGGCGTAACTACCGCCATAGTAGCGGAGGCAGCTTCCACAGAGACCAGGACATTAGGGGCTCGGTGACAGCTGCTACCGCTGCTATCAATATACTCGGGGGGGGGGGGGGGGGGGGGGTGTCTTTTCGGACCCCCGAGTATAATGATTGGTGGACCGGGAGAGGTAGGGAACATAAAAAAAAACATGTTACATGAACCCGGCCTGTGTCCCGGGTCATGTGACATCCGACGTCATTGAACAGGGACAGCAGCGCAGAAGGCAGCGGAGAAGACCGCGTAGGAGCCAGGGGACAGGTAAGTAACAGTAGTTTTTTATGTTTTTATTCCCCCGGGTCTCCGATTATTATACTCTGGGGTCTGAAAAGTTCGCCACGGGGCCCCGCCATTCCTAGTTACGCCATTGTAGGTAGTGTGCTGGTTTCTCCATTCTGTAAAAGGTTTGGCAATTTTATTACAGTCTCAATGACAGCTTCATTTCAGCACATATTGATGAATAGTAAATAGGCTCAGAAAACCCTTTTATGACCCGTTACAGGCAGGCACTCATGGGCTAAAGCACATGGATATTTGGAAGTTAACCATGGTTTAACTTTTTTTTTTTTTTTTTTTGCCACTTGAATTTAATAATGGATATTTGTTTTACAGATCTTTTTCTCAGTAGGAGGTTTTTCTTGATCTGAATTGCAGAAAGTTGGCGAAATGTTTTTGTTTTCTAATTAAGTGTATTTAGGTCACCTAACCAGAATTATTTGTGATTGAAAAGAAACCTGTCAGCCAAGAGAAATAGATTTATTCATTGTGCTTCAATGCATGTCAAGGGCACCCTTTATAATGTATAGAATCTGTTTATACAACATGTCCATAAGATCACAGTATGGATATGTGTATTTAGTTGTACACAGCCATTCAAAGCAGTGCACAAGATTTCAGTTTGCCTTGGCATACAATGTGTAGTACAAAGTTTTATTGGCTACACAATCTAAATATATTGCGGATGGATGCAAGGAGAATATGTACAGGCTTTATATTCTACACACACGTAAACTTCTACTATTAGCTCAACTGACTTCTTAGTGTTTTGTGATAAGCTATCACAGTGTAGCAGTCTAATTGCAGAATATTGTTATATATAATATATAAATTTTTATATTTTTAGATATATATATATATTTTTCTCTCTCTCTGTGTGTGTGTGTGTGTATATGTATATATATGTATATATATATATATATATATATATATATATATATATATATATATATATAAATATTTGTGTGTACGTTTTTATAATTTTTTTTTTTTTTTGAGAGATAATCTAGAATGTGTGTGTGTGTGCACATATATTAACTTTCCATATGTATGTACCATGCTGCCAACCATTCATGCCCATGAAAACCTCGCCCCACTCACAGAAAAAATGCGTGCTTCCTGAAGGCGGGGGGAGGCTTTAAGAGTTTAAAAATGTGTTTCTGTCACTGCTGTGATCATTTAGATGTTTGAAGCAAGAGTTGACTTCTTAACTGATCCAGGACCGTTTTCTACCTCTTGCTGGCAGTCAGTAAACTTTAGACAAATGCTATTAACATCTGTACATAAATCATGTTCATGGTCTCATGGCTAACAACTGAAGACATGGACAATGAATGGCACTTGATCAGGACCTGTAAGGAAGTAATTGTAACAGTGACTGTGTTGGTCACACAATTCTGCAAAAGGGTAGGAAATTAAATTTGTACCATCTGGGCCTGACTTAGCATTTGCTGCTTCCTACTCTGTTGCATAGTGTCAGAGCCAAAGGCCCTTCTGTTAGGGTTATTTCACATGTAATTACGCGTGTGCATATTCCATCGCGGCTGCTGCGACAGGATGCCGGTGCAGTGCGCCGCATTCCATCGCGGTTTTCCGCTCTGGATTAGGCCCAAATGAATGAGCCTAGTCCGGAGGGTCCTGTCGTGAGGCGGACACCGCGGCTGAATCAGCCGTGGAATCCACCTGAAGAAAGGGCAGCTAGTTTCTTTTTTCTGCTAGCGGCATATACGCTAGCGGCAGCGCCGCACTTCCCATGAGGCAACCTGAAGCGACCGCTTCAGGCGGCGCTATGCCAGGGCCCCAGGGAGGGCAGCATTTTTGCTTACCTAGACCAGTCCAGGACAAGCTGTCCTGGACTGGCTTAACACCGAGCGGTGGATTGGGGAGGCCGCTCCAGCAGCCTCCCCTCACACTCAGGCAGAGAGCAGGTCCCCTCCCTGCCTGCGAACACCACTAAGCCCCACCCCCTTCACCCTGCCACGCCCCCTCCTCCCTGGGGGGGGGGGGCGGCTTTCTGTCGTCCGCCTTGGGGGGCGAAAAGGGCAGGTTCACCCCAGGCTAGCGGTCTACATAGACCACCATTGTGAGGGGGGCGGATTATGACATGGATTCCGTGCCAAAATCCGCCCCCTTTTGCCCCGTGTGAACTAGCCCTTACTTTAATGTTGTGAAATAAAGTATAGAAATAGGTTGTTTAAATCCACACTATTTCAGGCTGAAATCATGTACAGACCTGATATATCTCACCGCTGACAAGTGTATACATTTGTATCTAGTCCAGACAATCTTGCTTTTTCCAGACTCAAATCTCCTTATGACCTGCTGATTCACTGCAATGTCGATTGTATCCAGCAGTTTATATCCAAACCTTCTTTCACCTAACACTGGGGCAGATTTACTAATACTGTCTAACTTTTAGACAGTGCAAACTTAGACTAGACCGTTTTAAACTGTGCCTGATTTATTAAAGGGGTTTTCCAGCCAAAAAACTTAAAAAAAAACAAAAAACAGTGTCAGTGCTATTAATGGGTTAATAATTGCACCCATATACCTTTTAGCATGTTTTGAGGGATTTCTGGGTGCCTCTGGGAGCTGCTGGTATTTCCTGCATTTGTTTACATCTGCTTCCTGCTATGCTAACTTCCTTACTAACCCCTCTCGCCTTATTCCCCCCCCTCCTTCCTCACTCCCCCCTCCCTGTCTCTCTAGCTGTCCCGCCCTTCCCTACCTACTCAGCCCAACCCAAAGAATTTATTTACCCTCCACACGTCTTCCTGTGAAACGCTCTTCCTCCTCCTTTACTGTGTCTGTGTTAGCTTCTCCTCCAGCGAAGATCCAACTCTACTGTGCATGGAGGCGTAGAGGCTGGAGAAGAGGAGAACATCGAGAAGCCTGCAGAATCAGTACAGAGAGTGGAGCCATCTCGCTGGAAGAAGCCTGGAGGGTAAGTATAAAGGAGTGGTTGGGGGGGGGGGGGATAGTAGTGACAATCTGTTTCTGGAAATGGGGATCATCACCGGTTAATCAGAAAATGTCCCTGGGGTGGTCACATGACTTTATAGGTAACTATACATTTATTTTTTATTACTAATGTTACTTAGAAAGTAGGAGGGGGGAGGGTGTTTAAACTAGTATAGGGATTTGAAATTATCCTGGACAACCCCTTTAAGTGTCTAATGCTGTGTGATCACTGTGGTGTAAATAGTATGTAGACTATCTAGTTTAACTGTAAACCACTTAATAGTTTTTATTATTTTCCACCACAGAATGGGATACAAAAGGAAAAAGGGGGATAGAACAAAGAGGGGTGTAATGACAAAAATCTACGTCATACAGTACCTGGAGCATTACTTATGTCAATTAAATATTTTACCCCATTTTAGTGATGGCGTAAAAGTCCTCAGCATAAGAAAATGTGAAAAGATTGGGAGAGTCTAAAGACTTTCCAAATGAACTATAGGTCAGTGTTTTGCAGTTGTCTTGTTCTTATTTTTAGTCTATAACCAGAGTGCTGACAATGCATTTGGCATGACTATGCAAAGTGTAGCAAATGCATACATTGACAGTGTGATACTCTTATGTGGAATGTGGGCCCTATACTGTAATAGACGGTTCAGGAATCACTCATTTGTTAGTGAGTATTGCTAAATTTCTCTTTTCTTAAAGAGGCTTTCTAGTTTTAGACAAATTTTATGGCTATCCCAGTCACAGCTCCCTTGTCTATTGTTTTGGTACTATAGCAGTGATCTGTCCTGCCCCTCTGTGTGGCCACCGCAAGCAGTCACTGACCTCAGTAGTAATGTATGAGTATGCTATTGCTTCACAGGTTTCGTTACCTCTCCAGCAGCAAAGTACCCAGCAACACACTGTTTTTTAATCATTTCCCTGTCCTTCCCTAAATTTTGTCAAGGAGCCAGGAAACTCCATTAATAATTATGTGAACCAACACAAACTACCTGAGTATATGCAATACATTATAGGCTAAGGCCCTCACAAGACGTCCCTCAGCAAAAAGGGCTGCGGGAAAAACGGCAGCAGCAATGCATCGCGGTTCTTCACGCAGCGCTTTAAACAGAAAGTTTGGAGTTTTCCTCCAAGGACATTCTGTAAGGGTTAGTTCACACGCAAATGCGCGTGTGCATATTCCATCGCGGCTGCTGCAACGGGATGCCGGTGCAGTGCATGGCATCCCGTCGTGGTCTTCCGCTCCGAATTAGGCCCAAATGAATTAGCCTAATCCGGAGGGGGCTGTCGCGGAGAAATAACGCTAGCGGTCTACATAGACCACCATTGTGAGGGGTCGAATTATGACGTGGATTTTGTGTCAAAATCCGCCCCCCTCTCGCCCCATGTGAACTAGCCCTTACAGTTATATCTATGGGGAACCGCCGGAGTTTCTGTAGATATTAACATGCTGCGATTTCCAAAACCGTGGCGTGTCCGCACTGCTGTTTTTACCGCAAAGTGGACATGAGATTTGCTAGAATCCCATCTACTTTGCACTTGCTGTAAAACACTGTGATTTTTCTCACAGGGTTTCTGGACTGTGGGGCCCCGGCCATAGTTAAATATCAAGAAGGCACAGGCTAGGAAATGCCACACGCAAGATGCATGGCTGTTTCAATTAAAGTGGTTGTGAAAGGGCATATTTGATGTATTTGCTTTAAAGGGTTAGTCTGGGAAGATTAAATTGACATACCTGACCCGGGTGTCACGGTCTCATTATGAACCATTGGATGGAAGCAGCGATCCACCCCTTAGGTCGCTCTGCTTCCTCCATCCTTATCCGATCACACAGTAGGTATGATCAGGGATTGAGGGGATAAAGCACTGCTTCTGACCATGTGATCATACAGAAAAACTGACATGTACATGTGCCAGGGCTAGTAGAATATAATGCGTCATTGTGTCAACTGTGAAAAACACAACGTGCACGTTCATATGCATGAAGCCTTATGATTATTTTCTATACTTTGGACCAATATTTTCTAAGACCTGGTTCAAAGCCTGTGTTCGTCAAATCCGTTCAAAATCACGATTTGAAATCTTCAAAAACTGATTTCAAACTGTCCGGATTAAAAGCCATTGATTTCAATGGGTTTTAAAAGTAATCCGCGTGTATGTTTGTGCCATTTTCATCTGGTTTCCGGTTTTGTTTAGTTTTTTTTGTGTGGAGAGAAAAGTAGACGCTAAGTTCACACCAGCGTTCTTCTTTCCGTTCTGTGGTTTCCGTCTTCTGCATGCCAGAAGACGGAAACCACAGACCGGGTCCGGCCGTGAGCGTTTTATGCTCTCCGCCGCGAAACCGTTTTTTTTAAAAAATCCGGACACAGAGTACTGCATGTCCGGATTATAAAACCCGGTTTCGCGGTGGAGAGCATAAAACGCTCTCCGCCGCTCACAGCCAGACCTCTTTCTCACCCATTCAAATGAATGGGTGAGAGAGACTCCTGCAGGTTTCCGTCTCCTGCCTCTGTTTTATGCAGGAAACGGAAACCTGCTGTACGGAGAGGAGAACGCAGATGTGAACAAGCCCTTACAGGACTTTGTCTCCGTACTAAAAATAAGGATTCTAGACCGATGGCAACCAATCCTTGTGGGTGTTTTTTTTTTTTTTTTTTTTTTGAGGTCTATAGAAAACTGATTACAAACGGATAGCAATCAGTTTGCATCCGTTTTTTTTTCCTCTGCACATGCTCAGAATGAAGGGGGAAGAAACAAAAAAATTGGTCAAACACCCGACAGCGAAAACCCTGAAAATGCTGCATGTTGCTGTTTTATTTTAATTTTTTCGTCCCCCTCCCCACCATCCCACATGCACGTTAATTACCATACACAAGTTGTATTTGTGCTTTGCTTCTTTTTTTTTTTTTTTTGTGCATGGAGAATGGGGAAGGGGGGGGGATTGTTGCTTTATCTGTATACATACTCAGAAAATCCTTTGCTTTTGAAGTCTAATTTTGCAAAACTGTACATTATATTATTTAATCTGTCTTGTCAGTGGTGGTATGCTTCCGTTGTGATAACCGTAATGTTGCACTTTTGTGCTAGAATTGACTTTTTTTTTTTTTTTTTCTTCTTCCATATCTTTACCACTTCCTCAGTTACCCAGATACACATTAGAAAGGAAAAGCTTCAATCATATGACAGTTCCGGACACTAGTTAACTTTTCAGCTGACTAGAATATTCCGTTTCTGTCTCCTAGTCTTTGAAAGTGACTTCTAGATTTTAAAATTGATTTTCAGCTAATTATCACTGCTGAGCAGAAATCTTCTGCTGGCTGGTTAATTAATATATTACCTCTTTCTGTGTATTATCAGCTTCCTACCTACAATTTAGCAGTGTCGTAAAGTGTAATAACAACAGCAACTGAGTGTCTTTTCTAATCCCCCTTCTCTCCATGGACTAATATGGAGAAAGTAACTCCCTGAAAAGTGAAGAAGAAAACATATTTCTTTAATATTTTTTTTTTTTTTACTTGTACTATTAATTTATTAAACTTTATGTATTACTGGGGATGTGCTTTAATGGAATGATTCCATGTGATTGAACAACTGCTTCATTCACATGGGGGTACAAAAATCCCAGGGGTTGGACCAATACCAATCAGATAGTTATCTACTATCCAGTGGATCCTGTGGTGCCCACAAGTTTGTAAATAAGCATATGCTCTTCTTCTTCTTTTTTTTTTTGGGGGGGGGGGTAGACTGTCTTTATTACTGAGCAGTATGTTCACTCTATCAATAAATTAATGTTTAGTTGTATGAATGGGTGGAATCCAGGATAGATCATCAGTGTAGCCTAGGTCACACAAAATGACATGAGTGCTGCTACAATCCAGGCGGCCTTACCAAGGTGTCAACAAACATTAGAACACATTTATCGCAGTTAATGGCTAGGCCAGAGTTTACCAAAGCCGTAAGTCAGAGACGTAATCGCAGCAAACTAGGATTGTATTTCTCCCGAGAACAGTAGTGCGTCATATGTAGCTACTGTACCTGAATCCTGGCAGTATTAGGGTTACTATAATAGTTAATAACATTACGTGTGTGTGTGTGTGTGTGGGGAACTGTTATTAACTGGGGTGGGGGGCACTATTACTATACTAGAGCCTCATTACCTTGCACCACTTCTCTGGAATGCTCTATCCTGGGCAATCAGATTAACTCCCAATTTCTACAGCTTCAAGCACAAACTAAAGACACATCTTTTCAGATAGGCCTAGTTAGAATCCCTAAAACAAACCCTCCTCTGCTCACGCTCCTCCATTACCCCACATGATATGATGCCGTTTGAGACTAACTTTATATCTCCAGGCACCATCTGCACGTTAAAGGACACAACTGGTGACAGCTCATATAGTTTTATGTTTGTGTAATGACAGTAACCTCTATTACAAAATGGTCTGACCACTGTATAAGCAATGACGCCCCTGCTACCTCCGATGTCGTGTGTCACCCCCTCTACCTCATTGATTGTAAGCTCTTGCGAGCAGAGCCCCCAAGTCCCATTCTGTGAATTGCTGCGGAATATGTTAGTACTATATAAATAAAATGTATTATTGTTATTACCTGTGGGGATGGGAGCTATTGTGGTATCCCAAGGGATGCAGGTGTTATAGTAGGACCTAATGGGGGTTGTAGTCCCTATGATAGCTGAGCTTTTATAATGGTCACGGTAGCTGTAGTGGTGGTCCTGACTGTGGGGCACCTCTCATAGGACACACAGCAAGTCAATTTTCAAAAGAAGGATAGCAAAAGACACAGTCCTTTGTTAACCAAAAGTTTCTTTACTGAGGACTCTGATAAAGTGCAGCAATACCTCCCAGTGATACAGTCTCATGTACAATACAGCGGGTGCATGTGAGGAGGACTACCATATAGTGCCGCCATACCTCACAGTGATACAGTCTCATGTACAATACAGCGGGTGCATGTGAGGAGGACTACCATATAGTGCCGCCATACCTCACAGTGATACAGTCTCATGTACAATACAGCGGGTGCACGTGAGGAGGATTCCCTTGTAAGCTGACAGGTAAGGGCTGATGCTGACACAACTTTCCTCAGATTTGGTATTTAGAGTATTGAGGAGACACAGTCCAGGTTATAGCTACAGAAGAGGGATCTTCACCGGTTGCCTCCCGGCGGGTGACTAATTTGGGGTATATGTAGTTACTCACGGTTACTGGGCTGCGGTATCTGATAGCCGGACGCAGACCTAATACACGTGGCCTGGTAACCACGGAGCACTGGACTTGAGCGGAGGCCGCCTTTAGGTCCAGGAATGCAGAAAGGCTCCTCTATAGCTGCTCCTTTGTCAGGTTCTCTCCTTCTTGGAGGCAGTAGCAGTATGGTGGTATTATCTCCTCTGTATGGACTGGTGAATGGTCCTAGGAGACTCTGTATCTTACATGGGCTGTGAGATTCACCATGTAGCTCCTAGGTTTGGCAGAAGGAATCTGAAAATCCTCTCTGGAGTTGGAGTAGCAGCAGGTGCTGTTACCTCACACACTACCCTCTCCACAACATGGCTGCTCTGGTTTCCTTTCTCCTGCTAAGAGGAAGGCGGGGCTAAAGTCTCCACCCACAGCTTACTCGAAAGTTCTGCTCGTGCTGTGTATGAAGTGATTGGGATCCTATATCACATGCACCTACATAGAGTGAAACATAGGTGGCAGCAGAATAGTACATGGCAATAAACCCAATGTATGCACACAGGAAATACAGATTATACAATAGATAGTGATACTCAGTATTAGTACATTGTGAAAAACATTAGATTACATAGCATACAACTATTATAATGGCAAGAAGGAGTGTACTGGGACACTACACTATTACCTGTGGTGAGCACTATTACAGTAATAGTGCCCCCCCAGTCAATAACATTTACCTGTGTGAGGACGGTTATTAGCTCTTGGGGGAGCAGTATAATTATAATAGGTCCCTCACCATAGGTAAGTGTTCCCCCAACAGGTAATGTTATTAACAGGGGGGCACTATTACTGTAGTAGTGCCCCCCACAGGTAATATTATCTGTGTTTGTGTGTGGGGAGTCATTACCAGTTAGGGCAGTATAAGGGCACAATCACAGCTATAGCGCATCCCCCCCCCCCCCTCCTCCCGGTGTTCATAACATTACCTGTGTGGAGGGGGGCTGTTGTATACTCAGGGTGGTACTATAACTGTAATAGGTCACTATTAAAGATAATGTTATTAACTATGTGTGTGTGGGGGGCTCACTATAATCCCCCCCCCCCATATTGTAACTATAATTAAATTATAGTTGCCGGGTCACTAATGCAGATCTCCAGAGATCTGTTCTTGCACACGGGATGTGTGCATCTTCTATTCTGTTCCCCAGGCCCCAGCAGCACCAAAGTGAAGGTTCCAGCAGTAACGTAGAATACGAACAGATCCCGACAGCTGCATTAATACTAGGTATATGGAAAGTGATCTGCTGGTGCAGGCTACACCAGCAAATCCTTCTCTAAAACAGCTTCTGTACAGGTGTCTGCTAATGCAGCATAGGAGCTTCAGCAACACCTAGTAGCATACAGAGTTCCCCGATGACCAGGCCGTCCTGGCAACAACTGATAAACGGCCTGGTGCCGTTGAATGGGTGAGAGAGACTCCTGCAGGTTTCCGTCTCCTGCCTCTGTTTTAGGCAAGAAACGGAAACCTGCAGTACGGAGAGGGCGACGCAGATGTGAACGAGCCCTTAGTTAGGTCCCCTGATGATTGGTGCAGTAGTGCCAGGAAATGCATAGGGACTGTGAGAGATTTCCTTGTTAGGTACATTTTTTGGTACTGCCCTTGTAAAGGCAGGAGTCAATTACTTGGAAAAAAAGGATAGTTTTTGAGGGGCCGTATAGGGACTGTTGCTCTCTCTGCGTAGAAAACTCCTATTTGCTTTGTCTCTCAATATCTTAATGGGGTAAGATCCACCCTTTTCTTATCTTTTATTGGTGCATATATTCATTTGTTTGCTCTACTATCTGAGATTTTTTTTCCCTTCTTTATTACATTTTTTTTTTGTGAGTACTTAGGGCTTCATTGATCTTATTTAATTAATGTTAAGTTTTATTTGTACATCAGTGCTGTTTTGTTCCTTTAACACAAGAATTAATTTCAGGCCAAGAATAAATTCCAGGCCAAGAATAAATTCCAGGCCAAATCCCTTACATTGTGAGACAATGCCTCTTAGTCCACCATTATCAAAAGGGCTCTGTAGACTAAGAAACAGACCTATTAATGGAGATTTGACTTTTCAGGTTTAAAGCCTGTTTGAGGTGCATAAGTGATTTAATATCTTTGTTCATTTCTGTAGGAAAGTGAGAATCTTCATGTCAATAGATGAGAAAAAATGGTCAATAAGGCTTAAGAAGCTATTTATCTTTTCTCTTCTGCATAGGATAGCAGGGTTCCCATTTTACAGGAGCTCTGAAAGACCTTGAGAAGTTTGGAAATGTATAATTTAAATATAGAATTCTCTCATACAGTTATTTATGGTAGATGGATGCCTGCAGTGTCATAGATAATACAACATTCAGGGTCTGCAAGACCACCAGTGTGGAAAGTCATTGGATATCCTTGGAAGCATTTGATCAACCCCTTCTTCCTTTTCAAAGAAACGTTGGTAAATAACTTGTTGCTGCTACCTACTACCTCGCGAAGATAGTGCAAAAGACTAGCCTGCGCCACCTCGGTCAATTGTGTGACCTGCAAAGGTCTTGTGGCAAATGCTGCCATTTGCTTCTTTAATTTCTGCATGCATTGCTGCGTCTAAAGCCCTAGCATTAATTAGAATACCTTGCAAATAGAATTTCATGGCTTCCCACACACTGGGGCTAAACCTTTATTAAACAGGTTATGCAAGATTACATGTCTGTTGGTCAAATGGCAGTGCTACAGCTCAGTCCCCTTAAAATGATTAAGACTGAATTGCAGTTATAGCTATGTGACCAACTGAGGTTTCTTACTCAGGAACAGATATCTGCCATGTTTCCAGTTATTCATTCACAACCCTATTTGATATAAAAGTATTCATTCAGCAGTTTTGACACATCACCACAAACCAGAAAAACCCCGTAATGCAAATGAAATTTATCAGGTCCGCCAGATATATTGATTTCTATTAACTGTAAAGTATGAGGAAACCCTTGACACTTCCTTCCTCACTGAGGTCATCATTGATGTGCACTTCTTGCTTTTCTATAAAATACATGTTTACGTTAACTATGAATTAGGGTATACACTATGTTCTACTGTAACGTATGATGTACCTCCTAGAAAACCCTATTACGGTTCACTCAGAACTGTGTACTTGGCTGTGAAAATGTAGGTTTTTCATGGCAGAGTGTACAGCCCTATTATATGTATGTATGGTGTGTTTTTTATTATTTTTTTCTCTCTAAGTCACACAGGCTGTTTAAAACTATGGTTATGTGAATATATCCTTTTATGTCTATGGGACCCATATGCAGGCCATCAATATAACCTCCTAAGTGATAGAAAGATCAACCCCAGGAGAGCTGTGACTGCTATCTAGGCAGGTACTTCCTGTTGCAAAAAGTAAAGGCAAAAGGCTGAGTGTACAAGAGTTAAACTGCTGACTGTACATAAGGATTCAGGATATGTATTGTATGTATCTGCTATACAGTATTATTGGGGCTACATAAACAAGTTTACTTTTTTTTTTTTTCATGTTCTTGCTCAAATTTATGTCCCTGGTTATTGACTATTTTCACTTTTTTAACAGGAAAAAAAACATCAATATGGTGTGTCCAGTGCCCACCTTCCTTATCTTTGGTAAATTGAAAGAAAGAAAAAAAAATCTTTAAAGAGGACCTTTCATCAGATTGGGCACAGGCAGTTCTATATACTACTGGAAAGCTGACAGTGTGCTGAATTCAGTGCCGGTACCGTAGCGCTTTACAGTCAGAAGGGCGTTTCTGACAGTTAGCCAGGGACGCCCTTCTGCCCAGCAGTGCCTATTGCGCTGCACAGTGTGAGCAGGGAGGAACTCCCCCTGCTCTCCTGATAATACTCGTCTATGGACGAGCTGTGTGAGCAGAGGGAGGGGGCGTTCCTCCCTGCTCACACTCTACAGTGCGATAGGCGCTGCTGGGCAGAAGGGCGTCCCTGGCTAAGTGTCAGAAACGCCCTTCTGACTGTAAAGCACTACAGTACCGGGACCGATAGCGCTTTACCCGGGGCACAGATCGGGAAAGCCGACAGTGCACTGAATTCAGCGCACTGTCAGCTTTCCAGCAGTATATGGAACTGCCTGTGCCCAATCTGATGAAAGGTCCTCTTTAAATGGGTTGTCCGACTCTAAACTTCATTTAATACTGCTAATAAGGGTCCCATAAACAGAACAAAACTATACCCACTCACTGGCCCTTGGTTAACTCTTCTCAAATTGCACGTCAAAGAAGTCACTTGCCCTTTGTGAAGAGGTTGCCACTGAGGCCTATGAGTGGCTGCAGCAGTCCCCTAACACTACCTGGAAGTCACTGGTGATGTCAGCGGGAGTACTTGTATAGAGATCAACGGAACTGAGGCTACTGGAATGAAAGGACCGGTGAGTGGTCATTACTGGTTTATGTTTCAGGGCTTCTTAGCAGTGTACTAAATAACAAAAAAATGAGTCGGAACACTCCTTTAAGGCTATAGATCTTTAATCACACTGGTATTTCCTATAATTTAGAATTAAAAACAAAAAAAAAAACCTCATACTTGACGTAGTTGCAGTATATGGCCAGCAGTAACAGTGCAACACACTTGTGTATCCCTATTATTATTATTATTATTATTATTATTATTATTATTATTATTATTTAATAATATTTACAATATCTTTAGAGGTTATAGTAAATGGCGACCTTCCCCCACTGGATGTTTGACTGCTTTTTCTCTTAAGCTTCTGGGAACTAAGCAGTGTGTCTCCCACATGAGTGCGGCATATCTATAAATAAATTTGCCAATAAGTACAGCAAGTCTGTGCTCTATTAATTGCAAGCCTGATTGCCAACAGTCAGAAAAATATTTATATTTTTGTTTGCTTTTTTTTTTTTCCCATGACTTTCTAAGGCACTGTTTATAATGAATCCTAATTAATTATGGTTTGGAATATTATTAACCCCATAATAATTTCAGCACATTGCTTTTTATTTGCAGTACTATAATTAATTTTATATAAAATATATAGATGCGTATCTACTTATACATTTCCACTTTGTTTTCTTTTATTTCTGCGATAGGACCTCAGTTTGCCAAATGGTACCCCTGCAGACACATCGAGCCCAGCTTCTTCATCCTCACTTCTTAACAGGCTGCAGCTAGACGATGACATGGATGGAGAAACAAGGGACCTATTTGTTACAGTTGATGACCCAAAGAAACATGTGTGCACTATGGAAACCTATATAACGTACCGGGTTATGACCAAGGTAATCATGAAATATTATGCTTCTCTATCCTATGCTCTGAAACTTCTAGTTAAACCATTTAGAAGCACTAAAGACAAAAATTTCCCTAAATATCTTGTACTGCATTTGTTAACCCCTTCACAACATCAGCCGTACTAGTATGACAGATGCTGGGTGTTTAAATATGGTGGCCGCTCAGGAGACGGACGGCCACCATAACCGCCCAGTGTCTGTTTTATACAGTAGACACCCAGTGGTAATGCCCACGATTGGTGTGGGCACCGATTGTGGGAATTAACCTCTCTGGCGCCTCGGTCAAAGCTGACCAAGGCGCCATTTTCCCGGTGCGGGATCCCGTTGCCATGACAGTTCAAGACCCCTAGGGTGTCTAATAAATGCATAATAAAAATTTTAAAAAAGGAAAAAAAAAAAAAAGAAAAAATAATAAAATTTCAAATCACCCCGTTTCCCTAGAACACATATAAAAGTACTGATATACTGTGAAACAGATACACATTAGATATCCCTGTGTCCAAAAACACCCGCTCTACAACTCTATGTAGCCTATAATAGAAACCCCGGTATTTTGCAATGTAATGCTCTGTGGTTCAAGACCCCTAGGGGGTCTAATAAATGCATAATGAAAAAAATTAAAAAAAGTAAAAAAAAAAAAAATATATCTATATAATATATTAGCATCTGCCCACGACTTTGTCTACAGGTTGTTGTTGGGGATGTCCTGCGGATGTGTATGGAACTGCTGTTGGTTATGATGCGCCAGCGCCCACGAGTCGGCGCTGCTTCATCTGTGGATATGCACACTATACCGCGGTTTATGTACATCTCTGTATATGGGGGGCAATTTGGCACCCGTGCCTCGGCTCAGCAACATCTCTGTGTATGCGTAGTATACCGGTCTGTATGTAAATCTGTGCATGGGGGGGGGGGGCAATTGTCGCATGGTCCTGCGCCTCGACTCTACTACATCTCCTCTGCATATGTGCAGTGGATGTGCATATGGGGGCAATGGGCAAACCCCTACGCCCCTCACCCCACTGGCGTCCCCTCGGTGCCTCCCTCCTCCCACCCACTACTCCCCACCCCCGCGGCAACCCCCCCCCTCTCCTGGCCCCCACCCTGCACCCTCTGCGGCGCCCAACCACCTTCAGGCTGCCCCCCACCTTCCTGCCTTCTCCTGGCGTACTCACAGAAACGGCACAGCCAATGCCCTTCGCGTCTCCACACACGCTGGCTTTTCTTTTTTAATTTTTTTTTTTTTTTTAAAATGTAGATTGTGAGCCCCACATACAGCTCACAATGTACATTTTTCCCTATCAGTATGTCTTTTTTTTTTTTTTTTTTTTTTGGAATATGGGATGGAAATCACACGCTGGCTTTTCTGTCCGGACACGACTTTTCATTTCACTCCGTCTTCCGCCGCTTCCTCCAGCGCCTGCTCTACAAATCTATAAAAATATTTTTCCTGTACGGTAAACGCCGTAGTGCGGGGAAAAAAGCCAAAAGTGCCAAACTTCCGTTTTTTTCACTGTTTTGCTCTGATAAAAATTTGAATAAAAAGTGAGTGTGCACCACCTCTCCATTCACGTGGGGCATTTTGGGCCCCTTATTTTCATGATCATTAGGGACCCTAGCATTCAGACCCCCCCAGTGATCAGACATCTATTTAGTGGAATGGGACATTACATTAAAAACCCTCCTTTTAAATTTGTCTGTTTTGACTAGACAACCACTTATTTTTGTTGCTTGTTTTTATAGACCACAAGATCAGAGTTTGACCTCCCTGAGTATTCCATACGGCGACGGTACCAGGATTTTGATTGGTTACGGAATAAACTTGAAGAAACCCAGCCTACTCACTTCATTCCTGTAGGTAGTATTCTGTTGTTTGGATGAGATTAAGAAGTATTTGTAGGTTAAAGGAAACAAATACGCAATACTCACACACTTCCCCAATTTTTCTGTTCGAAAACTGCCCATATTTACCGCTGGTTCCTTCTCAACACCCAAGAAATGCTCCTCAACCAATCGCTGGCCACAGTGCTGACCTGCATTAACCAGTAACTGGGTGAGTGGCATTTTCTTTTTGCCAAGAGGCATCGGGAAGCACCTACTGATAGAGTAGCACCAAAATGAAATTAAAGGGGTTTTCCAGGCACATAATGACAACCTATTCTTCAAATGATTTATCCAATAGCAGATTGGCTGGGGCTCAACGCAGACGGACCTATTCTGATCAGCTGTTCTCAGTATCTGCTACACAGAGTTGAGAGCCAGAATAGCTGGGCTCAGTTACTGCTACTCTGCTCCCATTCATTTAAATAGGGGCTGAGTGGCAGTAAGGCAAGGGCTCCATGAAAAACAGAGTTATCGTCTTCTAGTTCTGCTCTTCTTATAGCTCCTGCTGAGAAGAGATAAGAAGGGCTCTTGGGTGTCTCACACATGCTGATCTGATATTGATGATATAGCCTAAGAATAGATAATATAATTTAGCTGAAAAGCCCCTTTAATTACATTTTTGCTTTGTTTGGCTTTTGCAGCAGGGATGTATACATACAACATAGCAAGCTGCAGAATGCCATTCTGTGCTTAATCTGCTAGACATGCCCCTTGAGGCCTCCATATGCAACCTTCCATGACCTCTCCTGAAACTAATTTAAGATGTAGTATAAAAAAAATTAAATTAACATGAATGAAATGGTATTCGCGCTTGGATTAGGTTCAGGAGAGGTCAGAGTTTGCCAGATAGAACCATTATAGAGCTCATTGACGGCACACTGCTCCTGGCTATTGTTTCCCTCTTCCCTCCCTCTCCCCTTTGAGATAGCATAGGCAGCATAGGGAGAGGGAGTATGCTATACACCACAAACTGTGGAGAGGGTAGCATTTATCCAAGAAGATCAGATTGCACAGGCTGTATTGTATCAAGGTTCAGACAGAGAGAAAAACACACAGTCTATATATGGCTACAGAAAGAAGAGCACCATAGCAGAAAGGTGGAGAAAATCCCATACCCCTCAGCATCAATCTTTGTCAGCATACAGGAAAGGAGATCCACCATGGGCTGTAGAAGGAATAATCCATACAGGAATGCAGCTCTGATACATGATCACTAGTGACAGACCCACATTAAAAAGTCTAAGAACAGCTTGCGCACTGAATATCAATGATGCGAAAATGAATATATTTACTGCTACATGGCCACATGTTTCATTTGATATAACATTGCACTAATGATTGTCAAGATGGTCTTGTTGTGACCCACAACCTTATGTGACATCAACTTGACAGTCTCCACAAAATACAACTTTTTTTTTTTTTTTTTGCAAGTCAAGTACCTGGTGGTTAGGCATTACATATAACTAGTCAAGGCCTCATCTAAAGATATAAAGATTACATTCAGATACTTAGTGCAAGTTTTATTTATTGTAAAGGTAACTAACTACTAACGTGTGAAATACGGTAATTTCCATGTCAAATGTGTCTATAGGCTTTAAAGGCAGCCTACAAACTCCTTCAAGCACATTATAGTGATAATCAACCTATTTTTATTATGCATGTCCCAATTTTAGATTTGAAGAAAAGCAAGTTTAAGGTGTTTTGCAAATGCGTCAGTTGCTGCACTGGGGGTGGACCTTCAACTCCTTGCATCGCTGCCCTTGCTGTTCAGAATCCATCTCCTGCCTGTGCCATGAGAATTTATAGTTGAGGAGCAGGGCTTATAGGTCCATCCCTTGGGCACTAACTGCCAGATGTTTTTTTGCAAATCTACAGAAGTGACATACATACATAACAAAGGTACGTTGTTTATTGGTATGATGTGCTCTGTAACACTGGGGTAGCAGGTGGAATATGCTTGGGGTGGCAGGTGGAATATGCTTGGGGTAGGTGGGAAACTCCCTTTTAAAGTTGTTTTCTAGTTCAAAATTCAATTTTCTTACTGATGACTGTTTATCACCACGTGATCTATGGCAGTTTGACACATGGACCCCACACAGATTTATTTTAGCAGCCTCCGGTAGGAGGAGTACTGCAGTTCAGTGGAGCCACCACTATGCAGTGGACAGAGCTACTGAGCTTCTCCTATTACTTGAATAGAAGGGCTTGCACGCACTGCCTGTCCTCAAGTAGCTTATGGTACCCGGAGGCCTCTGGAACAGATGATCTGGGATTAACGTGTAGGAAAGATCAAATTGGAACCGGAAAACACCTTTAACCCATTTTTTATTTAAAAGATGCAAATGTAAGCTGCTTCTTCTTTACGCCTGTACATGGTTGATCCTTCCTTTCCCCTACACAGCAGTGATCACAAAAGGCTTTTCTTTATTTGGGCAGAAGATTGACCCAGGCTTGTGGAGGTCTTAGATGAAATATGCATTTAAAGAAGACCTTTCACTTCCTCGGGGCACGTGGTGTAATACACCGCTAGAAAGCCGACATTGCGCTGAATTCAGCACACTGGCTTTCCCATTCTGTTCCCCCAATGAACATCTATCTGTACCGATAGCTCTTCACTGTCAGAAGGGCATTTGACAGTCAGTCAGGAACACCCCTCCTCACAGTAGTGCCTATAGCACTGTACTGTGAGAGGGGGCATATCTTGCCGCTCGGCCATGTCGTTGAGCGGTAAGGAACCGCGCCCCCCCTCCCCCCCCCAATACTCGTCTATGGATGAGGGCTGTTAGGAGTAGGGGAGGCATTCCTAACCACTTAGGGTCATCGCTGGGCGGTAAGGAACGCCTCCTCTCACAGTACAGAGCAATAGATGCTGTGAGGAGGGGCGTTTCTGACTGACAGAAACTCCCTTCTGACTCTGAAGAGCTACGGTAACGGCACAGATAGCTCTTCAGCGGGGGCACAGAACGGGAAAGCCAATTCAGCGCACTGTCGTGTTTCTAGCGGTGTATTACACCACATGTGCCCTGAGGACGTGAAAGGTCCTCTTTAAACATGGAAGTTTTATTCATTCATAAAAGTTACCTAATTCACCTTTATATCAATGTCTGTTGAGTTGAAATTCTCATTGCATTTTTTTTTTAAAAAATACTCTCCCAACAATGCTGTTTTCATGCCAATTATTTGGGATTTGTGGTTGCTCAGAGGACATAGCAGAGGTATTAACCATTTTTAGTCTATGAGGAACATATCAGATACAGTAAGCAAGAACAGGATTAATATAATGTATCCATTCAGTATTATCTACAATGGTATTTAAGGACTTGGGTGGGCTGGAATATCCAAATCCCAGATGCATGTCCACAGAGTTGAGCTATTTTGATTTTGAAAGCAGTAAGGCTTGAATGTACGGTCCGCAAGTTGCTGATCAGCAACATTAGTTGCTGATCGGCAACATAGACTCCGCAGATGTCAGTGTCCTGCCACACTCGCCCATAGAGTTCTATGGGTGACTCCGTGCAGTGCCGCAATTCACGGCCATTACGGACATGTCCTATAAATTGCAGACCACGGTTGCGGCCTGGCCACACCACGGATAAAATATCCGGTGGTGTAAGAGGCCACATTGAATATAATGTGTCCGCAATTGAAAACCCTCAATTGTGGACTTACATTACGGCCGTGTAAGACCAGCCTAAGAGCCTTTACTATTTTATTCGTAATAGTTTGCCCAAGTTTATAAAACTCACCAGACGCCATTGTGTGGGTTGCATAAGATGTCATTATACAGGGCAAATTTCTCTTCTGGGCAGACTGATCTACACTAAACTAGTGCTTTCCAATCTATGCCTATGATTAAGTCGCCCCCCTACTTGTTGGTGAAGCACAACTGGTGAAGCAGTTAGGAGAGAACTGCATATATTTAACACAGGCTTTTCTCTGGCTGCAGATTCTCTAATTTCACTAGATGATTGTTCTCTCTTTTGCTTATTTTTACACTTCTCCATTGTTTGGCTATAAGGTTCTTAGCAACAGTGCACATGTAAAGAAAGCGCCAGGAGGTCTAAGGGGGGAAAATGAGAAGATAGGTCCAGGGCATCCCTCAGTACACGGCCCTCCACCAAGAATCCCTGTATCATAGGTCAGTCCCAAAAGATGTGAAATAATTAGCTTATAACATCTTGGCATTTCAAACAGTTAGATAGAATAGACTGGTTCAGAGAGTAGAGCAGGGCTGGCGTTTGGTACCAGTGCATCAGTAGTTTTTACTGGGTCTCGTTGAATGTGACATAGGTGGAGGATTTCGTGGCCCTTTACCAGATGATCCGCCACTGGTCAGAGGAGATCAATCTCCGCACAGCTGCCTCTTATCAGGACATGTATTAGTAAATTGGAGGATCTCTGTCCTCCAGGTGGGAGAGAATCTAGTAAATGGTTGAGATCAGGCCCTTTGTAGAGGTGCCAGCTCTGCAAAGCCTCTCAAACTGCATTGGAAATTAGACACGGAGGCCACCATAGAGGTAACAAATAAAATGAATAACCTGCTGGTAGGTTAACCATTCTGCTTTGGGAAAGCCGAAGGTGGAGTTGAGGTAGTCAAGATACCTGGGCTCCAAGGTAACAGGGTAAATCACATCAGCCACCAGGACCATGTCCAAATCATAGTAGATGTCTTACCCTCTGGGAGGAGCGGATTGTATAGGAGGGAAATCATTGAGGCTAAAGGAAACTGCTTACTACAGGTAGTCCAGATGGACCTAGTGAACCGAACAGGGCCCACCAAAAAATCGAGATGGAGTCTAACAGGTCCATAAAAATTCATTAGGATGCATAGGTGCAGGCTACAATTTTTCAATTTCCATCCAGTTAGTGAATCCAAGCATTGCTTCCCAGAAGAGGATGCATCACAGGTCGATTGCCCAATAATAGTGGAGAATGTGCAGGACTGCCAGCCCCTAGGCCGCCTCGCCAGGATAATGATGTTTGGCATTCCAAATAAAGTAGAAAATTGCTTTCTTGACATTTTGGAATTGAAATTGTGGGACCGCTACAGGCAGCGTTTTGATATAATAAAGCAGCTTTGGTAATTCGGACATCTTAAATGCTGCCACACAGCCTAAAAGGGAGATAGGGAAAGGACACCATTCTTCTTATAAAGCCTTATAGCATACAGGATGGAGTAGGAAGGCGTGATGTCAGATAGCAGCAGCAATGGGTGTGATTCTGAGCTCTGATACTGGCTGCTTCTGACATTACAGAGGTTGCACAGTACATCAGGCACCAAAACTAACTGCACTTGTTGCTTGGGAACTGTGGGGGCTAGAATCAATGGCAGCTCCTGTTAACAAATGCTAAAAACTTGAATTGGTGGAAGGCCTTGCTGTATTATTGATAAACTTAGTGGTGGTTCATAAACCTGTAAGAAAGAAAAAAAAAATGATATACCACCAACCTATTTCACAGCACTTTACAATTTTACTGTGTACAGAGATGTGATTTGTGTTTTTATTTCAGCCTCTTCCAGAGAAATTTGTAGTTAAAGGTGTTGTAGATCGGTTTTCAGAAGAGTTTGTTGAAACCAGGAGAAGGGCTTTGGACAAGTTTCTCAAGAGGATTGCAGACCATCCAGTACTCTCCTTCAATGAACACTTCAATGTTTTTCTTACTGCTAAGGTTAGCCTTTTCAAAGGAATGTTATTTTGCTAGTCATGACCATTCTTGATGGGTATGGTCTCGTTAAATTACAGGATTGTTGCAGAAGCATGGTAAAAAAAGTAACTACTAATGTGACACCCATCATTCGCTTCTATTAGAGTTACGGAAATTACGTAGTTCAGAGAGTTGTATTTTGGAAAATCCGACTATCAAGGATAGTTGGTCATCGCCATCGGTCAGGTAACAGCCTGGGCACATAAATCGGTGGGGAGGGAGTTTATTTTAGAGAAAAATGCATACATCAGTAATAGAATTGAGCGAGTACTGTTCGGATCAGCCGATCCGAACAGCACGCACGCATTGAAATGAATGGAAGCACCTGGTGCTTCCGGTTTGACAGCAGCCGGCCGCTTAACCCGCCGCGTGACGGCTGCGTGCATTGATTTCAATGCGTGCGTGCTGTTCGGATCGGCTGATCCGAACAGTACTCGCTCAACTCTAATCAGTAATTTATGGCATAATCTGTGACTCTGCCATTAAGGTCTCTCAGGGGAATACCCCTTTAATGAGCCTTGAATGACCAACAGAAGGCAGCTCCAGCATCTATTGAACAGAAACATGTTCTGTATAGATGGAAGTTAGTCTGATACTGCCCCATTTTTAACAGCACAGGCAGATTTTCTTATAAGGAGTAAAGAAACCTAAATGGTACAGAATTAGTAATCCGTTTTAATAGATAGTATAAACCTAGACTAGACAAACTGATAATGCGCCAAAATTTTCACTGTCTCCTCAGGCTGTACAATGTATAAAGATGGTCTTTTGGACAGCTTCCTCAACTGATCTGAGAATGATGTACTATTTTTAGTCACCGACATTATAGTTAATTCTTAGAAGTATATCTTTTTATAAACCCTATTTTATTTTTGGATCTTGCAGGATTTGAACAGCCACAAAAAGCAAGGTGCTACTTTGCTTTCCAAGATGGGAGAGTCTGTGCGATATGTGACAAGTGGTTACAAACTAAGAAATCGACCATTGGAATTTTCAGCCATTACAGAGTACTTGGACACATTTGCACTGAAACTTGGAACCATTGACAGGATAGCACAACGCATTATCAAGGAGGAAGTAGGTATGTTCTTTTCTTTATTTTCTAAATTATTTATTGTATACTCTTGATTGATTTTTCCAGTTTTATTTGGATATCTTCAACTTTGAACATCTAGGGTTTTTTTTTTTTTTTTTTCTAGATTTTTTTTTGAACATCTTAGACTTTTTTGTATATTCTTTCCCTTTCAGTTCCTCATCACTGTTAGTGAAATCTTTTTTGCATTTAGACGCTGAAAACTACATTTGTCAGCATTTTCACAAGGTTTATAGTTCACGGACAACAAACAGAACTTAAAATGATAAAGCTTTATTTACATAAAGCCAGGAATTACAGTGATCGGTCTAGCTGGTAGTTGAAAACTGGATTATTTTTAGATTTTATTATACCAGTGACAGGTTTGTGGATATTCAAGGCTCATTGATGTAGAGTGAAGAGTGAAGGTCAGTCTGATCCAGTCTACAGAGGAGCTAATGGAGCACAGTTTTCTTAAACACTGTTCCAAATGCCAACCTGAGTCCACTGCCCTAAAGCTTCTACATTGGATTGGGCATGTTTGGCATCAGGGCTTATTTTTTAAGCTTCACTGTGACTCCACACAGTATAATTCTCCAGAGTAACCTCACATGTAATGCTTCACAGTGCTTTTCAAAGAAAAATAATTGCAGCAGCACCAGCAAATCTGGGGATTAGCCCACTGTGGATAGGTGTAAAATCTACAATCAGAAACTGAAACCGTAAAAAAAAAAACAAATCAAAGCATATTTTATATTACTGATAAGTATAAGAAACACGGGCAGGCTAGGTTCACGCCTACATGGAGACTCTGATTGTGTCTGGAACCAATTGATTTTTGCTGTTCTTCTGGTCTGATAGACAAAAAAAAATATAAACCCAGATCACAGATGCAGGTTTATATGAAGAGTGCACGAATTTTCCAATAATAATTTTAGTATTCTGATTGACTTGATGTCCTGTAATAGAATACCTGGTGGAGCTTCGAGAGTATGGCCCAGTTTATTCAACTTGGAGTGCTCTAGAAGGAGAGCTGCGTGAGCCCCTCGAGGGAGTGTCTGCCTGCATTGGAAACTGCAGTACAGCATTGGAGGAGCTGACAGAAGATATGACAGAAGACTTCCTGCCAGTATTGAGAGAGTATATCCTCTACTCAGAATGTATGAAGGTGAGACAAGCTATTGTAAACGCTATTGTATTAAAGAGGACCTGTCACCACCTGGGGCACATGCGGTTTAATACACCGCTAGAAAGCCGATAGTGCACTGAATTCATTGCACTGATCGGCGTTACCATTCTGTGCCCTCGGTGAAGAGCTATTGGTACAGGTACCGTAGCTCCTCACTGTCAGAAGGGCGTTACTGATGGTCTGTCAGGAATGCCCTTCCTCACAGCAGCGTCTATTGTGCTGTACTGTGAGAGGAGGAGCATTCCTTACCGCCCAGCCTTGACGTGGGCACAGAACATGAAAGTCGATAGTGTGCTGAATTCGGCGTACTATCGGCTTTCTAGTGGTGTATTAAACCGCATGTGCCCCAAATTAAGTTAATTTCTAAACTGGAGTCTGAAATAATGAATGCTTTTCATGTGCTAATGAGACCTTGGCACTTAAAACAAGGGCATCTTTAAAGTGTACCTGTCCTTTATAAGTTACTCTTCATAATAAATGTGTGTATATGAGAAATAACACAGTGTCTGGCCATTATATGAGTTGCATTCTACCGCTTTTAACCTCATTTATGCAAACTGATGTAAACTTATACTACTGGTCAAAAGTTTTAGAACCTCAGTTTTTTATATTTATAATATCATTTCAAAGTACATTTGAGACCTTAAGGAAACACTCCAGGCATACCCCTTTTTTTCCATCCTTCACTTGATATTCTGTCACTTTCCAATTCCTCATATCCCAACAATCCAGCATCTCTTCAGCTCCTAATCTGACACCATCTTGACTTTTAGATTAATCTTTCTCTCTGCTGTGCTGTCAGTCCCATGATTCCTCAGCACATCATATGGGCATCTAGTGGACTGTACTGTCACTGCTGCTGGAAGACAGTGGAATTATCCTTTTCTTTACATATATTCTCCCAAATAATCAAAAAGAACAAAAATATACAGTGAGTGCTGCTATTTGATCTCCTACACTATAGGTGTGTGACACCAGCTATCTTGTCTCAGCAGTAGCTAATGATAGTAGATTTTTATCCATCAAAGTCTTATACCAAGCTACCAATTCATACTCTCCTACCACAATGCTCTGGTGTCCTACCAGCGTGTTCCAGTCCTCCTGCTGACCGGGTCTCTTCTGATGTTCCGCTGATTGGCCTCAGCAAATGGCATGTGATGTCACTACCTGTGACATAATGAGTCCTCTTCCTGAGACCACTGATTGACCTCAGTGGTCATGTAACGTCTGAGACCAAAAAGCGGCTTCAGCGGAACTCTGGAAGAGACCTGGAATAAGCCACTGGAGCAGAAGAATCAGGACATGCCAGGAGGACACCGGAGCATCGGGGACAACTGAATATATCTTTTTTTTTTTTTTTTTTTTTTTTTTTTTTCCACTGCCTCCAGCTGATTTTAAAGGTTAAAAGATTTGTCCAATTTTGCCCTTCAAACAAGACTTTTCACCACCTCAATCAACTCCCAGTTGTTAGCATCTGTTATTGGGCACAGCGTCACTGATTCTGGCACAGTTGGATTTTTTTTTTTTTTTTTTTTTTTCTTCTCTAGCCCCACTATTTCCATGCAATCAATACTGTTATTTTTGGTGCCTTATATGCTATTTAGGCTCTGTACTATTAGGAGGGTGGTGTCAGGCAGGAGCAGGCAAGGAGTGTGATTGTACTCTGACTCTGTCCACCTCTGATTGGAGCTCTGAATCATATGTACCTGTCTGACACTGCCATTCTGACATTACAGAGCTTAATTAGCACATTATGCATCAAAATTACCTGCGATTATTGTTCAGGAACAGTGGAGGCTAAATATTGTTTGTCCTGGAGCCCGTGTAGTGGTGCCTATTAACAAATACTAAGCACTTGATGGTGGAGGTGGTGAAAGGCCCTCTAGAAAAACTCCTTTCTAAGCATACAATGTACTGGCATATAGAGATATTTCTCTATATGTCCTACATATACAGAGAAAAAAAGCTTGGTATAAATAAACATAATGAATAAAAAAAAAAATTAAAATCATGCTTTAGTTTTTGTTTTTTTTTTTGGTTTTTTTATTAACCCCTTCTCACCATAGCCAATTTGACTTCCTACCTCAGGTCCATTTTTCAACTCTGATGTGTCACATGTGATTATAGGTTTAGAACTCTTTAACTCACATTGAGACACATTGTACTTTTTTGTTAGTGATAAATTGTCTATTTTTTGTTTACAAAAAACTAGAAAATTTGGTGAAAAATATGCAATTTAAAAAGTTTCAGATTATGTTCTGTGGACTGTCACACATCTTCGTATCTTCATGTCCCAGCTTTGCCCAATATACATTTGGACATCTCCACACAGCCTACGTAATTCCCCTAAACCCCTGGACTTACCCCCAGTCCATATTTGTCATTTTGGCATACTGCCTGGAGAATTCAGTAACCTGCTTACCACAATATCACCGCTTCTGGCAGCTACTGAGGAGATGATCGGAACAGTCTTTGTCACAAGGCTGGGAGAGGAGAGATCCTTCACCCTGTGTGCTTTTTCCAATTGTTGCCAGATCTATAGGACAGCAGGACCCTCTGGCTCAGTCACCTCACCGACATAGCTGCTGTTCCTCTGCTACACCTCCTGTCCATCTTGGCCCCGGGTCACTACTGATACAAGGAGGAAAGTCTGTGTGGTGCTTCTGTTGTAGCGATTCTCCTATTCTACCTATCCTCCCGAACGTCTGTGCCTCCTGGGCCTCTGTCACATATAACTGCAGCCCAGAAAAGAAACAGACACCAGACACTGTCTTGTGTGGATATGCCATATAGAAGTGACACTGCTCCATCTTGTGGCCGATTCCAGTTACTGCGCCACTCTGCTACCAAAGCCAAAAACTTAAGTCAACCTAATATTTCCTCATCATCCTTTGCCTTGAGAGATCTCCTGTACCGATTTTCCTGCAGAGCCCCTTGTTGGGTGTTTGACAACCTAAAGTAGTCCAACATACCTGTATTATGGCCTGAACTGTGTTAATAGAACCGCGGAGGTAACTATGTTCCGGCTCCACTAAACCTCACTGACTCATTCCCATGACTTTCATATTCACCTACACATCACCTGTTCCTGGCCAGGACAGTTGGAGACCATCGCTAAACCTTCGTTATCAGCAGCAGTTGGCAAATTCAAGGCCGTCTTTGCTAGATATCTGACCAACTTCTTCATGCAATAACCATCTGCAGCACTACGCTCATGGGAGGAACTGATGAAGTTAAAGTGGACCTTGGCCTATTTAGATAAGAACTTAGAGAGGAAGATCAACTTATGGCATCAAAAGTGTAATGATCTGAAAAATAGACTGTCACAACAATATCTGAAATAGGGTTTCCCCTGAAACAGAAGAAGGTTTGAATCCTTTGGAGTTCTTAGAATCCGGTGTCAGATCTGAATTCCCAGATGCTACCTTCTCTTCAACTTTTGCGGTCGCAAGAGCCCATTGAGTTCCTGCACAACGGCCTCTGCCTGGAGCTTTTACCTGTCCTTTAATCTCCAGGATGCTCAGCTGAAAAGATGGAGACCTCATCTTGCTGCTGGCTCGAAGGAAACAGATTAGATATGAAAATACTTCAATCTCTCTATTCTCCGATTTCTCGGCTGATGCAGAAGATGAGGTTTACTGTCGCAGCTGTGAAACATAGTCTCCAAGAGGCAATTGCCATACTCGATGGCTTGCCCAGGTCAATTTAGTCTTAAATTTTGCAAACTTGGCAGAAGCGGAGGAATCAATCCTTCGAAGACCCAATCCAAACAGGCAGTGACCCGGGTTTGTGATCTCCATGTCTTGTCGTTCACTACAGTTCTGATCTTAATGTTGCTTTGGGCTCAGCCCACTCCCTTCTTTAGTTCATACTTGTTTTCTTGACTTCCAACTACTGCTGGTGTTGGAGAGAAGTTCAATTACCCAACTCGCATGTTTCATTTTGCTTGTCTATGGGAGATTTTAGCTTTTCCTACAATACGAATGGAACACATTATTACTCACTTATACGTCCATCTCCTATATACCACTAATGCCATACACCTTTCAGCTTATAGAGGCTTCTGTATTGTGACTTTAGAAGACTCTGTTGCTCCTTTTTTCTCTACTTTGATATATATTGCCTACGCCTTGTCCTCCTTAGACGCTGTTAGAATATTGCTGAGACAATATATTAGTAATTCATGCCTATATTTCTATCTCCATTTAAATTTGGTGAGTGCCGGCCCACTGTTTTTTTGCACTCTTTTAAATCTTTTCTTCAGTTCACATGGAGTGCTGAATGCCCACCTCTGCCACACCGTAACTGTGATATCTATTGCTCACCAACTTACAGGAGTGTTGTTTTGTTCAATTTGTATGTGCTACAACTTCCACCACTTTTAGTCACGCGGGCAACCCCCATACCTCGACTTTTATAAACTATCGTTAAAACACAGTTTTACATGTGCAGAAGATAATCTCTCAGGTGGGCGAGGCCTGGGGAGAGCGGTGGGCGCTGGCTTTGCTAGATGCATCCTAAGCCTTCAACTTTGCGGAATGACTGTATCGGGTGGAGGTGATCCACTGGTTTGGCGTCTGCCCGAAAAAAAAAAAATTATTTTTCAAAATTTTTGATTTTTGTTAATGGGTTAAAATGTAAATAAAAGTTTAGAGATTTGGTACCTCCAGAATCCTTCCAAAACAAAGAATACAGGTGACATGTCATTTTGGCTGCACGGTGAATTCTGTAAAAAGAAGCCCATAACAGAGTCAAATAAATGCACTTTTTGTCCAATTCCACCCCATTTAGAATATTTTTTTTTCCAGCTGCCCAGTACATTGTACAGAGTAATAAAAGGTACCATTATCAAGAATAATTTGTCCTGCGAATGTTAAGCCCTCATATGGCTCTGAAAAATATTGATAGACGAGGAATCAAAAACAAAAATCGAAAAATTCTTCAGACTGGAAGGGGTTAAATGGGTATCGACCTTTTATGTAAGAATCCCAAAGCCAATTTATTAATTAACCATCAGTGTTCACCCTTTTTCAAACTCAGGCGAGGTATCAGGTAAGACTGATTTATGGCACTAATCTTATTGAATGTTCCTAAACACAATACATTTATTACAACCGGCTGAATATGGAAGCTTTCACTGTTGACAGTTTTCACTTTATAACACTTTGTTAATTTTTAACCTATTTTTGTCCAGTAACTGAATTCATGTATTTCTAGAGTGTACTAAAGAAAAGGGATCAAGTACAAGCAGAATATGAAGCCAAACTGGAAGCTGCAGCTTTGAAAAGAGAAGAGAAAACTGGAGTAAGTTTCTGTTTTGTAATCCTACTAGCACTTTTCTCTTGAGTTTCTACAGCAAATACAGATTTAGCATTATTATATTTATTTATTTTTTTACTGTATTTCAATTAACCTTAATTTTTGCCTACAATAAATTAACCCTTTTTCGACATCCGCCGTACCAGTATGGCGGATGCCGGGTGTTTAAGATGGTGGCCACCACAGCTGCCAAGTGTCTGCTTTTTTTTTTTATATACTGATCGCGGGCATTGACCCCTCTGGCGCCTTGGTCAAAGCTGATTGAGGCGCCATTTTCCTGGCGGTGCGTGGGAGCCATTATTTTCGTGGAGCAAAATCCGGGGCTGGTGTCCCGTTACTATGACAGCCAGGAGCCTTGTGAAGGCCTGTCTTTCAGTGTGTTCTATTGCAGTCTACGCTATGTAGCCTGCAATAGAACTGCCAGATTTTTGCAAAAAATAAATACATTAAAAAAAAAAAAAAAAAAATCACCCCCCCCCTCCCTTTCCATAGAACACATATAAAAGTACTTAGATACTGTGAAACATATACACATTAGGTATCCCTAACACCTGCTCTACAAATCTATGAAAATATTTGTCCTTTACAGTAAACGCCATAGCTCGTGGGGGAAGGGAGATATAAAGTGCCAACCTGACATTTTTTCATTGTTTTGCCTCTGATTAAAAATTTGAATAAAAAGTGATCAAAGCAACAGAAATTCCGCAAAAAGTAAAACTAAAAAGTACATCTGGTCTCACCCTATAAATCCCCGTACACGGAAGTATAAAAAAGTTACGGGTGTCAGAATATGGCAACTTTTAGAAAAAAAAATTAGCATAGTTTTGGATTTTTGTTAAGGGGTTAAAATGTAAATAAAACTATGTAAATTTAGTATCTTTATAATTACACCGAAACCTAGAATACAGCTGACATGTCATTTTGGCTGCACAATGAATGCCGTAAAAACGGAGCCCATAAGTTGCACAAATACACTTTTTCTTCAAATTCCCCCCCCCATTCTGAATTTTTTTCCAGCTTCCCAGTACATTATACAGAATAATTTAATGGTAGCTTCATGAAGAAAAATTTGTCCCACAAATATGAGACCTCAAATGGCTCTGAGAGCGGAAAAAATAAAAAAGATTGGGGAGGGGAGTCAAAAACGAAAATCGAAAAATGCCTGCGATGGGAAGGGGTTCATGGTATCTGTCTATAATTGATACTATGCTTGGAAATTCTTAACCCCTATTTGATACTACATTTACTAATCTCAGTTTGAGTTATACTTTTATAGATTTTTTTTTTATTTATTTTTTTTTTAATCGTTTTTTTTCTTTTGTGGGGAGGGGGGCTTGAACACATGATCTTCAAGCAAGATTCAGTTATTACATTACTATGGCTGTACTGGGAGCCTTTAGAATGCTCCTGGTTGACATGGTAACGGGACGACCATGGAGAGGTTTGTATACTGTAGTGGTGGTGCTGGAAACTGTATACCTTTTTATGTACAACTTTCATATTGGTTGATCAATATGGGGTCTAATACTGATGACCCATCCTGTGGATATGTCACCTGTATGAGTTATCTCCTGATCCTAGACAACTCTTTGTAAGACCTTAATGATCCATTCACACTGATTTTTTTTTGGCGAGGATTTTGCCACTGAAAATCCATGTGGAATAAAAGCCTCCCATTGACTTCAATGGGTTCCTTTTTCTGCTAACGGAAAAAGGAACCCATTGTAGTCAAAGCGAGGCTTTTTTTTCCACTTGGATTCTGAGGCGGATTAAGCGTCAAAGTCAGTGCCAAAAAATCCTGTGTGAATGGACCCTAAGAGAGCTGTGCATGAACAAATACCACAAACCTCAACGAACTGAAGCAAAGTAACAGAGAGGAATGACGTGAGAGACTTCATGTCATACGGAAAAATAATCACTTGAAGTTATTGCTGCTAAATGTGATTCTTCCAGCTGTTGATTTATGGGGTGTCCTTAGTTTTTCAAATGTGGCTTTTCCGTTTTGGCATTTCTGTAAAATAAATAATGAAACTTTGGTATCTGCGTGCTGTTGTTGTTGAAAGATTGTTTACCTAATTTTAGAATTTTTTTTAAAGACTAGCTGTTTTTGTTTTATATTTATTTATTTTATGTATTTTTTAAATTATGTCCTGATACATTTCAGGTGCCAACTGAGGTAGAGAAGTGCCAGGACAAGGTAGAATGCTTCAATGCAGATTTGAAGGCAGACATGGAGAGGTGGCAGAATAACAAGAGACAAGATTTCCGCCAGCTGCTCATGGGTATGGCTGACAAGAACATCCAGTACTATGAGAAGGTAAATAAGAAGCTTTCTCAAATTTTAACAAGAATGATATCTGGTTATGTGCATTCAATAAGTTAGCAGTTCTCTACAAATATGAATATTCACTTTCTTTTTTCATCCCAATTATTTGTAGTATTTGTGACTCCCATAATATGGGAGTTTGCTGGTGGGGAACAGGCACTTGAGATTAGGTGTCCTCTAGGAGTGTAAAATATCATATGTGAAGGGTTCATCTATGGCAGTGATGGTGAACCATTTAGAGACAGAGTGCCCAAACTGCTATAATTTTAGTGGTTTTGGGTTGTGAAGTACCAGTATCGCAATTTCCCTGGACTCCGCCATTAGGGCGACTGCACACATGCTAACAGAGAGGGTTTGAGTGCCTCCTCCGGCATGTGTGATATACTTTCGCAACATGGACCTTTGAGAATAATTTTGGGAATGGAGATATTTTTAACCTATTTTAGCGTGCTGTACATTTTCAACAATATCCTTTATTTTGTATCAATAAACACAAATTATTTTTTTTTAATTCATAAAGGCCGTGTTACGCTATGGGTATGTTCACACTGAGTTTTTTGCAGGCCGAGACGGAATCTGCTAGTGGAAAAAATCTGCCTGACTCCCATTTAACCTTTTTACTGCCAAGCATGTAGCTCTACGTCCTCCCAGGGTGTCACTTGCCTAGCGGAGGACGTAGCTGCTACGTCCTTACTTCTAATGCCCATATCTCAGGACTTGTTTGGCCTATGAAAATAATTTTAGATTCATTTTAAAGATGATAATCTCGTCTTTAAAATGATACCAAGTTCTTCACGTTATCCCTTACTGTGCCAAAGCGATTTACTGTTGAAAACGCTATTGGGGATTTAGATCTCATTGAAGATCTCAATTCCCAACAGCGTTTTTAACAGCAATTCGCTAAAAATCTGTAAGGGCTATTATGAAGATCTTGGTGTCATTTTAAAGACGAGATTCTCATAGATGAGATTCTCATCTTTAAAATGAATCTAAAATTATCTTCATAGGCCAAATGAGTCCTGAGATACAGGCTTTAAAGTGTCCCCCCCCCCCCCCCCTCATGTCTCGGGAAGCATTAGGGTGAGTTCACACTGAGTATATGCTAGCTTATTCTGAACGTAAAACGCGTTCGGAATAAGCGGTGTATAAAGCAGTTCCCATTCATTTCTATGGGAGGCGGCATACGAGCGCTCCCCATAGAAATGAATGGGCTGCTTTTTTCACTACGAGCACTCCCATTGAAGTGAATGGGAAGTGCTCGCGTGTACGGCTAGCTCTGCTCATGCCGAGCCGTACACGCGAGCACTTCCCATTCACTTCAATGGGAGTGCTCGTAGTGAAAAAAGCAGCCCATTCATTTCTATGGGGAGCGCTCGTATGCCGGCTCCCATAGAAATGAATGGAACTGCTTTATACGCCGCTGACTCTGAACGTGTTTTACATTCAGAATAAGCTCGCGTATACTCAGTGTGAACTCGCCCTATTTGAAACAGGAAGGGGGGGAGGAGGAACAGCTGCAGCGTGCAGAGACACAGACAGAGAAGCATTTTCTCTGACCTTTGCACAACCTGTATGTGACCTTAGGAGGGGGGGGGGGGATTTAGTCCCTATTTCCCCCCTCCTGTCAATCAGAGGGCATGCTGTACTTTTGCTGTCTGATTATCACATACAGGTATAATATAATTCCCCCTGAGCTTTACTAGTGGGGTATTCTTTTGTTATACCTCCTGAACACAACCAGGAAGTTTATAGGCGCTGTGACCCAGACATTTACCATTGTCGAGGTCACAGCGCCAAAAAAAAGTCGCACCAAACACTTACACAACACATACAAAGTCATGAATAAAATTTACATTTCACCCAATCCCTATCCTGTCTATACTTGAGCTTTCTAGAGCAAAATACGCCTCTAGCGATATCCGTTACACGCTAAAATAATAGTAATAACGATTATCACTAGAGATCAACGTATAGATTGCTAAAATTTTTATAGGGGAATGGAAAATAATATTTTTATGTAAAGTCCTATTTAATTTGCATGCACAAAATGGGATGGCGCATTTCTGTGATTTTGGCGATTCTTTAACACCCGCCCCTGTAAATATATACATGTGTGGTATGTATGAACTCCTCACATATTGCAGTTTTTTGGAAAGTACATTTTGTTTGCAGAAAGGGATTGCTTGAGCCGCACTTTAGTGGCAAATTTTAATTTTTGTGCAATTTTTGCCGCAACATTGCATGAAGGTGGTTGTATATATGAAACATTAAGTTGTGTTTTTATATATGGTATGCTGTGCAATCTCAAAAAAGTTAGATTTTGGTATCACTGTCACAGTTTAGTAGATGCAGTATAGCTTTTTAACATATTAGTGAATAACAGCAAAATCCTGCTTGTCTTTTTTTGGGAGTCCGAGCTCTTGTTTTAGTTTACATGTTTGCGGTACATATAGTATATATACACATTATATACACCATAAGCTATTATTTTAAATGTATTTTGTATATGAATGTGAAATTGAACATGAGTTTTAGGTGCAAATATGTGTTATAGTGCATTTTTTCAAAAATTGTTTTGTGTTTGTCACAAAGTTGCATGAAGGTGGATGTGGCTATTGATGACTCATTGAGACAATTGTAATCTTCAGGTTGTCTACTTTCAAAAATATATAGGGTTTAGGGGTTCACTTGCTTTTCACGGTGTGTAATCCCTACATTTTATAGGATGATACTTTTTTTCAGCATTTCCGGCTTCAAAGCAGATTTTTGTTCCTTCCAGTTCTGGTGATTTTCTGAAGACACGTGCATGCGGGTGTAGGTCATAGTGATATGAATGATCTCTGCACATGTTGAATTCTTATTTTTAGGAGGTTTGGTGCATATAATTTGTTTGGTTTCCACTTTTAACAGCTAATATAAATTTATTTGCATTTTTTCATAAAACATTCACTTTAAATCAAAATTGCATGAAGGCGCCTGTTCATATACAGCACCAAGTGGCATTCTGACAATGCTGCAGGTGTCTACTTTAAGAAAATATATAGGTATGGGGGGGGGGGGGGGGGGGTTGGATGCTTTTTTTAATGTTGCAATTTAGCTTTGATTTATCCATCTCAAAACTGTGAAAATTGCTCTGGCTACTGGAGGTGCAAAATTTCCAGAGACCCTGGGCAGTGAAAAGGTTAAATAAGTGTGAGAGTTTAGACAAGTTTTTTGTGGCAGGTTAAAAATTCCACCTGCAAAACTTTGTGTGAACTTTACCCTTACACAGTCTTGTTTATTTTTGAAACCTTGTCTTTATTTAGTTTTAATAAATATATGTAAAACTTTTTTTTTTCTCAAATAGTGCCTTACAGCATGGGAGTCCATTATACCACTGCTGCAAGACAAGTCGGAGCCCAAGTGAAGAAGATGAAAGGAAAGCGAGGACTGTCTTGCACTGAGCTTGAACCTACTAAATCTCACAGTGTTCAAATCTGTGATGTGTGACTAACAGGCTAAAGTTGTTCACTTAAATTTATGTTACAATGCAAAAACACCAACCCTTCTTTTAATGTCCTCCCCTATTTCTACAATTCTAGTGTGTATCGAGATGTCTCATGGAATATTTCAAAAGCAGCTGTTTTGAACTGAGCCTAGAAGAGGCCTGAACTCATCTAATGAAAATTTCATCCACCACGTCATTCTAAAGGAGCTGTTCATTTACTTAACACTAAGAAAAAATTACATTAACAGTTGAGTGCATTCAAGATGTCGCTATAGGGCTGAATTCACACAACACATCAGGCAGCGGTTTTTCACTTTTTTTTTTTTTTTTTTTTTTTTTTTTTTTTTTAAAGGTCAAAAACTCTGAGGCTGTTACTTTAAAATCTATAGTAAGTTATTAAATTCCACATGCACAACTTTTTTGTTTTTAGTGCTTGTGGTGGTTCTGTCAAAATTCAGCATGCTATAAGTATGGAATTTTTCCCATAGACTTGTCTATAGGCGTAAAAAAAAAAAAAAAAAAAAAGCCAGATAAACCTCTATTGTAAGTGTTACAAAACGCCACAAAAGCTCTCAAATGCTAAAAACGCTGAAAAATTGTGCATGTGAAGGAAGCCTAACACAGCTCTCTACTTTTTTTTTTTTTCCCCCAGGTGTTTTGTTTTTGTTTAAAAAAATCATGCGTTTTGTGTATAGTCCAAATTTTTTCCTCCTTCGTTAAAGGAGGATCCTAATGTTCGCATGAACTGTATTGGTGGCATGAAGTAATTTCTCTTCAATGTTATCTTTACTTCCCCAGAGATCGAAGTTGTAAAAACTGCTATTGTTGTATCTCTGCACTCGGAGCCAGGTTACAGAGGGAAAATAAGTTTACACTGGGGCCTTAATTGAAGTGCATCAAAGGGAACAACTGATTGGGACTTTTTGTTAATGTTTTTGAAGTCTGTGCAAAAAAAGAAAAAAAAAACCAATGTTTATGACTTTTTTTAAATAATAAAATATATTTGAAAGCTTTTTTTGTATTTTTTATTTTGATGATGATGATGGTAGGAAGAAAATCTATTGGCAACATTAAAGGACCTGTATACAGATATTGAGAGACTGGTCTATAGTTCACATATTCAGTCCCCATTGCATGCTATAGAACCTATAATTGAGAAGTCCCATTTGGCATTTTCGCATGTCAATGCAGCAATGGCCAGGGCGAAATTAGGTTAATGTTTTTTGGAGGGAAGATTACAATAAAGTATACCGTATTTTCCGGACTATAATTTCCTCAGAAATCGTAAGTGCGCCTTATAGTCCGGTGCGCCTTATATATGGATGGAAGCGGCGGCAAAGTCTGCGTGCCGCTTCCATACATACATAAAAGGCACCGTAAGGGTGCATTCACACTACGGAACGCCAACGTGTATCACAGCCGTACACGCCGGCGTGACAGCAGGGCTGCTGGACACTTCCCATTCATGTCTATGGGAGCCGGCATGCGAGCGCTCCCCATAGAAATGAATGGAAAAAAGCAGTCCATACATTTCTATGGGGAGCGCTCGCATGCCGGCTCCCATAGAAATGAATGGGAAGTGTTCGGCAGCCCTGCTGTCACGCCGGCGTGAAACAGAACCCTGAAACAGAACGTGAAACTTACCGAGCGGTGCAGGGTGAGCGGGCGGGCATTCAGGCCTCCTCTTCCTCCGATGTCCTGACCACTTCCTCCGGCGGTCGCTAACTGATAATGGCCTGGGCGCATGCGCAATATCATAATGCTTCTACTACTGCGCATGCGCCCAGGCCATTATCAGTTCGCGAGCGCCAGAGGAGGAGGACGGAACATCGGAGGAAGAGGAGGCCTGAATGCCCGCCCACCCTGCACCGTTCGGTAAGTTTCACATTCTGTTTCAGGGTTTTATGTTAATACGGGGGGGGGGGGGGGGGTAGTTTGATATAACTTTTACGGTTGGGCTCTATCAGCATGATTTTGCTGATGGAGCCCCTCCTCGCCTGCCGAGCGCTTCCAATAGAAGCGGCTGGCACGCGGGGGGTTAAGTGGCCGCTGGCAAAGTCTGCCTGCCGCCGCTTTCAATAACATATAATGCGCACCGGACTGCGCCTTATAGTCCGGTGCGCCTTATATATGAACCGAGACGGACTATAAGGCGCTCATGGGCAATGCGCCTTATAGTCCAGTGCGCCTTATAGTCCGTAAAATACGGTAGATTATTTTTGGAGAGCTGGTTGTACAGTAGGGGGTTTGTATGCTACTAAAACATGATAAAACACATGTCTCTGTAATATTAACCCCTTAAGGATGCATCTATTTTTGACCTCCAAGATGCTGTCCAATTTTTCAAATCGGACATGTTATTTTATGTGGTGATAACTTTGGATTGCTTTCACTTATCTATGTGATTGTAAGGCTAAGGGAAATCTGACCGTAAACCTGTGACAAAAAAAGCAGCTTTTCTAAGACTAAGGCCCCACGTAGCGAGCCACAGCCAAAAAGCACTGCAAGAAAAAACACAGCGGTAATGCATCATGGTTTTCAGTCTGTGGCGTTTTCCTCTTCAAATCACAGCATACCCATTGCAGATATTTTCTGAAATGCGTGGATAGGATCTTTCACTTTGTGGGTACTGTAAAATGCCACAGTCAAATTGCAGTGTTTATGCTATACAGGGTCCCTGGCCTAAGAGTGTTTTTGAACTTTTGCAATTCTAAGATACATTGCACTTTGTTGCTAGTAAAATATAGGCAATTTTCAAAGTTTACATTTTTTGCTTGTAAGACAAATGGTCATGCCACACAGAATTGGTAATGAGTAACATTTAACGTCATGTCTACTTTGTTTTTGCACACTTTTATTTGTTTTTAGGACATTAGAAAGCTTATGTTAGCAGAAATTTTTCACATTTTCAAGGAAAATTTCCAAAACTTGTTTAAGATTGGGGCTCCATGTGGTGTAAATGACTACCAAAGGAATGGGTAATATAAAGGAATCTTCACCCTTCTGCTCACAAAACTACAGTAAAATATGCAACAAAAAAGCAGCTTTTCCACAACATGGTACCTTTGGTATAATGTAAGAAACAGCTAACACTCTCCTGTAACATCCGCAGCCAGAACTGAGCTCCGATCATGGTTATTTACCACCAGGAAAGGAAGCCTGTTCTGTGTCCCCCAAGTCTGCAATCTTCTAACTGCATCTTAATTCTGCCTTTGGATTGATTAGTCAGGTCTGTAAGCGTAATTGCTTTACCCTATTACGATAAAAGTAAAAAAAAAAAAAAATTCCCCCCAATAAAATCCCACTTATTCCATATGTAATATAAAACAATGTAAAAACTGAAAACACAGTAGAAAACATCACGCATTTGGCAGTGCCGCATCTGTAACAAACTGTACAATAAAACAAAACCATGAGTTAACTCACATAGCGATGTCATTAAAAAAAATTATGTTAAAAAAACCTACAGGAGTAGCAATTTTTTGCAACCTCATCATAAAATATGTAATAAAGTGATCAAAAAGTCATACATGGCCCATAATGGTACCAATATAAAAGCACAGCTTGTTCCACAAAAAAACTTTCTCAACCAGCTTCAATAAAAAAAAATAAAAATAAAAAGTTATACCTCTCCAAGATGGCAAAATTTATTTTACTTTCCAAATGGATTTTTATTCTAAAAATCAGTAATGCATAAAAAAAACTGTATAAATTGGGTATTGATGTAATTGTACTGACCCCTAGAATACAGGCAACATTTGTTGTATAGTGTGGAACAAAGCATAAAATGGTAAAAACAATGTCAGGATTGATGTTTTCTTTCAATCCCTCTAGAGACAGTTTACAACATTTTGTCAATAACTTATAAACACTCCAAAAAGATGTAGTTAGAAAATACATCTCATCCTGCAAAATTAACCCCTCGTATGGCTACATCACCAGAAAGAGAAAAAAACATATAGCTTGTACAATGTGATGAGAGAAACTCCGAAAATCATCATGAAAACAAAACTGGCTGCAACAGGAAGAGAATGTATAAGTTGAGGGAGCGTATATCAGAGTACACTCCAGAGTTATAGCTTACAAAGAGAAAAGACACCAGAAGTGACCCCAAAATCATAGGAGCTACTGGAAACATAATTGGGAATTTGCTATTACCAATGTACTCTTCACAGCTTAGGGAGCGTTCACACTACCATCTGTGTCCGACAGGTAGTGTCCGCTCAAAATCTGGCACAGACATTAGGAGCGGACACTAGCTGTGTCCGTGACACCTGTCATTTATTTAAATGGACATCGGGTGCGTTCTTTTGCACTCCGTGCCCTTCCTTCACTGTCCGCATGTAAAGATGTCCGACTTTTCAAGCGGACAGAAAAACACGTCTGTCGGACACAGACGGTAGTGTGAACGCTCCCTTACATATTCACTTTTCACCATCTGCTGTGCATTCACATCTGAGAAAAGCAATCATCACTACAGCCCTTGTTAGATTCTTTGTGTAGTGAGTTTTCCAAATGTGGTCACTCTGAAACGACCCCCCAGTATGATAGCAGTGTTTGTGGGGTTCGCAGGCCTATAGCCTCACTTACCGATCCTGGCTCCTGCTCACGGCCGCCTCCACAGAAGGGAAAGTGCTGGCGGCCGTGAGCAGGAGCCAGGATCTTTAAGTAAATGGGGCCCGATACCTGCTGGAGTTACTCCAGCAGGTAACGGCCTATTAAAAAAAAAAAAAAAATTAAAAATCAGCAGTAGCGACTGCTGCAGAACCCTCTAATGACCCAGGCCCTGTGACAGCCGCTACCCCAGTAGTTACGCCCCTGGGTTTTGGGTCCCCTCCCCCCTAGCTAGAACTGTGGATTACAGAACCAATACACTAATAGAGATGATCATGAATGATGTTTCTGCACTCTTCAGGAACCTCATTGTGAGTCTGAAACCACTACAACATTCTGTTGACTTCTTCTTCTCCAATCATAACATGCAGCAATGCTGGAAAAAAAAAAAGACAAAACATTATTAAAATGAAAAGGATACTATTCTTATGGTTGTGAAGATCTTAAAAGGGTTGGCTACTTTCAGTCCAATATTGAGAGACAAATGTTATGGTTTGTATAACAAAAAGTTGTACAATTTTCCAATATACTTTCTGTACCAATTCCTCACGGTTTTCTAGATCTCGGCTTACTGTCGTTCATTCTGTTACTTCTAGAGGATAAAACTCTGACCATGGTCATGTGATTTACGGTCCATGGTCATGTGATCAGCACACAGGTGCACAGCTGATTACCAGGCAGATGTCTGATTACTGTAATGTGACTATAACGAGTGGCACCTGTGTGCTCATCACATGACCATGGACAGTAAATCACATGACCATGGTCAGAGTTTTATCCTCTAGAACAGTGATTTTCAACCTTTTTTGAGCCGCGGCACACTTTTTACACTTAAAAAATCCCGGGGCACACCACCAACCAAAATGGCACAAAATGACACTAAAACAGTACATAGTATATATATATAGTTAATAATATAGATTCTAAATGGTTGATTCTTTGGTTGAAATAAACTGCAGCAAAATCTGCAACAAAAACTCTGCGTTTATGCAACGTGGGGCCTCAGCCTTACGCCTCCTGCATACAAGTGGCACGCATGTGGTTTTCACTGATATAAACATTAAAAATTAATTGACAGGGCCACAAATGCAGACAGATATAGGGTAGGTATAGGACAGATATAGGACCTGCTCTATAATTTTCAGTTCTTCAATTTGGCCCAGATACATAGCCACAAAAAGAATGGCTGTATATATGGGTCCTTAGAAATGTATAGGTCTGTACTGTTATCCACAGTTGTGTATAAAAAGTCTGGTCATGTAAATTACAGGTTACAACTCAATGTGCCTCATATTAATAGCAGTCACGCCATCATGTCCCTCACATTAACCCCTGTGTGCTTTACATAAGGGATACTGATATGTGAGACATATGGAGGTAATAATTAAGTAAATATCTTCATTATATAGTACCCCCATATGTCACACATGTTATTAACTCTTATGTGAGCCACACAGGGGTTAATATGAGGGACATGATGGGGTTAATTGCTATTAATGTGAGGCACATGGAGTTACTAAAACTAAAGTAATAACCCCAAATGCCTGACATTAATAAGAATAGTTACTAACCTGGTGTTTGTTTTTTTACTTTCACTTTGTTCAGCTTCCTCTCCTCCTCAGGGCTGCAGACGGCAGGAGCTCCTCACGTGTAGCAGCAGGTCCAGGGAGCCCTTATCCTGTGCAGTGAGAGGCTCATCTCTGATTGGTGGGCAGGGAGAGAAGGGGGCGTGTCCAGCTCTAGCAGAGCAGTGAAGGGACGCTCCGTCTACATTTACACGGGGACTGGCTGCTGTGCCAGCAAAATAGGTCTCCCGTGCCAATCTTGGCATGCGTTTGGGGAACTTTCCCCGCGGCACACTGCTTGAAAATCACTGCTCTAAAACAGGGATAGGGAACCTTCGGCTCTCCAGCTGCTGTGAAACTACAACTCCCAACATGCTCCGTTCACTTCCATGGGAGTTCCAAGAACAGCAGAGCAAGTATGCATGCTGGGAGTTGTAGTTTTGCAACAACTGGAGAGCCGTACGTTCCCTACCCCTGCTCTAGAAGTAACAGAATGAACAACAGCAAGCAGAGATCTAGAAAATCGTGAATTGGAATTGGTACAGAAATTATATTGGAAAATTGTATATCTTTTTATTATACAAACCATAACATTTGTCTCTCAATATTGGTCTGAAAGTGGCCAACCCCTTTAACTTGTAAGCATTCAATACAAAATCTAATTGTTCACTTCTAAGGTTTGAAAATCTGCCATGGCCTTGTGATTTACAAAACTATGGACTATTGGATATGCTAATGATATTCAAATATATGTTGTAAAGCTGCAGGTCTATGAAGTCTCAGATGTGCTTGTTGGGAGACAAGTCCGGTGATGTTGCAAGCCATGGAAGCACATTTAGGCTGCTCACTGCACTGCAGCACGATCAACATGCAGCCTTCCTGTTGAAAATGGCTCCTGGGACACTTTGGAGAAATGGCCTTATTACTGCTTTTCTTGGCCTTTGCATAAGTGAATCAATGCTGAGCTCCACCTGAAATGAAGACTGGGGGCAGTCCAGCTACTGTGCATTATGTCACCCCACACCATTATCCCCGGAGTATGACCGGTGTGACATTCCTTTGTGAAGGCACCTTCTTGGCATTGTTCACATGGTCTCCAGACCAGTCTCCAGCTATCACTGTGGCCAAGACATAAGCGGGACTCATTCCAGCCTCATTGCAGTCTTCCTTTGCTCCTTATAGCCTTTGAGAGTGATGGTTGAGGTCAATGGAATACCTGTAACTGGCTGTGTCATAGCCCAATGTCATGCAAATGCCTTCTGATGTCTTATATTGACACTGTTTACTACCTTATTCTTTGGATGACACGTCCAATTTCACTTGCAGTACAAAATGGATCACTGTGCCATTCTTCCAATCAGACATCCATCCATGCAGAGGTTCGCTTTCACACACTTTTTGCTGGCATTACAGTTTGTTGTTCTCACATTAAACAATGCGGACATCTTGGCCTAGGTGCATAGTGATCCACCAGCATGATAAACCAAGGTCTCTCAGTACAAGGATTCTGTCTCTGTAAGTTTCCGACAAGTGCCGATAACTGGCACATCAACGAACAGGAGGCACCGTACAATTGTCCCACACCACGTGATCTCATTTTTGAGGTTACATGTGGCTAAAAAAAATTTGCTCTCAGTCTGGCTTTTATGCCTTTCTACATACCACAGATTGGAGCTAGGTGCTTGAAAATGTGATCTTTTGCAGATCTCAGCAACATCTGCTATTCTGTTGATTTTCATAGCCTTACATCTTATCCTTCTGGGTGTTGCAATTTCAGTATTGAGGATTGTATTTGAGTGTACAGTATACCCTTACATATTTATAAAGAAGAGGTATTAAATAATTATATGTGTATAGGTATAATGGCTGTTTACAGAGCTATAGATGATTGTACATACCCAATGGGAATAATGCTGATGAATGCCAAGGCACCAAACACAATAAAACAGAATCCACTGTACCAATCCAAGGTGGCTTGATAGAGTTTGTTAAATCCTGCAGAAGAGCTTACTGCTACAATTTCTATCGCCAACTGTAGTGCAACAAACACTTTGCCTAAAAAGAAAAGTTAAAAGATTTTAGGCATATAAGATTTCATGATTCCAATCTTAGATGAATCCAACTACAGACAAGGACCACAAATCTCAGCAAAAAGTGAAAATTCTTTGTGTCTAATTTTAAAAAAAATCTTTTTATTAAACAGTTTTACAAGATTACAGGAAAAACTTAGTATATATTTTGATCAAGATGTATACTTTCACTAACCACTTCATGGTGACTTCTGTATAGTGAGTCCCCACACTATTGGATCTGTCATGCTCAGCATCCGCCACCACCTCAGCACAATACCCATAGGGCGAATGACCCAGCAGCACTTGTGCTTCCAGGCTACGGCCCCAGGCTCTGGGCCACACCACCCCACAGGCTCAGCACCACAGAGCTTTTAACCCAGGTTAACACAGAGAAAAGCATGTTTCTCTATCTTGGGTTCCAGAGCTGATCAGCGACAGATGCTATGATGCGAGGCTCACTCTGTTTAGTCTGAGATACAATAGGGCTAATCAGCTTGGAAACCCACAGTGGAAAGCCAAAATGGCTCTTTGGCTTTCTGATGCAGATTCCACAGGTTGGTATTTGGAGTGGAAGACCACCTCAGACTCTTCTCCAAATTCCTCCATGTGAACCTGCTCTTATGCAATCTCTTAATAATTAAAAACACCAAATGGAAGGATGTGCTTAGAATCATAAGTAAAGGGAGTCTACCACCTACCCTCTATTCAATTGCCACTGTATTAATGAGCACATCACAGCGATAAACAATGTAATTTTGCTATATATGTCACTGTAAGAAAAACAACTCTGAAGTCTTAAGCAACTTAGCCAATTGGAGAACTGGAAGCAGGCCTTCTGCCCTGGGAGCACTGCTCTTTCTGCACAAGAACGAATGGTGATGTCAAAGCAGTGGGAGTATCAAATGATATGATATGAGATGGTAGGGATCTGAGTGACAAGAACAGCACTCAAATCTACACAAGTGACTTACAATGTATATCTCTGTAATGGTGGTGACAGTTGAATTAAAAAGTATATCATTTTTTTTTGCTACCAGTTCTTAAATGTGGTTCTTAAATCCTGCATGAACCTAATGTCCGTGACAATATTTACAGTTAAAACCTATGGATACCGTTGAACGCGTTTTGTTTTTTTTAATCCATGTATTGTAGTTACTTTGCTCTAAAGCATTTTTCCCAAAGGTCTTTATTAAAACGTTTGCTGCATTTATTCACAGTAGTCTGCATATTTTTACATACATGTCAGGCTGCTATGTCCCTTTCAGAGAAAAATCCATCAGAGAAAATGAATGATGGTTCATTCTGTATCTCTTATCTCTGTTCTCCCAAGAACTCATAAATATACTGTATATAAATTCAACTTAGTGTATATTAGCCTTCAGGAGAACAGAGATAAGAGCTACGGTCTTATAGCTTCCTTGGATTTCAGTGATAAATGATATTGGGAAAGTGTTTTTAGGCCAAAAATTAGTACAATGCAATAATGCAAAAAAGCATTACTATCATTACTACATACTATCTGATCAGTAGAAGACCCCTGAGGATAACAAGATAGGGGTCATGTGTGCCCTGAATAAATGGAGCTGCAGATTACTAAAGTTTTGTTGCTTTAGTTGGTATTGGTGGCGTTTGAGTACAGCTTCTCATAGAATGGAATGAAGTGGCAAGGCACATATGCAATCTACCACCGAATTCATGTGGGGCACACAGGGCTCCCACCTACAGCGGTCAGACCCACACCAATCAGATTGTTACAGGAAAGGGGGATAATGGAAGATTATGTAGATAATCTGTTTTCCCATAGTCCAAACAGCAGCGCAACAACTGGGGTATTCCTGCCCCTGCGAGCAATTAGGACAGGTGGAACTTTTACTTAATCAAAAGTGGAACCTCCCCTATAAGAGGCCAACTGACCCCCTCCCCCCCGCGTAATTATAAAGTATAATATTCCGAAAATATCTTCAGAACAGGAAGGGAGGGAAGCTTGCGCTGCTGTTTGGACTATGGGAAAACAGATTATCTACATAATCTTCCATTCCCCATACGTCAAACAGCAGCGCAACAACTGGGGAGGTAGCAAGTAAATCCCCCCTAGGGTGGGACTTCCTGGCAGACTGATGAAAGGACTGAGTGGCCAAAAGCCACTGCCTCTGCCGCGAACCGCTCCAATCTGTAATGTCTTACGAATGTCAAGTGCGAACTCCATGTTGCCGCTGAGCAGATTTGATCCAAAGAGACGGACTGTCTCTCCGCACAGGAGGTGGCCACCGCACGGGTGGAATGTGCCCGGACAAAGTCTGGAGGTGGCAGTCCCTGATTCTGGAAGGCCTGAAAAATGGCCCCCTTGATCCAACGTGAAAGGGTACCCTTGGATACTTTCTCCCCTCTATTCCTACCTGACGCATTCACAAACAGGTTCTCGGTCCTCCTGAACGCGCTAGTCCATTCCAGGTAGATACTTAGACATCTCCTTAGGTCCAGGGTATGCCACCTTTCCTCCTCCTGGCTCACTGGGGAAGGAAAGAAGGTGGGCAGTGAGATAACGTGGTTTATATTCTGCCCAGAGGGCACCTTGGGTAGGAACCCCGGCAGGTACCTCAACTGGACCCTGTCTGGGAAAAATAATAAGTAAGGCTCTGTAGCAGCCAAAGCCTGCAGCTCCCCAGCTCGTTTTGCTGAGGTAACCGCCAACAAAAATGCCACCTTATAAGATACCCATTTCAAATCTGTCTCCTGCAGCGGCTCAAAGGGGGGCTCACAAAGTCCCTGTAGTACCGTACCCAGATCCCATTGAGGGACCGGGCTGTGAACTGAGGGGCGGAGCCTAGAGGCTCCTTTCAAGAATTGACTCACCAAGGGATTCTGGGACAACCTGATCCCCAGGACCGCAGACAATGCTGCCATGTGTACTCTTAGCGTCACCGGAGCAAGCCCCTTGTCCAGGCCATTCTGCATAAACTCCAACACCGACTCAATCTCCGAACCGGATCGCCGGTTCTCCTCGCACCATTGTTGGTAGATTCTACCAATCCTTACATAAGCTCTGTTAGTTGATAGTGCCCTAGAACAAGCTAAGGTCGCTCGAACGGCTTGGGATAGTCCTCCGTGTCCATATAAGGCGCGGTCAACCTCCAGGCTGTCAGGTTGAACGTCTCCAGGTCCTGGCATAGCCGATTGTTCTGGGTTACCAGGTTGTGAAGAAGCGGAAGTCTCCAATAGTTCCCTCGACTCATCTGCATGAGGTGGGTAAACCATGCCCTCTTTGGCCAGAATGGTATGATCGCAATGACCGATACCTGGTCTTGTCTGATCTTGGCCAATACCTTCGAAACCATGGGAAGTGGAGGGAAGATGTATGCCAGCCTGAACTTCCAAGGTATTGATAGGGCATCCACTGCCAAGGGGTTGTCCTCCTGGTAGAGGGAACAAAACCTCTCCACCTTGGCATTGTACTGGGTGGCCATCAGGTCCACCTCGGGGAGACCCCACATCTGGGTAAGTTGAAGGAAAACTTCCCGGTTCAGCGACCATTCGCCCGCCACAGTCAGGCCTCTGCTTAGCTGATCCGCCAACGTGTTTAGATGTCCTCTTATGTGCACCGCCGTGAGATGACTTACGTTGCCTTCCGCCCAGGTGAAGATCTGGCCTACTAACCTGAGCAGAGATGGGGACCTCGTCCCTCCTTGTTTGTTCAGATACAGGACCGCCGTGACATTGTCTGTCCTGACCCTGACTGCCTTGCCGCGGAGCGTTTGGGTGAAATAACGTAGTGCCTTGAGGATTGCGCACAATTCGCGCCAATTTGATGACTGGGACCTCTCCTCCAGCCCCCATGTTCCGCTTGTTAGGGTCTCCCCCAGATGCGCTCCCCATCCATAGAGGGAGGCATCTGTTGTCAACAGGGTCCAGACAGGCTGGACCGTGGACTTCCCGTTCTTCAGATGGGACCACCACCGTAGTGACCGACGGGTTTCGACAGACAACTGGATGAGTCTTTGCAGCCCCGTCTGGCTGCGGTTCCATAACCTGAGAGTCTCGCACTGTAATGGCCGCATGTGCCATAGTGCCCATAGCACTGCATCTGCAGCTGCCGCCATCAATCCCAGGACCCTCATGGATGTTCTCACCTGAACTCTCCGTGTCACCGCTAAGTGATGTACTGCCCGGCGAATCTTCTCCTCCCGCCCGGGAGGTAGGGAAACTCGCATCTTGAGGGAATCCAGGATGAATCCTAGGAATTGGATCTGAGTGGACGGAATAACCACGGATTTTTGCCAATTTATGAGCCAACCCAGTTCGCCTAGGAAGGCGATGGTGGTGTTTAGGTGGGCAGTGAGGACCTCTGCTGACTGGGCTTTCAACAGCCAGTCGTCCAGGTAGGGTACTATGAAGATACCCTGGAGCCGAAGAGCCGCAACGACCGGAGCCACAACCTTTGTAAAGGTGTGGGGGGCCGAAGAAATCCCAAACGGCAGGGCTGCGAATTGCAAATGGCGCAGCGTACCGTTCAACACAACCGCAATTCTCAAAAACCTCCTGTGCGGTGGAAATATTGGGACGTGTAGATATGCATCTCTCAGATCTAACGTGACGAACATGTCTCCGTGCTGCAGGAACGGCAATACTGACCTGATAGTTTCCATTCGGAAATGAGTCTTGACAATGTAACGATTGAGACCTCTTAGATCCACCACCATTCTCCAGCCCCCTGAGTTTTTTGGTACCAAAAAAACTGGAGAATACACGCCGGTTGACTGCTCTACCTGAGGCACCGGTTCTAGGGCGCCCTTGTCCAGGTACTCCTGGACGGCCCTCTCTAGGAGAATTTGTTTGAGATCCAATAAAATACGGGTTCTGACAAATTTGTCGGGGGGTTTCGAAATAAACTTTATTCTGAATCCTGCAGCTACCAGCTGCAGAACCCACGGATCCTGAATACAGCGAACCCAAGCTGGGAGAAAAAGAGACAAACGCCCTCCTACCGGAATTGGGGAAATGGGAACGGGCGGTAGAGGAGGGGAGGATTGAATGTCAGAAACTTGGCTTCTTCCTCTCTGCCTCACGGGTGAGACGCCGACCAAAGCCTCTGCCCCGGGCCCCGGGGCGCCTTTGATATGTTCCCCTAGAGGGGAAGGGTCTAAATCCTCGACCCCGAAATGAAGGGCCTGCTCTACCCAGAGCTCCTTGGGGAAGATTCTTCCCCTTACTGTCGGCTAACCCCTCCATAATGGCATCCAGCTCCTTACCGAAGAGCTTACCAGGCTCGAAGGGGAGAGCGCAAAGGTTGTACTTCGATGTATTGTCAGCCCTCCAGGGCTTCAACCAAAGGGGCCGTCTAGCCGCTGTGGCTAATGCCATAGCCCTTGCCACGATCTTCACTTGATATGATGCCGCTTCCGCCAGGTAGTCCACCGCCAACGAAGTGGACGACAGAAACGCCAGCAATTCATCGCGTGGGACCCCCGCATCAATATTCCTTCGAAGGGCTGAAACATTACCTTTCAAAAATTGGACGACCTCGGTCGCTGAAATTCCCACGGAGGCCTGCGCAGCTGCTGAAGTATAAATTCGACGTAGGGAACCCTGATAAAAGAGAAGGGATTAGGTATGTTCTCCTGAGATCTTGTCTCCCCACCTTAAGGTGGCCACTTACCTCCGTACGCTGATCCATCGCATCCTGTAGATTAGAGCCATCTGCCGATGGCACCACTGTTCGTTTCGACAGCTTCGACCCTCGGGGGCCATATCGACCCTCGGGGGCGGACCCCAGCGATCAAACTGGTCCTCCTCCACCGGAAAGAGGGTCCGAAACTTCTTGGAGAGTTGAAACGACCTCTCCGGGCGCTTCCACTCCGCCTCCATGTTTCTTGCCACTGCCGGCTCCACCTTGAAGGACCTCTGTCCCTTCTGGTCCGGGTCCCCGTCACGCTCTGGACGCACCATTTTCATCAGCCTTGGCATTTTCTCCAAGGGAAAAGACGGACCCGTATCCACCGACTCTTCATCTGAAGAGACTTCATCCACAATCTGAAATTCCTCATTCAGAGGAAACGGACGGGAAGTGGACTCCAGGCGAGGTCTCTTCGTGAGATGGGCGATAGAGTCCTTCATTTCACGCATAGACTCCTCCACAAAACCTTTCACCCAGGAGATGACCTCATGAACCTGGGTTTCTTCCGCCCGTGGAGCCCTACATTGACGACATCGTGAATTTTCTGTCCCAGCAGGACAGAAAAAAACGCGGGGGGGAGGGGGTCAGTTGGCCTCTTATAGGGGAGGTTCCACTTTTGATTAAGTAAAAGTTCCACCTGTCCTAATTGCTCGCAGGGGCAGGAATACCCCAGTTGTTGCGCTGCTGTTTGACGTATGGGGAACTATTAATAATCAGAATAGTCTGTATTTTTTGGTATCATGGATTTCAAGAATCGCTTGGTTTGGTTCATCGTTTACTTCTAGTGGATTAGTTCATGGTCATGTGGTGGACACACGGGTGCATGGTTCGTTACTAGGCAGATGTCTCATTACCGAGCTGTGCCTTTAAACATAACATGACCATGAACTGTATATTACATGACCTACCGACTTATAGCCACTGGAAGTAAGTAGAATAAAAGCAAGGAGAGATCTAGAAATCTGTGAGGAATTGATACTAGAAGGATATAGGAAAATTGTATAACGTTGCATTATACACTCACTGTTTCTCCCCACCACCCTGCAAAATGGCTCTCAGAAGCTATTAGAGTACCTCTTGCTGAGGAATCTTTGACTACTAAACATGCCTCCACAGCACACTTTAAGACATTTTAGCCAGTTGACAGACTTTGAGACAGGACGGATCATTCTTAGGGTGTGTTGGGAGCCTTAGTTATTTGTCACTAGGTCCCTAATAGGTGATTGAAGAAACCTCTGCTGGTGCTCACTGTTAATAGAGGTTCTCTTCCTCTATCAAAGTGTTTGCCAGAGCACCCCTAGAGCTCCAAGTGTGGGCCTCACATCTGGATGAGATCTCTCTGTACCTCTTGAGTTGCTATGGTTCTATATGCACTCCCGACTTGTTCCACGTCCCACCTTACTATCAGTCCAGCTGCCTCTTTAAAACTCATCCTATATCCATCCTTTGCACTCCTTCAGTCTGTTGAGTCTTTCTCCTTTCATGTCTCATGGGCACCACTGCTGGTAAGAAGGTTAGTTCCATGAAACACTTCCAGGCTAGAGGTGGCCCAGCAGGGAACTAGAGCATCCTTTCAATTTTAGAGCTTTCCTAAACTTATCCTTTCGTTCTAATTTTGTAATATATCATCATTACATTCACATATATAAAATTCCTTCAATTCCAACAACTTCTTGATGGTGCTTTTTATGTCAATGAGTATTCAAACAACATTTATTTACTGAAAATGAACAACCCCCTTAATATTTATTTGTGAAACAACTTATCTTCACTGTTCCAGAGTAAACCATAGGTATACCATATGAACAGCTCTGCATAATAACATGCTAGTTAAAGGGGTGCTCCAAGTAATTTTTAATCGTCCCTTTCCATTCAGCTGGGGATCCAGCCAATCAGTGGTTAAGCAAATTTAAAAAAAAAATTGCAGTCATAAACATAATTTTTCTACGTTTAACATTGTGACATCTTACCATATGAGGATCCTTGAATTTGCTTAGATATCATTGATCTGATGGTTGGTGTAGGGATTAATGAAAATATCATCACTATTCGAGCTGAAAAATATGTTTGAAATTATTGTTATAATGACTGTGTGACCATAAACTACTCCGCAGTTGCAGAAGAGCTAACACTTTTCTATCAATGGGATGACATACGAAGGGTAATGGTAGGCAGACAGCAGTTGTGCTCGGGACTTTCTTACATTCTGCATGGTCCAGCTCTTTGATCGGCATAGTCTGACCTTTTGGTCATAAGGAAATTGCATGATCAGTGATCACATTTTGTAAGAACACTCAAACAGGAGCATAACTAGCAGATGCTAAACCCCATAACAAAACTTTGGACTTGGGCCTCCCACACAACATAGCACCCCCTTTCCAGGCCCCCACACGGTATAATGCTCATTACTCCAGTAGGTAACAGCCTATTAAAAAAACCACAGCCTCCTAAGGTCGCAGTAGTTACGCGATTGCCCTCAAATATATCTATAGGAAATTATATATTAAATTATGCACTGAAGTGTATTGTAGATTCTAAGTGTTCTGCATACAGAAAGTAGAAATCTTGGTCTGGAATTCCAGTGACATTCCTTCAATCACAGACAAGACACCATGATAAAAGTCAAGAGTTTTCTACGGTATGTAAATAAAGTCTTGCTGTCTAAAAATGCAAAATGAAAACAGAAATGTTTTAATATTTCTATTCTTAATATGGTTTAGCAGTGAACTGTTGTGTATATGAATTTTTACGCTACTTATTTATTGATACATACTTACCGATATAATACATATATGTTGCTTGTACAAAGGCCATTATGAAAAGTCCAGAACCAAATGAAATGATCCCAATGACAATCAATCCCAGATCATCTGTAAATCGAGAGAAAATAAAAACTCCAAGAAAGCTGGTGATATAGGTCATGTAGGCTGCAGCATTGCCATAGCCAACATCTACTGGACCCCAGTTCAGGGGCTTCTTTAGTACAAACACATTGACTACATCATCAGTTGCTGTAAAAGCAACATTAAACAGGATAGCACTGACAAACATTGTAACAAGGATAATTTTGGAAGGTGCTTCAAGAACTACATTTTCTGTTTCATTCCCTTGTATAGTTGTATTTCTAGAGTCTTTTAAAAGTCTGGTGGTCTCTGAATTGTCTGAATTGTCATGTTCTTCTGGGGTCCTCAGAACAAAAATGCAGTATATGATACCAAATGCATAGAAACTAATGCTGCAACACATAAGAATAATTCCTTGATGACTTGTTATATGTAAAAGCAAAAATAAATGTCCCGATACCAAACTACCTATGAATCCTGCTACCCCATACACCATTTCAATGATAATAAGTTGAAGAGATCGGCTTCTTTCAGAAGAGCATAAAGAAGCCCAAGCCATAACACCAGTCCAATATGTTGTAAACCAGCCAGTTAAGCCATTCAGGGCCGCAGAGCCAAACATCACTTCCACAGGCCATTCCCAGATGATGACAAACAGCAAAAACATTCTTGATATGAGGTATCCGAGCAATGGCACACATATTGTGACCTTCCTACTTTTCATGTCTCCAATTTTTGCTAGGATGTATGCAGAAAGAAGAGGCGTCAATCCCATGATGACATTATAAATGATGTAGAAGTTTGAGATGGCTTTCTGTAACATGTCATCCTTAGTAGAGTTGGAAGGAAACTCTTGGCTGTTGATGGATGTGTTATAATAATTCCTTACCACCATAAGTAATGCTGTGTCATAGAATGAGCTGGCAATCTGAGTGCTCGCAACTACGGGTTCTATCCACATCCTGGACATCTTTTAAATCCTTAAAGAAAATACATATTGTCACTAAGAAGAATTTGAGTCTGAATTTGAGTTTCCAACCTCTCTACTAGCAGGCATTCAAGTATATTTATCATTGGATACAAATCTATCTATCTATCTATCTATCTATCTATCTATCTATCTATCTATCTATATTTTTTTTTGCCTGTCAGTAGGTCTTTGGAGTGTGGGAGGAAATCCATGCAAACACACGGAAAATATACAAACTCCTTGCAGATGTTGTTCTTGGTTGGATTCGAGCCCAGGACTCCAGCACTGCTAACCACTGAGCCACCATGCTGCTGATACAAATCTATTCTGATAACCGTACTGCTAGCCTACATCAGGTCTGCCCCAGAGTCTCTGTTTAGAGCGGCCAGTGAAAAGACCAGCAGAAATCCCAGATAAAACAAGTTCTACAAGCCCAACTTTTTTTTATACAGAAATATCTGTAAATAACAGATACCTGATTAATCCCATTCTAGTAAATGGGGATCCTAGGGATCCGCTGTCTTTTGTCATTCGATTAACTGTTTTTCCATTGTTCTGGTATTCCAATAGATGCAGATATGTGAACATATCTCCTGGAGGTGAACAACAAAGGTGCCAACTGAGTGACTGCAAGCAGAGATCTTGAAAACATAATGAACTGATAAAGAAATTATATTAGAGAATTGACTAACTTGCTTTATTTTTACTGTAATACCACTTTAAAGGGATTGTCTTAGGGATGCCGGTCTCATCTCTGAGAGCTGCGCCTATGTCTAGAAAGCCCATAACTTATACAAGAATATTATAGCTCATGAAGGCTCTCTTACACAGATTTCAAAGATGAGGAAAGAGTAAATGTGTCAAGTATAAATCACACAATAATGGAGTACATTCTAACAAAATACAGTTTCCGATTCTATCTCTATCTATCTATCTATCTATCTATCTATCTATCTATCTCCTATCTCTCTCTCTCTCTCTCTCTCTCTCTACTCTATCTATCTATCTATCTAATCAATGGATTTGACTAACGTATAGTACTTACTTCCATCTGCTTAGGGCATTGCAGGTAGAAATAACAACTGTTGTACACAGTCAGATGATCTCCTATGGTTTGTTACAGACGGAAACTACACTCTTTCCTACTTCTGGTCTCATAAAAAAGAGAGCTGAAGTTTGTCCCTCCCCTTGAGGCATGTGCACAGATTTTTCCAAGCATTCACATAGAACCATATGCAGAGAAGGGAAATGGTAAAACGATTTTGATCACATGTAATGCAACTACTTGCAAAGTGAAAAGACAACTTTAGCTCATCTGTTTGCCTTCTGTCCAGTGCGCACCAAGCAACAAAGATATGATTCATAACTAGTTTTGAAATTCTGAGCATGAACGGTAAACTTCATTTCACTGGACTGTACATTGTACAGTGAAAATCTACAGCAATTATACCTTATGCTGACTCAACCTCCTGCTCTCCTGCCATGAGCGCCCCGTGTAATGCATTTACATGTGAGCTGGATTTAACAGCTGGACAGTGCAAGATGAGGGGAAAGCCTGTAAATCTGTGTTCACTGAGAGCCAGCAAACATCAGAGAAGAGCTGAAGACTAAACGAATTCCAAAAACACTACACAATACTCACCCTAGTATATATTGAGTGATATACAGTGCTCAGCATAAATGAATATGCCCAGGAGCATAACTAGCAAAGGCTGAGCCCACCAGCAAACTTTTGACATGGGGCCTCTCCACATGAGCACTCATGAAATCCACTTGAAAAATGTAAGCAGGACTCACATTTTTCTGGTGGAACCTGAACAGAAACCCAGCGGACCTCACTATAGTCTATAATGTCTGCAGGTTTTTGTGGGTAAGTGCTTTTTAAGCGGGTTTCCATTTTTCTGGTCTCCAAGCAGACATAGACCCCATAAAATGTAATGTGGGTTCTCCTGGATATGGTAATACCCTACATGTGGCTTCTGTGTGATGTCTGACCACGCAGCAGGGCCCAGAATGGAAAAGGACCATGGATTTGGCAGTATAAAAGTATTCCACTAAGGCATTTATTTAAGGTCTCTGAGGTACCAGTACAGTTGAAAACCCAAAGTAGTGACTCCATTTTAAAAAGTTAGCCCTTTATGTGTTCATCTGGTGGTACAGTAAGCATTTTGACCAAACAGGCTTTTACAAATGGTACTGCACAGCATATGGTACAGAAGGAGAATTGCAATTTTTGAATCGTATATGCCATTTCAGTGCCCAATATACAGTCCTATGAAAAAGTTTGGGCACCCCTATTAATCTTAATAATTTTTAGTTCTAAATATTTTGGTGTTTGCAGCAGCCATTTCAGTTTGATATATCTAATAACTGATGGACACAGTAATATTTCAGGATTGAAATGAGGTTTATTGTACTAACAGAAAATGTGCAATATGCATTAAACCAAAATTTGACTGGTGCAAAAGTATGGGCACCCTTATCATTTTATTGATTTGAATACTCCTAACTACTTTTTACTGACTTACTGAAGCACAAAATTGGTTTTGTAACCTCACTGAGCTTTGAATTTCATAGCCAGGTGTATCCAATCATAAGAAAAGGTATTTAAGGTGGCCAATTGCAAGTTGTTCTCCTATTTGAATCTCCTCTGAAGAGTGGCATCATGGGCTACTCAAAACAACTCTCAAATGATCTGAAAACAAAGATTGTCCAACATAGTTGTTCAGGGGAAGGATACAAAAAGTTGTCTCAGAGATTTAACTTGTCAGTTTCCACTGTGAGGAACATAGTAAGGAAATGGAAGACCACAGGGACAGTTCTTGTTAAGTCCAGAAGTGGCAGGCCAAGAAAAATATCAGAAAGGCAGAGAAGAAGAATGGTGAGAACAGTCAAGGACAATCCACAGACCACCTCCAAAGAGCTGCAGCATCATCTTGCTGCAGATGGTGTCACTGTGCATCGGTCAAAAATACAGCGCACTTTGCACAAGGAGAAGCTGTATGGGAGAGTGATGAGAAAGAAGCCGTTTCTGCAAGCACACCACAAACAGAGTCGCCTGAGGTATGCAGAAGCACATTTGGACAAGCCAGCTTCATTTTGGAAGAAGTTCCTGTGGACTGATGAAACAAAGATTGAGTTGTTTGGTCATACAAAAAGGCATTATGCATGGCGTCCAAAAAAAACAGCATTACAAGAAAAACACATGCTACCCACTGTAAAATTTGGTGGAGGTTCCATCATGCTTTGGGGCTGTGTGGCCAATGCCGGCACCGGGAATCTTGTTAAAGTTGAGGGTCGCATGGATTCCACTCAGTATCAGCAGATTCTTCAGAATAATGTTCAAGAATCAGTGACGAAGTTGAAGTTACCTCGGGGATGGATATTTCAGCAAGACAATGATCCAAAACACCGCTCCAAATCGACTCAGGAATTCATGCAGAGGAACAATTACAATGTTCTGGAATGGCCATCCCAGTCCCCAGACCTGAATATCATTGAACATCTGTGGGATGATCTGAAGCGGGCTGTCCATGGTCGGCCACCATCAAACTTAACTGAACTTGAATTGTTTTGTAAAGAGGAATGGTCCAAAATACCTTCATCCAGGATCCAGGAACTGATTAAAAGCTACAGGAAGCGACTAGAGGCTGTTATCTTTGCAAAAGGAGGATCTACTAAATATTAATGTCACTTTTCTGTTGAGGTGCCCATACTTTTGCACCAGTCAAATTTTGGTTTAATGCATATTGCACATTTTCTGTTAGTACAATAAACCTCATTTCAATCCTGAAATATTACTGTGTCCATCAGTTATTAGATATATCAAACTGAAATGGCTGTTGCAAACACCAAAATATTTAGAACAAAAAATGATTAAGATTAATAGGGGTGCCCAAACTTTTTCATAGGACTGTATTAGGCCTACTTTGTATCAGAGAGACACACTCGTAAAACTATTAAGTGGGCTATCCCAGGTACAGAATAGTTGTATATGTGGACATAAACTGCTGCTTAGGCACAGAGCAGGACTCAGAAGGGAAGGAGCACTGCTCTTTTTAGCTTTTGGAGTAAAGACTTAGAGGGACTTTTTGGGCACCATTTTGTTTCTACAGAGCCCTGGAGGTTCCAATAACTTGGAATTCCCCAAGAAGTGACCCCACTTTGTAGGGACAATTATAGGGTTTCTGCAAACGTGACATGGTGTCCAAAAACAAACAATCTATGTTCCAAAAATAGATAGCACTCTGCTCTTTCATATCTGCGCCTGCTCTGTTCCCAAACTGCAGTTTATGCCCACATGTATGACAATGTTGTACCCAGGATAACGTGCTTAATGTAATATGTGGGTATAAATTGCTGATTGGGCACAGCCGGGCACAGAAAGGAAGGAGCGCTATTTTTGTTTTTTGGAGCACAGTTTGGCACCTGAATTTCCAGTAAAGTGGAATCCACAGACATGTGACCCTATTTTGGAAACTACACAGGGAAGGGATTTATGAAGTTGGTAGCGAGCATTTTAACGATTGAGTGTTGCATTAATTTAATTTACAGAAAAGAATGTGCAGCTGACAATGAAAAGTGAAAATTGCAATTTTTGGGGGCACGTTCTAAAGCCGATTGGAGTAAGATACGCGGTCCTGGAGCTCCTGCCCTGCACAAGTTTAACTGACCTGCCTGCCACAGCTAAATCTTAACATGGTCAAACAACTGCCTAAGAGAACCCCTACAGGGACCCCCTTAGGTTCCATAGCAGAGTTTTTGGATCCGCCGATGTCCTCCCTGGCTCCACTCCTGCAGCGATGGCCATCTTGACTGGACCCAGGTCCAGCCTTCTTGCTCCTTCTTGCTCCAACATGCACCAGACTAGTCCTGGTCCACTCCACCACCATCCTCAGAATGTGGGGAGTGAGCCAAACTGGAGCCTGCTGACTGTGCTGGCCCCTCAGACAGCAGCCAGTGCCATCTTTTAACATAGCCCCACGTGCACTCTGCAGACCAGAGGATGGATCCATGTTCCAGTGTCTCCCTGCCTTCTCAGGTTGGTACGGCACCCCTCCCTCACTTACCAGCATCTCTCCACTCCTCAGCTGTTATGTTCCTCAGGTCCCTCCAGCAACTCCTTCTGGCACATGGGCAGATGAAACAAATGTGAGGGCTATGCCTTCTATGACCCCCTATACCACCTCGGTGCATGAGGAGGGAATTATTAGTTACAACATCTAAGCGACCTCCCTCACAAATACCACCAGGCTGGTTGGATTTTTGACTCAACTCCCAACGAAACAGGATTTTCACTCTGTCCCTAATAATAGAAACCACAGACACCGTATGGAAATAGATGCCGTATGGAAATATCTGTGGTGCGGAGGAACACATTTTTTTTGCCATTTGCTCCATTTATAACATGTCTGTTAATATGATTAAAACACCATTTCAAGCTGTAAGATCATGATTAGGTCAATGCCCCACATACAGTAGTTGGCTGCAGCCCAAAAGTGCTTTGGGAAAACCGCGGCAGAAACGTATTGCGTTTTTTCCTGCAGCACTTTTCATAGAAAGTCCTTAGAGTTTTCCTATATGGACTTTCTGCTTCCATTATACCCATATGGAAAACTCCAACATTTTTGTAGGCATAATTGGGATGCATGTATTTTTCTGCAGTGTGTGGATGGGATTCGTTAGAATTCCATCCACTTTGCAGGGGCTGTAAAACGCTGCTGCTTTTGCTGCAACGTTTCCATCACAGCCAAACTGCATCGTTTAGCCTTAAGAGGTTGTTTTTGACATTTTTTTCTAGAAAACACAGCATTACTTTGAATACCAACTATAACTTGTTGCACACAATGCAAAGATAGAGACTGATTTGTGTTTTCTTTCCAAAAAAGTATGTTTTCCTCTAGCACCACCTATTGGAGGGTAGCTAGTCAAAGTCCAACCTTTTAACAGTCCTTGTAACATGACTAAGGATGTATGCCAAATGAGACATTCATATTCATCCAGAATTTTTATTTCATTTAGTTATTTTTCCAGGTCAATGCAAAATAGAGTACTGGTGAGCTGTATTACAGGCCTATTACATGAGCCATGAGACTCAAGCTAAGGCTTATTTTCTGGGTGGGGTTATTTTTGGAGAAACAAGGTAGTAATACAATAGTTAATGTTCCTGAGGTCTTTATTATTGAGGTTAAAGGTTCTAATCTTGAGAGTTTTCTCAGGTTGAGGTTCCCGCTGACACTTCACCAAAAGATGAAGACATTTACTGGCACAAGAGGTCAATGAAACACAAATAACAACAACCAGAGATTGTTCAAACATTATATGAGATTTTTAGAGGATCTTCTCTACACCTAACCCCACTGCTTGGTGATCCTAAGTATTGTGTAAGCTCAGTAGCGTAACAAAAGTCTTCTGGGCCCGGGTCCAAACTTTTCTCCGAGGCCACCCACTTCCTCCTCAGACCCCAGAGTATAATAATTGAAGGCCCAGGGAAGGTGAATAAAAATAACAAACACTAATACTCACCTTGACTGGGCAGCCTCCCTCCCGCTGTCTTCAGCATCTTCAGACACCCCTGTTGAATCCTGTGTGCACGTGGGGGCACACTGACGTCATTACGCCGCTGTGCCCCATGTTACCGCTAGGGCCTAATAACAGGCCTTAGTCACATGATAGAAATGCGCCAAAGAGTACATTGAGCCCAAGAGAGGTGAGTATAAGTATTTATTATTTTAAGTCACCTCCCCTGGGCTAGTATCTATTGAAAAGAGGCCCGGTGACATGTCAGGGCCGCCTTTCATTTACAATATGCATAGTGGTCAGGGAACCAGGCTTTCCCTGACCGCTGTCACAGTGGTACCAGGCCCCGGCCATCTCCAGCTGGCTGCAGGCCCCTTACCCAGCCGGGCCTGGTCGCTGTCGCAGCCCCTGTGACCATGATCGTCAGAGGATCATCTGTATAAGCCACTGTATAAGCTACATTATATCACTTCTGTCTAGAGACTATTCCTATTATTTGATGACATAGTTAAGTGTCCATCTTGGATTATATGAACAATACCTGACACTTTTATGAATGTACTGCCCCTATGTGATTTTATATTCATTACTGTTGTCATTTTTGTATACAAACTATGGCTGATACTTTTAGAGATGTTAATGATTGATGTTTATGTACATGAACGATGACTGGTATTATTGTATGGACATTTTGGAGCAATTTCTTTAAAAAAAATAACTGAGCGACCAGATAACTTATAGCACCAAGGTACTGGGTTTGAGTCTCACCAAGAGCAACATCTGTATGGAGTTTGTAAATCACGTATGTGTGGGTTTCCTCCTACATGCAAAAAATCTACTGTTAAGTCAATTGGTTTTCAATGTACAGTAGTTGTTGAGGATTAGCGCTTGTATGGCAGCCACAGCCACTGACTCCACAACTCTCCTTGTGCTTTGAATCCATCAGGTGTGAAAAGCACATTACAAATGTTTGTCATTGACATTCTTTTAGGCTGGGACATCAGGAAGCCCAGATAGTTCTACAAGACAAGGATACCTCAAGTTTCTAACATATTAGTTTTTTCTGTAATCTTTATTTCATATTATCAGGCAACCATGAAAATGAACAACTATTTCTTGACTTTATTCTATACATACAAGTTTACTACAGCACATTATAATACATGTCACAATGTTTATATATAAACAATAAAACTTTTCAGTGTTTATATGTTTGAATGTATTCTGATCACTGTCTCCTGCTGGCATAGAGCATTGGATATTTATACGCAGAAACACTAAAATAAAAGGATAGATAGAATTATTTACATGTTGGAAGAATATGGACATTTTATAATTTCATATTACAGCTATATTACAACAGTATAAAGAGAAAACATTTTCTGTACAAATTCTATAAACCTCTGAAAAGAGAAAACATTTACATACAAAAGTCTACTTTATATTCAGTTGGTCTCACTGAAAAAATAGTGAAGCAAAAACTGGAGCTACAACTTATAGTAAGGTCATAGATATCAGCATGAATGGGTCACCCAGGAGTTTAAATGACAAAAACAGTTGATAGAGCTAATAAAAAACTCATATCCGACACTCACGGGCAGAGTATATTTAGGGCAAAATGCGTGGTTCCCCAGGGCCTGAGGCTGCAAGGAGGCCCAGCAGTAAGAAAATGCACATTTGCCCCATTAACCCCTTCCCACCACAGGCATTTTTTTATTTTGGTTTTTATTCCCCCCCCCCTCCCCTTCTAAACTCCATAACTTTTTTATTCCTCCACTCTCAGAGCCATATGAGGTCTTAATGTTTGTGGGACAAATTGTTCTTCATGATGCTACCATTTATTATTATGTACTAGGAAGCTGGAAAAAAATTCAGAATGGGTGGATTTGACGAAAAAGTGCTTTTGTGCAACTTTCTTACGGGCTTTGTTTTCACTGTGCAGCTAAAATGACATGTCATCTGTATTCTATGGTTCGGTACGATTCTGGGGATACGGAATTTATATGGTTTTATTTACATTTTAACCCCTTTTAACAAAAATTCGCTACAGTGTTTACTATACGGGAAAAATATTTTTATAGATTTGTAGACTGAGCGTTTTCGGACACAGGGATACCTAATGTGTAGGTGTTTCACAGTATTTAAGTACTTTTATATGTTTTCTAGAAAAAGAGGTGTGATTTGAACTTTTTTTTTTTTTTTTTAAATTCATTTATTTATTTATTTTTTACTTTTATTTTTTAATGCATTTATTAGACCCCCTAGGGTTCCCTTACAGTAGGTCTCATTCTACCATGTCCACCTTAGCAGTTCAAAACGTAATCATTTTACTATTACTTACTATTGCTTTTCACAGTAGCTAAAGTGATGACATCAAGATAACATACATGCTGATGTCACAGTAATGGGATTAAAAACACAAGGAAGTCACAGCACAGTAGCAAGAGATTGTGAAGTTAATTCACATAGTTATGTCAAAATAACTATAATAATAATCAGGAATTATGCAAACAGTGATGTCACAGTACATAGTTAATGCACAAATTAATGTCATGACACAAGAATTTAGTATGATGGATTTTTGGGAGATACGTTCTTTCTGCACTATGTAGGAATCTATTACGCTTGCTCCTATATACCTACTATTTATACATCAACAACACCAGCATCTTTTTGTGGGACCCATTATGTAGTATACAATTTCCGCTTTACATATCAAACATAGTACGGCGATGAAAATTTCACTGACGGGTTACCACTCTATAAATATATCTCACTGATGAAGTGACTGAAAATTAACTTTTATTTAATACATTAAAATATAGTAGGAAAAAATGTAAAGTCCTAAAAAAATGTGTTTCGGTAGTTGGACCTTAAATAATAGGCATGCAGTGTATAATATCACAGCGCCTAAATAAACCCATAGGTCTCAACAAGACCTCACACCTAGAAGCTTCAATATCAATTTCTATGCTTCAGAATATGTGCATTATACATGTCACTAATCAGGTACCCTAGGATAGACGGGCTTTCTGACTAACCGGCAAGAAAACTACCCAGGCTCCACATAGTTAATGAAAACCTGGTTCTATCTCAATTCCTATCATATTAGCTGCCTAGATAGCATAGCTAATCTTATTACCCAATTTAGGAATAGCTTCTCTTTCCTCAACGCGTTTTGCTAGCCCTATTACAGGCCGTTCATCAGGAGGAGTTTTTTTTAGGGAGGAAAGCAAATGCCGATAGATGAATGTGGTGAAAACCACACTTCCCCTGTCCTTAGTGGTATAGGGATGTATATGCCGCCAGGCGCGGCGTATTCCTGGACTTTATATCCCAGACTCCTCCCTAGGAGGTCGGCCCATGACAGACGTAGCGCCTTTTGATTGGTCGCGCCCACTTGATGATGTCAGGGGTAGGCCGTCCCAGGGATCTATGTTTACAAAGCTGCATAGACCCCGTACGATCGCAGATGTTCCAAATAACAGCTGCGATCTCAAATTAATGAAGAGAAAAAATAGGTAAGTATAAACGATAAGTATAAAAGAGCAAATGTTTGGGAATATCATGAAGGTGACATGAATGCGATCCAATTTCAAGGGATCAAAATAGTAAGACGAAGTCCCAGGGGAGGAGATTTACACCAGAGGATACTTCAAAAAGAGGCAGCTTGGATTTATAGAATTCAATCTCTTAGTCCAAAAGGGTTAAATGAAATCATTGGATACACTTACTTTATTTGAAGGATGTGGCTATTTATAGGTACTGTACCTATGAACTACTGGCTATTTTTAGGTACCGTCCGTACCTTTAAACTATTTATAGATACCCATAGGTACCATACCTAACACCGTTCGATCGAATACATATTCGATCGAATATCAGGCCCTTTGAGGTATTCGATTACAATCGAATACCACGAGGCAAACGCAGTAAAAAATTGTATCCTCTCCCACTTTCCCTGGAGCGTTTTTTGCACCAATAACTGTGCAGGGGAGGTGGGACAGGAACTACGACAACAGAGGCAGTTAAAAAAATTTAAAAAACGCATTGGCTGCCGAAATCAGGTGACCTCCAATTTAGAAGAATGGTGGATTTAACATTCGATTAATTTGGGACTGTGAACTATGTGACTGTGAGACAGGGACAGATCTACAGGCATGGTTAGCTAGGGATTACCTTTATTTAGGGGGGAATGTTACTCACCCAGCTCTTTGGGGCTCCATCTGGTCGGGATCCCTGTCAGCTTGTGTTATGCGCGAGCTGACTTTTTCCCATAGGAATGCATTGACCAGCATTGATTGGCCAGTGTATAGCATTTGGCCAATCAACGTTGGTTCTGCCTGAGGAGGCGGAGTCTAAAATCGGTCCACAGCAGTTTCCATTCTGGTCCGATTTTAGACTCCGCCAACAGAGTGTATAGAAGTAGCAGAGCTGAGTGTGCGCTGAGCTCTGTTACACCAGAGATGTGTATGACAGGAGGAGTAGCTGGAGGGATTGTTGGGTGCAGCAGATCTGAGCTCTGCTTCATCTCCGGTGTCTGGAGTAGCCAAGCTGAGCGCATGGCTAGCTCTGCTTCATCTCGCCATAGGAATGCATTGACCAGCGTTGATTGGCCAGTGTACAGCAAGTTTGAGGGCTTCAAACTTCTTCGTGCGGACAGGATGCTGGAGAGCGGTAAGCGCAAAGGAGGAGGGCTTGCAATATTTGTGAATGAGAGATGGTGTAATCCAGGACATATTGTAGTTAAGAAACAATTATGTGGAATAGACATTGAACTGCTAGCCGTGAGCATGAGACCTTACTACCTGCCAAGGGAACTATCACATGTTATCGTACTAGCTGCATATGTCCCCCCTCTGCTAAAGCTGACGTTGCCTGTGAGGTGCTACATGCTGTTGTGAGGGACCTGCAATCATCTCACCCCCATGTCCTGCTCCTAGTGTCAGGAGATTTCAACCATGTTTCTCCAGCATCCACTCTACCAGGCCTTACTCAGTACGTAACCTGCCATACAAGAGACAACAAAACACTGGATTTTCTCTTTACCAATGTAAGGGATGCATATAACTCATCTGCCCTACCGCCCCTAGGCAGATCAGATCACAACCTGGTACATCTGCGACCCACATACATTCCACTGGAGTGCAGAGAACCGGTGGTTACCCGTACCGTGAAAATTTGGTAAGAGGGAAGTGTCGAGTCTCTAAGGGACTGTTTTAATTAAGTGTTTCAAGACTTTTCCAGAGTTTTCCAGAGGACATTGAGGGACTCACACACTGCATAACAGACTACATTCATTTCTGCGTGGACAGAACTGTACCAACTAGAAAGGTGAGGTGTCTCTCCAATAACAAACCATGGATCAACTCTGAAATTAAAACTCTTCTCAAGTAAAAAAAAGAGAATTTTTAGGCCTGGGGACACAAATAGCCTGGGGGCGGTGCAGAAACAGCTAAGACAATTGATCAGAGAAGGGAAAGCCAACTACAGGCGGAAGATGGAACTAAGAATGGGGGAGGGTAGAATCTCGGAGGTGTGGGATAGCCTTAAGGCTATATCTGGACACAAACAAAAGACAGGTCATCGAACAGTAGGGGACAGGAAGTGGCTTAACGAGCTTAATCTATTCTTCAATAGATTCGACTCCAAGCCAATGCTCCCTCCACCAGCATGTCAGACAACCCCCCTCTCCTCACACACCAAGACCCAACCCCCACCGACCTGCAGTCAACTGCAATCTGACTATCTGATACTGCAGAAGTCTCAGGTGTGTAGGGAAATCAAGAGGATTAAACCAGACAAGGCCAGAGGAACTGATAGTATAAGCGCAAGAGTTCTTAAATTGTGCAGTGACCAGCTAGGTGGCATTATTACGCACATGTACAATATGAGTCTAAAGCTGGGAGTGGTACCTCGACTGTGGAAAACATCTTGCGTGGTACCAGTCCCAAAGAAACCCAACCCGATGGGCTACAATGACTACCGACCTGTAGCACTGACATCCCACCTGATGAAGGTCCTAGAGAGACTGGTCCTGAAACACCTACGCCCCCTAGTGAGCTCCGCTCTGGACCCCCACCAGTTTGCCTATCGGCCGAGCATTGGGGTAGATGACACCATCATCCACCTTCTTCATAGAGCTCTTTCTCACCTAGAGAAACCCAGGAACACTGTGAGAATAATGTTCTTTGACTTCTCCAGTGCGTTCAACACCATTCAGCCAGGGCTACTGAGGGAAAAGCTGAACCTTGGTGGTGTGGACCATCACCTGTCCAACTGGATCCTAGACTACCTGACAAACCGCCCTCAGTATAGGAGAGCCCAGGACTGTGTGTCTGACACTGTGATCTGTAGTACGGGGGCAACACAAGGTACAGTTCTTGCCCCATTTCTCTTCACACTGTACACTGCTGACTTTAGGCACAACTCATCCAGTTGTTACTTACAGAAGTACTCCGATGAAACAAGGTACAGTTCTTGCCCCATTTCTCTTCACACTGTACACTGCTGACTTTAGGCACAACTCATCCAGTTGTTACTTACAGAAGTACTCTGATGACTCTGCTATAGTAGGCCTTATCACCGATGGCGACGATAGGGAATACAGAGACTTAAACCGGGATTTTGTTGAATGGTGCCAGCAGAACCAGCTCAGGATTAATGTTGGGAAGACCAAGGAGATGGTGGTGGACTTTAGTAAACGGAGAGGTGCTCCGACCCTGGTGGAGATCCAAGGAACATGTATTGAGATAGTCAGGACCTATAAGTATCTGGGCGTGATCCTGAATAATAAACTAGACTGGGCTGATCACCTGGAGGCGCTGCACAGAAAGGGCCACAGCAGACTCTACCTGCTCAGGAGGCTGAGGGCCTTCGGAGTCCAGTGGACACTTCTTAGGGCCTTCTTCAACTCTGTGGTTGCTTCAGCCATCTTTTTCGGTGTGACCTGCTGGGGGAGCAGTATATCAACCAGGGACAGAAATAGACTTGACAGGCTGATCAGGAGGGCCAGCTCTGTCCTGGGGAGCCCCTTGGACCCAGTACAGGTGGTGGGTGACAGAAGGATACTGTCTATGGTGATCTCCATGCGGGAGAACAAATCCCACCCCATGTATGGGACCCTGATGGGACTTGGCAGCACCGTAAGTGACCGTCTGCTTCACCCCAAGTGTGAGAAGGAGCGCTATCGCAGGTCCTTCCTTCCAAATGCAACCAGGCTGTATAATCTACATCAAACCAAGCGTAGATCACTTTGCACAGAGAACTAATGATTATGACGATGACCATGAAATCTTCCTCTTTCTCTTCCGTTTTTCCTTAGCTGCTATGGACTCCTAGTATATCTTCTCTTCTCAGCATATATGTGCCTACGTCTGTAATATATTATTGTGTATTATCCTGTACCTGTATTACTATGCTGCTGTAACATGCTGAAATTTCCCCAATGTGGGACTATTAAAGGATTATCTTATCTTATCTTATATGCGTCTTTTGCTACCTATATAAATAAAAACTTTGTGTAGATAGAATCATACTTGAACTATGAAAACAACAAAAAAAAGTGTCTTTCTTGATGTTTAGATGAACATAGGTGATCCGAATGGGTTTATCCAGGAGCTGAAAGGTATTTGCTCTTTTATACTTATCGTTTATACTCACCTATTTTTTCTCTTCATTCATTTGAGATCGCAGCTGTTATTTGGAACATCTGCGATCGTACGGGGTCTATGCAGCTTTGTAAACATAGATCCCTGGGACGGCCTACCCCTGACATCATCAAGTGGTCACGACCAATCAAAAGGCGCTACGTCTGTCATGGGCTGACCTCCTAGGGAGGAGTCTGGGATATAAAGTCCAGGAATACGCCGCGTCCGGTGGCATATACATTGAAGTACCCTGTCCCACCACTAAGGACAGGGGAAATGTGGTTTTCACCGCATTCATCTATCGGCATTTGCTTTCTTCCCTAAAAAAAAAAATAAAAAAACTCCTCCTGATGAACGGCCTGTAATAGGGCTAGTGAAACGCGTTGAGAGAGAGAAGCTATTCCTAAGTTGGGTGATAAGATTAGCTATGCTATCTAGACAGCTAATATGATAGGAATTGAGATAGAACCAGGTTTTCATTAACTATGTGGAGTCTGGGTAGTTTTCTTGCAGTCAGAAAGCCCGTCTATCCTAGGGTACCTGATTAGTTACATGTATAATGCACATATTCTGAAGCATAGAAATTGATATTGAAGCTTCTAGGTGTGAGGTCTTGTTGAGACCTATGGGTTTATTTAGGCGCTGTGATATCATACACCGCATGCCTATTATTTAAGGTCCAACTACCGAAACACATTTTTTTAGGACTTTACATTTTTTCCTACAATATTTTAATGTATTAAATAAAAGTTAATTTTTAGTCACTCCATCAGTGAGATATAATACGACGATGGTATAAAATACAATATCATGGATTTCTCAGAATTAATTATAGATAAGAGTATTTTTGTGGGAAACTGTTGTCACCCATACAATACATACCTAATAGGAATGAGGCTGACAATTGCTATGATCCCGGATATAATAAAACAGGTGCCATTGAATGTGTCCAGAGTGGCTTGGTAAATCTTATTGAACACAAGTGATGTCACAATCGATGTAATGGACATTGATAGGTTGAGAACAGCAAATACTTTACCTGAAACAAAACATATGAATGAACTGCAGCTATAACTAACATAAAAAATTGGAAACAGCTAAATATATCAATGTTTGATACAGTACATTCTAAACTTGTATGTCAGAAATGTAGAAAATCACTTGCTAAGGCCCGGTTCACATCTGTGTTCAGTATTCCGTTTGGGGAGTCTGTTTGGGGATCCCCCGAACGGAATACCAAATGCATTAGCAAGCGGCGAGCAATGGAAACACATGGACCCTAGAGACTATAATGAGGTCCATGTGTTTTCCGTGCGGTGTCCGTATGAAACTTGCGGAGAGAAAAGTACTTCAGGAACCACTTTTCTCTCCGCATGACTTGTGCAGACACCACATGGAAAACACTTGGACCCCATTATAGTCTATGGGGTCCGTGTGCTTTCATTGCTCACTGCTTGTCAGTGCATTTGGTATTCTGTTTGGGGGGTCCCCAAGCAGATTTCCTGAACGGAATAACGAACGCAGATGTGCACCGAGCCTAAGTCTCATACTGCTGACAGCAGGGTAGAAGTTCAAAGGACTCATTTATTATACTCAACCCATTACGCTCATTACATTCACTATTTCGATCCCAAGATCAAATCCAAGAAATAATAGGTACAGTACAACCCCATAAACAGCATACCCTTGTGTAAGGTGGTCTGTAGTATGAACGCAGTCTTAGGCAGTGGCGTAAGTATCGGTGGGAGGTTAGGGGGCCAAGCAGGCCCCTGATGCTTTTTTATTTTGACCCCAAGGTTCAGCATATTGAATCCTATGTGTTTATGCTTTGGGAACTATGTACTTTTTCATAGATCTCCATTCAATTTAATTTAAAATGAATTAGGTTCAGTGTCCAGTCAGTGATGATAAGTATCTAGATGGGTAAGAGCCCCACAGTCCTTGCCCTGGTGAACAGAGACAGCTGTGTCTGACAACTGCCAGGCAAAGCCTTTACTAAGGATGACAACCATGTGACTGAGGCTGCTGAGTTACCAATGACCACATTCCCTTATTACAGAGGAGGACGCTTATTGGTTACTGCAATAGGAGTCTGCACTAACCAGTGAGTACATCCTGCTGTAGTAAGGGAAAGTACCCATTGGTGACCTGGCGTCCATCCCACAGAACAAATCTGCAACTGTGTGACAGCAGCTTTTAGCGCAGGAGATTTAATTTTGCTATTATTAATAGTACCAGCAATTGTGTAGCAAAGCCCTGCTACACTAAGGAAGACACAAGAGTGCCCCCTGTGAAAAAAATCCTGGCTTTAAAAAAAATACATAAAAAGAATAATGCAAACATTATAAAACCATAAGAAACATCCTTAGCAATATTAGTCTGAGTCATTACTAACATTTTAAGTCATGTTCCTGTGTTTCACATACCATAAGATGATTCTGGGATTTGTTTGGATAAGGCTGACCTTATAGTTGAAAAGGGTATTATAGCAAACATCATTACTCCACGAGCTACAAAACATTAAAAATGAAAATTACCAACATCATGAACTTTCCTATAGATAAAAACAAAGCACAACCAGAAGATTAGGACTCTTTAACCCCTTCCCGCCGATGGCATTTTTTGATTTTCGTTTTTCGTTTTTGACTCCCATCCTTCTAAACCCGATAACTTTTTTATTTCTCCGCTCCCAGAGCCATATGAGGTCTTCATTTTTGCGGGACAAATTTTTCTTCATGATGCTACTATTAATTATTCTATATAATGTACTGGGAAGCAGGAAAAAAATTCAGAATGGGGTGGATTTGAAGAAAAAATGCATTTCTGCGACTTTCTTACGGGCTTTGGTTTTACAGCGTTCACTGTGCAGCCAAAATGACATGTCCCCTATATTCTGTGTTTTGGTACGGTTCCAGGGATACCAAATTTATATGGTTTTATTTACATTTTGATCCCTTAAAAAAATTCCAAAACTGTGTTAAAAAATTTTTTTGTCTAAAAGTCGCCATATTCCGACGGCCGTAATTTTTTTTATACGTAAGTGTACGGGGATGCATAGGGCGTCTTTTTTTGTGGGGCCGGGTGTACTTTTTAGTTCTACCATTTTCGGGAAATGTTATTGCTTTGATCACTTTTTATTCAAATATTTATCAGAATCAAAACAGTGAAAAAACGGCGGTTTGGCACTTTCGACTATTTTTCCTGCTACGGCGTTTACCGAACAGGAAAAATGTTTTTATAAATTTGTAGAGCGGGCGATTTCGGACGCGGGGATACCTAACGTATATGTTTCACAGTTTTTAACTACTTTTATATGTGTTCTAGGGAAAGGGGGGGGGTGATTTGAACTTTTAATACTTTTTATATTTTTTTATATTTTTTTCCTTTTTTTTTAAATTTTTTTTTGCATTTATTAGACCCCTAGGGGTTTGGAACCCCAGGGGGTCTGATCACTAATGCAATGCATTACAATGCTAATGCATTGTAATGCATTGCAAAATATCATCCTTTCTTTTGCAGGCTGCATAGACCAGCCTGCAAAAGAGAGGATTTGCAGACAAGCCTGGGAGCCTTGTACAGGCTCCCGGCTGTCATGGCAACGGGATGTCGGCCCTGGAGCGGGCAAAATGGCGGCGCCATGCGCCGCTGGGAAAATGGCGCCTCCAGCGCCTTTGACCGCGGCGCCGGAGGGGTTAATGCCTCCGATCGGTCCGGGGACCGATCGGAGGCATTAGAGCCGGTTGTCTACTGCTTAAAGCAGTAGACACCCGGCGGCTATGGCGGCCGCCTGGCTACCGGGCGGTCGCCATAGTTACAGACCCGACATGCGCCGTACTATTACGGCGCATGTCGGGAAGGGGTTAATGGTTCAGGACTATAAAGGTGTCCATCAGAGTTAGGCTTCCCTCACCTGGGGCAGAGGCTTAGTGTTTCCTTAGCCCTGTATGGAAATACCAAGGCAGATTGGCACACTAGCCCTTGGGGCACATTCCTTGGCAGACACCTTCTTGATGAACCCTTGTTGAGCCTTTTTATTTGCCCTTTTTAATATTAATTTTCTACATGAATTATTGGATCTTGCAATAACTACTTGATGACATTATAGTTATCTCATATTTTATAGTCATCCTTATGCTGTACTGTTCTCATCCGCTATGGGCAAACATTGTTTACCAGGGACTGACTGTCAGAACCTTAATAAGTAAGTAATGCATACTATACCAACACTATGGCTCCTAGAACCAGCCTGTGGTTACTAGTCATTTGATCTTAGGGATAGAGGCTTCCCTAAACAATATGGAGCATGTTTATTGAATGTCAGTTGAAAAAAATGGAAGAACTGCACCCATGATTTCTATCAGATACCCTGACAAATGAGAACTATCTATCAGTTGTGAGATATTTGATATGTCGTGCCACAAGTATCATTATTATTATTATTTAATCAATCTTACTTTCGAGGAAACGCTTCAGTTAACAATATTATGTAAGCGACTGTTCACACAATCCCCTTATATTATAATGAAGAAGCCCTCAAAGCAGTGTTAACAACAATAACATTTTTACTTACCTATAAAATATAAGAAAGCCCATCGTGTAAATGCCAAGATGAATATTCCCGCAGTAAAGGACACTATGCCGATAAGGATAAGAGTGACATCCTTAAGCCACCTGGATAAAATGAAGACTCCTAAGAAGCTGGTTATATATATCATATAGCCAGCTGCATTAGCATAACCAATGTATACAGGGCTGAAGTTTAATGGTTTGTTCAGCAAAAATAAGGAAAGTACATAGACAGATCCGTCACTAGCAATATTGTATAATATGGCAGTGGCGAAAAGAAGAGCAATAAAGCCTCGAAATTGTATCCCAGATGTAGAACTGGGTGATTCTTCACATCTTTCTCCCAGAAGTTTTGATCTTTCAGTATGTTCCTCAGAAGATGCATGTCCATGATTTACAAGTCCTGAGTTTCTTTGCAGAGGCACTTTTAATACAAAGATAACATACACTAAACACAAGATATAAAAGAAAAGACTGCAAATTACTAGGGTCGTACCTTGATGGTTTGTGATTTTCACACTCACAAAAATCTGTCCAGAAGCCAAACTACCAATAAAACCGGCTATGCCACACACCAGTTCAATGACAATGAGCTTCACAGAACGTGTCTGTTCAGAGGATCCTTCAGAAGCTAAGGCCATCACACCAGCCCAGTAGGTCGTATAACACCCTGTTAAACCATTCAATGCAGCAGATCCATACATCACTTCAATAGGCCAATCCAAGAACATAACTGGCAATAAAAGGCTTTGGGATAGCAAATACCCAAGTAGTGGCACACCTATAGTGACCTTCCTTCTCTGACGGTCACCAATTTTAGCCAAAATATAAGCAGAAAGCAAAGGTGCTAATCCCAGAATTAAGTTGTAGATAATGTAGAAGTTTGATATGGATTTTTGTAGGATGTTGCTATCAGAGGTATTTAGAGATGCAATAGATTGGTTATAGTAATTTTTGACCGCAAAAAGTAGTGCCGTGTCATAGAAAGAGCTGGCCACCGTAGCTGCCGCAACTACTGGCTCAATCCAGGTCCTGACCTGCACCATGCTTGGAGATGCCTGTATCCGTCTTTAAGGCAATACAGATAGAATAGGTTTTCAGTCGGGTAACTTCTTGGTTGATTAATGCAGGAAATAGCTTGCAAATCCAAATCCTGAAAACATGTTATGCTGCATCCGTGTCTCTCGTGGGATATTCTGTAGTGTAACAGCTAGTAATTTAAGTTACTTATATGAAACAACCATGAAGAGTTTCTGTAGAAAACTGGCATATCCAGTATAACTACTGTCATACAATAACAGCGACAAGCTAAGAGCAGACACTTCCTCATATCAACTGAACTATTCTGCAGGTGGAACCAAACTCTGTTTGCACTCAGACCAGTTTAAGCAATACATGAATGACAAACTGAGAAATTGAGGAAATGGTTTAACAAAATAACAGATTAACCCTGATTCTGTTCTCATGTTCCATAAAGGGGTATTCTGCAAGAAACAGATCCTATTAATATTATAAAGGTGAAAGTTTGGATGTTTGTGGGTTTGTGTGTTTGGATGTTTGGATGTTTGTTCCTCAATCACAGCCAAATGACTGAATGCATTTGGGGGAAATTTCTCACACACACACACACACACACACACACACACACACACACACACACACACACACATTTGCCAGGAAAAGGTAGTAGGCTACTTTAAATGTGGGTCACTCACCCCAAATCGCCACCGTGACCCTCCAAACAATCCTCTGGCTCAGCTGTAGCAGCTGGCATTCTGCCAGCGCTGGTCTGTGCACGCACCTCCTATTGGTGCATGGCAGGCTGTGGGCGGGCTCTGGAGCCAGGGCTGCGGCACCATAGGTTGGTAGCTAAATGTGGGCATGCCGATTCAGCAGGGAAACAGTGAGGAAGATGGCGTCAGCCCACATGGTCCCGGCGCCGCAGCTATCCCAGGCCACCTACACAGCTCGCGGACGGAGAAGGCTGCTGCACCCGACACACCACAGGTCAGTGCAGCAGGTACAGGGGGTTGGGGAGGGGGTGTCCCGGGAGGGGGTGTGTCGTGTCCCTAGCTCGGTGTCCCCACTGATCAACCACATTCCCCAGCTTCATGTCCCCCCCCTTCATCGGCCCCAGTGTAGTTGGACTCACCTTACCACGTTCCCCCGCCCCTCTCTCCACTTGCTCGCTGCACATAGGTGTCGGGCAGCTGGCTGCATATGGCAGGTACACTGCAATACAGTCGCCGGTATTCGGCAATGCACTGTTTAATACTGGCGCCTCTATTGCAGCCTACCTGCCTAGGCTGCAATACAAGCGCACGCTTGACAGGCCAGGGAGGCAGCGCGAGGCTCCGTCATAGCTTGTCATAGCAACCTGACACCGGCGCTCAATCTGCCTCATATACGCCACATGCAGCCAGCCGCCCGACACCTATGTGCAGCGAGCGAGTGGAGGGAGTGGTGGGGGAGTGTGGCAAGGTGAGTCCAACTACACTGGGCCTGATGTGGGAGGGGACATGAAGCTGGGAGCAGAGATGGGGGGACAAGAAACTGGGGGCAGAGATGGGGGGGACAAGAAACTGGTGGCAGATGAAGGGGGGGACAAGAAACTGGTGGCAGATGAAGGGGGGACAAGAAACTGGTGGCAGATGAAGGGGGGACAAGACACTCGGGGCAGAGATGGGGGGGACAAGAAAATGGGGCCAGAAATGGGGGGACAAGAAACTGGGGGCACAGATGGGGGGTCAACAAACTGGGGGCACAGATGGGGGTGCCATAAAACTGAGGGAAGATGAAGGGGAGACAAGAGACTGGGGGCAGAGATGGGGCAAGCAACTGGGAGGCAGAGATGGGGGGACAACAAACTGGGGGCAGAAATGGGGGGGGCCATAAAACTGAGGGCAGATGAAGGGGAGACAAGAGACTGGGGGCAGAGATGGGGGGCAAGCAACTGGGAGGCAGAGATGGGGGGACAACAAACTGGGGGCCGATGAAAGGGGGGACAAGAAACTGGGGGCAGAGATAGGGGGACAAGAAACTGGGGTCAGATGAAGGGGGGACAAGAAACTGGGGGCAGAGATGGGGGGACAAGAAACTGGGGGCAGATGAAGGGGGGACAAGAAACTGGTGGCAGATGAAGGGGGGACAAGACACTCGGGGCAGAGATGGGGGGGACAAGAAAATGGGGCCAGAAATGGGGGGACAAGAAACTGGGGGCACAGATGGGGGGTCAACAAACTGGGGGCACAGATGGGGGGGCCATAAAACTGAGGGCACAGATGGGGGGGCATAAAACTGAGGGCAGATGAAGGGGAGACAAGAAACTGGGGGCAGAAATGGGGGACAAGAAACTGGGGGCCGATGAAAGGGGGGACAAGAAACTGGGGTCAGATGAAGGGGGGACAAGAAACTGGGGGCAGAGATGTGGGGACAAGAAACTGGGGGCACAGATAGGGGGACAAGAAACTGGGGGCAGAGATGGGGGGACAAGAAACTGGGGGCAGTATTTTCCCATTTTGATAGAGAATTTTTTGAATGCGGAAAGTGTGTAGTTGTTAGGCTGTGATAGTGGGGTAATAGAGGGACTTTGGTGTCTTAGATGCCCCCAGACTTGCTTCCCCTGCTGTCCCAGTTGCATTTTAGAGGTGTTGGCATCATTTGCTGAGGTTTAAAAGTGGACTTGGTGACCCTCCTGAGTCGAATGGTGGGATCCCCTGAAACAAAGCATTTTTCCCCCTAGACTATAATGGGGTTCGATATTCGTTCGAATAGTCGAATATTGAGCGGCTATTCGAAACGGATACCGAACATCAAATATTTTACTGTTCGCTCATCTCTAGTTGTTTTTGACATTTTCTCTAGAAAAAAAAAGCATTACTTTGAATACCAACTATAACTTGTTGCACACAATGCAAAAAAAAAAGAGGTAGAGACTGATTTGTGTTTTCTTTCCAAAAAAGTATGTTTTCCTCTAGCACCACCTATTGGAGGGTAGCTAGTCAAAGTCCAACCTTTTAACAGTCTTTGTAACATAACTAAGGATGTATGCCAAACGAGACATTCATTTTCATCCAGAATTTTTATTTCATTTAGTTATTTTTCCAGGTCAATGCAAAATAGAGTACTGGTGAGCTGTATTACAGGCCTATCACATGAGCCATGAGACTCAAGCTAAGGCTTATTTTCTGGGTAGGGTTATTTTTGGAGAAACAAGGTAGTAATACAATAGTTAATGTTCCTGAGGTCTTTATTATTGAGGTTAAAGGTTCTAATCTTGAGAGTTTTCTCAGGCCTTAGTCACATGATAGCAAAGCGCCAGAGAGTACATTGAGCCCAAGAGAGGTGAGTATAAGTATTTATTATTTTAAGCCACCTCCCCTGGGCTAGTATCTATTGAAAAGAGGCTCGGTGTCATGTCAGGGCCACTTTTCATTTACAATATGTATAGTGGTCAGGGAACCAGGCTTTCCCTGACCGCTGTCACAGTGGTACCAGGCCCCGGCCATCACCAGTTGGCTGCAGGCCCCTTCCCCAGCCAGGCCTGGTCGCTGTCGCAGCCCCTGTGACCATGATCGTCAGAGGATCATCTGTATAAGCCACTGTATAATCTACATTATATCACTTCTGTCTAGAGACTACTCCTATTATTTGATGACATAGTTAAGTGTCCATCTTGGATTATATGAACAATACCTGACACTTTTATGAATGTTCTGCCCCTATTTGATTTTATATTCATTACTGTTGTCATTTTTGTATACAAACTATGGCTGATACTTTTAGAGATGTTAATGATTGATGTTTATGTACATGAACGATGACTGGTATTATTGTATGGACATTTTGGAGCAATTTCTTTAAAAAAAAAAATAACTGAGCGGCCAAATAACTTATAGCACCAAGGTCCTGTGTTTGAGTCTCACCAAGGGCAAGATCTGTATGGAGTTTGTAAATTACGTATGTGTGGGTTTCCTCCTACATGCAAAAAATCTACTGTTAAGTCAATTGGTTTTCAATGTACAGTAGTTGTTGAGGATTAGCGCTTGTATGGCAGCCACAGCCACTGACTCCACAACTCTCCTTGTGCTTTGAATCCATCAGGTGTGAAAAGCACATTACAAATGTTTGTCATTGACATTCTTTTAGGCTGGGACATCAGTAAGCAGGGGCGGATCCAGGGCCGGGCGAGCCAGGCAACCGCCCGGGGCCCCGCGCTTAGCGGGGCCCCGCGGCCCGGCCCTAACAAAATGGTCCCGGTCAGCCTCGGCATAGTCGGGCAAGTGCCGGGGCCCACAGAGCCTCTGGGGGCGCCCCGGCACTTGCCTGTCACGATTTCAGCTCATCGGCGTCTGTCCGCCGATGAGCTGGAATACATACGCGATTAAAGCAGGAGCTGTGAGCTCAGCTCCTGCTTTAAAGTTCCGGCCCGGCTTGCGTGTGTAGGCGCAATGACGCCATCATGTCACGCTTACACACGCAAGCCGGGCCGCAGCTAAGCAGGAGCTGATCTCACAGCTCCTGCATCGCGTATGTGACTGGAGAGAGGAGCGTCGGGGGAACGATGGAAGGTGAGTGATAGAAGGTGAGTGTAAGTGTTTGTTTTGTATTAAATATTAAGGTGGAACATAATGAAGGGGGCCCATGAAACTGGGGGGCAAATGAAGGGGAGGGGGGAACGGCATGACACTGGGGAAGATGAAGGGGGTGGGGAGAGAACAGCATGAAACTGGGGACAAAGATGGAGGTGGCCCAAAGAAACTGGGGGGCAAATGAAGGGGAGGGGGGAACAGCATGACACTGGGGCAGATGGAGGGGGGGAGAACAGCATGACACTGGGGCAGATGGAGGGGGGGAGAACAGCATAACACTGGGGCAGATGAAGGGGGGAGAACAGAATGACACTGGGGCAGATGAAGGGGGGAGAATGACATGACACTGGGGCAGATGGAGGGGGAGAACAGCATGACACTGGGGCAGATGAAGGGGGGAGAACGGCATGACACTGGGGCAGATGAAGGGGGAGAGAACAGCATGACACTGGGGGAGATGGAGGGGGAGAACAGCATGACATTGGGGCAGATGAAGGGGGGGAGAACGGCATGACACTGGGGCAAATGAAGGGGGAGAGAACGGCATGACACTGGGGCAAATGAAGGGAGGGAGAACGGCATGACACTGAGGCAGATGAAGGGGGGAGAATGGCATGATACTGGGGCAGATGAAGGGGGGAGAATGGCATGACACTGGGGCAGATGAAGGGGGGGAGAATGGCATGACACTGGGGCAGATGAAGGGGGGAGAACAGCATGACACTGAGGCAGATGAAGGGGGGAGAATGGCATGATACTGGGGCAGATGAAGGGGGGGATGGCATGACACTGGGGCAGATGAAGGGGGGAGAATGGCATGACACTGGGGCAGATGAAGGGGGGAGAGAATGGCATGACACTGGGGCAGATGAAGGGGGAGAACGGCATGACACTGGGGCAGAGACGGGGGGGACATGAAACTGTGGGCAGATAAAGGTGGAGAATGGCATGAAACTGGGGACAGAGATAGAGGGGGGGGACATGAAACTGGGGGCAGATGAAGGGTGTATATGAAAATGGGGGGAGATGGAGGGGGGACATATAATTTACGGGTGACTGTAGGAGGATTATACTGTGTGGAATCACATGAAAAATGAATGAGAATGGGCGGAGTCAACATAAAACTGGGTGGGGCCTAATTTGCTGCGGCGCGCTGCGCGTAGGGCCCCGCCAAAGTCAATTGCCCAGGGCCCCGCAAACCCTGGATCCGCCACAGTTCAGTAAGCCCAAATAATTCTACAAGACAAGGATACCTCAAGTTTCAACATATTAGTTTTTTCTGTAATGTTTATTTCATATTATCAGGCAACCATGAAAATGAACAACTATTTCTTGACTTTATTCTATACATACAAGTTTACTACAGCACATTATAATACATGTCACAATGTTTATATATAAACGATAAAACTTTTCAGTGTTTATATGTTTGAATGTATTCTGATCACTGTCTCCTGTTGGCATAGAGCATTGGATATTTATACGCAGAAACACTAAAATAAAAGGATAGATAGAATTATTTACATATTGGAACAATATGGACATTTTATAATTTCATATTACAACTATATTACAACAGTATAAAGAGAAAACATTGTCTGTACAAATTCTATAAACCTCTGAAAAGAGAAAACATTTACATACAAAAGTCTACTTTATATTCAGTTGGTCTCACTGAAAAAATAGTGAAGCAAAAACTGGAGCTACAACTTATAGTAAGGTCATAGATATCAGCATGTATGGGTCACCCGGGAGTTTAAATGACAAAACAGTTGATAGAGCTAATAAAAAACTCATATCCGACACTCACGGGCAGAGTATATTTAGGGCAAAATGTGTGGTTCCCCAGGGCCTAAGAAAATGCACATTTGCCCCATTAACCCCTTCCCACCGCAGGCATTTTTTGATTTTGGTTTTTATTCCCCCCCCCCTCCCCTTCTAAACTCCATAACTGTTTTATTTCTCCTCTCTCAGAGCCATATGAGGTGTTAATGTTTGTGGGACAAATTGTTCTTCATGATGCTACCATTTATTATTATGTACTAGGAAGCAGGAAAAAAATTCAGAATGGGTGGATATGACGAAAAAGTGCTTTTGTACAACTTTCTTACGGGCTTTGTTTTTACGGCGTTCACTGTGCAGCTAAAATGACATGTCATCTGTATTCTATGGTTCGGTACGATTCTGGGGATACGGAATTTATATGGTTTTATTTACATTTTAACCCCTTTTAACAAAAATCCGCTACAGTGTTTACTATATGGGAAAATATTTTTATAGATTTGTAGACTGAGCATTTTCGGACACAGGGATACCTAATGTGTAGGTGTTTCACAGTATTTAAGTACTTTTATATGTTTTCTAGAAAAAGAGGTGTGATTTGAACTTTTTTTTTGTTTTTTTTAATTCATTTATTTATTTATTTTTTACTTTTATTATTTAATGCATTTATTAGACCCCCTAGGGTTCCCTTACAGTAGGTCTCATTCTACCATGTCCACCTTAGCAGTTCAAAACATAACCATTTTACTATTACTTACTATTGCTTTTCACAGTAGCTAAAGTGATGACATCAAGATAACATACATGCTGATTTCACAGTAATGGGATTAAAAACACAAGGAAGTCACAGCACAGTAGCAAGAGATTGTGAAGTTAATTTACATAGTTATGTCAAAATAACTATAATAATAATCAGGAATTATGCAAACAGTGATGTACAGTACATAGTTAATGCACAAAGTAATGTCATGACACAAGAATTTAGTATGATGGATTTTTGGGAGATACGTTCTTTCTGCACTATGTAGGAATCTATTACGCTTGCTCCTATATACCTACTGTTTATACACCAACAACACCAGCATCTTTTCTTTGGGACCTGTGACGTATCGCCCCTTTCCGCCCCAGCCTCCTGCCCCACAAGGCGCGAGGACACAGCCCGCACCTCAGCCACCAGGCCGCAACCTCTGGCCCACCCGGCCTTCGCCGCAGGCGGAACCCGCGATCGTCTTTTTAACTATACCGTCCGCTCCCACAAACCCAGAGAGAGAACCGGGCCTTATAGGATAATACGAGAAGAGCCTTCTAAAGTTTTAACATTTTATTAACCCAAGATGGTCGATACTAGGTCAGCCAGAAATACATATAAAGATATACCCTGGCGGTCACAAGCTTATACGGTTACAGAGAAGGTATGTTACAGTGCAGTGAAATAAAACAGATTAAAGAGATTAAAAGATTAGAAACAGAAACAGTCCTTAGGCACCCGGCGATTCCGCAGCCAACGCATGGTACCCACAAGGCAGGAGATACAGTCCATTAAAGACTCTGGTGGGGGCACCACAGCACCCCCCCCACATAGCATATAGCAATAAAGAGAGTTTTTCCATACCGATGTAAAAAGTCCATAGTCCATAAATCCATGATCAGATAGGCGTTACATCATAGTCCTCATAATTCCATAAGTCCATTAGCGTTAAAGTAGTACATAGCTCTCTTTCAAAGTCCCTTGGCCGCATGGCATTCTTTGTCCCTCAGCACATGGCCTCTTTGCCCCACCCTTCCCCCCCAGCAAGGGGGGAGGGGGCCACACACAGAGCCAACTTGCTCACATGTGTCCAGATGAGAAGAACAAGAACAAGAAGCTCCGCCCCAGGTGACTCTTATATTGACCCTGGGCTCCACCCTGAAATGACATCATCAGGGCTTTCGGACCACCCTCTAGCTTGGCAATCAAATAACTATAAATGGTCATAATTCCTCATTACATGAATATACGGTCAAACAAGTGGCATGTCTTTGCTCACCGCAAGTTTCCCAGCATATTGACACCAAACGTGATAACTCAATACCCTTTGAGTAACGAGAACTGGGCCTGGGCTCTTCCCAGGCCCGTAGGCTTAAAGTTTTTGGGTTAAAAACGTGCGTCTCACTACTACGCACCGGAAGATCTAATTGTCATAATGGTAGCATCTTTCCCTGGCGCAATATCATCATAAAACCATAACTGTATGAAGTTCTCTACCACCTCAACCCGACTCCGCAGAGTCTGGTCACATGTGTTAGAACTTTCAGAGCCAGGATGGCCCCCTGCTAAGAATCAAGGAAGTTAGCACAGATATGTTAATGCCATGCCTAGGGTGAGACAATGGCTTTTGATCTTGGCAACTGGCCACAGATAATCAGATTCACCCATTTGGGTCACTAGCCTTCACATCCTACTGAGATAACAAGATTCCTTAGCAGGATGGTGACTTAAAAAATGGCAAATACAGACCAGATAAGTCATTCTCCAAGATATACAGTTGAGGGTCAGTCAATACAATACAATACGTAGGTAGTTATAAATATAGCTGAGAATCATGATTGGGGTCCGATTCATCACAGGACCCATTATATAGTATACAATTTCCGCTTTACATATCAAATATAATATGACGATGGTATAAAATACAATATCATGGATTTCTCAGAATTAATTATAGATAAGAGTATTTTTGTGGGAAACTGTTGTCACCCATACAATACATACCTAATAGGAATGAGGCTGACAATTGCTATGATCCCGGATATAATAAAACAGGTGCCATTGAATGTGTCCAGAGTGGCTTGGTAAATCTTATTGAACACAACTGATGTCACAATCGCTGTTATGGACAATGATAGGTGGAGAACAGCAAATACTTTACCTGAAACAAAACATATGAATGAACTGCAGCTATAACTAATATAAAAAAAATTGAAAACAGCTAAATATATCAATGTTTGATACAGTACATTCTAAACTTGTATGTCAGAAATGTAGAAAATCACTTGCTAAGGCCCGGTTCACATCTGCGTTCAGTATTCCATTTGGGGAGTCTGTTTGCGGATCCCCCGAACGGAATACCAAATGCATTAGCAAGCGGCGAGCAATGCAAGCACACGGACCCCATAGACTATAATGGGGTCCATGTGTTTTCCATGCGGTGTCCGCACAGAACATGCGGAGAGAAAAGTACTTCAGGAACTACTTCATGAACTTCTCTTCGCATGACTTGTGCGGACACCACATGGAAAACACATGGACCCCATTATAGTCTATGGGGTCCGTGTGCTTTCATTGCTCACTGCTTGTCAATGCATTTGGTATTCTGTTCAGGGGGTCCCCAAGCAGATTTCCTGAACGGAATACCGAACGCAGATGTGCACCGAGCCTAAGTCTCATACTGCTGACAGCAGGGTAGAAGTTCAAAGGACTCATTTATTATACTCAACCCATTACACTCATTACATTCACTATTTCGATCCCAAGATCAAATCCAAGAAATAATAGGTACAGTACAACCCCATAAACAGCATACCCTGTGTGACAGCAGCTTTTAGCGCAGGACAGATTTCATTTTGCTATTATTAATAGTACCAGCAATTGTGTAGCAAAGCCCTGCTACACTAAGAAAGATACAAGAGTGCCCCCTGTGAAAAAAATCCTGGCTTTAAAAAAAATACATAAAAAGAATAATGCAAACATTATAAAACCATAAGAAACATCCTTAGCAATATTAGTCTGAGTCATTACTAACATTTTAAGTCATGTTCCTGTGGGGCACAACAATTGTGGTTAGACTAAAATTCAGGTTTCTATAGACGTCTTACTAGTTTTTCACATACCATAAGATGATTCTGGGATTTGTTTGGATAAGGCTGACCTTATAGTTGGAACGGGTATTATAGCAAACATCATTACTCCACGAGCTACAAAACATTAAAAATGAAAATTACCAACATCATCAACTTTCCTACAGATAAAAACAAAGCACAACCAGAAGATTAGGACTCTTTAAAGGGGCTCTATCACTGGGAAAAGTCATTGTTTAACTAATCACATGCTTGCATAGGCTTTAGAAATGCTACTTCACACCTACCTTTAGTATGTAGATTGCCTCAGTGGTTTCTGAATAAGTCCATTTTTATTCATATGCTAATGAGCTTTCAGCCAGCACAGGAAGTTCCCAGCAGCACTCGTCTCTTCTATTATCTCCTGTGTGTGTGAGGCAAACAGGAAGCTGAGTCATCATCATCAGTAGCAGCAGTCTCCCGTAGAAAACAACAAGAGAGGAGTGCACGATGTATCATGCACCAGACTAATTAGCATATGAATAAAAACTGACTTATTCAGAAACCTCTGAGGCAATCTATATACTATAGGTAGGTGTGGAATAGACTTTCTAAAGGCTATGCAAGGATGTGATTAGTTAAAAATGACTTTTCCTAGTGATAGAGCCCCTTTAATGGTTCAGGACTATAAAGGTGTCTATCAGAGTTAGGCTTCCCTCACCTGGGGCAGAGGCTTAGTGTTTCCTTAGCCCTGTATGGAAATACCAAGGCAGATGGGGCACATTCCTTGGCAGACACCTTCTTGCTGAACCCTTGTTGAGCCTTTTTATTTGCTCTTTATTTTCCTCTAGCCAGCAAATTACTCAATAGTCTTATTAATATTAATTTTCTACATGAATTATTGGATCTTGCAATAACTACTTGATGACATTATAGTTATCTCATATTTTATAGTCATCCTTATGCTGTACTGTTCTCATCCGCTATGGGCAAACATTGTTTACTAGGGACTGACTGTCAGAACCTTAATAAGTAAGTAATGCATACTATACCAACACTATGGCTCCTAGAACCAGCCTGTGGTTACTAGTCATTTGATCTTAGGGATAGAGGCTTCCCTAAACTCTATGGAGCATGTTTATTGAATGTCAGTTAAAAAATATGGAAGAACTGCACCCATGATTTCTATCAGATACCCTGACAAATGAGAACTATCTATCAGTTGTGAGATATTTGATAGGTCGTGCCACAAGTATCATTATTATTATTATTTAATCAATCTTACTTTTAGAGGAAACGCTTCAGTTAAAGGGGTATTCCCACCTCACATACTCCTCAGTCTTTTCTGCTGTAAAATCTTCTTTCTTTCTGGTTTCTTGCATCATTTGGTGGGCGGGGTTTCACATGCAACCTGCCGTTTAGCTCCGCCCCAAATTTCCGTGTAGCTCCGCCCACCCATATTGGACTATGAAGTACAGGCAGCAGCAACTCCATTCTGTGTTACATACAGACACTGCCTGTCTCTGCCATAATGAACACAACTGAATTAGCTAGCCTGATAACTGGGAGAACAGAAGAAATGAAAGCAGCTCCTCTCCCCTATCTGAGTGCAGGGAGCTAGGGCACATGGTGTAGACATAGGAATAGCTAGAAACACAGGCTCGCTCCTTGCACTTAGCCCCTCCTCCCTCCCCCCTGAGAGCAGCAGATACATCACTTGACTCATGAGCAGCTAAGTCAGGGCTGTGGCCATAAAGAATTGAATAAAGTAAGATAGTGGACAAACAAAGCAGTTTTGCTGAAGCAGTGTATTTAGGAAAAGTCTTAAATCCACATTAACAAGCAGTATAGATAGGATCCTTGTGATGGGACAACCCCTTTAATAATATTATGTAAGCGACTGTTCACACAATCCCCTTATATTATAATGAAGAAGCCCTCAAAGCAGTGTTAACAACAATAACATTTTTACTTACCTATAAAATATAAGAAAGCCCATCGTGTAAATGCCAAGATGAATATTCCCGCAGTAAAGGACACTATGCCGATAAGGATAAGAGTGACATCCTTAAGCCACCTGGATAAAATGAAGACTCCTAAGAAGCTGGTTATATATATCATATAGCCAGCTGCATTAGCATAACCAATGTATACAGGGCTGAAGTTTAATGGTTTGTTCAGCAAAAATAAGGAAAGTACATCGACAGATCCGTCAACAGCAATATTGTATAATATGGCAGTGGTGAAAAGAAGAGCAATAAAGCCTCGAAATTGTATCCCAGATGTAGAACTGGGTGATTCTTCACATCTTTCTCCCAGAAGTTTTGATCTTTCAGTATGTTCCTCAGAAGATGCATGTCCATGATCTACAAGTCCTGAGTTTCTTTGCAGAGGCACTTTTAATACAAAGATAACATACACTAAACACAAGATATAAAAGAAAAGACTGCAAATTACTAGGGTCGTACCTTGATGGTTTGTGATTTTCACACTCAGAAAAATATGTCCAGAAGCTAAACTACCAATAAAACCAGCTATGCCATACACCAGTTCAATGACAATGAGCTTCACAGAACGTGTCTGTTCAGAGGATCCTTCAGAAGCTAAGGCCATCACACCAGCCCAGTAGGTCGTAAACCATCCTGTTAAACCATTCAATGCAGCAGATCCATACATCACTTCAATAGGCCAATCCAAGAACATAACTGGCAATAAAAGGCTTCGGGATAGCAAATACCCAAGTAGTGGCACACCTATAGTGACCTTCCTTCTCTGACGGTCACCAATTTTAGCCAAAATATAAGCAGAAAGCAAAGGTGCTAATCCCAGAATTAAGTTGTAGATAATGTAGAAGTTTGATATGGATTTTTGTAGGATGTTGCTATCAGAGGTATTTAGAGATGCAATAGATTGGTTATAGTAATTTTTGACTGCAAAAAGTAGTGCCGTGTCATAGAAAGAGCTGGCCACCTGAGCTGCCGCAACTACTGGCTCAATCCAGGTCCTGACCTGCACCATGCTTGGAGGTACCTGTATCCGTCTTTAAGGCAATACAGATAGAATAGGTTTTCAGTCGGGTAACTTCTTGGTTGATTAATGCAGGAAATAGCTTGCAAATCCAAATCCTGAAAACATGTTATGCTGCATCCGTGTCTCTCCTGGGATATTCTGTAGTGTAACAGCTAGTAATTTAAGTTACTTATATGAAACAACCATGAAGAGTTTTTGTAGAAAACGGGCATATCCAGTATAACTACTGTCATACAATAACAGCGACAAGCTAAGAGCAGACACTTCCTCATATCAACTGAACTACTGTGTAGGAGGAACCAAACTCTGTTTGCACTCAGACCAGTTTAAGCAATACATGAATGACAAACTGAGAAATTGAGGAAATGGTTTAACAAAATAACAGATTAACCCTGATTCTGTTCTCATGTTCCATAAAGGGGGTTTTCTGCAAGAAACAGATTATAAATATTATAATCTGTAATACTATAATGGTAATAAGTGTTACATTTCATTGAATATTGAACCTAACATTTGCAAATGTTTATCAGAAAAGGAATTCTTCTTTAAGAAGTTAAAGGAACACATCAGATGAACTAATTCACTGTATTGTACCTTGAGCAGGATATAAAGGTGGAGGTCTCAGCATGGCACTCTCAAGAATCCTTATGTCATGCTCTGCCACCTTAGGTGTTGCACAAGGTATAAAACAGTGAATCAGATTTGCCAGAAGTGTACCTTGAACCCAGTGATGGCGAATCTATGGCACGCATGCCAGAGAGGGCACACAGAGCCCTCTACTCTGGCACGCGTGCTGTCACCCAGATCGCTCATTAACCCCTTAGTGACCAGCCTGTTTTGGACCTTAATGACCAAGCCACATTTTGGAAATTTGCCCTGTGTGACTTTATCAGTGAATAATTATGTAACAGTATTAGGCATCCAAGCGATTCTGATATTGTTTTTTCGTGACATGTTTTACTTTACTGAGAAGGTACAATTAGACTGATATAACTTGCGTAAATTTATTAAAAAACTCGCAAATGCTGAAAATTTTTAAAATTTTTCAATGTTTTCCATTTTCAGCTGCAATATCTCACATATGCACAATAATACAGGGCAAAAAAGTTAGTAGTTATATATTTCTAAATGTTCCTTTTGTGTTTCAAGCATATTTGAAATAATTTTAACATATTTGAGTAATTTAGACAATTTAGAAGTTTATCAAGTTTATAAGCAAAATTTGGAAATTTTGAGTTTGTGATTTTTTCCTGTACCAAGCGATGTTTGCAGACAGGAATAGGTGGCATAATGACAGAAACCCCCATTAAATGACCCAATTTGTAAAACTAGACCCCTTCAGGTATCTTTAAGGGGTATAGTGAGCATTTTGATCAAACAAATATTGTTTTGCAAGAATTATTACAAATGATGAAAAAAATAAAATTTTCATTTTCTTCAAATATATGTCATTTTAAAGCCAGTTTTTTTGCACACAACACATCAAAAAGAAGAAACACACCCCAAAATATATCACCCCACTTCTCCCGTGTTAAAAAATGTACACTTTGTGGCCTTCGTCCTATGTACACACATACAGTAGGGCCCAAGAGGTAGGGAGGGCCAAATGGATTTCAAAACACAAATTTTGCTTGCAGATATTTTAGGCCCATTGCACATTTCAACAAGATTTGAGTTACCAAAGCAATTGAAACCCCCCATAAATGACCCCATTTTATAAACTAGCCCCCTTAAGGTATTCATTGAGGGGTATAGTGAGTACTTTGACCCCATAAGTTTTGAGAAAATTTGCATCAAACAAAAAAATTTCATATTTTTTTACACAAAAGTGTCATTTTATAGGCAGTTTTTTTGCACATATCACATGAAAATGAAGAAAAACACCCCAAAATAGATGACCTCATTTCTCCTGTGTTCAAAAATGTACACTTTGTGGCCTTAATTCTATGTACGGATGCACGGTAGGGCCCAAAAAGAAGGGAGCACCAACTGGATTTTAAGACACAAATTTTGTTTGCAGATATTTTAGGCCCATTGCGCATTCAAACAAGATTTGAGTTACCAAAACAATTGAAAACCCCAATAAATGACCCCATTTTATAAACTAGACCCCTTGAGGTATTCATTGAGGGATATAGTGAGTATTTTTACCCCATAGATTTTAAAAGAATTTGTGTCAAACAAAAAATTCTCATATTTTTTACACAAAAGAGTCATTTTAAAGGCAGTTTTTTTTACACAACAACGCATGAAAATGAAGAAAAACACCCCAAAATAGATGGCCCCATTTCTCCCGTGTTCAAAAATGTACACTTTGTAGCCTTAATCCTATGTACGGATGCACGGTAGGCCCCAAAAAGAAGGGAGCACCAACTGGATTTCAGAACACAAATTTTGCTTCCAAATGTTTCAGGCCCATTGCACATTCAAACAAGATTTGCGTTACCAAAATAATTTAAAACCCCAATAAATGACCCTATTTTATAAACTAGACCCCTTAAGGTATTAATTGAGGAGTATATTGAGTATTTTTACCCTATAGCCGTTTCACAGATTTTACTAACCTTGGGATGTGTAGGTTAAAAATTACTAAAATGTCCCTTTATCCCCAAAGTTTTCATTTTCACAAGGGGTTAAAAGAGAAAAAGCCCCCCACAGTTTGTTACACAATTTCTCCTGAACACGGCAATACCCCATATGTGGCCATAATCTGCTGTATGGGTACATGGTGGGGCTCAGAATGGGAAGAGCGCTATTTGGCTTTTGGAGGGCAGATGTTGCTGGAATAGTTTTCAGGTGCCATGTCGCATTTGCTGAGCCCCTAAAGTACCAATACAATGGAAACCCCTCAAAGGTGACCCCATTTTAAAAACTACACCCATCAAGGAATGTATCAAGGGGTATTATCACTTTGAGCCTAAAAATTCTTCCAAAAAATTAATGTACAAAATGAAAATTGAAATTTTGAAAGAAATATGCCATTTCGGTGCCCAATACGTTGCCCCCACTTTGTGTTGTCAAAGACCTGCACTCCTAAAACTATTAAGTGGGCCATCCCGGGTAGAAAAAAGTTATATATGTGGGTGTAAACTGCTACTTGGGCACACAGCAGGGCTCAGAAGGGAAGGTGCATTGCACTTTTTAGATTTTGGGGTACAGCGTTAGAGGGACCCTCTGGGTGCCTTGACATTTTTGCAGAGCCCTGGAGGTGACAGTAAACTGGAATTCCCCAAGAAGTGACCCCATTTTGTAGGGGCAATTTTAGGGTCTTCCCAAATGTGACATGGTGTCCAAAAACGAAGAATCTAAATCTGAACTCCAAAAGCACATATCGCTCCTTCACATCTGCGCCCTGCTGGGTACCCAAATGGCAGTGTATGCCCACATGTATGACACTGGTGTACCCCGGATAACGGACTTAATGCCATATGTGGGTAGAAATGGCTATTTGGGTACAGCCGCTCACAGAAGGGAAGGAGCGCTATTTTGGTTTTTGGCGCACAGTTTGGTTTTTGGACGTCACTTTTGCAAAGCCCCTGAAGTGCCAATAAAGTAGAATCCGCAGACATGTCACCCCATTTTGGGCACTACCCCACTGATGGGATTTATCAAGTGGCGTAGCGAGCGTTTTTAACCCTTGAGTGTTGCATTTATTTAGTTTCCAGAAATGAAATCGTTGCTGATAAAAATGAAATTTTTCCAGAGATTCGCCATTTTAGTGCCCAATATGTTGTGCCCAACTTATGTCAGCAGAGATACACACTCCAAAAACTGTTAAGCGGGTATCCCGGGCACAACAGCTTTCAGAGCGTTCATCTCTGATACAAGTCGGGCACAATATATTATGCACTGAAAGGACGGATTCCTGGAAAAATTGTCATTTTCACCTCTCACAATCAGCTTCGTATTCATTTATGGATAATAAGTTATAGCAACACTTGGGGGTTAAAATGCTCTCTGTAACCCTGGATAAATCCTTCAGGGGTGTAGTTTCCAAAATAAGGTCACATATCAGGGGATTCCACTTTACTGGTGTTTCAGCTCTGCAAAAGTGTCATGGCATCCAAAAACCAAACCGTCTGCGCTCCAAAAACCCAATAACCCTTCTTCCCTTCTGTGTCCGGCTGTGCCCTAATATCAGTTTATACCCACATATGACATTATGTCCATTATCCCGGGTACACCAGTGTCATACATGTGTCATACATGTGGCATAGACTACAGTTTGGGCGCACAGCAGGGCGCAGAAGGGAAGGAGCGTGATGCGGCTTTTGGAGCACAGATTCAGATGTTTGGTATCTGGACACCATGTCATGTTTGTAGAGCCTGTAAGGTACCAGAAAAGTGGATTCCCCAAAGGAGTGACCCCATTTTGAAAACTGCACCCCTCAAAGAATTTATCAGGGGGTGTAGTGAGTATTAGTATCCCAGACGTGACTGCACAGCGGATGGAGAAGAGGGAATATGTAAGCTGTGCGGAGGACATTGCAGACACCAAATTGCCTACTATGTCCCAGTAGCTCCTATGATTGGTGGAGTCACTCTGGGGGTCACTTTGGGGGTCACTTCTGGTGTCTTTTCGCTCATAAGCTGTAAATATGGGGTGTCCCCTGATATTCGCTCGCACAGCTTATATATTCCCTTCCTGACGCAGCCAGTCGTGTTCTAATAATTTGGCGATTTTGCGGGATTTTGTCTTCACATTGCTAGATGCTATATTTTCTTTATTTTTCTGGTGACGCGGCCATATAAGGGCTTGTTGTTTGCGGGATGAGATGCATTTTGTAATGACACCATTTTTGGGTGCCTACAACGTATTGAATACATTTTATTAACCCTTTTTTAGCTGGATTTAAAAAAGAAAATATCAATTCTGGCATTGCATTTTACCTTTTTAATTTTGCGCCATGCAGCGTACAGTATAAGTAACATGTGACCTTTATTCTGCGGGTCGGTACGGTTATGGTGATACCTCATTTGTATTATTTTTTTATGTGATACTAATTCTGTAGAATAAAAACACATTTGGGGACATAAATCAATTATTTTTGCATCGCCATCTTCTGAGAGGCGTAACATTTTTATTTTTCGGTTGACAGTGTTGGTTGGGGGTTTATTTTTTACGGGACAACCTGCGCTTTTTATTGGTACTGTTGTGGGGTGCATATGACTTTTTGATCACTTTTTATACCATATTTTGTAAGGTAAGATTCGAAAATCACTACCTTCGGCGGGTTTTTTCCTTTTTTTTTTTCCGACGTGCACCGTGTACATTAAATATTGCTTCAGTTTTATTGTACAGATTGTTATGGACGCGGTGATACCAAATATGCATTGTTTTTATTAATTTTTAGGGTTTTTTTTAAATATAATTCATTTTCTATAAAAAAAGGGCATTTTTGGGGCTTTATAACTTTATTCATTTTTATTATAAACTTTATTTATTTATTTTTCACTTTTTTTTCTTTTACTTTTTCATGTGTCCCTTTAGGACACTTGAATTAGTGATGCTTTGATAAAAGCATCACTAATTCTCTATTAGACGCTGCAGGACACAGCTGTCAGTGTCTTGCAGCGTCTAGAGGAAGTCAGTCGCTGGGGCTGCCTGCATCTGACTTCCTCTTACCCCGGGCAGGATCAACCAGGTATTGGGGGTCTTTAGCAGTCTGGGGTCACTGGCCAGACCCCAGACTGCATGTTTTTCATATCGGCACACCCGATCTCGCCGCGGGGGGTGCCGATCATACCGGCAGCATCACGGAACCGCTTCAGTTCCGTGATCATGTTTGATCACGGAACTGAAGGGGTTAAAAACCCCCGATCGGAGACCCCTCCGATGGGGGGTAATGGAGCAGGGTCTTAGCTGTCAGGTACAGCTAAGATCCGCTCCATTTACGTCGGCACTGACAGGAAATCCTTCCCTGACTGCCCGACGTAATTTTACTATAGGGCAGTCAGGAAGGACCTGTCAGTGCTGACGTAATTTTACTATGGGCCGGTCGTTAAGGGGTTAATGGGGAATCCAGTACAGGATTCCCCATTAGGGAGCGATCACTACCTTTAGCTGGTTGTGCAAATGCACATCCAGCTGACTGCACTGACGGCAGATTGTGACCTCTGCACCGGCGCGGGCGTGATGACGTAAGGGGGAAAGGATACAGATGGAGTATACAGGCATGATCCTTTGTGGGGGCCACTGCGGGGAAGACTGTACTGTGTGTGGGGGCCATTGTGGGGCAGATTGTACTGTCTCGGCGCCACTGTGGGGAAGATTGTACTGTGTTTGGGGGCCACTGTGGGGCAGATTGTACTGTGTGGGGGCTACTGTAGCGCACATTGTATTGTGTGTGGGGTCCCTTCACTATTTATATCACACAGTATCACATTGCCGGTCACTGTAAAACAGATCCTGTGTGATGTAAATAGTGAACATTTATTGTTCAAAAGTACCAAATGCAGAGACCTCTACCTTTCAGTACAAGCTCTGTAAAGCCCCATTCACACCACTGTAATTTGTGGGTCCGCAATTGTGGATCCGCAGAATATTAAGGTTAAATTGCCGTGTTGGCACTCCGCGATAATTTATTGGGTTTTGAGTTGCAGTTTGGGTGCTCGGTCTCAGAAAGGTTCGCCATCACTGCTTTAACCTGTTAAGGATGTTGCCTAATTTGATACTTAAAGGGGTTGTCCCGTCACAAGGATCCTATCTATACTGCTTGTTAATGTGGATTTAAGACTTTTCCTAAATACATTGCTTCAGCAAAACTGCTTTGTTTGCCCACTATCTTACTTTATTCAATTCATTGTTGACACAGCCCTTGACTTATCTGCTCAAAAGTCAAGTGATGTATCTGCTGCTCTCAGGGGGTGGAGGGAGGAGGGGCTAAGTGCACGGGAGCGAGCCTGTGTATCTAGCTATTCCTGTGTCTACACCATCTGACCTAGCTTCCTGCACTCAGATAGGGGAGAGGAGCTGCTTTCATTTCTGAACTCATCTTCTGTTCTCCCAGTTATCAGGCTAGCTAATTCAATTGTGTTCATTATGGCAGAGACAGGCAGTCTCTGTATGTAACACAGAATGGAGTTGCTGCTGCCTGTAGTTCATAGTCCAATATGGGTAGGCGGAGCGACATGCTAATTTTGGGGTGGAGCTAAATGGCAGGTTGCATGTGAAACCCCGCCCACCAAATGATGCAAGAAACCAGGAAGAAAGAAGATTTTACAGCAGTGAAGACTGGTGAATATGCGACGTGGGAATACCCCTTTAAGGACACGGGTCCCTTTATCGTTTTTTTCCATTGCCACGTTCTAAAAGTAATAAGTTTTTCATTCGAATGTTGACATAGCCATATGAGATGATAAAGGGGATAGCGGGGGACGGGGCGGATGGAACATACAGCCACTTAATACAATCCACAGAAAAAACAATGAAAAAATGCTAATGAAAGTGAGTGGGTACGCATATTACTCACCCAAACTCTAATTTCCCAAGGTAACGGACAAATCGCACGGACATAGCATTCCTCCAGCTTGGAACGTGTCAATCCACAGTAAGCACAACACAAACTTTGAGTCCAGTGTGTCCTTAATTTAAAAAAAAATTCTTCTTTTTATTAATTCCATAAATTAAAAACTTGTAGCATCAATCACAGACACAGGATGGTATAAATGAAAAAATGGTAAATTCAAGGATCCAGCTGGCAGGGTCAGGGGCTGAGTCAAGTTTAGAACTCTGTCATTCTCTTCCTTCCTGGTTTCAGCAGCAACCACTGGGGAATTGCTCAACAGGCAATTCCATAACAACAGGTTTGTCTACAGCAGTAATTAATACTATGCTTACGGCTTGTAAAGATTCTACAAACAAGACCTATCATAAAATTTGGTCCAAATTCTCTTTCTGGCTCAACAAATCAGAATTCCATTCAGTAGAAATTCCTAGTGTCTTACACTTCCTACAAGATGGTTTTCAGAAAGGTCTGAAAATTAACACTCTTAAAGTATGACTGGTAAATTCTCTGGTCAACCCCTAGTGTCAAGATTTATAGAGCAACTAGCAGTTACCCGCGACTTCGTCTGCGGGTTGGCGGTGGCGCTGAACTGCTTATATTTCTTGTCCCCCCATCTCTTCCCCCAGTTTCTTGTCCCCCCATCTCTGCCCCCAGTTTCTTGTCCCCCCATCTCTGCCTCCAGTTTCTTGTCCCCCATCTCTGCCCCCAGTTTCATGTCCCCCCCTTCATTTGCCCCCAGTTTCTTATCCCCCCATCTCTGCCCCCAGTTTCTTGTCCCCCATCTCTGCCCCCAGTTTCTTGTCCCCCCATCTCTGCTCCCAGCTTCATTTCTGCCCCCCTACATCGGCCTCAGTGTAGTTGGACTCACCTTGCCATGCTCCCCCGCTCTCTGCTCGCTCACGGCACATAGTTGTGGGGAATGTGGTTGATCCCTGGGGACACCGACCTAGGGACACCCCCCCGGGACACCCCCTCCCCAACCTCCTGTACCCGCTGCACTGACCTGTTATGTGGTGTGTCGGTTCAGCAGCCTCCTCTTTAGCCGTCCGCGAAGTGTGTAGATGGCCTGGGATAGCTGCGGCGCCGGGACCATGTGGGCTGCCGCCATCTTGCTCACTGTGTCCCTGCTAAATCAGCCCACCCACCTTCAGCCCCCAACCACAGCCCTGGCTCCAGAGCCTGCCCACAGCCTGCCATGCACCAATAGGAGGTGCGTGCACAGACCAGCGCTGGCGGAATGCCAGCTGCTACAGCCGTGCCGGAGGGTTATTTGGAGGGTCACGGTGGCGATTTGGGGTGAGTGACCCACATTTAAAGTAGCCTATTACGGGGCATGGCCTAGGACATGGCGCCATGAAGATGTGACCCTGCAGAGCACCCGGACCCCTACGGTGTTTTCCCTGCCTAACCCGGGTCCCGTCACTTACCTGCTCCCGGCCCTGCGATGGTTTGACGGGTGGGCCAAAAACCCTTCTCTTCGGCCCGGATCGAGCCTCCGGTAGCACGGTGCCGGTGGGCGTTCTCTGAGTGATGTCGGAAGCTCCAGCTCTCCCCCTGCAGTCTCCTGCTGTGTCGGCTCCCGCTGCGGACTCGCCGACTCCCTCCTCTGCTACTGCACTTCTCCCCCCATGGAGTGGGGACTCCCCGGACTGCTGCTGACAAGGTATTTTTGCCCCCCAGTGCTGGTACCGTTGGTCTCATGGCGGCCCCCCTCCCCCACTCCTCCTCTAATGCATCTTGCTCTGACCTCCATCCTGCCTATCCTGTGACCCCTCACAGTGAACTGTCTCAACGGGGTGGACTCTCTCCTCCCCTGGCCCTGCAGTAATAACCCCTCCTGGGGTCCCTCCGATGACCCAGACTCTGGATCGCGGCCCAGGTGGTTCCTTGTCCCACTGCCTCATGTCCTCCACCCTGGCTCCCATGGTCCCTCCTGCACTGCCTGTGGCTCTCCCTCCTGGGGCCCCCTCCGTGGTGGACTCTCTGACTTCGCAACAGTCCCTGCCTTCCTGGGGCGACCCCCCTCGACCTCCCCAGCCACCGGAGAATGATTTGGACTTTTATTCCACTCCTGCTGCTTTATGGGCCCCTGTGGACTCTGATTCTACTGGTTCTTCCTCCCATGCCTCCCCGTCTCCGGGACGGCCTAAATGCCCTAAGTTGTCGGATATATGGGATCTGCTCCATGCTATGCCTAATAAACTCGACATGGAGGCCATGGTTCGCAGGGTGGAGGAGAGACAGGACAGGATTCTGAATGGTTTCAAGGCTGATCTACATTCCCTTTCGACTACTGTTTTGACTCAACGGCACCACACGGACTCTATTGATCAGCGACTCTTGTCAGTGGAGCATACTTCGTCTACTCAATGCACGTTTAACTGCCACCTCCTGTTGCAGGTGGATGATCAAGAAAATAGGGGTCGCCGGAACGACATAAAGTTGAGAGACATTCCTGACACTGTTGCTACTAAAGAGCTCCGCTCCATTGCTGTTTTCAATACTGTCCTGTCCAGGCCGATGGATACCGCGATCAACATTGACAGGATCCACCGCGTGTTAGGGCCCAGGAGGGCCTCCTCCGCTGACCCCAGAGATGTCCTCTGCCGGGTACACTTCTACAAGGACAAAGAGGATATTCTTCAAGCAGCCTGGCGTCATGGTCTGGTCCCGTTTCTGGACGGTTCGATTACCCTTCTTCCGGACGTCTTCCGCCGCACCCTAGCTATGAGGCATCTTCTGAAACCCACTCTCCGCAAGGTCTTGGACTCTGGTGCCACCTATCATTGGGGTCACCCCTTTCACCTTCAAATTCGCCGTAATGGAGCCAGCTTCACCTTGCATTCCCCTGACCAGGCGGAGGACTTAGCCCATTTCCTGGACGTTCTGGACTTGTCCCTACCAGATTCATTGGAGTATCCACTCACGGCTCCTACTTCTGTTGCTGGGCCTTCTTCTTCCCCGCTGCCACACCAGGGGCGTTGTACTGTGGTCTCTCCTGTGGAGAGTCTCCTTCTCTCCTTCTGTGGCCCCTCCTGGGAGATCTGTATCCTTGCCCGCTGAGTAGACTTTGTTAGACCCGCCGAGGCCTGCTGCCTTTCCTTACTGTTGCATATTTTATCTTTCTGTTGCCGTGCACTTTTTGTACCCTTCTGGTCTATCCTTAATGCTAAGTTTGGTGCCCTGCGGGTGCGTGGTGCAGATTTCGGTCTTCGCCTCGCACTGGTGGTGTTGCTCGCCCCCCTCCCGATCCTTTGGCCGGGTTGGAGTGCCCCGCGTCCGTCCTCCCTTTTGTCCTTGCGGTGGTGCTTCTTTCTTCTGGGGCTCTGCTACATGGTAAGTGGACGAGTTTGCTGTTCCCGCTTGTCCTGGTCGCGGTGCACTCCAACTTGTCCTGGGCCGGGTTGATTATGCTTTTGATAGCATGGCTGGCCCTGCTGCTGGCTACTAGTTGTGACCCCTTCATTTTTCCCCCTCTTGTTTGTTAGGTTTCACCGTTGTGGGAATGGGTGGCTTTGGTTTCCGAGCTACCTCTCCCCCAGTTAGTTAGATTTGGCGGCTCTTTGAGCGTATACTGCGGTGTACCTCTGAGACCTGCTTTAGTGGGGTTTTTCCCACTGTTTGGTGTATTCCGAGTTTGGACTAGCTGAGCTCGGCTTTAGTTGGTGTTTCATTTGTTTAGCTTTTGGTGTCTTGTGTGTGTTCCTTTTGTTTGCTGTTCATCCTGCCTCCTTTCCTCCTTGCGTCTTCCGCCCTGTTTCTTCTCCTCTTCTGACCCTTTTCCTACCTTCTCTCACGCCTCCCCCCGCCGTCCATGGAATCCGTAATCTGTACTCCCATCCATCCTTACGGTCTTAACGCCCTGGGGTGACTTCCCTATTTGCTTTGAATACCTTGGGGTGTGTGTCTCTCAGTTCGGAGGGATAAATGTACTGCTTACTTGCTCCGTTATCTGGTAGCTTACTGTGGTTTTCATGGAGGCTAGTGTTGGTTCATCTTTGTCTTTGTCGCACTTCCTCATTTCCATCTTGAACTCCCCTAGTTTTGTTAGACAACTGAGCGGCTTATTTGGAGGATTGGACCCTATGGATTTTCTTTAAAGGTACCCATAGGCAGCACCGCACCTCCCATGAGGCGACATGAAGCGACCGCTTCAGGCGGCGCTATGCCAGGGCCTCGGGAGGGTGGCATTTTTGCTGACCTAAGCCAGTCCAGGACAAGCTGTCCTGGACTGGCTTAGCATCACCGTGTCTGCAGCCCGACACGGGAAGCGAGTGGTGTATTGGGGCGGCCCTGCTGGACGCATCGCTGCTCCAGCGGCCGCCCCTCAGACTCAGGCAGAGAGCAGGTCCTCTCCCTGCCTGCCACGCCCCCTTCCGCTAGGCTCCACCCCTTTCTTGCAACCCCGCCCCTCCTCCGGGAGGGGGGCGGCTTTCTGACGCCGCTTCAGGCGGCAGAAAGCCCAGGTTCACCCCTGCCCATAGGTACATAGACCTGGCTGGCTGTGGTGATTGTTGTGTCTGCTGGTTGCCTGGCCGGTGCTCGGAGCTGTACCCCATTCCCTCCTCCCCTTTTTTTCCTTTCTCCCTTTCTATTGGCTCTGTAGATCTTCCTGTCTTTGTCTGCGTTGTCTGCCTCTGTGGGCTCTCTTTGGTGTGCTAGGTGTTTGTTCTGTTCGCCTGGAACTGTTCATTTGTATACCTTGCTGTTAGGTGTCTCGGCCTTGCTGTATATCTGTTTTGTTTGACCTACTTCTTGTATGTTTATAAATAAAAAATTTATAAAGTAGCCTATTACCTTTTCCTGGGCAGTGTGTGTGTGTGTGTGTGTGTGTGTGAGACATTTCCCCAAAATCCATTCAGCCGTTTGGCTGTGATTAAGGAACAAACATCACAAATTATTGAGGGACAGGGGATTGAAGAAATGAAGTAAAACCTCTAGTTCCTGTTTGGGGTTTTTCTGTTGTTCTCTATGCTGTGAAATCATATCCTTTTGAACCAATGCAGAAGGTAGAATTTAAAGAGGTATTCCCACGTCGCATACTCACCAGTCTTCACTGCTGTAAAATCTTCTTTCTTCCTGGTTTCTTGCGTTATTTGGTGGGTGTGGTTTCATATGCAACCTGCAATTTAACTCTCCCCCAAATTAGCATGTAGCTCCACCCACCGCATAGCATGATCCTATGGGGCGGCTGAAGGGCCTGTGATGTCATCAAAGGTCCTCAAACAACACTATATGCACAATATTGGACTATGAAGTACAGGCAGGAGCAACTCCACTCTGTGTTACATACAGAGACTGCCTGTGTCTGCTATAATGAACACAATTGAATTAGCTAGCCTGATAACTAGGAGAACAGAAGACGAGTTCAGAAATGAAAGCAGCTCCTCTCCTCTATCTGAGAGCAGGAAGGTCATGTGGTGTAGACACAGGAATAGCTAGAAACACAAGCTGGCTCTCGTGCACTTAGCCCCTCCTCCCTCCCCCCTGAGAGCAGGCAGATACATCACTTGACTTTTGAGCAGATAAGTCAAGGGCTGTGTCAACAATGAATTGAATAAAGTAAGATAGTGGACAAACAAAGAAAGATTATGAATGATAATCTGTTTTGCCTTAGCCCAAACAGCAGCACAACTGGGGTATTTATGCCCCTATGAGCTGTTAGGACAGGTGGAATTTTTAATTACCTAACAGCTTTGACTCCTATAAGAGGCCGGAAGACCTGCTCCTCCCTTGTGTTAGTATCATGTATGGCATACAGAGAGCAATTACATAGAGTGATACACACACATATAAAATCTGTACAACAGTACCTCCTAGGAAGGGAGTCTTGTGCTGCTGTTTGGGCTAAGGGAAAACAGATTATCATTCATAATCTTTCTTTCCCCCTATGCCCAACAGCAGCACAACTGGGGATTTAGCAAGTATCGCTTCCCTAGGGCGGGTCATCCTGGCAGGCAGATGCCAAGACGGAGTGCCCAAATGCTGTAGCATCGGCCGTACGCCAGTCCAGTCTGTAGTGTTTGGCAAAAGTTAACTGTGAGCTCCAGGAGGCTGCTACACATATTTGCTCTAAAGAGAGGAACCGTGTCTCTGCCCATGATGTCGCCACTGCTCGGGTGGCATGGGCTCGTAAAAACTCTGGAACAGGAAGATCTTGGGCCCGTAGGGAACAGCTGATGGCTTCTCTGATCCATCTTGACAGGGTTGCCTTTGATGCTTTAGAGCCTCTATTGTGGCCAAACACATTGACTAGAAGATTCTCTGATCTTCGGAACAGTGCTGTACGGTCTAGGTAAATACGTAGTGCTCTTACCAGATCCAGTGTGTGTAGCTTCTCCTGCTCTGAAGCGGCAGAGGGAAAGAAGGCCGGCAAGGCAATTACCTGATTGGTATTCTGAAGAGTGGGTACCTTTGGCAAGAATCCTGGGACGAACCTAAGCTGTACCCTCTCTGGAAAGAAGATTATGAAGGGTTCGGAGGCCGCTAGGGCTTGTAGTTCGCCAACCCTCTTAGCAGAGGTTATTGCCAACAGGAAAGTCACTTTGAATGACAGGTACTTCCAGTCCACTTCAGATATGGGTTCGAAGGGGGGCACACAGAGCCCTTGTAGAACTGCGGCCAGGTCCCACCTTGGGACAGGGGGCCGTACCTGGGGGCGGAGCCTGGCAGCCCCCCTAAGGAACTGTTTGACAAGAGGATCCTGTGATAACCGTGTCTCCAGGAGAGCAGATAGAGCTGACACTTGGATTTTGAGGGTGGCAGGTGCTAGTCCTCTCTCCAGGTCGTTCTGTAAGAACTCTAGGACTGCATCTCTGTCTGGATCGCGCTTGTTGCCTGTACACCAATCTCGGAATATCCGGGCGATCCTCTGGTAGCTCTGGTTGGTTGTTTCTGCTCTTAAATGGGCTGAGGTACTTAGCACTCCCTGGAACAATCCTCTGTCTGCGCGTATGGCGTATGGTTCCTCCTTGCTTGTTGATATAATGGACGGCCGTCAGATTGTCCGACCTTACCTTCACCGCTTTTCCCTGCAGAACCGGTGCAAATGACAGAAGGGCTCGATGAACTGCGGTAAGCTCGTGCCAATTGGATGAGCGCGTCCTCTCCCGCTGATTCCATGTACCTTGTACCGGGGTCTCCCCCAGATGAGCTCCCCAGCCTGTGAGGGAGGCATCTGTAGTCAACAGGGTCCAGGCGGGCTGGGCCGAGGACTTCCCATCGCGCAGATGGGTCCACCAGGGCAGGGTTTGCCGGGTGCTGATGGTTAACTGGATAGGCTTCTGTAATCCTGTAGGACTGTGGTTCCAGACTCTTAAGATCTCGTTCTGTAGTGGGCGCACTGATGGTGACCCTCCGTGTAGTAGATAAGTGATGCACCGCCTGAGCAATCTTCATTTTGCGAGAGGAGGGTAGAGAGATCGTCATGTTGAGAGAGTCTAGAATAAGTCCCAGGAACCGAACTTGAATTGATGGCACCACCACTGACTTCTGCCAGTTTACCAGCCACCCCAACTTGTTTAGTAGAGCTACAACGGTCTGCACCTGTGTGGTAAGAACCTCCTTTGAATGAGCCTTGAGGAGCCAGTTGTCCAGATACGGAACTATGAATATGCCTTGAAGGTGCAGGGCGGCAGCGACCGGAGCTATGACCTTCGTGAAGGTGGGGGGGGCGGAGGATATGCCGAACGGGAGGGCTGCGAACTGGAAGTGCGCCTCTTTCCCTTCTATGTATACGGCAATCCTTAGGAACTTTCGGTGTGCCGGTGTTAGAGTTAAGTCCTCCATCTTTGTATTTTGGCAGCCATCTTGTACTCTTTCACATATAAACTGTATAAGTATGTATTTTTCTGCTTAAGTCAAGGAGGCCCCTTGTTAGACTTTAAGGAATGTGATAATGAACGTTAATGCATAGGTTGCTAATCCTTATCTCTCAAGGGCCTCATTTTGAGAAGATGCAGCTGACTTTGTATATCTCTTATCTCTTTTACATGATGTATGGACACATAACCAACAAAAGTATTAATCTTATGGTATCTGGGCACTCTGTCATATTTTATGGTATATGAAGGTCACTTAGAGTGTGTATAGACACAGGGTCTATGGAACGTGTCATCTTATCTCTTTTGCCATGATATATACATATAGACATAGTCTGGGATGTTAGCGCACACATAAGTATTTTGAATCCTTCTTTGTTTCATGGGAAAGTCCATCCCAGTGTGGAAAGCTATAATGAGATGCAGATTATAATGAGCTTCAGCCAATAGCCATGTGCCAGGCTTGTCTTATATCTCTATGACCAATCATGTTGTATTGATTAGAATAGCCAAGCCAGCTCTTTGTCTGTAATGTATTTAAACTACCTTTTTCTTATAATAAAATCAGAACACTTTTGATACACTACCATCTTGTGTCTTTAATCAGTTCTCCAGGCCTAAAAGAAAGATGGCTGCAGTCCATCTAGGCCTGTTAATTAATTATCTAATTAGGACCTCTACAACATACGGAGGGATCCATATGTCCCTATCACCGGAAAGATGGGTATGTGGAGATAGGCATCCTTCAGGTCCAGAGTGACAAAGTGATCTCCAGGCTGTAGAAATGGCAGCACTGACCTGATGGTTTCCATGCAGAAGCGCACCTTGCGGATGAAGCGTTTCAGGTATCTGAGATCGATGATCATGCGCCACTCGCTTGATGACTTGGGGACCAAGAAGACTGGAGAATAGACACCTGTGCCTTGATCTGCGCGGGGTACCACTTCCAGCGCGGCCTTGTCCACGTACTCTTGAATCGACTTCTCCAGATGAAGTTGTTTGGAGCCCTGAAGAGGGCGGGTTCTTACCATCTTCTCTGGCGGCTGGGAAATAAAATTGATTTTATAACCCTCCTGGATCGTCTGGATGACCCAGGGGTCCCAAATCTTTTGGCTCCAGGCATCCACATAGTGAGAAAGACGGCCACCCACCACAGGGAAGGGGGGGGGTGGGGAGGGGGGGAAGAGGTGGGAAAATTAGATGGAGGCACGCTTACGGCCACGAGAGGAGCTCCGACCTCTTCCTCTACCGGACCGCCTCTGGCCTCTGGATCCTCTTCTAGAGGCTCCCTGTCCCCGAAAGGAGGAGCTCTGTCCTTCAAAGGGCTGCGGTAGATTTTTGCTCTTGGAGTTGGCCAATCCCTCCATGATGCGGTCGAGCTCCTTCCCGAACAGCCGGCCGGGTTCAAAGGGGAGGCTGCATAGGTTGTTCTTGGAGGTGAGGTCGGCCCTCCAGGGCATCAGCCACAGGGGTCGGTGAGTGCCAGTGGACAATGCCATTGATTTGGCGGCCAATCTGGTTAGAAAATGGGTGGCCTCGGTTAAATGATCCACCAGCAAGGTGATGTCTGACATCGCCGCCAGGAGGTCGTCCCGGTCCACTCCGGAGTCGATATCCTTGGAGAGAGACGAAAGCTCTGCCCGCAAGCCAGTGACCACCTCATTGGCGGCAATACCAAGAGAGGCTTGGGCAGAGGAGGCCGAGTAGATTTGTCTCAGGGATCCTTCCACCCATTGATCCATAGGATCCCTCAGGCTCGACCCGTCTTCAGTCGGGAGCACCGTGCGTCTGGACAGCTTCGCCACTGCCACATCTACCTTGGGTGGGGGACCCCATGATTTCAACTGGGCTTCAGAGACAGGAAACAAATCCTTAAACCGTCTGGAAGGGGCAAAAGGTTTCTCTGGGCGCCTCCACTCTCCTTCCATCAGGCGGAGCATCTCTGACGTGGGTTTAAAGGTGTGGGACCTGCGGTTTGAGCCTTCTCTGCCATCCCGGTCTCTGATCCTGAGTGTTTTAAACACCCTAGACATCTTCTCCATGGGGAAGATCTCTTTCTCATCCTCAGTGTCGTCCTCCGAAGACTCCACATCTCTGAGGCGTAGATTTTCCAAGGGTGGAAGGGACAATTCGCATGGTTCCAGGCGCGGTCTTTTGGCCAGGTGGGAGATGGTCGTTTCCATCCTATTCATGGAATCCTGGACAAATCCCTTCACCCAGGATACCATCTCTCGCATGGGGGTCACCTCAGAGGAGGGGGCTCTACATCCCCGACAAAAGCGGTGTTGGGAGTCATCAGGAAGCGGAATTCTGCAGGTGGCACATGCAAGGTGCTTCCTTTTCTACGCCGCTTTTCTCCTTGGGGGAACAACAGAGGAAGAAGAAGACGACATTCTGAGGAAGAAAGGAGATACATGGCACTAAACAAAATTGCCCCCATGGTGGGGGACACTCCTACCCCCCCCTTCCCCCGGCCACCTCCACCAAACCTCACTAGACGTAGAAAGGACAATTCTTTCAACTGGACACGAATCACTGCAAGAGCTTCTTTGTGCTGCTTGTAACCAGAGCGACAAGCACTGAATAGTGGGTAGGGGGGGAATTTATAGGCCAGGGGGAGGAGCCTTCTGGAGGGACCGCCCCTCCTATTGTTTAGGCCAGCAATTGGGATAATGGGCCCAATAGGGGGACCCCCCAATCTTCTGGACACAGGACCTCTTGGGAGGGGAGGGAGGCCCCCGAAACCCTTCAGGTAAAAAAACCTGCTCGTTTCTAGGGGAACGGGGCCGCCGCGGGATTTGCGCTTCTGCGCATGCGCGGCGGACACCCAAACCTGACGGACCCGGGAACCTAGAGAAAGGTTTCTAGGTCCGGAAGTTCCCCCCTACACAGGGAAGCCCCGGCTCATCGCGGCAGCCGCGAACAGCGTGTGCACGGCACAGAGGACTCCCCCGGCGGGGGGAGAATGAAGCAGGCAAAACAGGAGGAAAAAGAAAAAGAAGAAGAAGAAAAAAGGTCTTCCAATGCTAGGTAACCCAAAAGGGAGGGGGGAGAGAAGCAGACCCCTATGAGAGGTCAGAACCCCTGCTACCCCCTTGACCACCTGTCCTGTCCCACAGGACAGAAAAAAACACAAGGGAGGAGCAGGTCTTCCGGCCTCTTATAGGGTCAAAGTTGTTAGGTAATTAAAAATTCCACCTGTCCTAACAGCTCATAGGGGCAGAAATACCCCAGTTGTGCTGCTGTTGGGCGTAGGGGGAAAGCAGTTTTGCTGAAGCAGTGTATTTAGGAAAAGTCTTAAATCCACATTAACAAGCAGTATAGATAGGATCCTTGTGATGGGAAAACTCCTTTAAGTGGCACTCCTCTAAAGTGTTTTTCCTAGTAGCCATCTGCTAAGAGACTGGGAGCATTTAATAGTAGTGTTTATAGTTATAAATTATGTTCATTTTTGTGTCTGGTTATGGGTTTCGCTCATTGCATTGTCTTGTTGTATGTCTAATTTATATGTTAATTAAAATTCACAGCTCTTGATACAGGTGATCAATTAAACAGGATGCAGCCAATCAACTAAAATGTACAGAGCTATCGAAAGGGCAAGTGGCTTTGTGTGGGCGACAATTGAGATATCCCAGATGAATGGTTAGAGTCAGGAATCCTGCATGGCCAAAACTCTGATATACAAACACAAAACTGGAACAGGCCAGATGGTTATCGACACTCAACATATCCAACTACAGGTTCAAGTATAAAAAATATATACCTTTATTAACACAATGTTAAAAATTATATACATCAATATAGAGAAATACACATATACTGGACAGATGCAAAACACCGTATAAAACAGTACACATAGATGAATCTTAGTGAAATAGTATTGCACATATATATATATAGTAAGATGAACTACACCTGATGCAACCTCCACAAACAATTTATTAAATAATCACACTACCCGAATGCAGCTAAACTACTCTCCTAGTATTGACTAAGCATGTATATAGTCATAATATCCTGATTGCAGAAAGAACACTCTCCTTAATTCCACATAAAGTCAGAAAATGACCAATAATATGTATTTCCGAAGCAGGAACAGGGATAAACCCATGTTTACAACATATTGTCATCAGGGAGGCAGAGCCGCAGGTATAATGCACACATAATGTAAAATACAGTCCTATGAAAAAGTTTGGGCACCCCTATTAATCTTAATCATTTTTAGTTCTAAATATTTTGGTGTTTGCAACAGCCATTTCAGTTTGTTATATCTAATAACTGATGGACACAGTAATATTTCAGGATTGAAATGAGGTTTATTGTACTAACAGAAAATGCGCAATATGCATTAAACCAAAATTTGACCGGTGCAAAAGTATGGGCACCCTTATCATTTTATTGATTTGAATACTCCTAACTACTTTTTACTGACTTACTGAAGCACAAAATTGGTTTTGTAACCTCAGTGAGCTTTGAACTTCATAGCCAGGTGTATCCAATCATGAGAAAAGGTATTTAAGGTGGCCAATTGCAAGTTGTTCTACTATTTGAATCTCCTCTGAAGAGTGGCATCATGGGCTACTCAAAACAACTCTCAAATGATCTGAAAACAAAGATTGTTCAACATAGTTCAGCGGAAGGATACAAAAAGCTGTCTCAGAGATTTAACCTGTCAGTTTCCACTGTGAGGAACATAGTAAGGAAATGGAAGACCACAGGGACAGTTCTTGTTAAGCCCAGAAGTGGCAGGCCAAGAAAAATATCAGAAAGGCAGAGAAGAAGAATGGTGAGAACAGTCAAGGACAATCCACAGACCACCTCCAAAGAGCTGCAGCATCATCTTGCTGCAGATGGTGTCACTGTGCATCGGTCAACTATACAGCGCACTTTGCACAAATAGAAGCTGTATGGGAGAGTGATGAGAAAGAAGCCGTTTCTGCACGTACGCCACAAATAGAGTTGCCTGAGGTATGAAAAAGCACATTTGGACAAGGCAGCTTCATTTTGGAAACAAAAATTGAGTTGTTTGGTTATAAAAAAAAGGCGTTATGCATGGCGTCCAAAAAGAAACAGCATTCCAAGAAAAACACATGCTACCCACTGTAAAATTTGGTGGAGGTTCCATCATGCTTTGGGGCTGTGTGGCCAATGCCGGCATCGGGAATCTTGTTAAAGTTGAGGGTCGCATGGATTCCACTCAGTATCAGCAGATTCTTGAGAATAATGTTCAAGAATCAGTGACGAAGTTGAAGTTACGCCGGGGATGGATATTTCAGCAAGACAATGATCCAAAACACCGCTCCAAATCCTCAGGCATTCATGTAGAGGAACAATTACAATGTTCTGGAATGGCCATCCCAGTCCCCAGACCTGAATATCATTGAACATCTGTGGGATGATTTGAAGCGGGCTGTCCATGCTCGGCGACCATCTAACTTAACTGAACTTGAATTGTTTGTCCAAAATACCTTTATCCAGGATCCAGGAACTGATTAAAAGCTACAGGAAGCGACTAGAGGCTGTTATCTTTGCAAAAGGAGGATGTACTAAATATTAATGTCACTTTTCTGTTGAGGTGCCCATACTTTTGCACCGGTCAAATTTTGCTTTAATGCATATTGCGCATTTTCTGTTAGTACAATAAACCTCATTTCAATCCTGAAATATTACTGTGTCCATCAGTTATTAGATATATCAAACTGAAATGGCTGTTGCAAATACCAAAATATTTAGAACTAAAAATGATTAAGATTAATAGGGGTGCCCAAACTTTTTCATAGGACTGTACAATAAGGATAGGTCTACATCAAGAAGAAATATGCCATCTTACCCATATAGAATCACTGTGATGTAAGGCAAGAACACCTAGTGTCTGTTTGTCAGCCATTGCCACTTTCATATCACACCACTCTTTTACATTTTATAATTGTTTGAAGTGACTCATCCAGCCTTAGTGTATTTTTTTTATATATTGTGAACAATATGCTGTGAATTCCATGCTATGACTGTGGGACAGACACCATGAAATGCGTAAGAGGGTTAATATGCATTGTACTCCAACCATATTTTTTTTAATGTCTGCTCATGGGAATTAAAAGTTAAGTTTTATTTTTTTTTAAATAATTTCTGATTTTTTTTTCTTGGGCTTGAAAAATTCTTTTTTTCAGTTTGTGTACACTACAACCTCAACCAAAGGGCCTTTTTCTGAGCACTTGAACATTGGTTTCCTGTCGTCCTTACCAGCGGCACAATGTGGGGTATTTCGTGCCCCTGTGTGCTGGTAGGACAGGCGGAGTTTTAATTAGCCATGTATTAATTTCACATGGCTCGTTCACTTTAAGAGGGCACAGATACCTCCCCCTGTGTGTTTTTTTCTGTCCTGTGTAAAGGATCGGAAAGGTGGAGAGGATTCTGTGTCCTCCTAAAGAGAAAGAAGGAAGAAGTTGTAAGTTGCAGGTTCTCACCTGTTCAAATCATCTTCAGTGAAGCACTCTGGCCTGCTGGACTTCTGTGTCAGTCCTGCAGGGAGAAGAGGGGTAAGTTTAAAGGCTCCTTTATCTCTTCATATATCCCTGCCTCCCTCCCACAATGTTTGCCTCATGTATCCCCGGCAGTCCCGTCTTGTTTGGGCTTTGTGGAGCCGTGCACCGCTGGCATGTACGCACAGCTCCAGGAAGGGGAACTTCCGGTTTCGCGGAACCTTCTCTGTCTAGGAGGTTCCCGGCCGGACGCTCAAGAGGTGACACCGGCACTTCCGGTTTCGGCATCCGCCGCTCCGGGACCACGCAGACAGCGGTGCAGTGCGGCTATAGAGGCAAGGTATGTGCCAAGGGTCTGTTGGCTAGGGAGGGAGCAACTCATAAGGCCTGAGAGTGCTCTCAGGAGGGCAAGGAACGGAGCTCACATATTTTTTTGTTAAGCCACGCCCCTTTCCGGATACAGGGCTGTAAACAGGGGCATGGCTGCTTCCCTCATTGCCTGCTAGTTTAAACCACTAGCTGGTTCCGTGTTGTGGCTCGTGTTACTGCTTCAACTACACTTGTTCTAGTACAAACTCGACTGAAGTTTGGTAAGTTGTCTGACTGAAGCTGGGTGAGTCTCCTTATATGGTTCCTTGAATGTACTCCTTTATGTTCCGTATCCTATGCTTAGGTATCGCTGAAAGCTAGTTCTTTGTCATGTCTTCGTCTTCCACCCCTCCCGGGGATCAAGTGAGACGGAAGAAGTCTTCAAAAGGAGACATCTGGCTTGTATTGAATGTTCTACTACCTGATAGTAGGTGTGGTCTTTTTCGTCTGCTAATTCTCCCAATGGTGGGAGTATCCTGAATGTCATTTTTTGCCTCTAGGCTATGACTGGTCACGTTGCCAGCAATGCAGGGGACCTCTGCAGGAGGAACCCATTACCAGTGATATGGTAGCATGGGTCAAGGAGTAGATGGTGAGTACGTTAGCCGCTAAAAGGGGTAGGGTCCCCTCTGGCTTCTAAGTATCCTTGTTTTTGCAGGATGATTCCTTAAAGGATATCTGTACATCACTGGCTCAGCTCACCAAGAAGCAGAGCATGGAGAGGCGTTCTGCTTCACTGCCCTCCCTGGAGCGCCTCCAGGTGGAGGATGAGTCCATATCATCGGACGACCAGTCCTCCTGTTCCAGCAGACCCATTTTTTCATCGTGAGAAGACTAACAAGCTGCTGAAGGCCATCTGGTCGTGGGACCACATTGACGAGGGGGAAGCCTCTGCGTCCACCTCTGAAAAGCGGAGGGTTTTTCAAGTGGATGCCTCCATGGCCAGTTTAATGGAACAAGAGTGGAAGCAGCCGGAGGAAGCTTATGTCACCACCAGGGCTTTCAAAGCAGTATATCCAATTGATTCCTCCCAGCTGGATCGCTGGGGTCCTCCGCCCAAGGTGGATTTGGCCATCTCAAAGCTCTCCCGTCGCACTGTCGTGCCTATCAATGACGGGTCAAACCTCCAAGATTTGCTCGATAGGAGAGTGGATTCAACACTCAAGAAGGCATATTCGTCTGCTTCAGCCCAGATGGCAGTGGGCATCGCCTCCACAGAAGTAGCTGATAAGCTTCAAGCCCGGTTGGACCGTCTGGAGCGGGACATCAACTCCGGGGCCAACAGGGATGTCATCCTGGCGTCCATGGGGGAATTCCGTCTCGCTACGGATTTCCTGAGAGAGTCAGCAAGACAGCAGGTGAAACTGGCTTGCAAGGCCATGGCTCTGAATACCGCTGCCAGGAGGCCCTTGTGGCTCAATCCTTGGCGGGCTGATGTCACCTCCAAATTTTCTTTATGCTCCCTCCCCTTTCAACCAGGGAAGGTTTTCGGCCAGGGGCTGGACGACCTGATGGAGGGGCTGGCTGAAGGTAAAGGCAGGTCGCTACCACAAGCGACCAGAGGAAGAAGGCTTTCCCCTTCTAGGAGTCGAGACGCTACATCCCAATACAGGCCTCAGCAAGGTAACCAGAGATGCCCCAGATACCTCCCAAAGGGGCGGGGCAAGGGGTCCCCAAGGAAGACCCTAAGAAGAAGGGGTTTTGAGGAGGCTTCACTCTCTGTGTCCAGCTCTCCCGTAGGAGGGCGCCTTTCCAAATTTTTCCGCGGCGTGGCATCTTCACATTTTGGATCCATGGGTCCTTCAAGTCGTTCAGCGGGGGTATGCAATAGAGTTCTCACACCCTCCTGTGGACCGGTTCATCACTACGCGGGTTTTACCAGCTCTACAACAGGTCTGCCTGGAGGCTTCCGTGGCAGAATATTTCGCAAAGGGGGACCTGGAAAGGGTCCCTCCCTCAGAAGTGGGATAAGGAGTTTATTCACCCATATTCCTGGTTCCAAAGTCCACAGGAGGGTGGCGGATGATTATAGATCTTCGGTTCCTCAACCTTTTCATAAAGGGAAAGCCATTCAGGATGGAGTCCATAGACTCAGTAACCAACTTTCTATTGCGCGACGAGGTCATGGTCACCCTGGACCTGAAGGATGCCTACTTACATATCCCCACCTTCCCGCCACATAAGAAGTATCTACGCATAGCCGTTCTTATGGCTAGTCACAGAGAGCACCTACAGTTCACTGCTCTGCCATTCGGCATATCGTCAGCCCCGTTCGTATTCACCAAGATGGTCGCACCAGTTACCGCCACCCTCAGACTGCAAGGCCTCTTCGTGGTTCCCTACCTCAACGACTGGCTTATAAAAGCTCAGTCTACTTCAATTCTCCATCACCACCTCCAGATAGCCATCTCCTTCCTCCAGGAGTTGGGTTGGCTGATCAATTGGGAGAAGTCAGAAATAGTGCCATCCACCCGGAAGAAATTCCTAGGGTTTATTCTGGATTCCCAGAGCATGCAGATTTTCCTATCCCGTCCAAGGCGAGCGAAAATAGAAGCTTCAGTGCAGGGCCTTTTCAGGACCCGGCGGGTCACCATCCGCACCACCATGCGGGTCCTAGGCCTAATGTCGTCTTCAGCCAAGGCGGTCCCTTGGGCTTCATGGCATTTGCATCCCCTTCAGATGGAGGTGTTGAGAGCCTGGAATGGATCTCCACGGGGACTGCACAGGAAGATCTGCCTTTCTCCCGGTACCCGTCTTTCCCTCAGATGGTGGAGACACCTGAAAGACGGAAGGTCCTCGGTCCAACCTCGTTGGACCCTGTTGACAACAGATGCGTCCCATATGGGATGGGGAGCCCACCTAGACGGCGGGACCGTCCAGGGTCTGTGGAGGAATCCAGAGGTAGGAACCTCCAACCTGAAGGAGCTAAAAGCAGTCTATCTGGCGCTGAAGTACTTCGCCACTTTTCTCGAAGGAAAGGCAGTCAAGGTCCGGTCAGACAACATGACGACGGTAGTATACTTGAACAAGCAAGGTGGCACCAGGGTTCCAGCCCTACTGAGAGAGGCGAACTTGATTTTCACGTGGGCAGAGAAGAATCTGTCCCACCTATCCGCTGTTCACATCAAGGGCTCCCTGAACATAGTAGCGGATCAGTTGAGTCGGGGTATCCCTGTATCAGGAGAATGGTCTCTCAATCAAGACAGATTCCAACAGATTGTCCAAGCATGGGGCCTTCCAGACGTCGACCTCATGGCAACCCGACTCAACGCCAAGGTGGAAACCTTCTGTTCTCTGTACCAGGAGGACAATGCCTTGGCAGTGGATGCCCTGTCCATCCCATGGAGGTTCAGGCTGATATACATTTTCCCTCCAGTTTCCATCATACTCAAGTTATTGATGAAAATAAGACAGGACCAAGTCTCGGGAATTGCCATAATCCCGTTCTGGCCGAAAAGGACTTGGTTTGCCCAGCTCATGTGGATGAGTCAAGGCAGGTATTGGAGGCTTCCCCCCCTCCCAGATCTGGTGACACAAGGAGAGCTGAGACACCACGATCTGAGGAGACTCAACCTGACAGCCTGGAGGTTGACCAGTCCCTATTAAGGAATAGAGGACTGTCTCAAGGCGTCCTAAGGACTTTAGCCAGCGCCAGGGCCAACTCTACCAATAAGAATTACCGTAGGGTCGGTAATATTTTCCAGGCCTGGTGCACAGATCACGAAGTGGACTCCTCCGATCCCCCTGTGAGGGCGATCCTGGATTTCCTTCAGGACGGCCTAGACAGAGGACTTGCAGCTTCTACCCTGAAGGTACATGTGGCCGCTCTGTCCGCCTATCTGGGGAGGCGGTTGTCTCAAGATCCTTTAGTGAGCACCTTTATCAAAGAGGCAACTAGGCTGAGACCAGCAGTATCTGCTCCTGTCCACCAATGGGACCTCAACATGGTCCTAAAGGCACTTTGTGTGGCTCCATTCGAACCTCTGGAGGAGGTGGATCTAAAGTGGCTGACCTATAAGGTATCTTTTCTCCTCGCTGTCACCTCGGCAAAAAGAGTAGGGGAGCTTCAAGCACTCTCATCGGAAGCTCCTTACATTGCCTTCTTTGAAGACCGTGTTCAGTTAAGATTTCTGTCAGGGTTCAGGCCTAAGGTTTCTTCTACGGCAAATGTGTGTCAGCTCATTTGCCTGCCAACCTTTTTTCCAGTACCCACTTCCCCTGAGGAGGAGAGGTGGCATACCCTGGATTTAGTCCGGAACCTGCAGATTTATCTTCAGCGCATGCGCGCTTTCAGGAGATCTGAAAACTTATTAATAAATTATGTAGGTGGCCATAAAGGCCGCAAGGCTTCTAAAGCAACCATCTCCCGCTGGGTGAAGGAAGCAATCAAGTTGGCGTTTGTGAAACAGAACTTACCTCTGCACACTGTCCTAAGGGCCCACTCGACACTGGCAGTGTCGACCTCTTGGGCGGAAATCAAGGCTCTTGCCTTGGATCAGATTTGTGCAGCAGCATCCTGGTCTTCAGAATCGACTTTTTTGAAGCATTACCGACTTGATTGGTATAGCTCAGAAGCTACTGCCTTCGGGCGCACTGTATTACATTCTGCTTGTGTTTAATGTCCCACCCTTATGGGGATTACTTGCTATTTCCCCACATTGTGCCGCTGGACGACAGGGAACGAAGGATTATGTAGATAATCTTGTTTCCCTTTGTCCTAACAGTGGCACAAGGATCCCCCCCCCCCCTATTGTTGTTTATTTGAAATGCATGTATTATTACTTGTTATTTACACACAGGGGGGAGGTATCTGTGCCCTCTTAAAGGGAACGAGCCATGTGAAATTAATACATGGCTAATTAAAACTCCGCCTGTCCTACCAGCACACAGGGTCACGAAATACCCCACATTGTGCCGCTGTTAGGACTAAGGGAAACAAGATTATCTACATAATCCTTCGATATCAATAATCTCCTGGAAACATAGACATGTAAGTGGGCTGTGTTTGCATTTACCTTGTACAGCAACTATGTAGTATCTGTTCTAGCTTCATGATATACAATTACGTCAGTTTGCAGGAACACGTTCTTGCTGCTGATATAATAGTAGATTATGGGGATAATGTCACTCCGGGGGGGGGGGGGGGGGAGACCACCTATTAGGTGTGTGGAGACTTATACAGCTATAGTCGCTCCACTGTAAGGGATCATGGGAGGAATATGCAAATCTGTCTCCCAAGATGGCACTGTCTCCCTATTTACATCTTGGGAGACAGATTTTCATATTCCTCCCATGATATAATAGTATGTCATCAAGTAGAAACCGGTTAATCTCTCCCCCATTTTCTGGAAATTTGTCCTAAATTCTAATACTCAGCTTGTGGTGCTGAACAGACTGATGTACACTCACCGGCCACTTTATTAGGTACACCTGTCCAACTGCTCGTTAACACTTAATTTCTAATCAGCCAATCACATGGCGGCAACTCAGTGCATTTAGGCATGTAGACATGGTCAAGACAATCTCCTGCAGTTCAAACCGAGCATCTGTATGGGGAAGAAAGGTGATTTGAGTGCCTTTGAACGTGGCATGGTTGTTGGTGCCAGAAGGGCTGGTCTGAGTATTTCAGAAACTGCTGATCTACTGGGATTTTCACGCACAACCGTCTCTAGGGTTTACAGAGAATGGTCCGAAAAAGAAAAAACATCCAGTGAGCGGCAGTTCTGTGGGCGGAAATGCGTTGTTGATGCCAGAGGTCAGAGGAGAATGGCCAGACTGGTTCGAGCTGATAGAAAGGCAACAGTGACTCAAATAGCCACCCGTTACAACCAAGGTAGCCAGAAGAGCATCTCTGAACGCACAGTACGTCGAACTTTGAGGCAGATGGGCTACAGCAGCAGAAGACCACACCGGGTGCCACTCCTTTCAGCTAAGAACAGGAAACTGAGGCTACAATTTGCACAAGCTCATCGAAATTGGACAATTGAAGATTGGAAAAACGTTGCCTGGTCTGATGAGTCTCGATTTCTGCTGCGACATTCGGATGGTAGGGTTAGAATTTGGCGTCAACAACATGAAAGCATGGATCCATCCTGCCTTGTATCAACGGTTCAGGCTGGTGGTGGTGGTGTCATGGTGTGGGGAATATTTTCTTGGCACTCTTTGGGCCCCTTGGTACCAATTGAGCATCGTTGCAACGCCAAAGCCTACCTGAGTATTGTTGCTGACCATGTCCATCCCTTTATGACCACAATGTACCCAACATCTGATGGCTACTTTCAGCAGGATAATGCGCCATATCATAAAGCTGGAATCATCTCAGACTGGTTTCTTGAACATGACAATGAGTTCACTGTACTCCAATGGCCTCCACAGTCACCAGATCTCAATCCAATAGAGCATCTTTGGGATGTGGTGGAACGGGAGATTCGCATCATGGATGTGCAGCCGACAAATCTGCGGCAACTGTGTGATGCCATCATGTCAATATGGACCAAAATCTCTGAGGAATGCTTCCAGCACCTTGTTGAATCTATGCCACGAAGAATTGAGGCAGTTCTGAAGGCAAAAGGGGGTCCAACCCGTTACTAGCATGGTGTACCTAATAAAGTGGCCGGTGAGTGTATAGTCTCATGGGAAAGGATTCAGTATAAGATTGCATGCACACGGAGTTACGCCGGGCTTGTAAAAATACTCATTCACAGCCGTATACGCGACCGCTGCGGACGGCTCCCAAACACTTCCCATTCACTTCAATGGGAGCGCTCGTAATGCCCACACAAATCATGCGGACAGGAAAGTAGATTGTGAACTACTTTCCTGTCCGCATGTTCCCTGCAGAGATCTGGCAGCAAGCACACAGACCCCATTATAGTCTATTGTGTTTGGTATTCAGTTCGGGAGGGGGGTCCCCCATGCGTACTCCCCCGGACAGAAAACCAATGCAGATGTGAACGAGGGGTTAGGCAAACTCCAGTCAAATGTTTCATATCCATTATTTTGGAGGGTTATGTGTGGGCCCTCCATACACATATACACCAGTTTCTCCTGTTTCTGGCTTTACTTTGCATAGCTGGAAACAGGTAGAGCGGGACAGCCGATCACATGCAAAAGAGTTTTGAAGATTTTTATACACAGTCATGTTCATAATCAAATGTCCAGCACTAGAGCTTGGTGTAAGGGCTTTACACACAAAACTCACATGACCGGTTCCTTTTAGGATGGGCTCCCACGTGGTGTAAATGCTTCGGTTTGCCTGGGCCAGAAAAGCTGTGGAAAATAATGCAGCATTTTACAGTCGCTGGAATCTTTATGCTTGGCACTCAATTCACACAGAAACAAACATGATGGATAAAAGGTCACAAATCCCTAGTGAATCCCATCCCCAAAGTGCAGGAAAATACATACTGCGGACATGCTGTGATTTCCAAAAACATACCTCCAACCAACCTTCCCGATTTCCGCGAGACATTCACGATTTGGGTGACATGTCCCGCGGTCCCTGTTGGAGGGAGGTATGTCCCGATTTCAACTCAGATCTGCGTCCAGAGGACGCAGATCTGAGTTGAACACATATGCGGCTGAAGCAAGGAGCTGACACAGGTCAGCTCCTCGCTTCGCCGCTGCGCGCCTCTCTCGCTGACACATATGCGGCTGAAGCGAGGAGCTGACCTGTGTCAGCTCCTCGCTTCGCCGCTGCTGCCGGCTACTGGCTTGTAGACGCGATCATCACATTGCGTCTACAAGCCAGTAGCCGGCGGCAGCGGCGAAGCGAGGAGCTGACACAGGTCAGCTCCTCGCTTCAGCCGCATATGTGTCAGCGAGAGAGGCACGCAAGGGCGAAGCGAGGAGCTGACCTGTGTCAGCTCCTTGCTTCAGCCGCATATGTGTCAGCGAGAGAGGCACGCAGAGAACTGCGAGGGAGCGGAGGAGAAGGTAAGTGTAATGTGGAGGTGGAACGTGAAACTGGGGGCAGATGAAGGAGAGGACGGCATGACACTGGGGGCAGAGATGGAGAGGACGGCATGACACTGGGGGCAGATGAAGGAGGGGACGGCATGACACTGGGGGCAGAGATCGAGAGGACGGCATGACACTGGGGGCAGAGATGGAGAAGACGGCATAACACTGGGGGCAGAGATGTGGGGACATGAATCTGGGGGCAGAGATGGAGAGGACATGAATCTGGGGGCAGAGATGGAGAGGACATGAATCTGGGGGCAGAGATGGAGAGGACATGAATCTGGGGGCAGAGATGGGGGACATGAATCTGGGGGCAGAGATGGGGGACATGAATCTGGGGGCAGAGATGGAGGGGACATGAATCTGGGGGCAGAGATGAAGGGGACATGAATCTGGGGGCAGAGATGGAAGGGGGACATGAAACTGGGGGCAGATGAAGGGTGTATATGAAACTGGGGGAGAGATAGAGGGGGGACATACAATTTACGGGTGACTGTAGGAGGATTATACTGTGTGTGGGCACATGAAAAATTAACGAGTGGGCGGAGTCAACACAAAAGTGGGTGTGGCTAAATTTGCTACGCGCGCCGCACATTATGTCCTTCTTTCGGTTCTTCAAAAGTTGGGAGGTATGCCAAAAGCACTGTGGTTTTAGAAATCACAGCATGTCAATTACCACTTATGGAAATTCTGGAGATTTACCTATAGGTATAATGGAAGCAAAGAGACTGCAGAGGTAACCTCTGCGGACTTTCTGTGATAAGCACTGCGGGAAAAACCACGATGTGTTGCCAGTATGTGGACCTTTGCCTTAATCTGCTTACAAAGACTGTAGTTGCAGAAGGCAGGAGCAGGTTGCCAGTGACTCCCCAGGTCAAAAGGTTTTATTAACATCTACAGGCGGCAAACTTCTTTTCATTGCATCATATGTGTAAAGGTAGCCATGATGAGCTGATATTTATATTTTGGATTTTTACTAGTTGTTCCTATTTTTTTATCTTTTTTTTTTTTTCAAGTAACCTCAGAGACCTCGGGATTGCTCCATATTTTTTTTTTTTTTTTTACAATGTATTCACTTTGAGTTGAATAATGTCCATTGCTTATAGACATTGCAGCAAAGTCCATGTTGCCCACTGGGGGTTTCTGATATTCCCTTCCTTCTCAAACTGACTTTCGAGTAGATGATCGCTAGAGTTGAAAGTTAACAAGTACACAATTAAGAAACCTCAAAAAACTTGAAAACTATAGGTGTTCAAAGTACTTCCACATGGTTTATGACGTAAATGTTTCTAGATAACAATACCTCCATAATGCTGTACGACATAACGCATGGTAATATTTTTTCCACAGGTTCCATAGTAACATAATTTACCCAAAAATTTTAGGGGATTCCAATAGGAGCTGTAGCCATACAATCCAGACACATACTATGGCTAGCATCAAACATATTATGACACCATGCAAGAGTTATGTATTCATAGGAAAAGCCTTTCAGGGAAAGTAATGACAGAAGATGACACATTAATTATTGGGCTGCTGATATCTAAGTATACCACTTAGCTTAACCATCCCGTATCACCAGTGCTTAAATTGGGGAAAAAAAATTAGGGGAACATTTTTCAATATTTAATTTTCGTTTTTTGACTCATAGCCTTCCAAACCCGACATTTTTATTTTTATTTTTCCATTCACAGAGCCATATGCAAGTGTAATGTTTGTGAAACAAATTGTACTTCATAGTGGCACCATTTAATATTCCTTATGATGTACTGGCAAGATAGAAAAAAAATCAGAATAGGGTGAAATTGTAAAAAAAAAACCCTGCACTAGTGCAAGTTCGTTACGGACTTCATTTTTATGGCATTCACTTTGCAGCCAACATGCCATGTTGCAGCATCCCGGAGTGAGCTGCTATATGTTTTGTGTGTCACTTGTACCTCAAGGTTGTCTTGTTTGTCCTGTCTTCTGTGTTCTATGCGAAATGTGAAAAATATGCCATTTCTTGAATATTTGCACTTTCTGCTGCTTGAATAATGCATACTACCTCATGGCTAATCACAGACCACTGGGCGGGGTTGGAAGAGAGGGTATATAGTTCCCTGTTAGGAGTCACAGATTAGTCCAGTTCAGTGCAGTTCAGGTTCAGGCTAGTACAGAAGAGCTGTTGCAGCCCATCTATACAAGTGCCCTACCGTGCAGAGGCAGAGGGAGAACTCAGAGAGAAACCCAGCAGACACCAGTCCAGCAACTAGGAGGGAGTCTTCGTGTTCCAGGTTCGTTCCAGAGACAGTCCTTGAGATAGAGAGTTATTTGTTGCATCTCTGAGTATCCCAGTTTATCTGGAGATAGCCCTTGAGATAGAGAGAAAGTCTGATTCATCTCCAAGAGACATCTGCTTTTCCGTGCCAGTAGGAGCAACAGAGGTGTTTCCGACAGAAGTATTTCAGTCGAGCCTAGTTTTCAGCTACTTGAGTCTCTTTCAGGACGATGTAGGGAGTGGTACGAGTGGAGGAGTAGGCGAACTGTATTTGCTGCAGAGTCTGTGTCTATCCTGGTGAACACCTCCTAAGATCAAGGCTTTGGGAATTGCAAACTGTATCTGTACCCATCTGGAAGCTGCTGGGGAATCTGTTAAAAGCTATTCAATAAACAAGTTCTTTGGTTTACCCTGCAACACTGGACTCCTGAGTTGTTACCTGCACAAACACCAAGGGCCCTTCTGAACCCCACCTTAACGGCTCAGCTAGGAGAAGCTGTCTCTCCCAACAAGAAGTGCCCCAGGGGAAACAAGACACTATCTACACCATTCGGTAGTGCTACAGGACCCCTGGCTGTGCGCAGCCCTGGAGAGGGATTGGGGTGAGAGCGGAGCACTCCCGGCCTAGCAGGTGGCACAGCCAGTGTTATCCTCATCCTCTCTTCCCAGTCTCCTCTTCAGGGTTGTACTCTGCAATTTCACCTGTATTCTATGAGTTGGTATGCTTCTGGGGATACCAAAATTTCTATGTACGGGAATGCATAGGGTGTCTTTTTTGTCGGGCAAGAGGTACTTTTTAGTTATATCATTTTGGTAAATGTCTATTGCTTTATTACTTTTTATTTAAATTAGATTTTTTTTCCTCCTGTTATAGCATTCACACAGGAAACTTTTTTTTATAACTCCGTAGACCGGACTGCTGGAAACATTAAACTGTATGTGGCCACTGTTACAGGTATTTAACAATAAATTTGTATTATATACTGTAGAATCTGAAAGGAATGCGGCCCATCAAGTTCAAATTTTTTACATGTATGGCCCATTTGCCCAGCTGAGTTTGAGACCGTCGCTTTACAGTAGGTGGATCTGCATCATTCTCATTCATTCCATTAGTTGGTCTTTTTGACATTTCAGAAGATACATCCAGTAAAATAACACAACTCCAGTCTGAGTTTTAATGAGAAAATAATTATATACTTATAGGCTTCACAAACACAATAAACAAAAGCGGGATAACGTGTAGGTGGTTACATACATATATAAAGCCAAACACAGTATGAATGATTTGTCTGCCATTAAAACACAGCCACCATTTCATTTTATATCACACTGTAAAAATTATATATATATATATATATATATATATATATATAGAGCTCAACGGAAAAATGGCCTAAGTCCAAAAATCAATATTGTGAGAAAAACGAAATTTGTATTGGACTTAGGCCATTATTCCATTGAATGTAAATTCTTCTGCATTGAAATATATGGACTTAGGTCATTAAGCCTAGGTACCTTGTAAACCCAATGCATAGAACGAGGTACAAAGAAGCTTTCTAGGTAATAATTTGAAATATGACAAAATGTGGACTTAGGCCATTTTTCCGTTGAGCTCTTCATATATATATATATATATATATATATATATATATATCCGCAACAAAATTATTACAAGCTAAAACAAATCTTTGAAAATATGTGCCCATTTTTTTTTTTCCCTAAAATATAATGCTGTAAGCCAAAATGTGTAAGCCAAATCCAGAGAGTATTCGTTGTGTAACACTGATACCTGTTATATGTTCTATTTTTCTACATTTCAAATGAATTCAGTTTAAAAATAATAATATACGCACAGTGAAAATTAAAAATCGCAGAATAGGAAACATATTGGGGTGTTTTTTTGTTTTTTTTTTAAAGAGGACCTTTCACCAAAACTAACGGCACTAATATCTCCACCACTGGGCACATATCGGGAAAGCGAATCTGTCGGCTTTCTAGCGGTATATAAAACTGCAAATTCATGAGGACATGAAAGGCCCTCTTTAAGGCTAAGGCCCCACTTTTGCACACCAAAAAAGCGCTGTGGTAAAATCCACGGTGAAATATATTGTGGGTGTTCCCGCAGTGCTTTTGACAGAAATTTCGGAGTGGTTTCCTCTGCAGACTTTCTGTTTCAATCACATCCATAGAGAAACTGCCATCGTTTCCGTAGATATAATTGAGATGCTGCGAAAACCAGAACCACGACGCACCACCTATTTTACCGCAAATTGGGCATGGGATTTGTTACAATCCCATCCACACTACTGTGACTGTGAAACGTCGCAGTTATTTCCGCTGCATTTCCACCGCGAGTGAACTGAAGTGTTTATGCCACGTGTGGCCCTGACCTAAAAGATGTAATTAGTCCAGACTACTTTATAAATAATTCCAAAGGGAAAGGGAAAAAGGACAAGTAACCCCCACATTCATCAATGGAAGAAAAAAATGTGTATATATCATCCAACAAATCACAGGAAATTGATCTTGGTGATCCAAAGCATATATAGTCCAAAGACTTACTTATCCAGATGAAGGACGTAATCACAGAGCTTCATGGTACCTCCGGCCAGGGACCCGATACAAGATAAATCCAAAGGAAAAAAATGAAGTTCAGCGAGATCCTCTTTATCTTTAAAATATCCTTTTTATTGATATCATTAAAATGTTGACAAGACACACTGCATAGGTCAACAGTACATAGACAGCTCAAACCACATGGTTAAATGACAGACCAAGTTGACTGGCCGACGCGTTTCGAAACTATTGTTTCTTAGTCATGGCTAAGGCATGACTAAGAAACAATAGTTTCGAAATGCGTCGGCCAGTCAATTTGGTCTGTCATTTAACCATGTGGTTTGAGCTGTCTATGTACTGTTGACCTATGCAGTGTGTCTTGTCAACATTTTAATGATATCAATAAAAAGGATATTTTAAACACAAAGAGGACCTCGCTGAACTTCGTTTTTTTTCCTTTGGATTTATCAGACTACTTTATGGCTAAAACCCCAAAACGCAGCTAAAAAATGCAGTGGAAACACATTGCGTTTTTGCTGAGTTTTTTCTCTGCAGCTTTTTTTCACTTATTAAATCTATAGGGAGCATTTCTGTAGGTAAATTTGACATGCTGTGTTTTTTTAATTTAATGTAGATGTTGAGAGGTGGAAAATCCACGTGGAACTGGCAAAAACTACATGGAAAAACTGCTAGTGGTTTTTTCAAGGTTGATACACTGTGCTGGAGGAAAAAAAACATTTCCTAATTCCTGAAGCGGATTTTTTCCTCGCCAAAAAACTCTGTGTGAATGGACCCTTACTCTTTTCTGATATTAGGAGGCATCAATAGAAGATTACCATCGTATCTTGCCGTTTGTAATTGTAAAAGTATAGTGGCATAAGTTTCAAAGCAGAAAGAATATGTGCACCTTTTCAACACCATGTATAGATATATTTTACATAAAACATTGAGTAACTATGAAAATAAATGGTATTGTTTATCTATCTATATATCTATATAATATTGGGTATATTATATCGTAGATCTCCATTTACAATTCAGTAGGTTCCAGACCTGAAATCTGCCAGAATCCCTAGCTTGCTGTGGATATTTGTATTAGGCTGGGGCCCCACATTGCGAAAATGCAGTGGCAAAAAACGCTGCATTCTACAGAACCTGCAAAGTGGATTGAATGCTGGCTAATCCCATCCAGTCACTGCAGAAAAAAATCTGCAACATAAAATCACAGCATTTCAATTATACCTGTGGAAACGCTTGCGTTGTCCGTATAGGTATAATAGGGGAGAACATGACACCACTTAGGTTACTCCGGTGGACCAGGGATTGACTGCCATGGTCAAATGTCTGTATTGGACATATCATAAATGCTGGAGGTCAGGATACAGAGACCAATATGGTACTGGGATTGACGGTTGCTTCTTTGATTATTTTATAATATTCAAGGGGTTTTTGTATTTTAATTTACCTGGTTGGACATGCCCTTTATATTCTCTTTATGGACAAGGAGTACACGCGTACTACACTGCACACAGTCCAACATGTATAGCATATTAGGAACATTTGGTAGTAAGGTTTATAACTACCTAAAGATCAGAAACAGTGAGTATTGAATAAGCCAAGCTTTCATGGCGATTTGCGTAATATCTTTATATATAGTAATATATTCACTGTGGGCACTTTATTTATAAAGAAAAAATATATGCATACTGTAGCTGCATAGCAAACAGCTTTTAGACAAAAATATATAATAACTAGCATATTGCTTTAAGTGACAAGTATAACAAACAAGGCCTAAATATGTGGTTATATAACACAAGATAAATATGATCATTTCTAAATCTTTCAATGTGTGGCTTGTGCAAATACAAATACATTTGTTGGGTAACCCCAAATACTGAATTACATAAAAATATTTCAAAAGATAAAGGCAGACATTTTAAATATACACAATAGTCCTATCATATCACTAAATGCTTCAATGATGTCACCGATTCCTAAAGATTGGCAGCATATAAGAACACAGAACCATCTCTTCAAATGAGCTGACGCCACCTCCGCACTGTGCACACCACAGATGCTCTTGAGGAATTCATGGCACTTGCGTATTTCTCTCCAATTGACCGTTTGTAGGTAAATAAAACACATCCAAAGTCTAGTGATAACTAGCAAAAACCGTAGTGAAGCAGGATCCTGCGCAGCCGCTTATACTGTACCACTGAACCTAACATTATATCATACTGGTTTACTTTTATTCAGACCAATGACTCCCAATATACAAAGAAGCGTCCTCTGAATATTCAGCATTTGATATACTGTGAGGGAACAAGTTCTTCCTGTATGCTTGTATTTAATGTCTTTCTCGTACACAAAATCCTATAGGAATTTGGTTGAATAAGAGATGCTAAGAGCATAATTTTAGGATACTTACACAAAATGCAAGTCAGGGCTTAATTTACACCAGCCGCAGATATGTGACTGGTCTCCTTCCCATCCATTAACTATTAGATAGTGCTAAAATATGTGCAACCCTATCAGGTATATTCAATAGTCTATAGTGCCTAACAATACATTCATATATCTTGCACCATGTCACGATAAGGATTGTGTTATCCTATCAAATAAAGCGTTCCTTAAAGGGCCTGTCGGGGACTAGAAAGGTATTTTTTATTTCCAGAAACAGCGCCACTAGTATTATGTATAGTGTTGGTTTTGCAGCTCAGTCTCACTGGCTTGATAGGAATATGCTGTAATATCAGGCATAAACCATGGACAAAAGTGGACATTTTTCTAGGAAATTTTAGTTTTTTCCCAACTCTAGATAACCCTCTTACGTCCCTGAGCAGGATATCTTTACAAAAGTGATCTTTCCATTATATGTAATTCCCTAATATACTTCCATATAATAAATTACTCTTGGGACAAAGACTATAGGCAGTCTATAGCCTATACAGGTAATTTCATATCCACACAATGTCCTTGATCTTTCCTATGGCTAGTAAACGTTTTTAAGATAGCATATTAACTGTGTATTCTGTAAAATACAGTTTATTATATCCACCCCACTTTGCATTGTGAATATCACAATTGCTTCACACAATTACCTGTTAAATCACAGGAATATTTATAGCAACTCCATTGGAAACTGCACAAAAATCCATTAACCAGAAGTCAGACCACAGTGGTTTTCCCCCAAGGGTGTACATACCACAGGTGCAGACCATGCTTTGGGGACCTTGGAGAGATGAGGCCTAAACCTGATTGTTCCCTTACCCATTATAAAGGGGCCTAGAACATGTGCAGGATTCCTCTGTCCAGAGAAACTGCATTGTTCCTAAACAAGGAGTAAGAAAGGGTCATGGACAGTGGAGTTGGAAACCAAAGTCAGAACATATGTATCTGTCCCACGTGGCAATACCTACTACCAGAATGGGGGATCATTGTCATCTTTGCTTTGAGAGCAATATTTCGTTAATATTTCTTAGAATTCAGGAGGGATTTGTATGATTTGGATTTTGAATTTTCCATGTTCCAATGCACAGGTATTAGTTCCCACTGCTAAGAGTTCAATGGGTCATTTAATAGGAACCTTCATTGTTCACTTAATAAGGAAATCCAATTTTATAAAATTGATGGCCTACACTAAAAGGGAGTTTGTCACCAGAGCCCAGCATACCAACCTAGGTAAATTAGGGTCATCCAAATAAAATGCCCCCCTCCCCTTCCTCCTTGTGTCTTGTTGATTCCATTGCCAGGATAGTGCTGTTTAGGTCAATGTGAGCTCTATGGAGCAATGAGGGTGTAACTCTGAAGCAATGTGACATATCAGAGACTTCACACTCCAAAGTGCAATTAAGAATGTTTATTAATCACCAAATTGGTGTATACTTGATAATAAGATAAGATAATACTTTAATAGTCCCACATTGGGGAAATTTCAGAAATTTCAGATATCTAGAATATGCAGTAATGCATCAAGTTAATCCCTGAAAAAATTAATACAGGTATATATATTATATGTAGAGATTTGAAATGTTTTTCAGTCAACAGACCTTAAAGGGATCCTATCATTAGAATCCCTTTTTTTCTAACTAACACATAGGAATAATCTTAAGAAAGGCTATTCTTCTCCTACCTTTAGATGTCTTCTCTGCACCACCGTTCGGTAGATATTCCGTTTTCTGTCTTTATGCAAATGAGTTCTCTTGCAGCACTGTGGGCGGGCCCCAGCGCTCAGACAGCACTGGGGACATCCGCAATGCTGCGAGAGAACTCTCCAGCGAGGCCTCCATCTTCTTCAGGAACCGGTCTCTACGCATCGTCTCTACGGCCTGGCTTTCAATCTTCTATGCATACGCAATCGGCTCTGCCAGCGGGCAGAGTCGACTGCACCTGCGCAAAGCCATTTTTTTGTGACCGCTTACGTGAACGGGCAGAGCTGATTGTGCATGCGTAGAAGATTGAAAGCCAGGCCGGAAGACGACAAAGAGCTGTTTGAGCGCTGGGGCCCGCTCCCAGTCCTGCGAGAGAACTCATTTGCATAAAGAAGGAAAACGGAATATCTACTGAACGGTGGTGCGGAGAAGACATCTAAAGGTAGGAGAAGAATAGCCTTTCTTAAGGCTATTCCTATGTGTTACTTAGAAAAAAAAGGGATTCTAATGATAGGATCCCTTTGATGAGACTCTCATACACTCCTGGAGGATGATAAATAGAGTAATGGCAGATAGTAGGTCAGTTGCAGGTAGAAAGGCGACTAATTGCCATATGGGAAGCGCTTATATGTAATATATGCTGGGCTGGGGCCCTACTTCACGCCTATGTTACTATAGCGTTTATTGCTTACTGACAAAACAGCGATAACTCAGCAACCAAGGGTAAAACACAAGGGGATAACATTTGATTCAGGTGACCTTAACCTATCTATTTGCTGGGCTTGGCTAACATACTTAGTTCTAATAGAAAGACTCCCTCCAAGACTGGACCCCTGATCACAGCAAAAACAACTGCTCAAGTTTATGGGACACTGCTCTAATAACTCCCAATGGCCCAGCTCCAAGCATGTAAACAGTGATATTCTAGAATTGGTGGCATATATTAAAGGCAGGCCCTCAAATTTATAAAATTTGAGGACGTCATCTGCTGTCACACCTTCCTCTTCTTTCTTCTGTCACTCCTGTCCTGGCTCTTCCCTGCCTTGATCTTCTGTTCTTCCGGCGGGTTTGGTTCAAATCCCGCGCGTGCACAGTATGCTCGCGAACCGCTTCATTTTGGAAGAACAGAAGATCAAGGCGTGGAAGAGCCAGGACAGGAGTACATCGCTGGAAGAAGAAAGAAGAGGAAGGCATGACAGCAAGATGACGTCCGACAGAGCACGACCGCCCACCGTGCACGGTAAGTATCATTTGCATATTTGTTTTTAGGGTATTATTTTAAAGGGAGGGGGTTAAAACAACATTAGCTGTGCCTGAATAGCCTTTTTAAAGGCTATTCAGGCATATGTGGGACTCATACAGCATAATTTTGCTGATAGAGCCCCTTTAATAAAGAATACTAGTGTAGTGGGTAATATTACAAGTATTACTGGAACATGAAGAGTGATGGTAACCACCCCAAACATGGCTATATATCATCGCTATTTCAGATTGCACTGATTTCAGAAAAACTCACCCTCAAGCAGCAGTTTGTTTGGTTTTATTCATAGATACATGAAATAAATATATGATATGTGTTTGTAACCATATTGTAGTATTTCAGTGAAACACATTTATCACAAAATGAACCCTCAAGCTCTTCGACCCAAGTGGCCAAGTGTTTGAAAAAATGGTGAATAAAATGTGTTACTTAAATGAACAGTATTTTGCTGTGCTGTGTTGCAGGCCTTCGATGGCTCCGCGTGTAGAGCGAGGACTAGTACAACAATACTTTGCTGAGCAATTCAATTTTATGCGTCATATCCAAGGACAATGTACAGCTGTGCTCTCAAGTGTTAGGGAACACTCTCTAGTCTAATATCATATATAGTCATATGTCAGGGGCAGAATCACTGTGGGTTTTTACTTAAAGCTGCTGTACTTGTTAGAAGTAAAGAAAAAAAAACTAAAAGAAAGATTAACCCTTTCCTCCCTGAGAGCCACAAATGTGAACGTGTGCACAGTTTGTGATAATGTTGTGCTTTAAATAAGAATGCTTCGATGTTGCATTTTCAGGGTGACATTAAATGACCAAACAAAAGCTTTTATGGAATAATTTGGTTATGTAGAATTTCTGCAGAAAAATATATATATATATAAATTAGAGAACGCGATCTAGATAGATAGCATTTAATGTTGTTCATCCCATTTAGCCAAGTGACTTCCCATAAGCATGAACTGCAGAAAGCCACATATAAATAATACATTGTGACTGAGCAGAACATACTGTGAAATGTATACTTGTACCCTGTAGGTACATACATTTGCAGAGCAGACCCACAAAAGAGACAACCCTTCATTGGGGTAGTGGTGCTCCCAACATGCTGTGGTTAGAGGAAGGTATATGACTCCAAAAAGCAATTCAAAGCTATGTGCATGAAGAAAGCAATTGCATGGTTTGTTTGGCTTGGCTTGTTATCTTTGTGGAGCCCAAATGTGTGGGGTCAGCTTACTTTCCTAATGCCAGCGATCCAAATCCTTTTCCTGAGAGTCCAAACCTTACATTGCTGCCAGTGCGAATTAGTTCAAGCATTTGTTCAGTCTTTCTCATAAATGGTCTTTATTTGTATATGGGTTGCAGAGGCTGCTTATTTTTCAATAAATATATGGTTATAAGATTCATTTTTGGTTTCTACATCTTTCCATGAAAAAGTTTCTATTCATCCTCTTCACGGTTGGCATAAATCCCTGCTTCCCAGCGTAGCGCCAGTGCACTCTTCCTCCGATTTACTCTGACTGCCTCAAGGACCTGCAATGAGAGGAATCAGATAATTAATCCTAGTTAATATAGAGCGCACTACGGTCATTCACAATAGTCACAATGGTGTTTAGCCTTTTACTGTTCACTATCCAAATCAACATTTATGCATCAGTAAAAACTAAGCAAACTAAGGCTAGGTTCACATCTGCACTTGCATCCCATTCTGGCATTCTGGCCACCATTCCCCTCGAAAAATGCAGCAAGAAAAATCAAGACTTATTTTAGAGATCTAGGACCTGATTAATTTTAGAGGTCTGGAATATGGCCTAGTCTGGGCTCATATTAATGTTGGTGTTCCGGTTTGGTGTTAGATTTTTGTTGGCTGGTAAGGGGTCAGATAACTTGTAATGGTTTGCTCTGTATTCTAAAATAATAAGGGGTCTAGTCTGTATTTCCCACCAATAAATAATAAATCTTAAGTTAAATAGTTTAAAAGTCTATGAAAACAAGATTACATCCTTACTGTCGCTGTCCAGTTCAGACTTTTACTTGAGCGCAGACTTAGGTAAGCAGTGGAGTACCCTTTAATTAGGCAGAGTCTAAGGCTAAGGCCCCACGTAGCGTCATAGCAAAAAAGTGCTGCAGGAAAAACCACGGGAGCTACACATCGCAATTTTTCCCACAGCGCTTTTCACAGAAAGTCCGCAGAAGTTTCCTCTGCACATATTCTGCTTTAATTATACCTATGGGGAAACCACTGGCGTTTCCATAAGTATAACTGACATGCTGCGATTTCCAAAATCACTGCATATACAGTCCTATGAAAAAGTTTGGGCACCCCTATTAATCTTAATCATTTTTAGTTCTAAATATTTTGGTGTTTGCAACAGCCATTTCAGTTTGATATATCTAATAACTGATGGACACAGTAATATTTCAGGATTGAAATGAGGTTTATTGTACTAACAGAAAATGTGCAATATGCATTAAACCAAAATTTGACCGGTGCAAAAGTATGGGCACCTCAACAGAAAAGTGACATTAATATTTAGTAGATCCTCCTTTTGCAAAGATAACAGTCTCTAGTCACTTCCTGTAGCTTTTAATCAGTTCCTGGATCCTGGATGAAGGTATTTTGGACCATTCCTCTTTACAAAACAATTCAAGTTCAGTTAAGTTTGATGGTCGCCGAGCATGGACAGCCCGCTTCAAATCATCCCACAGATGTTCAATGATATTCAGGTCTGGGGACTGGGATGGCCATTCCAGAACATTGTAATTGTTCCTCTGCATGAATGCCTGAGGATTTGGAGCGGTGTTTTGGATCATTGTGTTGCTGAAATATCCATCCCCGAAGTAACTTCAACTTCGTCACTGATTCTTGAACGTTATTCTCAAGAATCTGCTGATACTGAGTGGAATCCATGCGACCCTCAACTTTAACAAGATTCCCGGTGCCGGCATTGACCACACAGCCCCAAAGCATGATGGAACCTCCACTAAATTTTACAGTGGGTAGCATGTGTTTTTCTTGGAATGCTGTTTTTTTTGGACTCCATGCATAACGCCTTTTTGTATGACCAAACAACTCAATCTTTGTTTCATCAGTCCACAGGACCTTCTTCCAAAATGAAGCTGGCTTGTCCAAATGTGCTTTTGCATACCTCAGGCGACTCTGTTTGTGGCGTGCTTGCAGAAACGGCTTCTTTCTTATCAGTCTCCCATACAGCTTCCCCTTGTGCAAAGTGCGCTGTATTGTTGACACCATCTGCAGCAAGATGATGCTGCAGCTCTTTGTAGGTGGTCTGTGGATTGTCCTTGACTGTTCTCACCATTCTTCTTCTCTGCCTTTCTGATATTTTTATTTGCTTGCCACTTCTGGGCTTAACAAGAACTGTCCCTGTGGTCTTCCATTTCCTTACTATGTTCCTCACAATGGAAACTGACAGGTTAAATCTCTGAGACAACTTTTTGTATCCTTCCCCTGAACAACTATGTTGAACAATCTTTGTTTTCAGATCATTTGAGAGCGGGCTGTCCATACTCGGCGACCATCGAACTGAACTTGAATTGTTTTGTAAAGAGGAATGGTCCAAAATCCCTTCATCCAGGATCCAGGAACTGATTAAAAGCTACAGGAAGCGACTAGAGGCTGTTATCTTTGCAAAAGGAGGATCTACTAAATATTAATGTCACTTTTCTGTTGAGGTGCCCATACTTTTGCACCGGTCATATTTTAGTTTAATGCATATTGCACATTTTATGTTAGTACAATAAACCTCATTTCAATCCTGAAATATTACTGTGTCTATCAGTTATTAGATATATCAAACTGTAATGGCTGTTGCAAACACCAAAATATTTAGAACTAAAAATGATTAAGATTAATAGGGGTGCCCAAACTTTTTCATAGGACTGTATTTTACCATACTGTGGGGATGGGATTCACTAGAATCCTATCCACTATATAATGACTGTAAAACGCTTTGGTGTTTTTCGCAGCATTTCTGCAACAGGTAAACCACAGCGTTTACACCATATGAGGCCCCAGCTTAAAAGTGCCAAATATTCTGCGTACCCATGTCTCATGACAGGGGTCACATTACAATGATATTTTCACATGGAGTATATGAAGATCTCTGATCCTGAATAGAGGAAGTGGAGGTCTTTCTGAAAGAAAGCAGCATCCCCAATAGACTTATATGGAGGAAGGCAACAATGAAAGATAGTGAGAACCGCATAAGCTTCTTCATTTTTTTGCTGCATTTTTCCACTTGTGACCTTAGCCCTTACAGGACTTGGGTGACTCATCAATGCTACCCATAATCTCCTTGTGTATCCCACACAGCTGCAGGGTGCGTTATCACTACCCTTATGGTGCATGAATATTCAGCCTACAGACGGAGTTATCTAGGATGCAAACATTTATAGACATTCTATAGTTTCTATTATTCAACAGATATTGACATGAAAATTAGAATTGCTAAAATATAATTCGCACCATTGCAGAACATTGAATTTGTATCTCCTCATGTGGTCACCATATGTGTACTGATAATAGTCAAACATGAACATATCGAATATGGGCCATACATATTACATAAAAGTTGATACCGCTAAGGATTGGCATATTTCTAAATGTGTAGAGGATTGCAATCCTTTGTACCTACAAGTAGTACGTTACTGTCAGTGCTTATCCTATACCCTCCTTTGAAAAAAGTATGAGATGCGCATGTTTATGGTAGATTTACTAGAAATAGCTGTTCAGATACTGAAATCCAAAAATAAAGGCAGCACTTCAATCTATAAAAAGAATTAACTTTTTATTAGTCCAGTAAAGGTACATTAAAGACTGAAACATTGCATTGGGCTAATAAGTCCATTTCTTTTTTTATATTGTTGTGCTGCTTTTCTTTTTTGGATTTTGCTATACAGTCATTCGCTCTGGACTGTGGGACCTTCCACCCGGTGTTCTGTTTTGTTTGTGCTGCTCCATTTGTGCAATTTATGTTCAAATATCGTCTGCTTAATGTATATTGCCAGCTTAGTGATATGTGAAAGAAGACATTTCATATGTGCATGTTATGTTGCCTATGACAATATATATTGACCTCAAGACCTCACAAATATTAGATGTGGCACACCAAAATGTCAGGTGGTAAATGCTCAGTATTGGACAGGATTTTTAGGAATGGCAGGTAGGTTGGTAGTGGGACCTGTCATGCCACCCCCCTCCTCCAGTCCACACTCTGGGGATGTTCTGGCAGCGACCCAGCTGCAGAGAGTCTGCTCATCAAGGAGGCTTAAGAAGCCAGCTCCAACAGCAGACTTTGGGCAGAGCTTGGATGGAGAGCCAAAGAGAGCTCATGTTTTTGAAGCTGTGTCCTGAATGACTCAACTGGCTTTTGATTTCTGTGATTCTAGGTGAGGTAACCTATTCTATGTTTAGTTAGAGCCTAGCCAGGCAGGTATTTATTTTTGTATTATTTCCTTTTGTTGTTGCACTACCTTTTTGTGTGAAAATAAAACTCTACCTTTGTTTCAGACTAAAGAACTGGACTTGTGTGTCTATGCCACCCCACCTAGCAACCCCAGACCCCTGACATATATATATATATATACCTACATTTTCAAAGTTTTTGGAGTAGGCTTCAAATATAAACCCTACTCAAAAATAATCCCTAGCTAGTTTAAACCCTTCCTCACATTTGCTATGCGATTACAGCTGATGCCAGGTCCTAAAAGGTGGCCATAGCTACTTTACCTGATACTCCGGAGTCCTGGAATTAATGTCCACGATCAGTGTCTACTATGATTGCGGGCATTGTTGAGCGTGAACCCCCCAAAGTATTTCAACTGTCCGGGTCCGATCCATGATCACCGACCTCCCCAACCCCAAAGCAGCATACCTGTACCTGTTAATGCCTGCGATCGATCAGTCTACTCTGATCGTGGGTATCATTGAATTTGTTGAATGTGACACCCCCCAAAGCACTAGAACTATATATATATATTTTATTTTTTTTTTATTTTTTTTTTTTGGGGGGGGGGGGGTGGCAGATTGATGAAGACTGACAGCAGAAGGTGTGCTTCATAAATCGGGTGCGCCCTCCACTGGCCTGTCTGGCTTCACTGTAATCTATGCTAACTTGTACATGGATCATTTACTCCTAAAAACTGGTGTAATTGATCATACATCTGATGGGGAGATTATGGTGCAAAAGTGAGAAAAGTTATAATTTTCAGCACAGAAAATGATTTGCACAAAAAATTGGCATCCAAGTAATACATATTATATATATATAATTAAATATATATACACATATACACATACGCACACACACGTATATAATTGTTTGATGAATATGAAATGTTTTACAGACCTAGGCCTACACATAGTATGATATAAACTACAGACAGAGCACACAAATAATGATAAGGGAACTATGCACTGAGGAATATGCATGCAACCATGGGAATAAAGTCAGGTCACAGGTACCTCAGTAGTGACTCTGTAAGACAGTAATTTACAGGTATACTGGTGAGAGAGAAGGAAAAGAAGAGAATTAGTACACAAGACACTGACAGACAAAAGATACAGAAAAAGCAGAATGTGGATGGGCTTTCAGATTTAAGACAATAGTTTTTTTAAAGACAGTTGTATAGTAACATGCCTCACATTTGGTAACATATTACCATTGTATTCCAAGAGCATGGAGTTTCACTGGATCCTTGTCAAATACTGAAGAGTCAAGATACTTCAAAGAGTAAAACTACTCATAGTTTTTCCACCAGTGATATAACTAGAGGATAAAGGGCCCTGGTGCAAAAGTTCAGCTTGGGCCCCCACAGCAATTTTCTCCCCTTCTGTGGTACAACCTCCCCTTCCACCAGAATCTGTCCTTGACTATAATCTGACCGGTTTAATCACTTTTTCTGTGGTGAGGGTGATCTACTTGTCCCCAGGCTTATGGATCCAGTGGTAGATGAGACCACTGTGAACCATTTAAGTTATGCCAGGGCTTATGGGCCCCCTAAGGCTCCTGACCCTGGGTGCAATTACACTCTCTGCACCCCCTCAAGTTACGCCCCTGTTTTTCACCATAACTCATGATATGATGGTGGTGGTGGTGTGTGGACAGTGATGAGGTCCGACTCACACTCAGTTTGCAGCCTGAGTGAAGGGTGTGTCCAAGATTGAGTGAATGGAGTCAGTCGACCCATGACAACTGCACCTGCGTCAAGAGCTAGGACGTCCCATACGTGACAGGTTGTTTTTTGTGGGTTTAGACTAAGCCCCTCAGCTCCAGTGCAGGGAAATATCAAAGCTTGACCATCAACACATTTTGGGCAATTGTATGCTTCCCAATTTGAGAACCATGTTTCTTCATGTCTGAGGACCTTTCATGAGTTTGGGCACATGCGGTTTTATATACCGCTGGAAAGCCGACAGTGTATTGAATTCAGAACATTGTCGGCTTTCATGATCTTTTCCCCAGGTGCAGAGCTATCGGTGCCGGAACCGTAGCTCTTCACTGTCAGAAGGGCGTTTCTGACAGTCAGTCAGGAACGTCCTTCTTCACAGCAGCACCTATAGCTCTGTACTGTGAGAGCGGGGAGGAAAGCCTCCCCCAGTACTCATATATGGACGAGTACTATCAGGAGGGGAGGGGGCGTTCCTCCCCGCTCTCACAGTACAGTGCTATAGGCGCTGTTGTAAAGAAGGACGTTCCTGACTGACTGTCAGAAACGCCCTTCTGACAGTGAAGAGCTACGGTATCGGGACCGATAGCTCTGCACCTGGGGAACAGATTGTGAATTCAGCTCACTGTCAGCTTTTCAGCAGTATATAAAACTGCATGTGCCCCAACTCATGAATGGTCCTCTTTAAATAGTGCCCCTTAGTAATAATGCCCCCCCTTATCCCCTTATATTAATAATGCCCCTAATAGTCCCTATATAAATACCCCCCTTGTGTTAAAGGGTTGGCCACTTTCAGACCAATATTGACAAACAAATGTACAATAAGAAGATATACAATTTTCCAATATACTTTCTGTATCAATCCCTCACAGTTTTCTAGATCTCTGCTTGCTGTCATTCATTCTGTTACTTCTAGAGGATAAAAGTCTGTCCATGGTCATGTGATTTCCGGTCCATGGTCATGTGATGAGCACACAGGTGCCGCTCGTTACCAGGCAGATGTCTGATTACTGTGCTGTGACTATAACGAGCGGCACCTGTGTGCTCATCACATGACCATGGACCGGAAATCACATGACTATGGACCGGAAATCACATGACCATGGTCAGAGTTTTATCCACTAGAAGTAACAGAATGAATGACAGTAAGCCGAGATCTAGAAAACTGTGAGGAATTGATACAGAAAGTATATTGGAAAATTGTATATCTTTTTATTGTACATTTGTTTGTCAATATTGGCCTGAAAGTGGCCAAACCCTTTAATGATATGCAGTATTTATATAAGGGCTTTTAGGGGCATTATTAATACAAGAGGGGGGATTTATAAAAGGGCTACTAGGAGCATTATTATTACAAGGGGGTATTTAAAATACCCCCCTTGTTTTAATAATGCCCCAATAGACCTTATATAAATAACTCCTGTTAATAAATAAAGTGCCCCCTCCTAACGACCCCTTAAATACTCACAAAAAAAAAAAGTTATACTCACCTACCTAGGAGTGCTTGATGTAGCCGGCGCCTCCTCTTCATCACCCGGGATCACAAGGTGCAGGACATCTGTGTCTCAGCGTAGGAGGCGCATGACGTCATCACATCGCGCTTCCCACACAGAGAAGCAGACATGTTGTCTGTCTGTCTTCTCTGTGTACAGCCACACAATTAGTTTTAAATAGATCGGTGTCTTGCAGACGCCGATCTATTTAACAGCGCTGCCTGGGGCATTACTATCAGGAGGGGCGGCATATAATAATGGTCTGGAGCTTGTCAGAAAGCATACAGACCAGCGCTCCTCCATGCCGCCCCCCGATAGTGCTGTCTGAGGCCGCTGCCTCACATCGCCTCATTAATGATGCAGCCCTGCCCCAGTGCACAATGCAAGGTCCATAAAAGCATGGTTGGGCAAGTTTGTTGTGGAAGAATCTGACTCACCCGAACAGAACCCTGATCTCATCCCCATTGAACATCTTTGGAATAAATTATGGTGAACCAGGCCCAATGTCAATGCACTTCTGGATAAAAGAGGGTAAATTCCTACAGACAAATTCCAAAATCTTGTAGAAAGTCGTTCGAGTGGGAATAATCAATTTATAGCAAGATGTTATAAAAGCTCCTGCAGGTTTAACTTGTGTCCCAATACTTTTGCCCATGTAGTGTCTTGGAAGACAAATTGCCTAATAGAAAGATTTTTTTTGATCACCCCATGGTACAAGCAGATAAAAGTGATAAACAACTGTACTATATCTATCCTTGGAAAGAGAGATATACAGTAGGAAGGTAAAGGGTCAGAAAAACACAAAACAAATGTTTCAATGGTAACTTCAGTTGTTGAGCGTCCACTGAAGTCTGCTTGGATGCAATGTTAACATGGACAAGTCATTGGCAGCATGTCAATTAGAGGTGAGCAAAGCATAAGCTAGATGAATCTATGTAGGAGCAAGTCCTTTGGGATGAACCACTCCACACCCATATTATATTAAGGACATGGATCAAGATGTTACATTAGCAGAGAGGTGGACTAAGAAGTCACATTGCGTTAGTCCACCCCCACAGTAGATGAAGGATGACATAGTACATGAATACTTATTGGTATTATTGGATAATGTAGTTATTCACATGTTGACATAGAATTATGCAAAGATTAGTATGTGTAAGGTTGGGTTCACATCACGCTGTAATATATAGCCATCCGGCTAGTATATGCAGTATACTATCAAAAATAAGGTGTGGAATAGTATATTAGATTAACCATTCCATACAATATCATCTACTAGAAACTGCATATTTTAAAAATATACATTTTTATTACAAAATGACTCTTTATGGCATTGTATGACAGCGGTCACAGATATCCTTTTAGTGTCCTGTCCTGCCATATATATTGAACCAAAGCTAAACGTGATGTGGAAAAACCCTTATGGAAATATGCAGAAAAGATCACGAAAGATAAAGATGAGGAAAACTTACACTAGAATCATCCATTCGGTCACGTCTCTTACTTTTATGACTTTCATAATCTTCCATAAGTGTTTGCATGAGATTTTTAGGACGTTGGGATCCAGTTGGATCTTCTAGCTGAGGATCACTTTGTACAGGGATGCTTTCTGCTCGCGGTGAAGATGGAGATTTTACTTTCTCTATTTTGCCTGGTAGGAGGAAAGTAACAACATGACCATGAATGTCACATGTATTATCAGAAACTATAATACTGGCTCAGTAAGGCCACATACACACAATTTTTAGAATGGCCATCACACAACCTTTTTAACTATGAAATAACCTATACGAGTGTAAGTTTTTTTTTTATAGTGGTGTTAAAATATGTTCTATCCACCTAGTCATCTGCTTCTAGTTTGTAAGATTGTAGATTCTCAATCAAACTTATAAAATATTTAGCTATGTCCAGCATAAATGTTTAATTCAGACCAGGAAAGTCATAAACCTGTAAACCCTGCAATGTAATCCGCACATGGTGGTGTCCATTAAATAGGTCACGGACAGCAGAAACACTCTTCAATGAAGCTAATAAAATCTACTATCCTGAAACTATAGTGTGCAAGTGCAATAAAAAAAAATGCACTCATTTATATGTAGAAAATGTTGTTTGACTGTTTTCATCTTTTTCTTTACATTTAATACCAAAATGAGCTTCTTTTGGGCTTAGATTATAAAGGACCACTAGGTGTCACCCTACTAACACAGAAACAACTACTCACTACAGTACTCAACCTGAAGTTTTTAGTTGTTTTGGTCATATTTGATGGTACACCTGATAAGGGATACAGTACAACTTAATATGGGAGCATAATTGTAACAAAGCATAGTACATGTTACTATGTGTCTCGTGCACTCTAATGACTATTCAACTGAAAACTTCTTGTATATTGGCATAGTAAGGCTAGGTTCACATCTAAAATCTGCAGAGTAAAGTCCTGCATGGAGGACGCCATTATAATTTATTGGTTCCCTGGGTAACCCTTTTTTTAGCTGACGAGCTCTTCGTCTTTTGAGTCCCCATGCAGATCCAAATGATGGAGAGATAAACGCTAGTGCAACTAAAAAAAAATCATGCAAGTTATTAGGCTTTGTTCACATCTGCGTTTGCCTCTCTCCTCAAAATCCTCAAAAGCTGATTTCAAACGGTTCGTTTTAAAACCCATTCATCTCAATGGGTTGTAAAAACCACCCACAGGTGTTCATTTTGAGCATTTTCATATGGTGTCCATTCTTTTAAACAAACAGAAGAGTTGGGCTTGCAGGACTTTTTCTACACTCAAAAAATAAGGATCCCAGACAGACAGCAACCAATCTGTTTTTTTTCAAACATTGAGGTCTACGGAAAGCGAATTACAAATAGAAAGCAATCAGTTTGTGTCCATTTTGCAATCCGTTTTTTCCTCTGCACATGCCGAGAATGAAGCAGGGGAAAGATGAAAAAACGGATTGCAAACCGGACACAGTCTGTTTTTTTGAATGGACACCCATTGACTAACCATCTAAAAAGACAGATTTGGGTATCCACTGTGTAACCGTTTGGAATCCCTTTTGTAGCAAACCGTTTTTCTCTTAAAAACACACGGACACCAGGCGCAGGTGTGAACCTAGCCTTAGCTGTAAAAGCATCACCTGAACCCCCATATTGCGGAAAAACTGTGATTTTTGTTAGAGATTTTGCTGCATTTTCTTAAGCCGAAGTCAAGAGTGACTTCAAAAGCTGAGCACGAATTGGTGGAATCGGGAAGATTCAAACCACGAAAAAAACCTCCTGATGGGAGCTCAATCTCTCATAAAGCAACGATTCAAGCTGATTAAGGTGAAACAAGCAGCTGTTTTTTTCGTGGTTTGAATTTTCCACCAATTCGTGCTTGTACCAACAGCGTCTACATGGAACAGCGGTATTCTCTAGGTGGGGGCGAACCCCAGTTATGACTACAAAGTCTTGGAATTTTCTTTGTTACACTGTAAAATTCTTAAAGAGTAGGCTTGGTATTTGGAGGCTCTATACCTATTACCACTCTCCAAGCATCAACGTGATTCCCCGTGCCAAACCCCACTTACTATGAACTATGTACAATACTAGTCAAAAGTTATTAGGGCCCCTCCTGTCTCCATGGCCTGGTAGCGACTACTGCCTTTGTACTTCCTATGACTAGTCTCCATGCCTAGGTCTACATGTTGACAGGGTTGTGTAATATTAAGACTGCAGTGTTCACTGCTAAATCGTAACTGAAGATAGTAAATGTGCGGGCCACAACATGTGCCGGCATGGTGGCTCAGTGGTTAGTCCTGTAGAACAGCCAAGGACAACATCTATACGCTTGTATGTTCTTCCCATGTGTGTGTGGGTTTACCATGTTTGCATGGAAATTTAGATTGTGAGTCTTATTTGGGACAGTATTAACTGTATCTGTAAAGTGTTGCAAAATCTGATGGTGCTATATAAGTAAAGCTAAATGTTTCAGTAGATGCCATTCAGCAACATATTTGTGATCTTTTGTGAAGCCAAAGTCTTATTGTAGCCTTGAGTATTCATTCTGAATGGTGAAGCGGGAGATGCCTCAACCCCCAGGAATAGTATGCTTTATTAGTTTAGGGCTACGCCATGTCTTAGGCCTCGACTCCCCTGCAACTCCTTCACTGATGTAAGTGAATGAAGTCAGTCTGCAACCCTGAGAGCACTGTGACTGCAACTCAAGTTTGATCACTGCTGGATTTTTTTTTTTTTTTTGCACAGTTGCAGCATCCTTGGGGTTAAAACTTTATTCAATTCACTTAAGTTAGTTAAGAGTCATGGGGCACCATAGTGAACTTTGATCACGTGATGACAGTCGTGGTTAAAGTCAACTTATAGCCCTAGTATAAGCTGTTCACACACAAACCATTGACTCATCTTCAAGGATTATATAGATGAGTACTCAGTATCTTACAGTAGTCCTCAATTACAAGACACACTGTAGTTTACTAAGGCACCCTGCTGAGATTTATCATGTCAAGTCTAGCAAAGTGTTAGGATCCATTTCACAGCGGTTCATTCGAAGGCTTCAATCAAAATATGTTGGATATTCACAAGTTATCATATAGAATTGGCATATATGGATCAAATTGTGATGCATTTTGTTAATGGAAAACTGTAAAAAAAAATTCTTGCAAATTTTATGGCCTTTTGCTACAGTGTTTGGAGAAAAAAAGGTCGCAGATTGTCACTGAGGGGAATGACATTCAGGGATGTAACCCAGCACGGTAAAAGGTACTCTGTATACAGCACATCCTGTAAAAATTCCCTGAGATTTGGGGTCTTACCCTTCAGAAATAGCAAGGTCTTGTAACGCTGCTTGTAAAGGAATAACCATTCATAAAGAAGCCTGTTAGTATTTACTGTGGCCAAGATATTCCTGGTCATTGTGAAGCTGCCAGTATTAATGAACAATAATCCTAGATTAACCACACTCATAGAGAATATACTTGGCACTAGAAGACTGGCTTCACATTTTGTTGATGGCTGTTGTTCCCCCTTCACATTAGTTCAATGTGAGCTTATCCGCTAGAGCTTTGTAGAAAACCCTCTATTGAGAGGAGATTTAGCTGACATTACTTCTGTACATAACATGCATTTGTTTTGTGCACTCTCTCCCAGTGAGCTAATTGGTTTGTCATTTCCAGTAGATGACACCAACCCAGCCGGAGGAGGCCACCAAATACATGGAAATATCTGCATATAGACACACTGGGATAGTATAGTCAGGGCCGGCTCCAGGTTTTTATGGGCCCTTGGGCGACAGAGCCTCAGTGGCCCCCCTTGTAAAGGAGACACTGTGCGTCGCAGATGAAGCAAGTGACGTCAAGCAGGAGTGTGGCGTCACCAATGCCATACCTCCCAATTTTTAAAGAGTAGAAAGAGGGGCAAAATGTGTGGCGCGCTCTGCGCGCCGCGGCAAATTTGACTCCACCCACTTATGTTGACTCCGCCCATTCTCATTAATTTATCATGTGCTCCCACACACTATAATCCTCCTACAGTCACCCGTAAATTATATGTCCCCCCTCCATCTCGCCCCATTTCATACACATCCTTCCTCTGCCCCCAGTTTCATGTCCCCCCTCCATCTCTGTCTCCAGTTTCATCATGTTCTCCCCCTTCATCTTCCCCAGTGTCATGCCGTTCCTCCCCTTCATTTGCCCCCCAGTTTCATTGGGCCCCCTCCATCTCTGTCCCCAGTTTCATGCCATTCTCTCCCCACCCCCTTCATCTTCCCCAGTGTCATACCGTTCCCCCCCTCCCCTTCACAAAGACAAACACTTACACTCACCTTCCATCGCTCCCCCGACGCTCCTCTCTCCGCTCCCACTCCATTCACATACGCGATTAAAGCAGGAGCTAAGCTGTGGCCCGGCGTGCGTGTGTAAGCGCGATGTGATGACGTCATCGCACCTACACATGCAAGCGGGGCCGCAGCTTTAAAGCAGGAGCTGATATCGGGACAGGCAAGTGCTGGGGCGGGTAAGTGCCGGGGGGCCCCCAGAGGCTCTGTGGGCCCCGGCACTTGCCCGACTATGCCGTGCGCTGACGCCGGCCCTGAGTATAGTACAAACAAACTGCCATTCCTCATATGCACAGCCATAGTTTATGGATCAGTGCTGTATAGAACTGTAATATGGCATCCGTATAAAGCAATTAATATGAATAAGAATATATTCAGGAAATTCTATCTATGTATAATCATTCTAAGGCCTGGTTCACCTCTGCGTTTGGTATTCCATTCGGGGAGTCCGAAAGTAGTTCATGAAGTACTTTTCTCTCCACATGTTCTGTGCGAACACCGTGCGGAAAACACACCAACCCCATTATAGACTATGGGATCTGCTTTCATAAGCTCACTGCTAGTCAATGCGTTCGGTATTCCATTTGGGAGAGTCCCCATGCGGACTCCCCGAATGGAATACCGAATGCAGATGTGAACCAGGCCTAAGCCATGACTAGCCAAGAAAGTGACAAATACAGTATAATGCTCTGTGTCAGTGGTCCCCAACCACAAGTGGCTCACAATCCGAACAGAACAATATGCCATATTAGTCCTGAATCCTGATCATATGTGCTGACTATGATATAACATCCACCTTACAAAGGCAATTTTATATGGTCTCATACCTATTTTATTTTGTACACGGCACTGAAAAAAAAGTAAAGAACAAAACTAACAAAATAAAAACGTATTGTGCCACTGTGACACTTCATCCATCCTGGTACTGAAGAGATAACACCTAAAAGTCTGAAGTTACCCAGGTTTGCAGACGTGCCAAATGCTAAATTTCATACTAAATTATTTATCTGCAAATGTTTGCAATGTCTGTTTTCAAGTTTTCCTACATTTAATAAACTTCTTTGATGTTTCCAACTCAAATGAGGTTTTTAGCCATCACTCAGGACTTGGTCATAACATACAAGAAGTAAGAGACTTCTGCACTGTGGCATAACCCCACTTGCAGAAATTGATGGTTAATATGTGTGCAAACGTTCCTGCATTCCTACAATATGACCACATCATTTAAAGTACAATGGGTTTCAGAAGGTTTTCACTCATGCTTACCTGGTGCGGTTTTGTAGGACGCAGTTCTTGTTGACACCACAGGTGCATTTCTGCTTGACGGACTTGGTGGACCGTGCAAGCTTTGTCTCTGTCTCTGCTTTTTCAGTTCTTGTTCTCTTTCTTGTGCAGCTCTGATCTCCTCTTCAATCATTGATAGTGTTTTTTGCTTCTTCGATCTCAGTTTAAAAGGTCCTACTGTTATCTCAGGTTCTTGTGTTGCCAAGATGGAAGCAGTGCTTCTTAGTTCAGCAGCTTGGGAATACTTGCTGAAGTAACTTTCATGCCTATTTTCTTCAATATGATCTTCATCCATTACAGATGAAATAGGTAAGGGTTCAAGAGCTTTAGCTTGATGGGTTTCGAGTTGCTCTGGAATCTTTGGTGTCACAGTAACTCCTCTGGTCTCTTGCACTGGTGAAGAAACTTGAGGTGGCTCAAATAATGTGTCATCCTTCCTCTCTGGGCTTAGTGGTCTTGTAGTATCACTTACTATAACTTTTTGTTCTTCTGTTTTCTCTTTGGTTTCATCCGTTTTCTCTGTTAAAAGTTCTTGGTTTCCACTTTCTGCCAATCCAGCTTTTTCAGCAAGAGCTTGCTGGATGACATTATGTACAAATATATTAGCTTGGTACTCTAACTGATCATCTGAAAGAACTGAGTCATTCAGCATGGAGGATGGAGAATAAAACCCTTGATCGCTAAAAGATTTGGAGACCCCTTCCACTGAGTAATCGGAAGGAATGTCCTTAAAGGGCGTTTGAGGTTGTGAAAATTCTCCCAGTGAATGGTCATGTAGAGTGTTAATAGTTTCATTTGAAGCGCCACTGTCACTGATATTGTCCATACTAAAATCATTTGAGAGAGTTTCCATGACTGTAGTGTCCTGAGATTTTACTGACAAATCATCTAAGCCGGAATCCAGCTCCTCTGGCAAAAAAGACACAGTCACTGATTTTGAAAAGCGTTCTGACAAATGACAAATATCAATGTCATCATCTTTCACTACTGAAAATGTTGCTGTGGCACTATCAAAATCAGGGTCTTCTGAGGACGTTTTCCTAGAGTGGTCTGCCGATGGCTGGTCCTCAGAAGTACACTCCAACTTTTCTACTTTCACCAATGAAATCTCATCTGGTCTAACCATTTCAACATGTGAACTTGATGGACTAGTCACTACAATAGATGATTGAGGCTTATTGGTTTCACTGACTTTGTAGAATGGCTTCACTGAAAAAAGATTGGGCGCAACTGATCTCTTTGGTGGTCCTTTGATATTGGACTGGCTTGTATTTTCTATATTCAAAAACTGTTTCCTTGCAGCAGAGAAGTCTATTTGCTCAGTAACAATGTCCTCCTTATTGACGGGAGGCAGCTCTGTAGGTACAAATGCTGGAGGATTACTTTTAAAAACTGGTGGGGAAGTTCCTTGCTGCTGTTTTTGTTTCCTCTGCATATACTTCAGATGGGATTCCAGATGCTCAGAGTCTAGTTGTTCCTCGATAGTTTTTTCTTGAGGTGGATTCCACCACTTGGTTGTAATGCTGGGGTTCTTTTTCACAGCTTGACTTTTGATCAGTTCAAGCCTTTCCTTTTCTAGTTCAATAACTTCCTCAGAAGGCCTCACTTTCTTAACCCTGTAATGTTCCTTCTCATTTAGGTCTTCGAATAATTTGGATGGCTTTTTTTCCTCATGGAATGCTCGAAGTTCAAACTTTGCTTCTTTTTTAATAACCTTTGGTAGATTATCACCGTCCTTAGATGACCTCCGGGAACTATTTGAAGAATTTGGGCTTGCTGGGTAGGTAAATACATCAGTGTGATCATCTTTCAACTCCCCTTTAGAAAAACCATTAACTTTAATTGGTTCCATGGTCTCCACAGATTCGCTTAATTCCACAACTGGCAGGGGCTTACGGTCCACTGCTATTATGTCCATTTCAGGAGTGGAACTATCATTTGTAACACTGACACAAGGACCTGAGCCATCAACTGTTATAGTGGTGGACGCTGTAGATTCAGCTGGACAAAGGGAGCCATTAAAAGAATTATCTGCTGCAGTCTCACAGCAGTTAGCTTCCAGGACTTCATCTAGATATCTTATCTCCTTTGCAACATCACTGTCTAATGACTCATGTCTGTCTTTAAGTCCATTCTGGTTTGTTGGTGTAGACAGCAGTAGATTTTGATTGTCTATTACATCTGGTGTAGCCAACACAATTCCTTTAGGCTCTGTGGCCTGGATCTCCAGCTCCATAGTTTCTGTGTTGGTTAGGATGATATCTATAGGTTTGGAGTTATTGGCACTGTTTTGATCCTTTTTGTCCTTCTTCAGCTTAATTTCATCCTCTGAGATCTGTGGTCTCTAAAAATAAGAGACAAGATATATAAGATATAAGGGGAAAATCTGCAGTAAAATATCAAAAACAGACATGAATACATCCCATCATGAAATAAACAAGTTGAGCTGCCAGCATTCAGGTTGACATTTTTGTTAGAATGATGCTCTGGAAATATTGATACAGTGACACTGATATGAAATCTGACGCAACTAATGGTTACGTGTTGATTAATAGTGGCTCCATCATATCCTGACATGGTGACCATTGCTTTGACTAGAAAAATAACGTTGCATATAGCATTACGCTTAGTGTAAAAAAAAAACAAAAGAACTCCAAAACGTTATGACAGATGCTCTTAATGGAGCTTTCAATGCAAATGTGAACAGAGCCTTAGCATTGTGCTACGGATGGGCTGGGAGTCTTAGTTTAAAGGGGCCCTATCAGCAAAATCATGCTGATAGAGCCCCATATATGCGTGAATAGCCTTTAAAAAGGCTTTGCAGGCACCGCTAAAGTTATATTAAACTACCCCCCGTTTTAAAATAAAACCCTAAAAAAGAATGTTATCTACTTACGGATCGTGCATGCTGGGCGAGCATTCAGGGTGTGTCTTCTTCTTCATCCACGCCTCCTCTTCCTCCGGTCCAGTTCTCCTTCGGCGCTCACGAGCGGACACTGATTTAAAAAAAATGGCCTGGGTGCATGCGCAGTAGCATGCGGCTTCTACTACGGCTACTGCGCAGGCTCCCAGGTAATTTTTTTATATCAGTGTCCGCTCGCGAGCGCCGGAGGAGGACGAGACCGGAGGACGTTGGAGGAAGAAGAGGCGGGGATGAAGAAGACGGTGCACCCTGAATGCCCGCCCACAGTGCACGATGCGTAAGTAGATCACATTCTTTTTTAGGGTTTTATTTTAAAACGGGGGGGGGGGGGTGTTTAATATAACTTTTACAGTGCCTGAGTTGCCTTATATGTGGGGCTCTATCAGCATGATTTTGCTGATAGAGCCCCTTTAACAAGGAAACTAATTCTGTGAATGTGACTGTTGTCACATAATGAATTATTACTTATCCACAATATTATATTACATTATATTATATTATCCCATATATAACCTCACTTGATACCTCTTCACACAACTCTTTTGTCCTTAAGGTGCTGCCCTAATGACATCACTGTACACCTACAGAGCGACTGAGATTCGGGATAGGTAAAAGAGTCCTAATGCTTTATTTCTAGCCATACAACTGTAAGCTCTTGGGGGCAGTGGCTTTTCCTATAGTTGCCTTGTCTTGTTGTTTAGTGATGTTCACTTGTTCTCATGATCATTCATTTTACATGTTTTTGCTCCTAAAATGGTTATGTGCTGCAGAATATGCTGGCGCTATATAAGGATTGTTATTATTATTACGCAAATGTTTTCATGATTCTAGCAAAGTTTATGTATGAAATCATCTAGGAATGAAAGTCAGGTTCAATAAGTTACAGAAATATATTTCATCATTAGTTACATGTTAGAAATATACAGAAAATCTCTAGACCATAAAGCTATAATGTTTTAATTTATTACTGCACAATGCAGATTAGCATAATCGAAAAATGTCTATTGTTTCAGTGGCTTTGGATGGATGGGTGTTAAATAAACAATTGTAGGGCAGGATGCTGGTGAATTCTTCACATGCCTTGGCTGTCCCCAGGCAGCAACATGACCTACCATATGAGAGCAATATTAGAAGTCACTTCACAGAGCCATTTTTTTTTTTAATCTCAATATAACAATACACAATAGAGAAAACACTTGCTACTTCATCATATTTCAGACTTTAGCTTCCACCACTAAACTATTCTGTACATTAGATTCTCAGTATAACATATATTCTTTTCTTCTCAGTCATCAGGATATCTGTCTAATATTATATGCATAGGGACCTATATAGATATGAAATGGTGGAGAAAGCCACAGGTAGAATGAGCCAGGTTCCTTTCTAGTGCCACAGGGCACTTCAAATGGGTTTACCAAAATAGCATTTAGCAATCTTCACAATATGTCCCATATTGTCCAGGGCAAGGGGGGAGGTGAAATAGCTTTTCATGGCTATGCATGTTGCTCCATTTCCTGTTCTGCATAGGCATTGAATGACTTGATGATAACATTCTGGATGACAGCTCATAACATACAGAATTACATAGTATGCAGTTAGCTCCCTCTAGTGGTGACTGTAAGCAGACTGGATGGTATCATTTCTTTGTGATTTGGAGTCCTGTGTCAGTCTGCTAGAAACTACTTAGCATAAAAATTTGGAACTAAAAACAACCAGGTATTAAAACTCAGTGATTCACTTAAAGTAAAACTGTATTTGGAACCTTATTTCTGCAGTAAACCCCAGTAATCCCTACAGTTACTGTACCACTAAATATTGCCCTCCATATTCATGTAGCCATGCCTTGATAAACCTATCCTAAGGCATTGCATAGATATTGCAATTCAGACTCTTTAGCTTTCAATGTATTATTTATATTCCCTTGCTGTCTACCGTCTTGTATCATACAGGCTTTGTTTAGCTACAGATGAATATTGTCTCTTCCCAGAATAGAAAATGGGTTTTTCTGACACATTGAGTGGTGAGTGATCGTTGAGTTGTGTTGTATGCATACAGAATATCTGGTGTCTGCTAATTGCTTTATAGATAGACCCGGCATCATAGGATGCGGCAGAGGAAAACAGCCCGAGACATGTTATTTACAACAACAAGAAAGCCTAATGGATTTAGGGCTAGTTCACACGTGAACTGCCCGCGCGGGTTTTGACACAGAGAGAGACGCGGCGAGCCGCGTCTCTCTCTTGTCAAAACCCGCCCGCCGCGACCATCGCTGTCGCGGCTTAACCCTCTGCTGTCGGCTCAAATGAATGAGCCGACATAGGAGGGAGCTGCGGGGGGCGGAAGCCGCACGACTGAGACAGCGTGGCTTCCGCCTGAAGAAAGGACATGTCCTTTCTTTTCTCCGCTAGCAGCAGCTCGCCGCTAGCGGAGAACAGAAGCCCGGCGGTCTCCATAGACCACCATTATAAGGGGAGGTTTTGGACGCGAAATCCGCTGTCAAAAACCTCCCCTTATACTCACGTGTGAACTAGCCCTTAGCCTTCAAAACGGAGTTAAAAGTAGACACAAGTACACAGTAGTCCAAATAAGACGCCAAGAAGAGATCCCTGTGCTAACAACACTACCATGATTTCCAACATATTGTTTTATTCTCTTGTAAGGAATGTGCCATGTGTCAAACACCTTTTAAGTAAGTTCCTGACAATGACCTGGCATTTTGGGAGAGGGGCAGTATACAATGGGGTAGCCAATGTAGGTGAAACATGGTATTACAAGTTAACCAAATGAATGAGTCTGATTTATTCTGTAGGCTATTATTGCAAAACCGCCAATAGGATGTTAAGCCATATTGGCCTTTACACAGCAAGATCCTGTGTATAGATAAATGAGCAACATGTTTATTGGTGCTTGATCTGTCCCGCTCTCATGTATTGTAAGAAGGTTTCTTAGCTGTCATTTTATCAATCTGTTCTATTAATAACCAAATGATATTTTCCCCAATACTTACTGGGAAATTAATACATAGCTGATAACCAATGTGGCTGCTTGAATATGTACAACAGTATAATGGTATTACCACTATAAGTAAAATCAGACGCGAGCGCAAAATCCTGGCTGCTGATCTATTTTCAGGTTTACGATTATAGCTATTTCGGATTATTACCCTACTGATCACTTGCATTAAGATTTACACAAATAAAGTCAATTATTTTGTCCGGGGTCATTGCATATGACCTGTAGTATAATCTAATGTTTACTGCCTGCAATGTGCAGCTAGGCAAGTCATGTAAGCAAGTTACTGCAGCACAGAAGATATTGCATGCATAACCTACATAGCAAATATTCAATAACAACAGGACCCCCATCATGTTAACAACAGCCTTTTGCTACTAAAATGGGTGTAAATCTCATTATAATGCACACGCTGGACAAATCTACATATTTTCTGTAGCAGCTATTCTGACTCCTTTTCTCTCCCTAGCATATGGCTGAGCTGGGGTTATTTTCTAAGAGCTGACACGAAGCAGGCATAAGTCAATGTCCAGATGTCACTGCACCTCTGGGAATACAGAGAAATAAAGGGCATCATTCAATTTCCCTTTATATCCTAAGGGAATTTCCCACAAATACTATACACCAAACCCTACCCTTTAGATCAGATACAGAGTCTAATACCTGAAGCCGCTGACAAAAACACATAGTATTATTATTATCCTATATTAAAGTGCAACATTGCTGTTTTTTTCCTTTATTGTTTTTTCTTGTGAACTTTTCCCAGAAAGTAAAAGAAAATAAATGCATACATGAACACTATATACTGTATAATAAATGTGATCAAGTACAAACACAAGATTATAGTGTCCAATAATAACAAGTGCCGAAAGTGTATAGTCATGGGCTGATGTAGACAGCGGAGGGCAACTGATATGAGAATAGTATGTGGGCCCTGCATTTGTCGCCATTAAACTTCTTCATAAAAACCAATTTCTAGCACACATTGAAATAATGTGCCAATCCACTAGTGTATTGTATCAGTAGCAAGTTGCTACTAGCAACTATAAGTAATCATGATAAGAGTCATGTTTATGTTAGACCCAACATGTAATATATTATGGCCTGTAGGTGTCAGTGTTATCATCTACTAAAGATTGAATATATTAGTTAAATTGGACAATAAAGAGTCAATAAAGAAACAAGTCTGAGGGGAAAAAGTTAATTGTTAGGTATTAGTTATTTAGATGTACCTGGTACCTGTTTGGAGCACTGTATGGTTAGTTTATTATTATTATTATTATTATTATTATTATTATTATTATTATTGTTTATTTATATAGCACCATTAATTCCATGGTGCTTTACATTTGGGGGTTTACATACAATACACAGAATATACAGGTAGATATAATACTAACAATGACCGACTGGCACAGTGGGGTAGAGGGCCCTGCCCGCGAGGGCTTACAATCTATGGGATTAGCTCAGGTAACAATATACTATGTGCATTTTAAGGGCAGGTCCCTCACTTTTCTATGCTGTAAGATACATAAAGAAATTATTAAGATAATTCATTTAAAAGTAAATAATTGAACATTTTAAGGGCAGAGAGCTCTTTAATGTCCACATCTGCCTTTAATGTAAGGTCTGGTTGGTAAGTAAGGGTAATAGACTACAGGTTATTTCATCATGGATTTCCCACACTAAATAAAAAAGACTAAAATAAGAATAGCATTCATAGCTCTTCAGGAGTAAAGCAGTGTAACAGTGATGGAGGAGACGCCTGCAGAATACATCAGTACGAATACATCAGTACCATATTGAGCACTCTCTAGGTGAAGATCTAATGATTTCCCCATGCTCAGCCTATGACACTATAAATCATTTCAGGTTTGGTCATTGGCATATTAGTGGAAGGGTGGCAAGGCACTGGGTACTAGAGGGCAGCAATACACCAGGGTATGCAGGGCTCGGGCAACATCTTTGATGCAGTGAAAGGCAACCCTTGCTACTCTGGTTCTAGTATACTGATTTTAAAATACATTTCTTCCAAAAACATAAAAATAGCCATATGCCATGTACAAGTTAGTGAAGAGAGGACAAGAGATGATATAAATATATAAAAGAGTATTTTTTACATGTTGGTTGTCACTTTACAGACAAACTACACTGAAAATGATGTCTGTTCGTTGCTGCTAAACTATTCAATGGTGACAACCAACATGACACTTCCTGTTATCTACTTTACATAGATGACAGCCACAACAATATATCACTATAAATGAACAAAAGTCTGCGTATTCTTTCTAATAATATTTTATAACTTATAGGAGTATTGAGAAAAATGAGCGAAACATGATTTGCAGATCACTTGCAGTCATCATATCTGTGAAGTATATAGTGTATATGGCCCCTACTATACATGCCAGTATGCACAAGTCATTGAAGATCCATTAACATTCTGTTCCTCAGATCCTCACATCAGCCTAGTTTCTACTTAATTGCTTTTTAATGAGTTATAAAAGCCAGGTCACATGTAGAAGAGGAACCCCGCACCCAAACAAGCTGAAACACAAGATTCATGTGGCAGCAAAATTCATTCCATCTACTTTCCAAGGTTGCTATAGTTGAATAACAGATGCAGAAAATATGATATATCAGTAATAACTGTGGATCTCTCATTTGAAGTGAGCCACAACGGAGGTGCTAGGTATTAAAGAAAAAAGTCTGACAAATGATGAACAACGTATACGAACTGAACAATAGCATAAGCAAACAAGCAGAAAATAGTAGCATATAAAGGCCAAGTGCCAGGATATTGTGCTACTGTGATGCCAAGAGACAGTGGTAGATTTCTTAGCATGGAGTCACGTCACTGTCACATGATTCTAATGCTAGTGCCAAATGTCAGTATTGCTCTACTGTCCCACTTGTCTCTCATGCATAGTATCTGTTGCCCATTACTGGTTTATTGTATGGTAGGTGGCACACATGTCCATCTTAGTTATCTCCATCACCTCCCAAGTATTATCTAATGCTGGCTACATAGCCACCAAGCACAAAGTGTGACATGAGTTGTCATTGCCTTTCATCTGAATTTACTTGCATACAATATACTGTATACAAAACAAAATATCTTTTGTTGTCATATAGAAACCTCTAATAAGCTGCTGTTGCTATTGTCATATTCTATTGTTATGGGCTATGCCACCTTTATGTCTCCGCAATTCTAAATCTTTAAGAAAAACCTACTGCAACTATTGGATACACGACCTATTGTCAGACTGACTTTTGTAACTAATTCAAATTATATGCCACAAAATACAGATTGATGGGGGGAGGGGGTTATCCAATGGGATTACATAGCTTCTGAGAACAGAAATGCTGGGTCCCCTTTGATGACATAAAAGTGCCAATGTGTATCTAATAACACTGTACATCACAGTCTAAGGAAGATACAGAAACTATAAAATCGAGTAAGTCTATCCTATTATATGAATGAAGAGCGTAGATATTATGCTGTCTCAAAGTGCTAAATGCCAAACGCAGCCCTTCTACATCTGTATAATAAGTCACACATTCACCTAATGTATCTGAATTTACAATATGTAGTAATAAGAATTGCATTTGCTATACAGGATCCTCTATAACTAAAAAGCCCAGGATTAGAAGTATCAGTAAGACTGTAGTTAGATCTCCATTTGGATTCCTAAATCTGTTATATAATGCAAACAAATGAATTTCAGTGGATCCCATTGACTATAATGGATTCTGTTCGGTAGGCAGTGCAAATGTATATGTTTTAGATGGGATATGTGATGGAGGCTTCTAAAGGAATTTCCAAATAAATAAATAAATAGATTATCAAAGCAGATCAATGACTGTAATAAAGTATTAAACCTATACACAATGGATTAGGAGCCGTCATATTTAAAGTAACAGCATGTAATGGCAGTTTATCTCTTTTTATAGCTTTGGCCCATTCTGACGTATGTAAGTATCCCCTGGTGATAGCAGTCAGCTTCTGGTTCACTATGATCTAAGTGTGACTAAGCCTCAGACTGATGTCTGCCCAGAGCACAGAGGATATAGCCGCCACTGAAGGCTCATTTTCACTTTCTGTATCTGGAAATTACACAAAATCTTACTGTAAATCAGTTCCTGTGTGGTCTTTATATGCGTAACACGGAAAATAATGTTTTATAGACTGGAGTAAAGCAAAAACAAACAGACTATTCCCTATATAAGACACATGGAAAAGTAACAATGTAAAGCAACAATGTATACCAATACCACCATAAACAAGCACACACAGTACTAAAGACAAGCTCCGCACTGTGCCTACAATCTTAAGTCTCCTGTAACATACCGAGTAAGCGAATGAAAGTACACACCCTCACCAACTGAACGGTTACTGAAGAACTCTTCATCTCATCTTAAGACACATGGTGAAAGTCCTCTACTCTTAAGTAAAGAGAGCAAGTAGATATTGTCAGAAAAGTGATACTTACCTCAGATCTTAAAATATATCCACTTTCTAGGCAGCCCCAGTCCTTGTCCTCCACAAAAGCCTCTTCTCTAGACTTCCAAATCAAAATTCCATCCCTGCTTTCTTGCAAGGAATGATGTCACAGGAATGGGGGCTGGGACATTCAAAAAGAGGGCAGCCCTGCCTTCAAGTCAGTTTATACAATGAGACCCTTCTAAAACTACTGAAAAAAAGCAGTGTGTATGAGGGCGGGGAAGGCAAAGGAAATCCAGGCCTCTGCTTTCCATACACAAGCATGTTGTCTAAGGCTGTATGACAGCACCTCTCTATGTTATACCTTCTTCTGCATTACACTAAGGGAGGAACAGGGATTTCTCTGCAGATTTCACTGACAGATGTGAACAGTAACAGTGAAATGACTAAGGCGCAGTCTACAACATATATCCCAGAGCCCGAAGGGTGGAGGAGAGGAAGTTCAGCAGAATTCTCTATTGTGATCGGAAAGTTCAGAAGCATGTAGACAGATCATACTGGACTGCCTATATCTCCATCTTATGGATCTATATATCTATCCGTTGGTTAATAAAGTAATGATTGTTTGCACCTCTGCAGTGATTGTAACTGTTAGGTCATTACTTATTATTCACCAAATAACATGAAGCACACATTCTATTCTAGGGCAGATACAGATGCATCCTGTATATCTGCATAGTAATAAATCCAATCTGGCTCTCATATGCCAGCTTTGCACTAGACAGATCTCTTTTTTTATCTACTCCCTGTTATATACAGATTGTAAACTTGTCAGGATAAGCTTTTCCCTACAATATCTTGGAAACAATATTACTGTAGTCTGTACCTCTATTGTACAATGCAATAGAGTGCCACAATCTAGTGCTATGGAAGGTGATAGTACAAGTAAATTATGAATATTAATAGGCAGATCTTATAGCACTTATAAGTTGATCTGGTAGCCTAAGGGTCCATTCACAGTGAGTATTTTGGTGCTGATTCTGAATCCGCATCAGAATCAGTGTGGAAAAAAAATCCTCCCATTGACTTCAATGGGTTTCTTTTTCTGCTAGCAGAATCTGGCACTGATTCTGATGTGGATTCCGTGCCAGAATCAGCGCCAAAATATTCCATGTGAACTCTGTGATATAATAAAACAAAAACACGGGACGGGGTTATAAAGCCTGGAGTTTCTTACGTCAGTCTTAATCAACTGGTCCGCTTATGTGTGATGCGCCTGAATTATTAAGGTGCTAAAGGGACTATCATAGATAAAATCTCTCATGTCATAAAAAGTGGTGAGTGGGCTGCAGAACCAACAAAGTGGCACATCAATGTGACCCAACAAAACGTGTGTGCACCATATATCCATCACATTTACACTCATCTATGTAAAAAAGCTAGCCTATATGGGTTAGTCAATTCCCACCAGTGTGTTCAATTTTTTTTTTTTTTTTTTAAATTCATCCCTGGGAAGCCAAGCAGAATGAAAATTCCTATACCTTGATAATCTCTGTGCCAACATCTCCTACAGACATACACAAAGAAGCTTTAAGGAAACAAATAGACCACACCTCAGTTTACTGGGAACTTACCATCACAATAACATCTGTGGATCTACACTATATAGATACTTGATTAAAATACCTGAATTTCTTGTACCTCTTGTTCACACCATATGCTGAGTAACACAGGCAACATGGCAGCAAGCCTGGTTAGCCCCTTAACTAACTCCCAGGTTATCATTCAATACCTTTATGCGCATAGGCTACTGAAACAAAGCTTGGCCCTGGTGACTATTCCTCACAATTTGGATGTAAAAAATATCTACCTGATATGCATGAGAAATAGAATTTGCTAATGGATTACATTGTGGATTCTCTGCACTGAAATCCACATGGAAAATTCACACATACTTCTGATTGTGTGAATGTACCCAAAGTCTCTTACCAATTTCACTGACACCAGTCTTCATAACTGTATAAAGTCCATCATTTGTAAAGAATGTAACCAACATGCTGTAAGTAATAAACATATGTTTCCTGTCTCAGGACTTGGCAAGTGTTAAGTACCCTTAGGCCACATCTACGTTCGGGTTTCCATTTGGGGAGTTTGCTTGGGAACCCCCGAACGGAAATCTATATGAATAAAAAAGCGGTTACCTAAGGAAACCCGCGGACCCCTTAGAATATAATGGGGCCTGTGTGGTTTCCGCATGAAACATGCTTAGAAAAAAGTGCGTCTGGCAGGTGCAAGCATACATGGTGCATACACAACAATGACACATTAGAAGCATACTATAGACACAACACTCACAAATAAGACACATACCACATATAGGACCCTCACATGTTACCTATATGATGCACAATCTCACTGTAATATGTGGGGGTAATTTACTATATTATATGTATGCTAGAAAACTGGCACAGAAATGGTGCATCTTTGCTGCAGGGACCTGACTTGCACCAAACAGGCATCACTTTCCCCCTTTTTTGCCCCCCTTCATCACTTTCTAAGACAGTTGATGGAGTAGGGTGGGGATCAAAGTGGGTCAGGACAGGGATGTTTCTAGTAACTAGTATTAGTTGTAGTTGAAACTTATGCCAGCTTGTAGTTGGTGTACCTGTCAATTCTGATGTATGCAACCATCAAAGATTTACCATAATTATTAAGAGGTCGGAGTCACCGATCTAGATAACACATATCTTGCAGCTAACTGTCTTGTAAACCGCAAGCCACTTAAGACCTTCAGTTTACAAGACACCAAGACCGCAGACAGAAGATGCCTGCTTCTCGGCACAGGCGGCGTGATGGCGTCACAGCATTGTGCCTTCTATACTGAGACACAGATGTTATGCTTGGACAAGGAGGCGGCTCCGTTCATCAAAGTATCACCGGTAGATGACTACACCTTTTTTTTTTTAGCGCAGTTGTCGGTATTTTAATAGTATAAGGGTGTCGTTTGGAGTGATTTATATAAGGGGGCATTATGAACATAAGGAGGGTTATTTATATAAGGGTATTAGGGGGCATTATGAATGCATGGGGAAGTTATTTTTATTAGGGGGCTTCACTTATATAACGGGTTATTATGAACTTAAGGGAGTGGGCATTTATATAAGGGGTCATTAAGGGCGTAGTATTTATGTCAGGGGGAATCAAGGGCATAATATAAGGGGACAATTAATTTAATTAAAGTTGCACATGGGCTTTATTACTAAAGGCACCACAAAGCAGGGAGCAGCAAAAAAGACTTTCTGCTTCCATTACACGGATAGAGAAACCACCAGTTTCCAAAGGTATAATTGACATGCTGCGATTTCCAAAACCCGTTGCACAGCATGTAATAATAATAGTAATAAATTTTATTTATATAGCGCCAACATATTCCGCAGCACTGTACAATTTGTAGGGTTCAAATACAGATACATAACAAAGAACGTAATTTCACACAATGGGATTGAGGGCCCTGCTCGCAAGAGCTTACAATCTATGAGGTAGAGGGGGTGACACAAGAGGTAGCAGGGGCGGTATTGCTTATACAGTATTCAGACAATTTTGTAATAGAGGTTACTGTCATTATACAAACAAAACTTTATGAGCCGTCACTAGTGGTGTCCTTTAACATGTGGATGGAGCTTGGACCTATAAAGTTAGCATGAGATTACATCATATCATGTGGGGAAATGTGGGAGTGGGGACAGAGGAAGGTTAAATTTTGGGGATTCTAATTATGGTACGGAAGGGTTTACATTAGAAATTGTGATAGGCCTGTCTTTAGTTTGCGTTTGAAACTGTAGAAATTGGGATTTAATCTGATTGTCCAGGGTAAAGCATTCCAGAGAAGTGGTGCAGCTCGAGAGAAGTCTTGTATACGAGCGTGGGAAGTTCTGATAATAGAGGATGTAAGTGTTAGGTCATTGAGTGAGCGGAGAGCACGGGTTGGGCGGTAGTCAGAGATGAGGGAGGAAATGTAGGGAGGTGCGGCATTATGGAGAGCCTTGTGGATGAGGGTGATAACTTTATATTTTATTCTATAATGAATAGGCAGCCAATGTAGCGACTGGCACAGACCAGAGGCATCGCTGTAGCCTCTAGCCTGATAGATGAGCCTGGCCACTGCATTCAGAATAGATTGTAGAGGGGAGAGTTTAGTAAGGGGAAGACCGATTAGTAAGGAGTTACAGTAGTCAAGGCGAGAATGAATCAGAGAGACAATAAGTGTCTTTAGTGTATCTCTGGTGAGGAAAGGGCGTATTCTGGAGATGTTTTTGAGGTGGAGGTGACATGAACGTGCGAGTGATTCAACATGAGGGGTGAAGGAAAGGTCTGCGTCAAACATGACCCCGAGGCAGCGGGCATGCTGCCTAGGAGTTATAGTAAGGCCTGAGACTGCAATGGATATATCAGGGAAAGATCTGTTAGATGGTGGAAACAGTAGTAGTTCAGTCTTGGAGAGATTTAGTTTCAGATAGAGCGAGGACATGATATTTGAGACAGCAGAGAGACAGTCACTGGTGTTCTGTATGAGTGCAGGGGTGATGTCACGGGAAGATGTGTATAATTGGGTGTCATCAGCATAAAGATGGTACCTGAAGCCAAATCTGGCAATGGTTTGTCCAATGGAGGTTGTGTAGAGTGAAAAGAGCAGGGGGCCTAGGACCGAGCCCTGAGGAACCTCAACAGCATGGGAAAGAGGGGAAGAAACAGAGCCTGCAAATGATACACTGAAAGTGCGGTCTGAGAGATAAGAGGAGAACCAGGAGAGCGCAGTGTTGTTGAGGCCGACTGAGCGGAGCATAGTGAGGTGAAGTTGATGGTCAACAGTGTCAAAAGTTGCAGAGAGGTCCAGAAGAATAAGAAGAGAGAAGTCACCATTGGATTTAGCCATTAGGAGATCATTGGAGACTTTTGTGAGAGCCACTGCGTTTATTTTTCCACAATGTGTGGATGGAATTCATTTGGCAGGAACTTGTAAAAAGCTGTGTTTTTTTTCTGCTGCGTTTCTGCCATATCAGGCCCCGGCCTTAAGAGGTTTTCCAGCTCATTGTTATTGATGATCTATCATCAATAAGAGATACCGTATTTTACGGACTATAAGGCGCACTGGACTATAAGCCGCATTGCCCATGAGCGCCTTATAGTCCGTCTCGGTTCATATATAAGGCGCACCGGACTATAAGCCGCAGTCCGGTGCGCATTATATCTTATTGAAAGCGGCGGCAGGCAGACTTTGCCAGCGGCCGCTTAACCCCCCGCGTGCCAGCCGCTTCTATTGGAAGCGCTCGGCAGGCGAGGAGGGGCTCTATCATCTTCCTCCGATGTTCCGTCCTCCTCCGGCGCTCGCAAGCTGATAATGGCCAGGGCACATGCGCAGTAGAAGCATTATGATATTGCGCATGCGCCCCGGCCATTATCAGCGAGCGCCGGAGGAGAAGGACGGAACATCGGAGGCAGAGGAGGCCTGAATGCCCGCCTGCCCTGCACCGCTGGGTAAGTTTCACGTTCTGTTTCAGGCCGGCGTGACAGCAGGGCTGCCGGACACTTCCTATTCATTTCTATGGGAGCCGACATGCGAGCGCTCCCCATAGAAATGAATGGACTGCTTTTTTCCATTCATTTCTATAGGGAGCGCTCGCATGCCGGCTCCCATAGAAATGAATGGGAAGTGTCTGTCCATTCATTTCTATGGGGAGCGCTCGCATGCCTGCTCCCATAGAAATGAATAGGAAGTGTCCGGCAGCCCTGCTGTAACGCCGGCGTGTACGGCTGTGATACACGCCGGCGTTGGGTAGTGTGAATGCACCCTTACGGTGCCTTTTATGTATGTATGGAAGCGGCACGCAGTCTTTGCCGCCGCTTCCATCCATATATAAGCCGCACCGGACTATAAGCCGCACTTACGATTTCTGAGGAAATCGTAGGTTTTTATGTGCGGCTTATAGTCCGGAAAATACGGTAAGTGAATCCCTACTGATCAGCAGTTTGAAAGGGCATCTGTTTATACCGCACACTGTAAACAGAGAAGGGGTCACAGCACTTACACAAGTACCATGTTAATTCAAACACCTGATCCTGGGGGTCCCGGGTATTGGAACCCAATTGATTTATTTTTACTTCTTAATTAGAGGAGGTACACAGGGAAGTTATTAATTTAAAGTCATTATGGTGGTTATATTATATATTTTTATAACAGAGGATAGCAACAGGATGGGTGTGCAGGTGAGGAAAATGTTGGTCAGGTGCCTAGAAAAGCAAGGAGCCAAAGATGTCTGTGCTGCAAACTTTACAGACACTGGAAGAAGTGGTCATGGCCGTCAAGATGAAAGAGACAACTTCTTTATAATGGACGCCACCATGGCAACCAGCAGACATCTCTAGGGGAAGTTGCATGGGGAACACTATATGGCACGTATTTACATAGCCTGGCAAAGTCTACTACATTGGAAGATGCTCTTTGCTAATTGTTAATAGATTGAGGTCCTGCAATATTCATGTTCCCTAAGAAGGCATGCTGACAAAGATTGTCTTCTTGGGATAATCCCTTTAAGGACGCCACAAACATGGATATTAACGGTTTAAAGATAAAAAAGGGGATGTATTAGTTCTGGATATTAAAGCAGTTATGCAAAGAAATATTCAGCAACAAAGATTTCTATGTTTGTCAGGCAAGGAGACGGAGCTGCTGGTGTTTAGTGACATTAGATAGTTTTACAGCTATTCAGATACATGAAAGTCACTTTGAAATAGGTTAATGCGTAAATATGAAACATATGTTTCTCTGTATGAACATGCATGTGATCCTAACTAGTATTTTACTGCTTTGCATACCTAACATACTTATTGGAGCTGTATAAACTATACACATGCAGCAGAAAGGTAGGATACCCTGTCTTCTGTTTTATTTCATAAGACTGAGGGAGAGGATAGAACATAAGGGTAATGTGGACAGGTGGACAAATATAGTCATAGAGAGTATTAATAAAACAAATGTAGTAGCCAGGGATAAACCTAATCTCTGAGGCAACCTATGTACCCTACACCTCCACCTAAATACCTACCCAATCTGGCAAACTATGGTTCCATGATAAAAATTGTAGGCCACATACCCCAATTTGCAATTTATCAGAACTTCCCATATTTGACCATTTGGCCCCCACACATAGTATAATGACCCTTTTAATGTCTCCCATAGTATATTATTCCCTTTACTTACCCTATTACAACACTCCCTTTACTTGCCCTCACAATGTAATACCCAATTTATTGGCCCACACACAGTATAATACTGTCTTTACTGTTCCCCACACAGTATATTGCCGCCTCTACCGGCTCTTACACAGAATATTATAGAATATTGCCCTCTTATTTTTGGCCCTGACACAATATGTTGTCTTTTTGAGGCCCCGCACACATAAAATTGTCCTTTTCTTTTTGGCCCTACCACAGGATACTGCCGCATTTTTGCATCCACAAAGTGATATGTCATCAAGAACTTTCGAAAAGTTTCAGGCTGGGGCTGAACCTGAAACTTTTGGTGTTCATCACCCACAAAGCACTATTATACTCTGGGGTCTTTGTAAAAGGGCGAGGCGACGAAAAATCACCTTGCCTCACCTCTTCTGTGGATTTTCATGGCTTCCGGCAGTAAGGGGGCGTTCACACTTGCTCCGCTGTCCATCCGCCATGTTTCTGTCCTAATCCCTGGAGAAACTTGATAGGGGACGGCTTGCCAATGGTCAGTTTTAAAGCAAACCACCAATGTCCATATTCAGCCTCTCTACTATTTTTTTTTTTTTTGGACAGACACAATGTCAACCTACATGGAACCTAGGGTGGTCTTTTCAGAATGTGTCCCCTACCCTCAGACCCTAAAGTTCAATATAAGGGTAAGTTCACACAGAGTTTTTGGTCAGGATTTTGAGGCCATATCCGCCTCAAAATCCTGACCAAAAAGATGTCTCCCAATGAAATCAATGGGAGCCGGTCAGCTCTTTTTTCCGGGAGTCGGTTTGTTCCGGCTCCTGGAAAAAGAAGTGAGATGCTCATTCTTCAGGTAGAGTCACCTTGCGATTCGGTCTGAAGACGCTCCCTGCTCCCAACTAGGACCATTCATTGGGCCTAATCCAGAGCGGAGCGCGCGACTGGATGCCAGTACAGTGCACCGGATTTCAGTCGCAGCCACCTCAGGTGCCGGACCAAAAAACTCCATATAAACTTACTCTTATAGCTGTCAGATAGAGAACTGTTCATTCACTTTTCCCAGTCAATTCCTAGTCTTCCTAGTTATACACTGCTTATGTGAAAACATATATGAGATATTTGTAAATTCCATTTCCCTTCAATGGTACCCTAGGTGACTGCCTTCACTATCTATTCCTCATTTAACCCTTGTATTACTTTATCACAACTTATACTGTGGTGACTCCCTTCGCCGTGACGTAGCTCCTTAGATAATTACAGTTCCCAGAAAGATCAAGAGTCAAGCGACCATTATTACTTCCCTTATGTAGGGCTGAGACCTGAAAAATGTGAAGCTTTTTTCTAATACTGAAAAAGATTATTGTGAAGTCAGTGGATGAGTTGACAAAGCATGGTTACAATCTTTGTTATGAGCCTTACGCATGTCAAGCACTATATTTAGCAGTGTGATATGTATATATATATATATATATATATATATATATATATATATACATACACACACACACTAAACTACAACAGGAGAGCCACAACGGTGGGATGTAGGAATATCGCCAACAGCCCCGCTATGATATATCCATTATGTCACAGCACAGCATTGGTAAATAACAATGATGACAATAGTTAAAAAATCAAAAATAATCATATCGGAACTGCTACTACTATTGACCCAATTGAATTTGGCAAAAAAGCACTATGGGCCAATTCAATTATATCGGCCATTTATAGAATAGCCAGAGGCTGCTATTGATTTCAACAGCGGCAGTGGCTTTTCTGTGATTGGTCCATCTGAATTTAGTGCCAAAGTTCCTGCTTTGGGACTGAATTCAACTGGCAAAAGGCCTAAATCAGAGAGGGTCCACAGCCGGCAGTATTGGAGACAGCTCTGCTATCATTTTATTTTTACAACCAGTGTCACCAATGTTTTTATTACTATCCCTGTACTGTGACATCATAATATCACAGCAGGATAGATCATAGTGGGGCCGCAGGAGCAGCAGCAGAAGCTGCTATATAATTTTATGCTTCTCACACTGCCACCAGCGCCGCACCTCCCATGAGGCCTCCTGAAGCGACCGCTTCAGGTGGCGCTATGCTAGGGCTCCAGGGAGGGCGGCATTTTTGCTTACCTAAGCCAGTCCAAGACAAGCTGTCGCTTTGGGCGACGACAAAGGTAGGTTCACCCCTGACTGCCACCAATGTTTTTTTTTTTTCAATTGTAGAATGCAGAAAGGGGGTAGGAAGGGGCAGGAGGGGTTAGGGTAAGGGAGGAGGAAAGCACTAACAAGCAAATGTATAGGAGCACAATTTAAGAGGTGGATCACACTAACGCTATCTGCCAGTCATATTAAATAGTGCTAAATCTGTATATATACAGTTATGGCTGTAAGTGTTGGCACCTTTGAAATTTTTCCATAAAATGAAGTATTTCTCCCATAAAATTATTGTAATTATTGGTATGACTAAGAAACAACAGTTTCGAAACGCGTCAGCTTGTTAAATCAGGTCTGTCATTTAACCACATATATCAAATTGTCCATGTACTACCTGCATATTTCATCTGCATGTATACAATTTTAAGTATGATTTAATAAAAATAAAATTTTAATGAAATTAGGATATTGCTGGACTCCATGCTCGTTTGGATTTCACACCCATTACTTGCCTTGATGAGTTTGAGTGAGCATCACATGCTTGAAACAAAGTTATTTACCTACAATTTTGAAAAGCAGCCAACAATTTTGTCAGGCCAATTTTTCTTTGTTTTTTTGTCTTCCAATACACACAAAGGAAATAAACATGTGAATAACAAAACATATGTAACTGCAATAATTTTCTGGGAGAAATACTTCATTTTCTGGAAAAAATTTCAGAGGTGCCAACACACACAGCCATGACTGTATAAATACAGATTTAGCACTATTTAATATGTGTCAACGCATTAAATTATTTTACATCTATCTATTAGTAATATTATATAAAATCTGTAATTTTCATGCATTCCTTTAATTTAAAGGAATATTCCCAGTGATTTCAACATCTTTTGGTTTCTTTATAGTTAAAACTTCGTATAAAAATAGCTTTTCTTGAGCAATAAAAGTTCTATTCATTTACCAACATTTTATGAGAAGCATGAATCTTGGCGGCCTGCCAGTCTCTGTGTTAGTGGGATTGTGACTTCTCAGAGTATTACTACATTCTCAAAGCAAATTGATAAGTGTCATCTGAATTCTCAAGGTCACAAGCAAGCTTTCAATGTTAATTGGTCCCTATGTTTTAACCAGATAAGTCATCATAACAACATGCAACCAGCTACGACTAACTAGTAGAGATGAGCGAATAGTATTCAATCGAATACTACTATTCGATCGAATACTTGTATTGGTCGAATACCACGCAGGAAAATTCCATTGAATTCAATTCAAAAACCTCATCGTCCTGCTACTTCCTGAACTTTGAGGATCCAATGTGTCGAACTTTGTTTTCCATGGAAACTGGAACAACATTCCCGTTTTTTTCCCGTAGACTATAATGGTATTCGATAGAATACTACTCGCTCATCTCTACTAACTAGGTTTTCAGCTGTACTGTAGTTAAAGCAGCCCTCCAGTCTAGAACTGACATTTCAGGCTGGTGAGTAGCCATGCCACCTCCCAAAGTTATACTTCATCCACAGTCATGTCCAAGGAAGCAGTTGGCATGATCCACCAAGGAATCATGACAACAAGCCAAAAGACTGCAGGACTGACTTTTCAGAAGACCCCAATGAATCTCCAGATTGGTGAAATTAGTAAGGGGACAATCAGACTACTGTTACAAACGTTCATTGTTCTTCAATCATATTTGTTTACATTTGTAACAAAAGAATAAGGCCTGTGTACGCAACGTTTCCTTCTATTAGAAAAGTGATCATAAATGCATGAATTACATGAAACTGGATGCAGTGCATCAGCATCCTGTCACAACATCCCGCTCCTGATTAGGCCTGAATGAATGGGCCTTAGCAGGAGGGTGACTTGAGCAGCAGACAGCGCGGCTGACTCAGCCACGGAATCCACGTGAAGATAGGGCAAGTCGCATATTTTTCCACTAGCTACAAAAACACGTGAGTGACTCCCATTGAAATGAATGGGAGGTGTTTTTGAAGACAAATTTTGAGGCAGATTCTGCATCAAAATCCACCTGCAAAAAATTCTGTCTGAACATACTCTTACGGTTACACAGGATTTGATAACATATCACAGAAGAACTTTCATTCCTTCTTAATGTATAGGAATTAGAGCCACAGACAATTTCTTTGTGGAGTCCATATGCCATATAGAGCCTTGATTTACAGCTCCCAGTATAAATATTAAGTCCTACGAAGTAATGAAAAATTTTGCCAATTGAATGGTTTATGTAAATTCACAATGGTTTTCCACTAGTAGCTGAACTACAATTGACCAATATAATGATATTACTGTAAATGATCCTGAGCGCTGGGGGACTCAGACATTTATTTTTATCAGAAATACATTGATTCAAAAACACATGCAGCTTTCATGCAAAAATGCACTGTGTGAACAGAGCCTGAGCGAGACCTTGCATGATGCTGATGATCAAGAATTCATATCTATTGCACATGTTGGCTACTCTTGCAGTCAAAGTTTAGACAAATGGTGCTTTCATCATTAATGACATTATGTTCATGGTGGTTGTTGCTAACCTAGTATTTGTAACAGAGACTGTGTTGCTTACACAATTCTGCAAAAGAGCAGGAAACTACTTGTGGTTGGAATTATTACAGTTAGAGGTAGATTAGATAGATTAGATTTCTATTGGCCAAACCTGATTTACCATGTGATTTATAAGGGACCTCCTGAGTCTCCCATGATGGTAGATGTTGGGGCGATAAGGACAAGGTGCTTAAATTTCAACTGGCTAGTGCTCAGTGAAATAAGCCACTGCCAGGAGTATCTAGCCATGGCTTTACTCCCATGCTTGTAGTTGGCCGAGATGCATAATACTCTTTCTCAATCATTTATGGTTTGGTGTATTTGTTCTTTAGATATTTATACTTTTACTTTCCATGGTTGTAAAAGTATAGAGGGGCGACTTATATTTTTTCTCTACTTTGTAATCACTGCTTTGGATCTAAAACTAAAAATGTGAATAATAAATGGTAAATTGATGTTTTTAAGCAGCAACAGTTATTTGCAACCCTGGTCAAGTCTTAACTAGTACATGTTGTAAACACTTTAATAGCGCCTTGAATTTTCCTAAATGTCCATCTAAATCTAATTAATCTAAACCGCTTCTGGCCCAAACTATAAATCTTTCTAGAGCCTGACCCAGAGATTTCATTCCAAGCAAAAAAATGAATAATAACAAACAGAATCAAAATCTACCTAAAAGTATATATGACTACTAATAGCCGTCCTCACAGTTGTCTCTTTATACCTTCAATCGATGTTCTTCAAACAGAAATCCAGGCCATCAGGAAATGTGCACACAAATGCAATTACTGTGGGCTTGAATGGCTGAGAGCTAATGTGTCTGCCACAGTCCTGAGCACAGAAGCATTATAACAGAATGGCATATGCTCAGTAACTGGTTTAAAAACAGTGATATTAAAAGGCAAAATGAAATATAGAACTGAGCTTCATATCAATATTGGAGAGCAGTGGTTCTTAACCTTGTTTGAGGTACTGAACCCACCAGTTTCATGTGCAATTCACCGAACCCTTCTTTAGTGATAAATCAAATATGATTTATTTCCAAGACATAGGTATATGGTTTTTACTGGTACACAAAATGAACCGTGCATAGGGCCTAGGGTTCGATCCAACCCTGGTTAAGAACCACTGTTGTAGAGTTTTATTCCTTGTATTTTGTATCTCACTCCTTTGTGATACACCGATCATTGAATTTAAAGAAGTATTACATTAGATCACCCCCTTTGTTTGAAACAAGCTTGTGTGTAGTTTAATGTAACTAAACAACTAACTGGCAGCTTTGCTGTAAAGTTAAAGAGGACCTTTCATCAGATTGGGCACAGGCAGTTCTATATACTGCTGGAAAGCTGATAGTGCGCTGAATTCAGCGCACTGTCAGCTTTCCCGATTTGTGTCCCGGGTAAAGCGCTATCGGTCCCGGTACCGTAACGCTTTACAGTCAGAAGGGCGTTTCTGACAGTTAGCCAGGGACACCCTTCTGCCCAGCAGCGCCTATCGCGCTGTACTGTGAGAGGGGGGAGGAACGCTCCCTCCCTCTGCTCACACAGCTCGTCCATAGACGAGTATTATCAGGAGGGGAGGGGGAGTTCCTCCCCGCTCACATTGTACAGCGCGATAGGCGCTGCTGGGCAGAAGGGCGTCCCTGGCTAACTGTCAGAAACGCCCTTCTGACTGTAAAGCGCTACGGTACCGGGAACGATAGCGCTTTACCCGGGGCACAGATCGGGAAAGCCGGCAGTGCGCACTGTCAGCTTTCCAGCAGTATATAGAACTGCCTGTGCCCAATCTGATGAAAGGTCCTCTCTAAGTGCTTCTTTCTGCAGCACTGATCTACTCTTTACTCCTCTGATGCAGGCTGTTCCAAGGTTGAACTCACAAAACAAATTTATCAAAGCCTAATTTGACTTAAATGACACTTAAATCTGCACTGATAGTTTTATCTCCTAGTCATACAAGAAAATACTGTATACATCAGAGACACAGAAAGGAGCCCAGTGCTCAGGATAGGAGCACATAACTTAACAATAAAGCTGTCAGTAAGCTAACCAATAACATTACTCTACACAATTCATATACAAATGGAGTGGACTTTTTTTTTGAGTGATTGATTAATACGCTCTTAACAGAAAATAAGTATACAGACTGTATCACAAAACAAACAGGATATAGACAGAATACAGCTACCAATAAACTCACAGAGCAGTAATGGGAAATTTCAAACTTTTTAATGAAACAATCCAAGAAACTAGACAAGATACCATACAAACTTATACAGCAAAATAAACTTTTTACAGTCTTCTGTAGTTAGTAGACCTTGGGGTCCATTATACATCACTTACAGTTATGGAGCGAATTGTTGATAAAACCACCGAATAGCATTTTCAACAGGGAATTGCTCTGTAACTATAAGTGCTATCATGAAGTTCTTGGTATCATTTTAAAGATGAGATTCTCATCTTTAAAATGAATCTTAAACAATTAGGATAGCCTTATCCAGTCCTGAGATATCAGCATTAGTATTAAGGATGTGCTACATCCTCGGCTACAGAAGTGCCATGCTGGGAGGACGTAGAGCTACATCCTCGGCAGGGAAAAGGTTAATATGTCCTCCTAATTCCCCACAAACTTTAATGTCCCCCTCACAGGATATTAGCCATCACTGCCCCCACACAATATGCTCCAAACAGAAAGGGGGAATAGTGAAGGGGCCACTGTATGGTCCATACAGTGGCCACTCCACTGGCTCCCCCATGTAGCCTGTGGCTTCCTGCTCTATCAGTAGAAGAACTAAGTTGGAAGCAACTTCTCCCTTGTTCTGTCTTGTATTTTTAACAACCAGACCAGCAGAACAAAAACGGTCTGCATCCATTTACCAATACCTGCTCCTGCTCATGACCTCCTCTTCCCTCTTCAGCCTTCAATGGGCCCTGTTGACCGCACATCATGCTGTGATGTCCTGCAATGGACCAGAAGAACAGAGACAAGGATGCAGGTTTGAATGCGCTCTCATCTGCATGAGAGCTGACAGTTTATTCCCTTATTAATATTCTGTCTCTCCAATGCTAAATTTTTATTGGATAGCTCCCCCAATCACAAAACTAAAGCTCATCCCTTTAAAGAGGACCTTTCATGAGTTTGGGCACAGGCAGTTCTATATACGCGCACTGTCGGCTTTTCCCATCTGTGCCCTGGGTAAAGAGCTATCGGTGCTGGTACCGTAGCTCTTTACAGTCAGAACAGCGTTCCTGACAGTCTGTCAGGAACGTCCTTCTCCACAGCAGCGCCTATCGCGCTGAACAGTGTGAGTGGGGAGGAACGCCCCCTCCCCTCCTGATAATACTCGTCTATGGGCGAGCACTGTGAGCAGAGGGAGGGGGCGTTCCTTCCCGCTCACACTGTACAGCACTATTGGCGCTGCTGTGGAGAAGGACGTTCCTGACAGACTGTCAGGAATGCCCTTCTGACTTTACAGAGCTACGGTACCGGGACCAATAGCTCTTTACCCGGGCCACAGATCAGACTGTGCTCAAATCCATGAAAGGTCCTCTTTAAGTGCTTAGTTAGCCAAGATGAGACTCTCTTTTCATTTTTAGTTTCTAAATACACATTTTCCTCCTAAATTTATTTTATACCCGCTTACATCCTGTTCTGTTATTGGGCAGTTAGAATACATCCACATGCGCAGTGAAAGTCTGCATTATAAATTGAAATGCTGTAGATTTTACATATAGACCACAATTGGGCATACCAAATTTGCTGAATAAAGGCCAGTTAAACATTTAATACAAATTAGATGATCGACTAGACTCAACAAAATTGTTGGTCTACACTACAACTTCAGTCACTTATAATTTAGGAGCTGCCACAATAATGTTAGTTGGGCAACATTCAAATGGATTCAATACAAAAGGGGCTCTATCACTGGGAAACGTCATTTTTAACTAATCACATGCTTGCATAGGCTTTAGAAATGCTACTTCACACTTACCTTTTGTATGTAGATTGCCTCAGTGGTTTCTGAATAAGTCCGTTTTTATTCATATGCTAATGAGCCTCCAGCCAGTTCAGGAAGTTCCCAGCAGCCTCCTCTCTCCCATTATCTTCTATGTGTGTGAAGCAAACAGGAAGCGAGTCATCAGCAGCAGCAAGAGCCGTCTCCCATAGAAGACAATAGGAGAGGTGTGCACCATCTATCGTGCACTAGTCTAATTAGCATATGAATATAAACGGACTTATTCAGAAACCAGTGAGGCAATCTACATACAAAAGGTAGGTGTGGAATAGCCTTTCTAAGGGCTATGCAAAGGTGTGATTAGTTAAAAATGACTTTTCCTAGTGATAGAGCCCCTTTAAGCCCTACTTCAAAGTTAACCTACGTTTGTTACTGTAATTTATGTATACTATTCATCTATAATGCCATCCTATATATTTATTCTTAATAATGGTTTAAGTAGCCCTTAGACATGCACAAAAAAAAGAAAAGACTGAACTTTCCAAACAAAGAATCAGTTGTCTTTTTGGAAATACCAAGAGGGTGAGCTGTACGAACACTGTTCCTTCTCAAATAGGCTGCATTTACACATAATAAAACGTCAACCCTGTAAACAAAGCATATGTTATTTTACTTATATGGGCTTTATGACTGACTAATCTCTTTACTGTAATAACTAGCATTACATTTCTCCCAAAAGTATGTACTGTATTATTAGTGCGGGAAGAAATCCAAATATTGGGTAATATTTCAATAAAAGATTCCATTGGTCTAAATAATATTTGTATTGTAGTGTCACTGTAAAATTCCAAAAATACAGCATTCACAGGATGCCTACAACAATAAGATCAAGGACAGAAGAAATCAACATAGCAGCTGTCTGTTCTTCGGTTTCATGACAAAAGGGAATCTGCAATATTTGACAGCTGTTCCTTCCTGTAGATCAGTTTGGGATTCTTCGTGATGAGTCAACCTAGGCAAGGGAAATTATTATTCCGAAAACCTCAGAACTGGCAGATTTGTGAGAGTACTGGACTTTTTAACCAGAGCTATGGAGTGTCTCCAGTGTCTACAGCTTCAAGAAGAGGTCCAAAGGAGTAAATCTCAACCAGAGGTAACACCACTCACAACACAAGAAGCTGATACTAACATAGGCGAAAAAAGAACATCTGCCACTTCTTACAAGTGAGAAGTAAGGCAAAAGTGGATCCAGTCCTGAAGTAATAGAGACACCACAGGCTTGATAGAGATTTCAGCCAATTGCATGGAGGTGAGGAGACCAGGTTCAGACGGTAGCAGCCAAGCTCCTCTAATTCAAGAAAAAAGCCTGAAACTTGAATGGTAATGCAAGAGACTACAAACAAAAGGTATTGATGCCACCCAAGTCAGAAGAGTTCAAAAATGATCCTCAGATGTCACTAGTCAAAATAAGAGCTGTCCAGAAAAATATAAAAGCTTGCTATAAGAACCCTCAACAATTGGCCAAGTAAAGGTAGCAAGCTTAAAGGGGTATTCCCATCATGCTTGTTCACCAACCTGTAGGCTGTGTGCTCTCTTGACTTCCTGGTTTTCTCGGCACATTGGTGGGCAAAGTTTCACTTGCTCTGCTATCTGCTATGTTTGCAGTCAGTAATGAAGGATTGGTTGCAAATAAATTACCACAGTATGAAGCTGATGTAGAGGCTGATGTAGCAGAGCTGGATTTGAGTCAGTTTGTAATACATACAAAGGTACCAGACTCCCTATCTCAGCCCTTATCAGCCAAATTCAATTAAACCGACTGATAAGTGGAAGAGCAGGAAATAAGAGCTCAGAAATCCCAGAGCTCTCACCTCTGACTCCCCTATCTGAAGAAGCTCCGTTGCCTGTCTGTGGCAGAGACATACACAGCTCAGAGCTGCTCCCAGCACTCAGCCCCTCCCTCCCCCCCTGAGAGCAGGCAGCTAGTCACTTGGGCACTGAGCAGATAAGCCTGTGGTCCAGGGCCTGTGGTCATAGAAACACATGTAAAAAATAAAGTGAATAAATTAAGATAGTGGCCAAACAAAGCAGTTTTGATAAAGCAATGTATTTAGAAAAAGGTCTTACTTCCACATAAGCTAGCAGTATAGATTGGATCCTTGTTATGGGACAATCAATGCCCTGGCCTTAAAGAGTAACTGAGTTTTCATGAAAAGTTGAAATATGTGCGGGGTCTCGCTGAGCAGTCTGTTCTATGACTGTATGAGCCTTTATACATGGTATATCAGTTTTTCTACTGCTAATAATCAAATAATGGCTGAAACACAGTTTACTTTTCTGTCTGAGGCTGTAGACATGTACAATAAGGATCAGTCTTCCCCCTCCCTTATCCATTGAAATTAATATTCTACCATACTGCCAGGAGTAACTATACAATTGCAAAAGAAAAAACAATCCGGTCTGTCAGCAACTTGTATGGATGAAAAATGTCATTTTATTGGAAAAAGCTGTATACCACGTATTGGTCCACACTGGGACCTTTCTCAAGTTCTCAAGGTCCCAGTGTGGACCGATACATGGTGTACTGCTTTTTCCAATAAAAGGAAATTTTCCAACCATACAAGTTGCTGACAGAACGGATTGTTTTTTTCTATTACAAACCCTTTTGCCTGGAGAGGGGTTTCTGCCGTGCAATTTGTGGGATAATCCCCACATTTGCTGGTGCTACTGCAATTATTTTTCTTTTTCTTTTTTCTTAATGTAGATTGTGAGCCCACATAGAGCTCACAATGTACATTTTTTTATTTTTCTTTGAAATATACAATTGCAAAGAAATGCCTACAAATGCCTATAGATGGCAAATACATGCAACCAAGCAGATAAAACACATGTAACAAAAAATCTAATATCCCATTTGTAACCACTCAAGCAGCCAGGAGTAGATACAATTACAGAGAAGACTTCATACATTGTAAGATTTGCAGATTCCTCAGTCTTTCACACAAGAGTTTGCAGGTATGTCTGTTCAGGCTGAGAGCATCTTTCGTCATTCATTGCGTGAAGAGGGAAAAAGATGGCCCCCTGCACTGAGATAAACAAGACAGAATGGAATCTATCTAGGGACAGACTTCCTTGCTAACAAGAAGGAAGACACCTACTTACAGCAACTTAAGGGCTAGTTCACACAGGGGCAATGAGGCAGATTTTGACAGCGGATTTCGCCTCATAATCTGCCTCCATACAATGGGGGTCTATAGAGACCGCTATTTCGTTTTTCTGCTAGGAGAAAAAAGAAGCGACATGACCTTTCTTCGTGTAGATTCCGCCTGAGGAAAGCAATAGAAGTGAATGGGAGGCAAAAAAACGCCTAGCGTTTTTTTTTACGGTCCATTCGTCTTTTCCTATAGAACTCTATGTAAACGTTTTATGACGGCCGTAAAAGACACACAAATTACACACAAATGACGCCTGGCGTTACTCTGTGTGAATGGAGCCTTAGAGAGTTTTTTCAGGTATAAAGCCACCATATTTCTAATTAAAGTGTATTACATTTTGTTCCAGATTCACATGTTCTATGCAATGAGATTAAGTTGTCTGAAAAGATAGTGACCATTTTTTTAGTAACCTAAAGTAAATGTGCAACATGTTATGTGTCTGCTAAATTATTATACACTATGAATAATACATAACATGTAGTCATTTTATTTTGAAGTCAGGGCTATATTTGACACCTTTCTCTCAACTCCAATTCCACCTAAAACTGAACCCAACTACAAACTCTGATTTTAACATGCAAACAATATAAAGGTTTAGGTCTGCAACATCCTAGGCAGTCTTCTATATGTCAGATTTCCAAAATCATTACTAATTCTCTTTAATATGCACATTGAAATTGAAAATTCAGGTCACTGTAGGAATTCTAGCTGATACAGACTGCTAGATTTTGCAAATAGAGGTTAATCTAGACAAATAGGTGTTGGGTTAAAGGAACCCTCCTGACATCTGACCATGCACAATTTGTGACTGGTGAGAACTAAGTTAATGTCCTGTTGTAGAGGAATTCAATCTGTCTTCATAACAGTGGTTTATGGCTTATTTTCATTCCTTCCTCTTCATATCTGGAAACAGAGCTGTCTCTGTATCCATGCCAATCAATGAGCTAGTAGCCACAGAGCCGAATATAAACACATACATTCATAAGACATGTAGGAAAAGGAATGCTGCTCTAGTACAGCTTGTTTTCTTAGTCCGATCCACTGAGTAGACCTTATCTAATAGTGGGTAACATCTCTGAGTGAAGGGGGAGATCTCAAAGTATCACCAGATTTATAACAGAGCACGTACAGCATATTCCGAGGACGTCATACCATAATAGTGCCCCATTAAGGTTCTATAGGCCCCTAACCACCAACAGGTCGTTAGATACAGTGATTAACTTTTCCACAACTACTTCAGAATTAGCAAACCATAAAGTCATATTGAACTTGTGACCTACGATATGGGTAGCTCACATGGTTCATTGCCATCGTGGCAATTGGCAACATTATATTTAAGGTAATTAACTGCAGAATCATGAAGCCATTGGCCAAGGAGTTTGACTGCATGTGGCAGCCAGACCATCTGGTTATACCCTAAAACAGTGGTATACAACATACAGTTAGCTGAGCTTACAAATTTTGCACATCTGAAAAAGAAAGGCCTTGCTAAGTCAAAATCAGCCACCCTGTTTAGTGTCATGACCTACAGGCTAAACATCTGGTCGAAGAGACTCAAAATGTTTCCTGTAAAAATAACTTGTACAGTTTGTGCTAATGCAGAATGGATAACATAAAATGAAAGTCACATACAGAATGAAATAAAATCAAGCAATTTGCAAGTGAAAAGGACAGCGTTATATTTAAGTTAAAGGGATAATTTTTTTAAATTCAACTTAGTTAAAGGGATTTTCAACCAGAATTCAGGCACATACATAATGGTAAATACATATACTGTACACATATATATATATATATATATATATATATATATATATATATATATATATATATATATATATATATATATAGCCAGGGTCTGGGGTTGCAAGGTGGGGTGGCATAGACACCAAAAGTCCAGATTCTTTAGTCCAAATCAAAGGGAGAGTTTATTTTCACTCAAAAAGGCAGTACAGCAACAAAAGGAAAGAATTCAAAAATAAATACCTGCCCGGCTAGGCTCTAACTAAACATAGAATAGGTTACCTAGAATCACAGAAATCAAAATCCAGTAGAATAATTCAGGACACAGCTCCAAAAATATGACCTCTCTGTTGGCTCTACAGCCAAGCTCTGCCCCCAGTCTGCTGCTGGAGCTGACTTCTTAAGCCTCCCTGGATGAGCAGACTCTCTGCAGCTAAGTCGCTGCTGGAACATCCCCAAAGTGTGGACTGGAGGGAGGTGGAATGACAGGTCCCACTAACAACCTACCTGTCATTCCTAAAAATTCAGCCCAGTAACTGGAACTCTGAAATAACCCTCAGCAGACAATAGTTATCTGCTGAGAAAAGTTCTTTCTGGAGTTTTCTCATCTCACCCACCTTAGTAGTCTGGGTGAGATGTACACCCCCTCCATTACCTGACCAGCCATCGGCTTACAATATATATATATATATATATATATATATATATATATATATATATATATATTATATAGGGAGAGAGAGATTGAGAAGGCAGAGTGCTGGAGTTACGGTATATATCCCCCAGGTTTCTGACATGTGTGTGGTCCAGTGAAGGTCTTGTATAAGCTGCAACCCAGGTGTGGGTCCTGGGCTCGTTAATGGCCCATAAAAGGCTGCAGAGCCTGCACTTCAGAGCAGATTCTGGGAGTGAGTGGAGGCACCTGGGTCTGTCATGGACAGCTGAGTTGTGGTTAGAACAAACTTGGACTTATTGTGCTTTATTTGATCTAGTGGCCAGAACTAAGCCACACATACAGTTATGCTATTTATTAGTTACAGTATTAGTTAGAGCTCGGACGAGCAGGAGTTTAGTTTTGCCTTTTTACCTAAAATTAAGGCTGTATTTTATTTTGTTCATTTTTGTACCTGGCGTGCAGATTTATTTATTTTGCCGTTTTTTGTTTTTTTTTACTAAATAAACCTATTTGCACCACATTTTGTATCCCCGTTTCTGACTGGTTGTGTCCGCACCATTGTTGCTACTGAGCTACCTTCCCCACAAAATATATGTATAATTAAAACTTTGGGGTTATCTTAGCTCACAGGATCGCCATCTCTTCATCACAGCAGAAACCTTCAATAAATTCTCAAAATTGGATTCAATTCAAAACTAACCTCAGTCAGCTTTATTCTTCTGTTTACACAGCATGTACATCCAGGGGTGAACCTGCTCCTTTCGCCGCCCGAGCGAAGTACAGAAAGCCGCCCCCCCCTGCCGGGAGGAGGGGGCGGAGCGGGGGCGTGTCTTAGCGGAGAGGGTGTGGTACCTCGAAAGGGGGCGGGGCTTAGCGCCGTTCGCAGGCAGAGAGCAGGCCCGGAGACTGCCTGCGCTCTGCCTGAGCGTGAGGGGAGGCTGCTGGAGCAGCGCTGCTCCAGTGGCCTCCCAAAACCACCGCTCCATGCTAAGCCAGTCCAGGACAGCTTGTCCTGGACTGGCTTAGGTTAGCAAAAATGCCGCCCTCCCTGAGGCCCTGGCATAGTGCCGCCTGAAGCGCTCGCTTCAGATCGCCTCATGGGAAGTGCGGCACTGTGTACATCACAGTACATAAATAAACCCTCAACATTTTGGCTACTAACACATTCAGTGTCCCTCACTAGGAGACCCTGGGCCTACTACCCAGTATCTCTACAGAGGTTTGTACCCACTCACGCAGTTCTAGCTCCCACAGGCCCTTGAAAAGACACTACACATATAAATGCACATTCTTCAGTCTTTCTCTCTATTTTTTAAAAAAACTCTTAGGCCCCATGTAGTGTTAATGCCACAATGTTTCACATTAACTGCAAAGTGGGTGGGATTCTGGCTAATTCCATCCACAATAATCAAAAATAATCAGCTGATTCTGAAAAGAGAGCTCGGCAGATGGACTGGACTGTGCAGGGAGGACATTGGAGCAGTAGGGAAAGGGAAGTATGTTTTTTTTTTTTTTCCCCTGCCTATAAAAATATTTTTTCCCTGGACAACCTCTAAAGTTTACAATGTGTTCTAAAGCATGAAGACCAAGTAATTCAATGAAATGGAAAATTCTAAGGCTCATATTGTACAACTATTTCATGTGAACTATAACTAAAATTGTGTTCTGGGTAAAATATGTTTATTTCAAAAATTACATTATCTATTCTCAGAAAATACTATGTTATACAACAAACTACAGACTTTAATCATTTGACACAGTTGTCATAAAGGCTGACATAAAATGGTGATCAAAAACTAAGTAAAGCAACAATAAAATAAGGCTATGTTCAACTCTGTGTTGGAATCTCCGTTAGTGACTCCATGGCAGTGTTCACAAAAAATTGGTGGAGGAAAAAGTCCTGCACATAGGACTTTTATTCATGACCATTTTTGACACATTCCAGAGGGGGTTAAATCTGTCGCATGGATTTATGTCCTTCTACAAGAGTTAGGCATCACATCACTATGCAAAGAGACGATAAAAATCAGAGGGCCATCCTTTGAACAGATAATTTGTTTTTTTAACTTATCTATTTATTTGTGTGTTTCCATCACCTGTTGCACTGAACACTTTATTTCTGTGTCCTTTTTTGTATAAATACCATGCCTGATGGAGACCTGAGTAGTCTCAAAATCTTGCAATTTGTCATCATGTTTGTTAGCCATTAAAAAGGCATCAACTACTGAAGAATCTCAATCTTTATATTTCATATCCACTGTCTAATACAGTACAAAGATATAACAGTTATCTGGTAAATCTCTAAAATTACTTGGTAAATCCTACTACTAGAAAATCCTACAGCAACTGAAGACACACGTTTCATCCACAAGCAGAAAATGAGTTAAATGGCTGAACATTAGTGAAGACAGATTTGGGTTGGTGGAGCTTAATGGTCACCCTGAGCTGGCTTTGGACAGTCTGATGACATAGACAATTAGTGGGATTAGCACCTTTCACTTTGTCGTGTGACTGGCAAACATTACAACAGGATACTACACAGCATCTATCTTAAATATCATCTAGCTAAATAAACAGCACCACACAGAGCAGAACTTAAGGTATCTTACCCGCACACCTTGATCCATAGTAAGGCAGAGCACTTGCCAAGGCGCTGTGTACCTGAACATTGTTTGCAATGTTCAGTTATAGTGGAAGACACTTGAAGATCCAAGTACCAAGCACTGGTCAGGACTATTTCTTCCAGAAGCACATCCCCTCAGATGAAGATATCTTGACACAGCCAGTTGCAAGAGTGATGCCGTCCAATAAAGCTAAAAAGAAGTTTACAGCCTACTGGAAGCAAACTGTGATATGTATTGAAGCAAGGGTGATACTGTGAAAGTAATGCAGGATAAGAAGCTTTCTCTCAGGAGGAGCTTAGATCAAACTCAATTACCATAACCCCTTGAACCTGCCCGCCTCTCCTACAAGCTCTAATTCTCACAAGTAATGCTAATGCACAGGCCTTTGTTTCCTGATGTTCAAGTAGTTATCCAATTCACCACCATAAGTGCCATATATACGGCTTTACGATAGATATAGATAGATAGATAGATAGATAGATAGATAGATAGATAGATAGATAGATAGATACTGTAAATGGATGGAGAGATAGATGATTAATAATTTGTTACCATAGATAGGTACTATAAATGAATGAATTGTTGGATGGATGGATGGATGGATGGATGGATTGATAGATGGATGGATAGATGTTAAACACCTATATAAATGGATTCTTTATATAGATGGATAAACTGGAAAAACTATGAGCATGATAAGATGTTTCTCATGAAAAGCTCACTCAAATACAGTAAACCACAGTTAGAGTAAGGTATGTAATAAACATGTATATTATATGTATATAACATTCTAATCCCAATGCTCTTCATAAATACAAATGTTTATTTTGGGGTTCTGGCATAAATAGTTATGTTGAGGTGAATTCATAGCTTGACCACATCTTGAAAGCATGTATGCAGTGCTTTAAATCATTTGTATACAGTCCATGGAAGTTGAGTGCATTATTTATTGTTTTCTTTGAAATAATTGTACCTCTTGATTGGCTTTACCCATCATGAGATGTTTCTTGTGTGGCACCTTAGTAATGAGACATCTTTTTATAGGCCACCAGTTGAATCATCTCATATTACTTGTCAGTAAGTTGCTATATTGCTTTCTAACTACAGATGGATTTCAGCCAGTGCCAGGACTTTCCATGGCTTTTTGCAACTCTCTTTCTTCATGTATTTAAAGGGATCCTATCATTTAAACCGAATTTTTTCTGCTTATCAAGTAAGAATAGCCTTAAGAAAGGCTATTTGTCTCGTACCTTTAGATGTCTTCTCCGTGCTGCCGTTCCGTAGAAATCCTGTTTTCCGGCGTTATGCAAATGAGATCTCTTGCAGCACTGGGGACGTCCCCAATGCTGCGAGAGAACTCTCCAGAGCCGCCTCCATCTTCTTCTGGAATGCCTTCTCCTTGTGTCTTCTTCCGGCGGTGGCTTCAAACTTCTAGGCCTCTGGCCTAGGGTAAAGCCAACTGTGCATGCCCGCCGGCCACAAGAAAATGGCCGTTTGCACAGTAATTAAGTGGCCATTTTCTTGTGGCCTGTGGGCATGCGCAGTCAGTTCTGCCCGACGCCTACAAGTTTGACTACCTGCACCGGAAGAAGACACGTGAAGAGGACGTTCCTGAAGAAGATTGAGGCGGCACTGCAGAGTTCTCTCGCAGCACAGGGGACGGCCCCAGTGCTGTTTGAGTGCTGCGGACCGCCCCCAGTGCTGTGAGAGAACTCATTTGCATACCAGCGAAAACCAGGATTTCTATGGAATTGCAGCACAGAGAAGACAATGTAAAGGTAGGAGACGAATAGCCTTTCTTAAGGCTATTCCTACATGATAAGCAGAAAAAAAAAATCTGTTTAAATTATATGAGCTCTTTAATACTTCCCTACATCTATATTTCATGTCAACATAAAATATATTTACTTAAAAAATTGGAGATGTGTTCAATAGTTATGTCACCCACTGTATTATACAGTATATAGAGACATTTCCTGCTTTAAACGTGTTGCAATAGTCAACTTTCTAACATAGTCTTCGTTTAAAGATCATTAGAAATTCATGTATACCTGTCTTCAGTCGACACAAATGCGCATAGCATTCAAAGTTCACCCTTTTGAACTTTAGCACATTGGTCACTGCACTTATCAGTCACATACATATAATGTAAGGTTGAGCAGAATTACTCAGGGATGATAGAATCTATTGACTACTTTACTGTACATCTGACAGTCTGGATAATAATTTAGCGCATTTTTTAAAGTACAATAGCAAAGCTCAATGATTTGGCTCCACAAGAAAATACTGATAAATACAACAATACAGTAGTTATTATGCCACAATACCCCAAAAATGTTTTCAGAGCAGGACGCTTATTTTGTTTATATATACGCTATGTCCATTTGTTGTGAATTAACTAAATGAACTGAATGGTTATAAGAACAAAATTGGAATAAGCTTTTTAAATGAAATATTATCTAAATATAACAAACGTATTAGTGCTAGCTAGTAAAAATATACTGAACTGAAAAATACTGAGTACGAACTATGAAAGGGGAAAGCAAGGATTCTAAAAGTACCAGTGCAATGTTCTGAAACTTGCTTCGGAGTACATTAGCAAAACCTGTATTCCCCTATTCACTCAGACACAACAGGCACCAATTTCACCATTGTTAGTATTGTTTACAAGTTTCGATTGAAAGTGCTAACAAGTGCTAAGAAAGTCCAAGAGAGTCCTCAATGTTAAGCAGAGAAATTTCACTGATATGTAAGCTTCTGTAATTCACCATGTTACTGATATTCAGAAAGCATATTATTGATGTACAATGATGCATATTTATTCCAGATTAAACCCTAGTTCAGAAATTGAGATAAAAGTTTAATAGTACAATGGGCAAGTGCTGGGACCAGAAACGATAACCTGACTGGAGTCTCCTTTTTCTTTACTGTAAACTTCAGAATTGTATTTCCCCACTATCTACTCCACTGTTCATGTGCAGGATCCAATATGGTATCCTAAACTCTCTGGCGTCTGGGACTCTCTTGGCCCCTTCTGAGTCTTCTTTCCTGAACTGCAGGGAACATCCTCTTCTTAAGTGCACCAACAACTACCATAAGTACACACCAAAAGCCTTTTATTTTTTAAGCTTTCACAGCTCCACTTATTTCGGGCTCCTGCACTTATCAGACCAACTGTGACAGCAGTATCATTGCCCTTCAGTATATCAAGGGTTTGCACCCTATACTATAAGAGAGGCGCTTGTTATGTACTATGCTGTATGCCTGTCTATTAAGACTGACAAAAGCAATACTCAAGGGAGAATGGTTATGCCACAAAGCATATTTATTTTCTATCCAGGAATGGAGTAAGGGCCTATCAGTGGTGGTCTGAGTGCTGTACTTCAGCTATCTCTAGCACTTCCATTGAAGTGAATGAAAACAGGGGAGCTTGTGTACAGCAGAGGTAAATCTACGTTCAGCTCTGCAGCATTCAGGGCCGTGCACACGGAGTTTACGCGAGCGCATTTAAGCATAATACAGGTGTAGAGAATACACGTGTTAAAATAACACTCCCATTGACTTCAATGAAATCTTTCACATGTGTAAAAAAAACGCGCCAAAAACCGTGTCGTGTTTTTTGCCGCGTTTTTTTTTACACATGTAAAAAATTTCATTGAAGTCAATGGGAGTGTTATTTTAACACGTGTATTCTATACACCTGTATTATGCTAAAATGCGCTTGCGTTAACTCCGTGTGCACAGGCCCTCACAGTGAGCATAATCCCCCCCCCCCCATTCTTAGGATCAGCCGTCAGACCCCCACCAATCAGCTATTTAATGAGGAGAAATATGCTTTGTGGCACAACCCCTTTAACAGATATAACTATAATCACACAATTTCACCTTTGCCCAATTTCTCAAAGACAATGAAAAGAAAAGGTATGTAGGATATATGTTTAATACAAACCAAAAATCATAAACATTTCAGTCACATGAGTAAAAAAGTATACAACCTTTGTCTAATATTTGTCCTTTGGGCTGATTTCAGTGTTATCAAGCGTGTCGGAACAAGTTGATTCAGAACTACATACAGCCCTTTTACAGGGTCCGAAAATTGGGAGAATGAGCATTCGCCAAAACAGGACATATTCCAAAGAATGCCTCGGGTAAACAGGTCAGCGATCTTCTGCTAACCATATAAATACTTGTTAGGTGACTGATCACATCTTCCATGGCCGCCTAAAAATAACTGCTGTCTTCAGTACATCTTCTTGTGTAAACTGTATGGAAACTGTATGGAGATGAGCAACTGTTTTAAAGAGGACCTGAATTCAGCACACTATCGGCTTTCCCATTCTATGCCCCTGCTGAAGAGCTATCTGTGCCAGTACCGTAGCTCTTCAGAGTCAGAATGGCATTTCTGATAGTCAGTCAGGAACGCCCTTCCTCGCAGTAGCGTCTATTGCGCTGTACTGTGACAGGGGGCGTTCCTTACCGACCAGCCATGATGCTGAGCGGTGAGGAATGCCCTCCCAGTACTCGACTATGGGCTCTACTGTCAGGACTAGGAGAGGCGTTCCTCACTGTTCAGCGTCATGGCTGGTCAGTAAGGAACGCCCCCTGTCACAGTACAGCGCAATAGACATTACTGACACTGAAGAGTTAAGGTAACGGCACTGATATCTCTTCAGTGCGGCACAGAACGGGAATGGTTAGGCCTAGTTCACACGGGCACGGAATAGCGTATTTTTGTCCTGATTTTGACACGGGAAGCTGAAGAAAGGGCATGATGCCGCTCACGGAAAAAAGATTGTTAGCGGTCTCCATAGACCACTATTGTGAGGGGGTGGATTATGATGTGAATTCCGCAACAAAATCTGCCCCCCTCTGTCCCCATGCGAACGAGCCCTTATGGGTCTTAAAACAGTCCGTAATGGAGTTAAAGAGTCTGTCAGATGTTACTATAAGGAGGAGCTACTGGTGACAGATCTGAAAATAATAGCTAATAAAGGACCATCTCATTTCGGTTCATGTAACTCTTCACTATCACAGTGCTCTCCTTTGTTTAACTGACTTCTGACCTGTTTAATGTTATATAGCTGTTCCCCTCTCTGGGCAGATGCCATGCATGTTTTTGTTTGGAGGCTTGTGTACCACTAACCTCTGACATGACGGAAAATCACCGGCTATTGTGCTGAATGGCTCTTGACTTTGCACCCTTCTCACTAACAAGTGTGGGAAGTCACTAAGGGATATATTTTACTAGCAGCTGTATACAAGTGGCAGCCTTAAAACTAACATTCCTTGGAAAGAATGCTTGGGGTCATGAAGGGCAGGTTCATATGTTGAAAGGAGTCGAGATTCCTTGTTCATTTCCTCCAATGAAAACATCAATAACATTTTCCATGATAATACTGACCTTCTTCATTCATGTAATAATGATGGGGAGTTTGATGTGACCTGGGAGACCTCAGAGAAGGGAGGACGTGTTACACTCATATAAAAGTATTGGGGGATTTCAAAGTCTTATTCCAACCCAAAATCACAGTGTCAGATTTCATCTGAGCCTTGTCTATGTCATCAAGAAAGACAAACATCTGTTCCAACACTTGGATACATGGACTAGTGCTCAAATATAGGTTTAGATCAGCTAATACTAGGAAAGGCTGGTTTATAAATCCTGTCTATTTTTACATGTTTTCTTAGTTTTTTCTTTATATCCCCAACATCTGCTGTTAATGGGAGAGTCTTGAACCCCCATACTCATTAAATGGCTGCCCAGTCATGTCAAAATAGGTGAGTTTTGGTGAAAAGTATCTAATGTAATTAATCATGCAAATGTTGATGGGAGAGAATCTGGTGCTTGCCTGTCAATCCCCTCACAACAGGCAAGCAACTAAGGAGCATTATACTAAGAGGGCCTAATAACTTCCTTAAGAGTCCCCCAAACATAACTTTACTAGGGGTTCCAGGAATGCTATGGCTGCCTCTGCTCAAAAAGTTAATTTTTTTACTAAAACTATACAAAATGTGAAAGAAATACACAAGTCATGCATGTTATAATCCTAGTTCAAAGGACTATTTAATGCTATAGCTTATATACTTAGCTTTCATGAAACAAATATTTTTTGCCATTTTGGCATAGGATAAAACCCTTAACGTGTCATGTGACTTACAGATTTACTTAGGATTTAGTTCCTTAACATTCCCAACATTGTCTCCAGCTATGCCAGTAGAGATTAAAGAAAAGAGATGATACAGCAAATAACTCAATATTTTTTTTCTAATATGTGCTTAGAAAATAGAAGCAATGGAACGTTCCTGAAACAGCAGTGTTTTCAGGTGCCCATGTTTGTAAACTAAGAAGTAATGCATAAGAAATGGTGTAACAACCCATAGAAGGTCTATGACCATGCAGAGCATCCTGGCTTGCTATCTACTTCCCCTATGCTTCATCCCAGATAACTTTTTTACTATGCAATGTGTCAGCATTCCCAGTGCAAAAGGTTTAAACCAGAGGTTCCCAAACTTATTTTGTCTACCGCCCACTTCGAGAATCAATTATTTTCTAGCGCCCCCCCAAATTTTTTTACTTTACTACATCTTAAGAATCACAATCGCAGTCATTATGTTAATAATTAAATTATGTGTGTCATGTGAAAATAAGACTTTCTGATGAGGGTAATGTAAAACACCATTTTGTAATATTAGGAAAACTTTTATTCATGTTATTAAAACAAACATTTTAATTTTAAAACTAATCTAATGTGAAGGATGAATTTGATGATTTTTAACAAGTTTGTTAATATCAGGCTCGAATTTACTCAAAAACAGCCGTATTACTCAAAGTCACCGCATTCGGTAATCTGCAACCGATTTTCTCTTTTTAGTTAGCAATGTTGCCACAGCACTAAATCCACGTTCACACAAATACGATGATGGGAATGCTATCAAAAATCGTTGAACGATGGACCACAATCCAGGGTACAATTGCGGGATTGGCTTTTGTAGCCAAAATTCTTGGTATCCATTTTTGAATTTTATTTTTATTTCCTCGTTCGTTATCAGTTCTATGAGTTCTTCTTCCAGCTGGGGTGATCCTGCTGTGTTCATATTTGAAAAAGGATCCAACACCCAGTCCGGTATTTCCAATTTTAAAATGTCCTGGAATCGTTCTGCGAAATCGAATGACATGACTGGCTGTGACATGATGGCGCGTGCGCTTTTATATGAGGCAGCGGGCGGGCCTAGTACTTTCGAGAATGGACTAGAAACTTCTCGCTTCGCATTGGAGCTTACCGCCATCTATGGTACAGTTTGACAACTTTTGGACAGGAAATAGTTACTGTCTAGTCCCCTAGATGGCGTTACACGAGGAAACGCGCGTTAAGCGTAAAGGAGCGTTAAAGTTTGTGTTAAAAGCAAAAAAACTATTTTAAAGGGGTAGCCTCATGAAGCTTGATCTGCCTTCTAAGCTGCCTAAAAATCTTCTTTCTTCCTGTTTGCTCGCGTCAGTTAGCCCCGCCCCCAAATTAGTGTGTAGCTCCGCCCACCACATAGCGTGATCCTATGGGATGACTGAAGGGCCTGTGATGTCATCAAAAGGTCCTGTAGACTTGGATTTACCTTGTACGGAGTTTCCTAAAGGACCTGGCTCCTCTGCCCACTAGCAGCCTGCCCTATATAATAAAGCTTTATCCTAGTGAACAGAGAGACCAGGTCCTTTAGCCCAGTAGGATTTAGACTGCTTTATATAAGAAAGCAGCACTTATTCCACCCCCCACCCCCCCCACCCCATCTCACAGCAAGGAGCTAGGTGATGTGTATGTGATGTGTATGTGTAGTGCAGACACAGGCTGGCTCCGTACACTCAGCCCCCCCCCCCCTCTCTCCCCCCACACAGCAGGGAGCTAGGTGATGTGTATGTGATGTGTATGTGTGGTGCAGACACAGGCTGGCTCCGTACACACAGCAGGGAGCTACGTCATGTGGCTCCCTCAGCAATGAGCAAGGGGCCAGGTGCTAGTGTCCATAATGAAGTGAATAAAGTAAGATGGGGGATAAACGAAGCAGTTTTGCTGAAGCAATGTATTTAGGAAAAGTCTTACATCCACATTAACAAGCAGTATAGATAGAATCATTGTTATGATACCACCCCTTTAAATTAGCCATCGCCCCCCTAAACGGCTTCAACGCCCCCCAATCTTCTCTGTGCCCTTTACTGCCCCCCTATAGGCCTCCAGCGCCCACAAGGGGGCGTTATCGCCCACTTTGAGAAAGACTGGTTTAAACCCATAATGTTCTGGTTAGTTGAACCACTAAGCTCAATTTACATAAGGTTCAGCAAAAACATTTTGTTGAGAAAAAAACACTTAAAGGGGCATTCACACTATGGTCGCTGTCCGCCCAGGGGTTTCTGTCCTAAACCCCAGGTAAACTGGACAGGGGACGGCTTGCTGGCGGTCAGCTTTAAAACCCATTCATTTGAATTTGTTTTTAAAGGTGACCGCCGGTGTTCGTATGCTGCCTTTTAACCTGGAAACAGTTTTTTGCACAGACACAAAGTCATGCATGTACGACTTTGTGTCCATGTAAAAAAAACAAACAAAAAAAAAAAACGATTTCCAGGCGGAGAGGCTGCATATGGACACCAGCTGGTACCTTTAAAAACACATTCAAATGAATGGGTTTTAAAGTTGACCGCTGGCAAGCTGTCCCCTGTCCAGTTTGCCTGGGGTTTAGGATGGAAACCCCTGGGCGGACAACGGCGGTAGTGTGAACGCCTCTTATTTGAGGGCAAATAAAGATAGTACCAAACCAATACATTGTTTCCAGTATCTACGTTTGCAGTGTTGGAAGACGTGTCATTCACTGTGACATTTTGAAAGATTTGCTTGATGTCAGTGAATGGAAACATTTTTGTTTGCATCAAGTCGCTGAAAACCCACCCTGACCTAATCCTATAGTCACACAGCTGATTTTGAGGTACTACCTCATAGCCACAGTAGGATATATATTTGTGTTGCTCCTGAAATGGCTTCCAGGCACTATGATGCAATGTGTCACTAGAAAGTGACCTACTTTTTAAGCAAGATTTATGTTAAACATACTTTTACAGAATTTTTGGTGAGATTTTGAATTTTTTTTCCCATGTTATTATCTGTATTAAAAAAAAAAAAAAAAAAACATAAAAACACCTATATTATATATATATGCACACAGTACACACATATATATATATATATATATATACATATGTAATATATATATATATATATATATATATATATATATATATATAAAAATATGTAATATATATATATATATATATATATAAATATGTAATATGTAATATATATATATATATATATATATATATATATATATATATATATATATATATATATATATATCCTGTAGTTCTGACTTTGTCCACTAGGCCATATAATAGGGTCTTCTCCAGACCATTGTGCCTATGGTCCTTGGTTCTATTATAGGAAATAGAAGTCACAGAATGTTTTAGGCTTAGTGGCAAAAGTTGGAATTGCAAGAATTTTAGGATTTTTCTAAATATAGATATTAATTTGATAAATTTAAAACAATATCACCAAAAATTCTTAAAAAATATGTGCATAAACATATGTGTATGTGTATAAACATAAATCATAATTTAAACAATAAGTAATATCCTGGCAGCGCATTCCTTTAAACTTGCCATCCTCATTAGATTTTAGACTGCCTTTGATCATCTTAAACAAAAGTTCATTGATAGTTTGTACAGATGACTGTTTCATACACACAAATAACAAAGAACATTCCAAATAACGTCCCAATTCACCTCAACACACGCGGTTTCTGAACACCAAATGTTTTGAAAAATACATGCCTAAGAAACACAAAATACCCACAGGCCTCAGTCTAGACCATACACAACCCATCACAGCCGACAGACAGCTGAAAAACATCCAACATAACTGATTTTGACTGTGGTCAACTTTAGTTGATGGTCATTTGTACGCGACAACTTTCATAAATTTGTTCAAGAATGTTTAAAATCTGCAGCTAGAACAGTCTAATGTCTGTTGTGTATGGGTATTAGTCTGCTAATTTGATCATAAGACTTGATATATTCATGCAGGGGCGTAATGATCTCGGTCACAAGGGGTACGACTTTTGAGGGCTACTATGGAACAATTTACTGTGTGGGACCACTGTGGGTAGTATATTATACTGTGTGGGGTCATTTTTTTTAGCAAAATATACCATAAGGGCCACTGTGGAGCATATTATCCTGTGTTGGGCCACTGTGAAGCATATCATACTTTGTGGGGCTACAGTGGAGCATTATACTGTGTGGGGGCCATTGTAGAGCATATTGTACTGTGCAGGGGACATTGTGGAAAATATTATATTATGTGGGGCACCACTGTCCCTTCAAACAGCTGAGCAGCAGGGACCCTGTGTGATGGACCCCCACTGATCTCTTGCACTGTTAGGACCCCTGCAGATCAGCTGTTTCCCGTTGCACGCAGCTCTCAGTATTATTTACATGCTGGGTGCTGTGGTGCTCACTCACCATATTTTTGGTAACGGCAGTCATGGGCACTATAGCTATATCCCTTTCAAGTATCTGAGATACTGCTGCAGTACCCATAATCGTCGTTATCAAGAATACACTGTAGGGGAACGTGGTGATAGTTTGCACCAGAGCCCACAAGACATTAGATACACCACTGAATTCATGAATATAATGACCTTAGAGTACCTAATGCTATGATGGTAAATTTATTGGAGGTAGTTTGTTTTCTAAAGATCATTAAAGTAGGCTATATAGTACTCATTATCAGTGGGATTCTATCAAATGAAAAACAGTAGCAGCCAGGAACAGAAGTTCAAAGTGTTAATGCAGACAGACAATGTACCTTGGCTTTGTCTTGAAGGATACGCCATTGTAACTGTGGTGTACACTTGGGAACAACTCCAGGAGAGTGTCTGTGAAATTGCTTGGTGATGATGATAGAATAGTGATGTGGTAACATCTAGTATAATTAGATAAACGTGTTAACACTATCTTCAATATCCTCAATAGTCAGAATGATAAGTGGAGCTTTGAAACCAAAGGAACTTGATAACATTCCTGTGTGCATAAAAAATGTCCTTGATGGAGTGTCCTGGATATAGTCACTCTAGAGATGTTGACACACTTTTATGTCATTCAGCGAGCTTCTGAAACAAGAAGTGCTATATGTATTAATGAAGCTGCTTCAACTCATTTCAGAATATAAAGTAGATGGAAGAGATAGAAAATTATTCAATTTCTGTTATTTTATGTTAATAGATATAGTTTATAATGCACTCCATAAGTGTTGATTTATAGTATTATATATTATAGACACAACTTAATGTCTACTAGACAAAAAAAAAATACAACGGATGATATAGATTTCAGTGGTGGTTGGATTTATGGAAACCACTGAAAGAGGACCTTTCATGGTTTGGGGCACAGTCAGTTCTATATACTGCTGGAAAGCCGACAGTACGCTGAATTCAGTGCACTGTCGGCTTTCCCAATCTGTGCCCGGTGTAAAGAGCTATCGGTCCCGGTACTGTAGCGCTTTACAGTCTGTCAGGTACGTCCTTCTCCATAGCAGCGCCTATCGCGCTGTACAGTATGAGCGGGGAGGAACGCCCCCCTCTCTGCTCACAGTGCTCGTCCATAGACGAGTATTATCAGGAGGGGAGGGGGGCGTTTCTCCCCGCTCACACTGTACAGTGTGATAGACGCTGCTGTGGAGAAGGACGTACCTGACAGACTGTAAAGCGCTACAGTACCGGGACCGATAGCTCTTTACCCGGGGCACAGATTGGGAAAGCCGACAGTGCACTGAATTCAGCGTACTGTCGGCTTTCCAGCAGTATATAGAACTGCCGGAGCCCCAAACCATGAAAGGTCCGCTTGAACTACACTTTTTCCATAACTCCCATACACTGTTTCTGCATCTCACAAGTTATAGACACAGTACAGCTCACTTTTCTATGCTGTTCTTGTAACTCCCCTTCACTTCTATAGGAGTTACTGAAACACCGTAGTTCAGTGAGAGTGGCTTTTTCCATAAACCTGACTACTGCTGACAGCCTGGATTTGGAGTTGAGATGCGGTTTGTGGAGTTCAGTTCTAGAGATACGCCATAAATGTCTATCATCGTACAACTTGTTTACATTACAGGTTCCAAAGAGAAGCAACCAGAGGGTAAAAGACCTGGGTAAATTGTCATTCTAGCCCTTTTTGGTAGTGCAGCTAGCCTAGTGACTAGAGCAGGTCCAGCTTCTGAACCCCTTGAGCCTTTCAATGTATTACGCGCAATAGGGAAAAAAGGCTCCCATTGATTTCAATAGGGAGCTCTCTTATGCCGGCACCCATTCAATTCAATGGGAGCTGCTCTTTACGCGCACATTCTGAACGCGTTTTTAAGTTCAGAATGAGCGCAGCGTAACTCCGTGTGAAGACTCCCTTATACTCAGCTGTTATCACTGGGCCACAGATCTTTACTCTGACTCATAGAAGGTCATGTGTACATGAGCTGTACTAGTTATAAGTATGGCATAAGTATGAATAAGCTTAACAATGTTTCTGTATCTTTCAGAAGTGCAGAGATATGAGATTAAGAAGTGATCCTAGGAGTAGATATTTTTTTGATTTCCTGTAATACCATTAAAGAAAAGTAAAAATAATATACATTACAGGTTTTGTAATTAAAGGGGTTGTTCAGGATAAATTTATATTTTAAACATAAGACCCCTATGCCCCCCAATTTTAAATTTCAAACGCTTTTTTTTCTAACACATCGGAATAGCCTTAAGAAAGGCTATTCGTCTCCTACCTTTCGTTGTCTTCTCTGCGCCGCCGTTCGCCTAAAATCCCGGTTTTTGTTCGTATGTAAATGAGTTCTTTTGCAGCACTGGGGGCATCCCCAATGCTGCTATAGTATTGTAAGCAGCCATTTTCTCGTGGCCGGCAGGCATGCACAGTCGGCTTTAGCCTAGGCCCGTAGCCTAGAAGTTAGAAGACACAGCTGGAAGAAGACACGGTGAAGACCTCGTTCCAGATGAAGATGGAGGCGGCGAGTTCTCTGGCAGCATTGGGGACGCCCCCAGTGCCACAAAAGAACTCATTTACATACCAACAAAAACCGGGATTTTAGTCGAACGGCGTCACAGAGAAGACAACGAAAGGTAGGAGACGAATAGTCTTTCTTAAAGGGGTATTCCCATGTCCCTTGCTCACCAGTCTTCACTACTGCGAAGACTTCTTTCTTCCTGGTTTTTCTGCCCAATTGGTGGGCGGAGTTTCATATGCAAAGCCAACTGTCTGACTACCTCCAGTTTAGCTCCACCCCCAAATTAGTGTGTAGCTCCACCCACCACATAGCGTGATCTTATGGGACGACTGAAGGGCCTGTGATGTCATCAAAGGTCCTATAACACTTGGATTTAGCTTGTTCTATATAGAGTTGGCTAAATCCTAATGAGCAGAGGGACCAGGTCCCACTAGGATTTCGACTGTTTTAAACTATATAGGAAAGCAGTACTCATTTCCCCCCTCCTTTATCTGAGAGCAGGAAGCTAGGTCACAGGACACAGGAACAGCTACAGACACAGGCTCGCTCCCGTGCACTTAGCCCCTTCTCCCTCCCCCCTGAGAGCAGGCAGCTACATCACTTGACATTTGAGCAGATAATCTCAAGGGCCATAGAAACGCAGTGTCAACAATGAAGTGAATAAATTAAGATAGTGGACAAACAAAGCAGTTTTGCTGAAGCAGTGTATTTAGAAAAAATATTAAATCCACAATAACAAGCAGTATACATAGATCCTTGTTATGGGACAACCCCTGTAAGGCTATTCCGATGTGTTAGAAAAAAAAAAAGGGTTTGAAAGATAGGATCCCTTTAATCCAACCAAGAACAACTGCATGGAGTTTGTATGTTCTTCCTGTGTGTGCGTAGGTTTCCTACAGGTGCTCCAGGTTCCCCCCACACTCCAAAGACATCCTGATCGGGAATGTAGATTGTGATCCCTATATGGGACAGAGACTGACAATGTCTGTAAAGCGTTGCGGAATATGATGGCGTTATACAAGATAAATAAAGTAATTGCAGATAAAAATGAAAGGTCCAGGATTTTCAAGAATCTTCAAAAAAGATCCTAATAATGCTGTAAATCTTTTGCAAGGCACTTTTTTGTACAATTTTGAGCCTCCATAGTCTTTAAGCAGAGAATGTGCTATCTGTATTAAGTGTATTTCAGGAGTGGCACATTCAGGTATGTTAATATTTTGCTTTTATTTTTTTTTTAAATGTAGATTGTGAGACCCACCTAAAGCTCACAATGTACATTTTTCCCTATCAGTATGTCTTTTTTTTTTTTGGAATATGGGATGGAAATCCATGCAAACACGGGGAGAACATACAAACTCCTTGCAGATGTTTTTTTTTTTGCCCTTGATGGGATTTGAACACCAGGACTCCAGCACTGCCAGGCTGCAGTGCTAACCACTGAGCCACCGTGTGGCCCCACAATATTTTGCTTTTATTATCAGGAATAAGCGTAAGTACATTCAGTCCAAAAACAAACCCGAAGTCTACAACACAGATAAATGAAGTGCGGTATTGGATTTGGTAGGAGGTCAGCTGACATTCATTCTGCTAGTAAAGGAAATGGTCTCTGCGAATGTATTGTTTTATTTAGCAAACTGTAAGTGAGCCAGAGAGGAAGAGATTCTTTCTGTATGGAAGGCACAACACCAAACAAATTCTCCTGTCTGCAGACACACAGTCATACCTGCAGAGCACACTTGTTTTCAGGCACGTAATACATCAAATTAAGTGTTGCCTCCTCTTTCTGGTCTATATTGCACTGCTATTTTAGTTTAATTCCTTATTTGGTTCACTACACAGACTGTGGTGTTTTTCAGGGTCAGCAAAAATGCATTTCTGTGCTTGTTCAACCAACAACTCTGCATCCCTCCCCATACCCAGCTGAGCATGCGTGTCTCCTCAGTATAGAAGGCGTAAAAGACACTACTACATACCTCACTTTAAATGGTTACTACTTTTTCAGGCAACTAATTTAAAGGGATCCAATTTTTTGTGCCTATCACATAGGAATAGCCTTAAGAAAGGCTATTCTTCTCCTACCTTTAGATGTCTTCTCCGCACCGCCATTCCGTAGAAATCCCGGGTTTCGACGGTATGCAAATGAGTTCTCTCGCAGCACTGGGGACGGTCCGCAGCACTCAAACAGCACTGGGGGCGGTCTCCAATGCTGTAAGAGAACTCTCCAGCACCGCCTCCATCTTCTTCAGGAACATCTTCTTCACACATCTTCTTCCGGCACAAGCAGTCAAACTTGTAGGCCTCGGGCAGAGCCCACTGCGCATGCCCACGGCCACAATTAAAATGGCCGCTTACACAGTCTTCACACATCTTCTTCCGGCACAAGCAGTTAAACTTGTAGGCCTTGGGCAGAGCCCATTGTGCATGCCCACGGCCACAATTAAAATGGCCGCTTACACAGTAAGAAGCCATTTTCTTGTGGCCTGTGGGCTCACTTGGGCTTTACTCAACTATATGCTTGCTATTTTACAGCAACTTCTGACAGAATTACATCTAAAGAAACCAGCAGTAGCAATAATGGATGATCGGGACTGCTCAGTATTGTCCCTGTAGATATTTCAACTTTTCACGTAAACTCAGGTACCCTTTAATGATTTAAAATGATTGGACATGGCAAAACCCAACTTACCCAATCCCTTTTACTTCTGACATCTGCTGTCGTGGGAAAGTCAGGACACACCCAAACACATTGGATGGTTCACTGCTCCTGCTGAAATTGTTAATTTTATGTGTATGGCCACCTTAAAAGTATATTCACAAACATCAGATTTGTTGCAGACTTTTCAGAGACACTATTCTTTGTCATATTCATCTTATCCCCTTTTGTTTGGAACATACCCTGGTTGAGGTCAATGTAGCTAACATGTATTAATTGGCTAAGGGACCTGGTCCTTCTACTGAAAACTATCTCTAGTGAGCAATTACAGATTGCCAGGAGTCCACAGCGGATCAGCGTTCACGTGAACTGTGCTTGATTTCACAGCTCAGCTTATTTATTTGAATGGGACTGAGCTGCGATCAAGTCATTTAATTTACGTCATAGGGCTAATAAAATGAAAACGGTTTCCGCGAGCATCACTGCAGCTTCAAACTGCTGATGAAAGTCCCATGGAATATAAATTGATCAGATAATACATCAATAAAATGGACCAAGAACCTGGCGCTATCAAAAAGTATAAATAAATGAAAATAAAACATTTTTATATTTAAATGTCCTTTAGCCAAATAGGATTTAGCTTAATTATATAAAACAGGCTAAATCCTAGTGGGCTAAAGGACCTGGTCCCTCTGCTCACTAGGATTTAGCTTTCTTATATAGAGCAGGCTAAAAGCTAGTGGATAGAAGGACCTGGTCCCTTAGCCCACTAGGATGTAGCCGGCTCTATATAGAACAAGCTAAATCCAAGTGGGCAGAGGGACCAGGTCCTTTAGCCCACTAGGATTTAGACTCTACCATGAGTGAAGCTGCGGGGGAGAGCATTGGAAGGGTGAGTATCAGTGTTTTGTTTGTGTGTTAAAGGGGGGAACATAATGAAGGGAGCCCATGAAACTGGGGGCAGATGAAGGGGGGGGGGGAGAACGGCATGAAACTGGGCAGAGATGGGGGGGACATGAAACTGTGGGCAGAGATGGGGAGACATGAAACTGTGGGCAGAGATGGAGGGGGGGGACATGAAACTGGGGCAGAGATGGAGGGATATGAAACTGTGGACAGAGATGGAGGGGGACATGAAACTGGGGGCAGATGAAGGGGTTATATGAAACTGGGGAGAAATGGGGGGCGTATAATGTACGGGTAACTGTAGGAGGATTATACTGTGTGGGGGCACCTGAAAAATAAATGAGAATGGGGCGAAGTCAACATAAGCGGGCGGAGCTAAATTTGCCACATTTTATCCCTCTTTCTGTTCCTCAAAAGTTGGGAGGTATGCCTAACAGAGCAACAATTTGGACCGGTTACAGCAAAGCGTTCTGTGGGATACCATGATATGCTGTAAACACAGCTGTAGGCTCCATTATGTGTAACAAGGAAGCAGTTCAAGTTGGCTGAATCAAGGTTAGGACTGAAGGACAAATTCTGATACAGAGATATTGGACGCACCTAAAATACCATAGAAACAATATTTATTTAGCTAACAGTGACATGCGAAAGAAAGGCAAAAATATTTGAATGTGAACTGTAAAATTATAGGATGAAAACATTACAATGTATGCAATAGTATATGTCAAACACATGAGGCAAATTTATGACAAGTGTCTAAAGGAAAAACTCGTTGCTGTCAATAACATCTGATCACAGTGCAGCTTTGCCTCAAAGAAAAACTAAAAAACATTTCACACAATTTTTAGACTCCTGCAGCAATTAAGGTGTTAAGGTGTAAAAATTATTTATTTTTTTTACAGTATTTTGGCTTCTTCCTGCTTAATATTGTTTCTGATCTTGCAGCTCAGCCCCTTCTTCCTGTTCCTCTATTTCTTGTTTTTCTGCTGTTGGCAGGAGAAATCTGCACTCTGTTTGGACTTAGTGTACAGAGTCTGTTGTCTCTGTCCACAGGGGGCAGTACCTGCAAGTTAGTGCTGCAGCCATTATCATCTTGGACATTCCCATTAAAGATGTTTTTAAGGGTAAGTTCACACAGAGATTTTTGGTCAGGATTTTGAGGCTGTACTCGCCTCAAAATCCTGACCAAAAAGACGGCTCCCACTGACGTCAATGGGATTCTGTTTTGCAGCGCTGATCCTTACACAAGTTATCGTGCAAGAATCAGTGCCGCGTTACATCGTGTGCATGCACCCTAAAATCTGCAACAAAAAAGCAGCATTTATGCAAAGTGAGGCCTTAGCCTTATTGGCATATCCTGAAATTATGACACATGAAAGAATTTTTGATTAAGAATCGGGCAACAATCAGATCTACTTTGAAATTTTAAGTAACTATTAACTTTAAGAATTAAAATTAGGGAAAGTGATCATGCCTTATATGCCAGCTTCAGGAAAGTGGCAAGGGCGTGCCATGAACAGGGCCACTGGCCGTGTTAGGGAGGGTTCACACAGTGTAGCGTGCCACGCAACATCACGGCCGCAAAATAGCGCGCCGCATACAATCCCCGCTCCCATTGAAATCAATGGGAGCGTGTACGGCCCGCAAAGGCTCCCGCGGCGTAGACGTGCCACATCACGCGGCATGTTACACTGTGTGAACCCTCCCTTAGATTTATGATCATTTTCATCTGTTGACTGAAATCTATGAGCCTGCATATATTTCAGTGAAGGCAATGGACCCTGTCAATGAATGTGCCTGATTTAAGATAGTTCATGGTTTTAAATATGAATGGTGTTCACCAATGGAAGTCTGCCCTATTGAATGGGACACTGGCATGAATAGGAAACATGGGATACATGGCAGGAACAGATCGCGGTTTTTCCCGCAGCGCTTTAAACAGAAACTTCACAGAGTTTTCCCATCCACTGTGCAGTTACTGTAAACTGCTGCGATTTTTCCCGTGGCGTTTCCGCCACAGGCAAATCGTGGCATTTCCAGCCTGTGGGGTCCCGGCTTTAAGGCATTTTTGACTGTTGTAATACAGTACTAGCAAATTGAATGAGGTTTCATTAATCTCATCCATCCATTGCCAAAAAAATTAGACCTGCAGAAAATGTGCATTTTCAAAAGCGTGTTTTTAAAAAACGAAACATGTTAACGTTAGCATTTTCCCTACAGGTTTGTTATGGGGAGAAAAAATGCAGACAAAAAAAAGCAGCAATAACTCAGCAAAAAAGGCCACAGAAAAACATGATGTGCTTTCACTGCATTTTTTTTCCACATCGTTTTTGTACATGCCTTAGGCTCAGGCCCTGTGTTGCCTAAATGCAGCTTCTTTGTTGCAGATTTTGCTGTATTCTTTTGAGCCAAATCCAGGAGTGGATTAAGCAGAAGTATGAGTATTTCTTAAATATTTCCCATTCCTTTTGTAGTTATTCTTGGCTTTGGCTCAAAAACCTAAAAATCAGCAAACCCCCCCCCCCCCCCAAAAAAAAAAAAAAAAAAAACCCTGCATTTCTAACAACGTATGGCCTCAACTTAAAAGTCATTCCTACAGTGAGAAAAATGTATTCAAGTCACTTTCCTGATGATCGATAAGATACATGCATATGTTTCTATAATGGGGAAGAGGAGCATTTGGAAACTTTCTAAGTACATGTCCTAAATGATAGCTGACTGGATTTTTCCCCAGTGAAGCTTCAAACTAAAAACTACGAAAATCAAGTAGACATGAACAAGGCCACTTACTCCCCCCTCCTCTTGCCAACTGGACACAAGTGACTTAGAGCAGCTGAAGGCTCCACTGCACCTCTAGGAACAATCTTCTTTATCCAGGAAGGAAGTTTCATGTGCAGTGTTTAGATGTAACGCCATATTAAACAAAAGGTACAACCATTTGTGTGCAACAAGAAGTTCCTCTCATTTAAAATCTCCAAGAGGTAGGAAATACCAGGAATTTCCAGGTGGGAACACACTTCAAGAAAGAAAGGAAAATGACCAGAGACTACATAGTGGGATCTGCTCACCAGTGTACTAGACTAGTTCGAACACAATAATGAATCTGTACTAGAACAGGGCCACAAAGTCCAGTAGAAGACAACCCCACCCGTAGCTGACTATCATGCCAACTATTCTCCGCTGAGATTTGTTTTTAAAAGTGTCCAGACATATATGGTGACATACCCTAATGTACAGACTTATGTAAAAAGTGTGACATTTTGGCATGTCTTTTAAAGATATATAACTGGATTCTCTTTTTATTTAGGACCCTGAGAAATATAGACTACTATAGGTCAATTTGTTTTTTTATATTACGAGCCAATGGCAGGGAAATATAATGCATGGGTAGGCATTTGCACACATGGAAACATACCTGATATACTGTACTTTACTTCCCCTTTAACAATGAAAACATTGACATGTGTCAAATTATTGGCAACTGTATTCAGTGACATACCAACTGTGATTTTTACTGAAAGATTTGACATTTGGTTTTGCAAAAAATGTTCTTAAAAATAAATGTATAACTCACAGGACAAAAATACTCTGTATGGTGGTTCGGTGATTAGGCCTTTCAACACTGGGGTTCTGGGCTTTAATCCAACCATGGGCAACAACTATATATTAGCTATGTCTGATTCTTCTCTGATACTTCATGGTACTAACAGGTTAAATGGCCTACCATGATATTAATCTAGTCTAATCATCCTAGGAACTCTAGATTGTGAGCTCCACTGAGGACATAGTCTGTGTGTGACCACAACCTCTCTTCTGCACTGCGGTATAGAGTTAGTTCCTGAAACATTTATATTTGGAGAGTGACACAAGTTTTGGCATTTCAGCCGTTGGATTTGAAAACTGACTGCAGGTTTCCGTCTCCTATCCAGTTTCGAGAAGGAAACGGAAACCTTCAAAATGGAGACCGGTCGCAGGTATGAACGAGCCCTTATAGGATTCAGGACTCTTGGTTTTTTTTTTACCCTCATAGACTTGTAATTTTATATCAAGCAAAATTAAAAGCTACAATACAATTCCAGTTTCCGTCCAGTTTCAGCAAATAAATGTTGTAAAGGGGCTCTATCATTAGATTTTAGTTTTTTTTCCGATAAACATATGCCTGAATAGCCTTTAAAAAGGCTATTCAGGTGCTGCTAATCATTTTTACCCCCCCCCCCCCCCGTTTTTTTGAATTACCATTAAAACATATATGCAAATTAGTCCTTCAGTGTTCCGTGCACCCCCCGTGTCATAGCTTGTTCACGCCCTCCTCTCTTGTTTGACTTCCTCCTCCTCGTGATTCACCGCCTCCAGCATGGCGGTTTCGATAGAAATGGAGCGTGCGTAGTAGTGCTCCGTAGGGAGCGTTGCGGCACACGCTCCATCACCATTTTCCTGTAGAAAACATTGCGACCATACTGCGCATGCACAGCACACTCGCGTAGTTCTCAGGGGAACTGAGCAGCTCTCTACACAAAAATGGTGTGAGAGTGTGCGCATGCACGAGATTTCAATCGAAACCACTGGGCTGGAGGTGGTGAATCGCAAGGAGGAGGAAGTCAAAGAAGAGAGAAGGGTGTGAACAAGCTATGATGCGGGGAGTGCACGGAACGCCCACAGTGCACGGTAGGACTGATTTGCATATACGCTTTAATGGTAATTCAGAAAAACGGGGGGGGGGGGGGAGGTTTCAAAAATGATTAGCAGCACCTGAATAGCCTTTTTAAAGGCTATTTAGGCATATGTTTATCTAAAAACCAGAAAATCTAATGATAGAGCCCCTTTAGGGTTACCGTGTCTGCTTCTGCAGCTTCAGTAGTGCCCTGGGCCTGTCCATTTAGCAGCTGAGGAGGCATATATAAGACCCCTCCCTCCCGACCCAGATTGCCTGCTAGTTTAGTTAACTAGTTTGTGAAGCTGATCGTGTGAGATTGCTTATCTGACCCTCGGCTTGTTTTCTGGTTATTCGTTTGCCTACTGATTCTGCCATGGACTTACTCTTTTGGATTTGACCCTTGGCTTTCTATTGGATATCTGTTTTGTCTTCTGATTCTGCCTCTGATGACTTCTTTTGGTTTTGACCCTTTGCTTGTATGATTCTTCTACTGTTCTGCCCTATAAATTAATTGTGGGCTCTGGTTTGGTTTCAGTCAGTGGAGCTATTATTTATTTGTGTACAGTTCCTGGTAGTGATAATTCGGACACCCAAATTCAGCAAAGGCCATCTGCCTTGTGGCTAGCTCTGGCAAAGGCGTTTGGGGGTCTGTCTCTATCTCACTGTGCTGGTTTTAAATAGCTTGTTCTGCTCGCTGTTATCAGCCAGTTTCTGCTTTTGCTATGATTTATCCTTTCATCTCAACCATAACATATTCACTTCATAAATATTCAATATTAAAGAACAAAAAGCAATTCATAAACAACACCACAATAGAAGATACAAACCAGCAATACAAATGTAACACCAAGCTCAATACAAATAACATGATAAATCCATATTAAGGCAAAGTGTCACAAACATTGAAAATAATCAAAATATAGTTAGTAATGCATCAAATCAATGGCACCTATAGACATACAGATGTAGCCACAATTAACATGACTAATGTGTTAAGTAAACAGTTAATAGCTTTAGCTCAACTTTTTTCCATAGCTATCAATGGCTTTTGCTGAGAGTTATTATAGTGCAGTGAGTTATCAGTTTCAAGTTGAAGATAGCTACATGTGCAGCATCAAAGGTGGATATCATTAGAGACTACCTTGATGTTCATTAGTTTAGTTCAACAGCATTGTCAGAAGGCCTCCTGATTAATCTTTAGTGGTCCCTACCAAGGCTTTGCATAATGCTCCACCTCCTTCATTTCTGTCTATCACCCAATCTGTGCTCTCTTTTCACTCAATGACCTAAGACTAACTTCCTCTATTGTCAGAACCTCCCACGTTCGTATACAAGACTTCTCCTGAGTTGTACCACTTCTCTGGAATGCTCTACCCCAGACAATCAGATTAACTCTCAATTTCTACACTTTCAAGTGCAAACTAAAGACACATCTTTTCAGACAGGCCTATCAAAATTCCTAATGTAGACCCTTCCGTAGTTATAATCCCTAAAACAAACCCTCCTCTGTTCACGCTCCCCTATTATAATTGTCTGACCACTGTATAAGCAATGCTACCTCTGATGCCACCCCTGCTACCTCTTGTGTCACCCCCTCTACCTCATAGATTGTAAGCTCTTGCGAGTAGGGCCCTCAGTCCCATTGTGTGAATTGACTATTTCTTTGTAATGTATCTTTTTTTTGTCTGTACTTGATCCCTACAAATTCTACAGTGCTGTGGAATATGTTGGCGCTATATAAATAAAATGTATTAGCATTATTAGTATTGTTATTTCTGCCATGTCTAGGGATGAGATTGATATAATGCATTATTGACTATGTTTTGATGTGCCTTTAGTTATTAATTTTTATTTATTTATTTCGTCAGGATATTTCTATTCTATATGACTCTTTGTAAGCTATAACAATGACATATTTAACATATGTATTGGGTCAGTCCCTAATATATCTTTGCTATTGTTATTTGTTACTTTTACACCTTGCAGGGGTATAAGCTTCAACGTGGGGGGATGTATCTGAGGAGCTTGTGCTCTATAATCCCTGTTTGACCACTATTAAAGTTTGATATTTTTTTTCTATATTTTTGAGTTGATTAAAAATAAATAGGGAGAGTTTGCCTGAATATGGGGATTTCCAGTAGGGAATTCATCTGCAGCTGTCAGACTTGCAGTAAAAAGGGAAGTTCAGCATTTCTTTGAAATTTAGTTTTGAGAATTTAAGTTTCGTTTTCAGAACTGATATAAATAGAACATATATTATAAAAGTACAAAGGCCAGGCTGTGCTCTTTCAGAGCTGGTATGGATTGCCATTATGCAACAAAATGTATTACAGATGGCCCCCAAAAAGTCCCTGCTAATCCGGTATTTTTCAATAAAATGTTTTCATTTTCAGATTTATAAATCTCATAAGTGTATTTTATACAAATGGTATATTTTAGGTTTATTGCTCCTTTAAATGTAATATTAGTATGATATTCTCATAACTTTTATACAGACTTCCTGCATCTGGTTTATTTTCCAAGTCTTCCTGCCTTAGCTTAGCCTTGAATGACAGGCTACATCTGGTAAGTTGCTTACCCCTGACTCTGGCCAATGGTTTACACTTTGGATACAACGGAAAACCAGTAGTGCACTTTTTCACAAGTGGTAGTAGCATTCATTTATGTTGGCTAGGAATAAGTCCGTTCTGTTTAATGTCTGTATTTTTGCAATATTGAGAAGAATCTTTCATCAGCCTTATATACTTAAAAAGACAAACGGTAAGTAAATACCATGTGGTGCCAATACTAATAATCATGAATATGTCAATGGTAGGCAGGTTATAAATATTCCAGGCATTCTTCCAATCTAATAAATATTAAACAATATAGGAAATATTTCAATAATTAAGGGTTCAAAGCACCCCAATATCCTTGCTACCAAAATAAAATATAAACAGAGATGGCTTGGTGAGAGCATAAATAGATAATGTGCTATAGTAGAGTCTATTTCTGGTTATCTATTACTATACTATACTTTTAATTATAGGCAGGAGCTTACATTCTGTAGGAATAGTATATATTGCGAAAATAACAATAGGGCTCCTTCTGGTGCTGGTTCAATGGGTTATCTGACACCTCCAAACAGTTAAAGGCTTCAAATTATCTGAATAAAAGGAAACAAACATGATTCATCATTTGCAGATCCTTCTTTCCCATGCAGGCAGTCTGGTCAGCGCCATATTTAGTCCTGCATTAGTGATTGCTGCAGCAGTCATAGTCCATTTAAGTACAGATCACTACTGAGGCCATGAATTGTCTGCAGTAGTCACCCCATCACAAACATAATGTCAGAACTTCTAGTTTGTGAAGGACAGAAAACATCAGTGACCAAGCTTCAATGGAACAAGCCTGTAATTGCATTGCACAGCTGCTAAAGATTAAATGGCAGCTGATGTAAACTGTGAAGCGGTCACAGTATTCGCAAGAATAACGCAGCCTCCTCAAACAGCTGATCAGTGAGGGTCCATGGTGTTAGCCTTCACTGATCTCTTATTGTTGACTTATCCTTGGGAGAGGGCACCCCTACAAATTCTCAGGACGGTATTTATGCCATTGTCTTTAGTGCAACCTTCCATCAAAGCAACAGAAAGGGTTTGTTCACATTTGACAATCCTTTTTTGCCAGATGGATTCACCAACAATGACAATATTGCTGGAACCCCCCGTGACCAGCTGTGAACTCTTGGGAAAATCTGTCAAGTGAATGGGTTTGCAAATTGACTGCTGGGTTTCTGTCTCCTGTCCAGTTTCTTGGGGCGGAAGAAGGAAACCCGTCGGATTGCGCAAACCGGACACCAGACGGAGATGTGAAACCACCCTTACTCTTTACCTTTTGATACCTGTACATGTATATTTGGTGACATATTTTGTAGGCTTTGTTTACTTATTAGAGAGTAGATTTTAAACCACATGTATAAATGGGCGCTCATTTAAAATAAATGTATCACTAGACAGGAATGGCAAAAAAACCGAAATGATCACAGGGACCTACCACTGGAACCCCAGTAATCATAAGAATGGGGGTTCATTAGTTTCCAGTATGAACAGAGCTGTGAATCGTGCATGCGTGACCCTAGAAGTTAATGGAAAGATGGTCACGAATGTACCCTACTACTCCATTTACACAGCAACCAGACCCTTGTGATATTCATCTATAACTCTAGTAGGGAACCTTCGGCTCTCCAGCTGCTGTGAAACTACAACTCCCAACATGCTCCACTCACTTCCATGGGAGTTCCAAGAACAGCGGCGCAAGTATTCATGCTGGGAGTTGTAGTTTTGCAACAGCTGGAGAGCCGTATGTTCCCTACCCCTGATCTATAATGTGGATAGCTATTAAATATTCTTTATGGTTAACCTCTTCATGTGCACGTTTATACCTGTGCTTTACACTTTACTACTGTAGTATTACATTTATAGACTACCATTCCACATAGGAATACCCCTGGCTCTTCAGTGGTTTACATCAAACTAAGATTCGCTTAGATCTTTATGTTAAGGGTATATTGTCACTCCTTAGGGAGAGACCACCATATAGGTGTGTGGAGACTTATTAAGCCATTTGCGCTCCACTGTGAGGGATCATGAGAAGAATATGCAAATCTGTCTCCCACAATGTTAAAATAGGGAGACAGTGCATCATTCATGCAGCCCACTAGGGGGTGCTCCCTTTAACATCATGCCCAACCTTCCCAGAGGCCTTTTTTCTGCAATGATGTGGGATTTTACCAAGTCAGTCTCTCAGCCGAGGACAGCTGTTTCAATCTGTTTGGATCTCTTCAGCCCAGCGCAGAGAAGACTAACTTGGCAGAGGTGAGAGGCTTCTAGACAAGGTTAAGAGGGTATTGTCACTTCTTAGGGAGAGACCATCATATAGGTGTATGGAGACTCTCACCTCTGCCAAATTAGTCTTCTCTGCGCTGGGCTGAAGAGATCCAAACAGATCGAAACAACTGTCCTCAGTTGAGAGACTGACTTGGTAAAATCCCATATCATTGTAGCAAAGGCCTCTGGAAAGGTTGGGCATGATGTTAAAGGGAGCGCCCCCTAGTGGGCTGCATGACTGAGGCACTGTCTCCATATATTAATATCATGACAGACAGATTTGCATATTCTTCCCTTACATCTTTATAGTGATCTAAATTCATTTCAGGACCATGTATGTCCAAACAATTCAGCTGTCACATTGGATCCAAGTATGGCCTTCTAACATCAATGTTAGTACCTAGTCTCTGCTTTCTCGGGCCGCTCCTATGTTCTTGCACCTTCCACCTGCTAATTGATGGGGTAACCATTTTACTTTTGGTCACAGGTAAAAAAGGACTAGCAGAATCACTGTGGAACCATTATTGAGGGCCTGTCTGTCTTCCTTTCATGGCTGCTTCAGAAAATACATACATTCTTCAAGAAATAACAATTCTGCCCAGTTCTGTGGATCCCATCTGTTGTATACTGATTTGCTTTCACTTGGGGTATATGTGTATTTTCACTTTTCTGATGGGTAATTTCTGCACTTTGCTCTCTTGAGAATTCTCTAAGACAGTTGCTATTTTGCGACATTTTTCCTTGGAATAAAGAAAGAAAGCAACAGCTTTCTAGCACAACCTTGCAAAGTTGGATAGGAAGCTACCACGTCACCATACATTACCATTGTAGCTTCCTTTTTGGTGGCCTCAAGGGTCACTGCCACTACTATCTAAAAGCTTATTAATGCTGACTAAAGTTATTCCTTCAGAAGTGTGCATCAAATCATAACATACATCAAACTGCAACTACAAGTAACTATAGGCCATTGCTTATGTCACAATCCTATGCTCAGAAGTAAAAATTCAGAAAGATTTATACATTAAAGGGGCTCTATCAGCAATATTATGCCGTATGAGCCCCACATATGCCTGAATAGCTTTTAAAAATTGTGAACCTAGTGGTGTGAACCCAGTGTCAGTACGATTTTAATAATTGTTTTTAGGGTATTATTTAAAAACGGGGGGAGCTTTTAAAATCACATTAGCAGTGTCTTTTTAAAGGCTATTCAGGCATATGTGGGGCTCATACGGCATAATTTTGCTGATAGAGCCCCTTTAAATTGGAGACACAGCAAGCGATAGGCCCTGTATTACAGATCTGCAAAATAAATATCCATAATATTGGTGTATGCAGGTAAGTGGAGAATTACGGGAGAGCTTCTCAGTTAAATGAATTTTAGAGTATGTTCACACAGAGGAATTTGCAGCTGATTTGAGAGTAGATACTGTCCCTGAATCCACCCACAGATCCCAGCAGGAGGCTGAAAAAATAAGCACCCTGCTCAATCTCATCACAGATTCCAAAGCTGATGCAGCCGCAGGTTCTGCAGCTCGAGACTCTCTGCTGATGAGGGCTCTTCATCTAGGCCTATTTACCAGCAGAAAGCTGCGATGGAATGCCAGTGTGAACGTAACCTTAGAGCATGACAAATACCTGGCTGTTGATGCTGATGCTGATTTTTGAAGAACATTGACATGTTTTACTTGTTCTGTATAACCCTTTATTTTCTCTTTTGAAATTTCAACGTTGCAAAACCAACCAGCACACTACAATTAAATAAACCCCAAACCATCCACTAGAAGAAAGAAGACAAGGTAATTAAACAAAATAAAAAACACAATGAAACCAAAATGGACAAACGACTCAGGGGATCAAGAAGGCTGAGCAAGGGTCCCAAACTTCTGGCCATTAATCCTCTGATAATAAGATTACTTCTCTGTGGACTTTCTTATTCAATTAAATCCATATGGAAACTTCCCGCGTTTCTGTAGGTATAAATGACATTCTGCGATTTACAAAAACGCAATGATTTTTGTAATCGCAGCATGACCGCTATGGATATTTTTCTGCAGTGTATGGATGAGATTAGCCAGAATCCCATCCACTTTGTAGGTTCTGTAGTACACCGCAGCAAAATTGTGGCACTTACACTACGTAGAGACTCAGCAATAAAGTACACTGACGTAGTAACAGTAGTTGCATCCTAAGAACAATTTTAAATAAATCAATCGTATTGGATATGCCCCAACATGTTTTATTTCATATTTAAATTTTTCTCCTAACTTTTGTCAATAACGGAAGCAAGGTTTAGGGCTAGTTCACACGTATAAACCGCCTGGCTTATTTTATATATTCCTAATTAGGAAGCGTTTTTTGAGTGTTTTCTGGAGCAGTTTTTGGTAAAAACTGTTTCAGAAAATGCCAGATGGTTTTCCCCTCTCCTAAAGTGAATGGACCGTAAAAAAACGTGTCGCGTTTTTCGCCTCCGGTTCACTTCTATTGCTTTCCTCAGGTGGAATCCGCCTGAAGAAAGGTCATGTCGCTTCATTTTTCTGCTAGCAGCAAAAAACTGCTAGCAGAAATACAAAAGCTAGCAGTCTCCATAGACCACCATTGTATGGAGGCACATTTTGAGGCGAAATCTGCTGTTAAAATCTGCCTCATTGCCTCCGTGTGAACTAGCCCTTAGAGAGACATAATCTTCAACAGTGTGTGAAATATAGAGACCCAAATACTTAAACAAGCCCCCTGCAGATCACGGTTATCGGAACAGAGGGCAGCCTCACAAATGACAGGCAAGAGCAACACTTTTTTTTGTCATTTATTAGCAAGGCCAGAAAGATCCATAATCCTTCAGATTGGAAAATACATATGGTAAAATATGTGTTATCTTTAACATTCATATCTAGAAAAGGTTCATATGTGGCACATAGTTTTAACCCAACTCTTTCAATTCGTCCACTTCACACTGTCAAAAGTCTTGAGAGGCATCCAAAGACAGTATTTAGTGGCCCCAACCCCTGTATCACGCAGCTGGATATTAAAGAATAAACTATGGGATTGGTCAGATTTACCAGAGATAAATCGGGACTGGTCATTATAAATAATTGTTGATATTACTTTAGCCAAGCGGGTAGATAAAGTACAGGGGTCTGCCATCATTTCTCGAGGAAACACTAAGTTTCTCTTACATGTAAAGATAATAAAAATGTTGCTGCTATTTTTGATAATCTGGTATTTGGGATATTGGGATCCTGCTCCTTCCCATGTTCTAGATAGAGTGCATCCATGGCGTGAGCTTTTAGCTGCATTTCTCCTATATATAATGTATAAGGCCCTCCAGGTACAATCTGTGTAGGTCAAGTACTTTATTCAGACTCTGAACTCTGCCCACATCTGATATACTATAGAGGCGGATTTCTGCTATATGAGAATTCCTAAGTGATGTTGCAGATGAGTACTTGTGTTTTGCTGGGAAGTGGGAGGGTGGAATTTCCTCCAAAATTTGGAACCTTGACAGATAGCCTACCATGTGCTCCGACAAATACTTTATGCAACTACTCCCTGGAATGTGTTAGTTTAGGGACATATTGTAACTAGTTCTATTCCATGTATGTCCACCACAGGATATGATTTTATCTGTCGGGAATGAATTATGTTTTAAATAGGAACAATCTCATTAAACTTCTCAGGAAAAGGATATGCCATAAATTGTTTACATCTGTGTATAAAGCCCAACTGAAATGGCATTTCCAATAATACAAAGAACAAAGGATAGTAGCTGACACCTTCAGCAATTTGTAGAACATAGGGTTGATGTTTTTCAATACATGGACAAGTGTGATTCCTTTGTAATGACTCAAAAACAGTATTGTAAATGTAAGAAAAACCATTTATATCTATCTATCTATCTATCTATCTATCTATCTACTCTATCTATATCCCTATATCTATCTCTATCTATCTATATCCCTATATCTATCTATCTATCTATCTATCTATCTATCTATCTATCTATCTATCTGCTCTATCTATATCCCTGTATCTATCTCTATCTATCTACAGTATATCCCTATATATCTATCTATCTATCTATCTATCTATCTATCTATCTATCTATCTATCTATCTATCTATCTGCTCTATCTATCTATCTGCTCTATCTATCTATCTCTCTCGCTGATATTTTATGCCCATATGTAAACCACCATCTATCTTTTCATTCAAACTCTTCATCAAATATTGAAAAGGTTTGAGTTTAGTAATCCCCAGTTGATATTTATGACACTTTGGGTACACTGAATCATTTTTCACACTCTTTTTTTATTAAATTTTATTAGTTAAACAAACCAATATATATATTTTTTTGTATAATCTGCATTCTAATTCTCTAGAAGTTTTCTTTAGTATAAAGCAATAGTTACGATTCTCTACGAGTGATGATTGTGTACAAAAAGGAGTTTCATGGGCCAACAGATACGCCTTACAACTCAGCAGTATTTCACATGGAAACTTCTGAATTCCATTGCCAGAAGTATCGAGGATAATGTTAATTGTCTCCTGGTTCCCACTATACAAAAATTAGTGTGGGAACATTTTCTAAGAAAAAATAGAAATTTCCTCCACTGTTAGTTTACACTACTGCCATGAAAGATTCATGCTTTATAGAGAACAGAACACACACAAGATATTGATAGAAAAATATTTGACTGTTTGCTGGACAGATCTTCAGATATTCCAGGAATTTGTAGTGTAAAATCTGTAATACTTCCTGCTTTATTAAAATAAGCCCCATCTGCTAAAAATGTTTCCTACAACAAACCAACCTAACAGGCCACATGCTATTTTTCCAGGGCAGAAAAAGAAAGGTTCACTTTGTCTGTTATGAACAAAAGAGACAGTTTCAAATGGGTATTAGTGCTACTAATAGGTTAATAATTGCACCAATATACCTTTAGCAGTGTTTTGAATGATTTCTGCCTTCCGACATCTTCCGCATTTGTTTACATGCCACCCTAGCCTACAACTCCAATGATCCCTCTCTCACAACCCTCCTTGTTTCCCTATCTAGCTTGTGGACTACTAGCCCTATCTATCTACCTACCTACCTACCTCGGCCCCAATTCCCTCTCCCCCCCCCCCCCCAAAAAAAAATATAAAATAAAATAAAAAAATAAAAAAAATCATACTTACCTGTCTTCTGTGTTCTGGAGATAATTTTTTTCGGTCCCTACAGCATCTTCTTCTGTGGACTTCTTGCGCATGCATGGTATGTGCTCTTCACTTCTGCTGGCGACTGTACAATAAAACTCTATTGCGCAGGCGCCAGCAGAAGTGGAGGAAGTGCCGCTTCATACCAGAAAAATGAACAGGGCAAGGATGAGAGGGATGAGGGGCGGGGAAGGGAGGGGTTGGGGAGTCATTTCTGGAAGAAAGCAGTCTGCATGATCTCCTGACTGATCACATTTATCTCTGCCCCTGATAAGGAGGGGTAACACTTAGTGGTGAGATGCTTATCTTTTAGCTTTCCCCCTCAATGCCTAGGGAAAGTGATTTTTAACACATTTTTGCAAAACCCAATGAAATGAATGGAAGACAGAAAAAAAAGCTACTGTCTTGTTGCAGCAGTTTTTTTGCAGTGTTTTTTGCTAGCGTTTTTCTGCCCTCCATAGGTTTCAATGGGCTTTGTGAGCCTAAATGTTATCCCTTCTTCTTTTCCAAAACATACTGAATACACTGTGTATTCTACTGGGCATGCTTGACTAGTACAATGACATGCACAGACCTATACATCTTGAACTCCAGAGACGTAAGCAGAACATTGTAATATTTCTGCAAGGAACATTTTCTAAATAACAATACTTTACCAATCAATTAAATACATATTCAGTTTACTTATTGCCATTTGTATTGATGGCACAACCCCTTTAAGCCGTGTTCCCCTAGCGTGGGAAGTTTATTGTCTCAATGGAGGAGTCATAATGATGACTAAACACATGCCCATTCTATACAAAGCCATCTTATGGATTGGAGCCGCATCTGGAGGTGACACAAGGTGAAAGGGAGAGCTAAGATGTGCGGCTTCAGTAATGAAGAAATGGGAACTAAGAGGTTGCTATTGCAATTAAACTTTATATTTGTGAGTGCAATGATGATATATGTAAGTGATTACAATATTAGAGTGGAAGGATAAGTAAAGTAAAATATTGGGGAGTACTGTACAATTGAAAGGAGGCTCTAGTACCCTGTTGGGCCTCCTGTAGCTTTGGATGAAAGATGAGATACCATAAGGCATGGGAGTATACAGGATAAAGATATTACAGCTGGGCCTCTAGATCCCGCACACTTGTTGGTTGCTGAAGCAGGCATCCCAGCTGGTCACGTAAATACTTATTTGGAGATAGATCTGGCGACTGGGCAGGCCAAGAAAGTGTTGCAACGTGAAGTAGGCATTTCTGGCAAAAGCCATGCTGTGTGAGGGCAAGCATTATCGTACTGATAAATTCTAGTTGGAAGTTCTGCCATGAGAGACAACACATTCCCCCACAAGGAGTCCTGCACATATTGCTGAGCATCCCTCGTAGCGCTACTAAGGGTGGCCGATTGCCGTATGTGATGGCTTCCCAGATTATAACAGCAGTTGGGGCGCTGTGCCACAACACAGCACAGTCATGATGCAAGAGCTCACCACAAGGTCTACATACTCGACCCTGATTGTCTTCAGCTCCCAAGCAGAACCTGGATTTGTTGCTAAAGATGACGGTTACAGTATATACTTGTCACAGGCTTCTTGTTCACAATACCACTGCAAATGAAGGTTGCAGTGGCTGGCAAGAACAGGACACGTAAAGGGCATCAAACTTCTTTCTGCTAAATGACTGGAAATGATCTAGGCAGAGATAGGGTTAGGTAGAGAAGATGCCACTTGCTTTTGCTTGTCAGTGAATCAAACGACCCAATCTGTTGTCCTGTTGGGGCTGTCCAAAGCCTATTTGCTGTATGTTCCCTTGCATAACCACTGCTCCCTACACCTCCAAACAATGCTCTCTCTCAGAAATTGTCAGTTTGTTAAAATGTCTTCCAGTGCATCGTATAGTTATCTCTAGCATCCCTTACCAAAAGGTACGCTACCCAAAAGTACACGCTAAGAACCTTTCTTTATAAGGAAGCAGGTGAAGCACTTTTTTAGCCCTCTTGTAGCAAGACCCAGTGTCTAATCTGAGCACTCCTATAATCTTTTACATATCTGAAAATAGGCAAATGGACGGGTCATCGTTTGGGATTAGAGCAGTGGTATATATTGGGGCAGTACTGGTATGAACATGCCATCATCCTTAAGTCATGAACTAAACTTCTACACAGACCATAAGAATACTTTAAGCTTACTTCATGGCAGAATCCATTTCTTACAGTGAACAAGATTACTTAAGCTATTTGAGACGTTATAAAATCATTATAAGATACTTCTGAAGACAAATCATTTGTCCTAAACTGAAATCTTGTAATGTAATTCAAAAGCTAAAGTTCTATGTAAAGTCAATCTAAGCAGTAAATGCCTTAGGTAAACATGCTAACTAAAGGTGTTGTGTGCAAAGAACTCTGTAAAGACACAACTGTTATTCTAGAGCCTGAGGCGTCTTGATTCAATCATTTATTCTTCCAGAATTGTCAAAGAAGATCTCCATCCAAGTATTATTTATCATGAAATCACTTCTTGATGCCAAAGGGTTAACATCCTCTTATTCCGGTTGTACACACGTCATTAAATTAAGAAGCCCAATGTGTTGTCAAGTATGAGACACTGATATAAGAATGGATTACTGACGCTTCCACAGCTGAAGCTGCAATATCTATGCAGTTTCTAAAAATACGTCCTTCAATCACCCTCTGTAGACTTGCTATGAGAACATATATTTCCTTCTGAGACAGGAGGAGATAATAGCATCCTCCACTGAGTACCCCCGACATGACACTGCTGGACTCTGCAGCCGGCAATGACGCTATGACAGTACAGCCAAACTTACCGTAAAGAACAAACAATGTAACAATAAAGATATTTATATTACGGTATATGTGTCCACTATTTTCATATACTACAAATTAGATGTCTAACTCATTGCGTCACTAATAGAAACTTAATGCAAGTTTGCCGTAGATTTTACATCCTTTTTGTAACTTAATAGGTTAAATATTCATTTCATATAATTGACTCGAACATCCAGATCCAGACGTTTATGTAAACAACATCAGCATCTTATTTTATGACAGACGTGATTTCCTCAATGGTTAAATTAGGAAATCCTGCCTGTCCTCTAGTGTCATTGCATCCCAAACCAACCTGACCTCAGCAGTCTAGTTTTGGTACAAGAAGCTGCAGATGCTGCAAGATGATTGCTGCATTCTGCTAAGAGTACCGTACCTTGTTCCTTGATGTTTATGCCGGCTCCAACTAGATATTCTGTATTCCTTGGTGTCTCTTAAAATATGATAAGGATATCCTGTTCAGTGGTGGGAAAATAACTCAAGAAGTACAGCAGCAGCAGCAGCAGCAGGCGGCTCTCCACTTAATGTTGTTGCAACTCCTCCAGCCACAGTTATTTAGTTGCAGCCCATCATCAGTGGGTGTGGATGAGCTCTGGACGGTGTGTGGGTATATGCAGCAGCACTGTGACTGCTATGACATTGAGCTTCCCTGCCGCTTGTACTGACTAATAAATAAATGAATGGGCTGGCTAGAGGCTTCACACTCATTCCAGTGCAACCAAGCCGTGTGATCCAAACTAGAAGGAGTGGATGTACACAGTGGGATAGGATCCAAGGCTGCTCACATTACAAGAGGCTTGCCAATGGAAGCATTGCTGCATTGTGTGACTATTATTTCACCGACGACTATTAAACAGAGGAGAACCAAACAAGAGCTGTAAACATTCAGTCTGCTGCTTCGCTTCCTGATATTAAAACTCAGTTCTTAAAGGAAAACTCCTCCACTGGTCGTTTAACCCCTTCAGGACTGGGACATTTTCCCTGGTTCAAGACCAGATACCTTCTTGGGTTTTTCGTACATGCGGTTTTTGAGGATTATAATAGGTTATTCAATTCATTTTAGCGTTTTGGATTTTTTTGGTGATACATAGGACTTTATTTTAAGTTATTTTTTTAGTTTTTAATTTTAATATATGGTAAAATGTAAACAAAAAAGGAGGGACAATGTGTTTGTTTTTCACACTTTTCTTTTTTTTTTTTTAATTAGCACAAAGTGTTACAGTAATTTTTATGTAGGTATCGCCATAACATTACTTTTTTTCTGATTTTCCCTGTAACTGGGAATTAGATATTAGTCAAAGGTATGGGAAGAATGTAGCCTCCTGAGCAGGGCCAGCATTAGGGGGGCAGACTAGTTAATTGTCCAGGGCCCCCGTCCCCAAAGGAACCCCCCAGGATCTGGAGCCTGATAACTCTGGAGTCAGGCCTGGCCATATCAATAATAGAAAGGGACCCAGTGTAATGTGCCACAGGGCCCCTTTCCAATAGAAGTTTGTCCAGAGAAGGTTATTAAAAAAAATAAACATTTTCACATTTCTTAGGCATCCCACGTCATCTTCTGGCCTTTAGGTGATGTCATGCATTCTGGATGTCACCACTGAGGCCCAATCACAGGTCTCAATAGTGACGTGTGGAACGTGTGATGTCAGCCACAGACGTGAAGAGGAAGCCAGCGGGGACAGCGGAGCAATTGTACTCTGCGGGTGAGTACAACTGTTTGTTATTTTCCCTCACCTCCACTAGGCCTATGATTTTTATAAAAATAGAGTCTATAAGGCCACTGTGGAGCATTATACTTGGGGAGACACTGTGAAACATTATACTATGGGGGCCTCTGGGGAGCATATTATACTATGTGAGGCCACTGTGGAGCATTATACGGGGGGACACTGTGGAGCAGTATACTATAGGGGTCTTTTGGGGAGCATATTATACTGTGCGAGGCCACTGTGGAGCTTTATACTGGGGGGCAGTTTGGGGAGCCTATTATACTGTGTGGGGTCACTGTGGAATATATTATGTTGTGTGGGACTTCTTGGTAGCCTATTATACTCTGTGGGGCCATTGTGGAGCATTATACTGAGTGGGGCACTGTGAGGAGCGTATTACACTGTGTGGGGCCACTGTGGACCATTATATTGAAGGGCACTGTGGGGTGCACATTATACTGTGTGGAGCATATTATATTGTGTGGGGCTGCTGGGGAGCATATTAAACTGTCTGGGGCCACTAAGGAGTAGTATACTGTGTAAGCCACTGTGGAGCATTATATTGTGTTGGGGCTCTGGGGAGCATATTATACTGGATGGAGTGTTATATACCATGTGGGGCCACTATGGGGGCTCAGTGGAGCATTTTATACTGTGTGGGAGCTCTGGGGAGAATATTGTACTGTGTTGAGCATTATATACCATGTGGGGAAACTGTGGGGAGATCAGGGGGACATTTTTTTTTACTGTGGAGGGTACTATGGAGCATTATACTGTGGGGGAGGGGCTCACAATTCCTGCTGGAAGCCCTGTGTGCTATGACTGCATCACAGCTCACTCACTATAATCTTGCATATACTGTATGTGTACCGCTCCATGACCGTGTTATTCCCCATGCAGCCCTGTGCATGAACCGGCCATGGAGTTATTGGGGCCTGCACAGTACAATAGGGGATGACTATACTAGGAACATACTCAGTAACACTGGATAGTCAGCAAATAGGTAAGAATTGAGTGAAGGAGCCGTGGTGCAGGAAGCTGTTGGGTGGAACTCCAGAACAAGTTCCTCTGGTGGGCCCTAGGCCCTTTAGTCCAACACTATATATTATATATAAGGGAGCAATTATATATAAAGGAGAACTATTATATATAAGGAGGGGGGCTCTTATTTATCAGAGAGGAACTATTATATAAAAGGGTGGTCTATTATATATAAGGGGGGAACTGTTAAATATAAGAGGGCTATTATCAAGGGAAATCATACAGGGGGCTATTATTAATTACATAGTTACATAGTAGATGAGGTTGGATGAAGACATCAGTCCATCAAGTCCAACCTATAACCCTACAATCCCTACAGTCCGCTACTTATTATTTATAAGACGGTCTATTATTTATAAGGGAGGAAGTATTTATAGGGGGCCTATAAAAGGTGGAAACTATTAAATATAAGGTATCTATTATAAGGGAGCAGCCATTAATTATAAGAAGGGAACTATTTATAAAGGGGGGTATAATTGATGAGTGGGTTTATTTATAAAAGGGGGCTATTAGGAATATTGGGGACTATTATTTATAAGGGTAACTATTATTTATGAGAGGGCTATTATTAATAAGGAGGAAATGTTTAGAAGGGAGCAGTATGATTTTTACGGGATGACTGTTACTGATAAGGGGGAAACTATTACAGATAAGGGGAACTATTACTGATACATGGCACTATTTATAAGCAGGGACTATCATTTATAAGGGAGCGATTACCGATAAGGGTGTAATATTATAAGCAGGGACCATTATTTATAAGGTGGCCCTATAATAACTAATGGCTATTGGGGATAAATCTATTAGGCAGTACAAATTGAATTTTGTGTAAGAAAATGTTGCTTGTTTTTACTGTTTTGGGAGATGGTGTTGTTGTTTGTATATCAGTATTTGGGACATCACTCTTAATTTTGCCCAGGGCCACAGTTTGTTGGCCCTGCTCCTGAGCTACACTACAGAGATGATCTTGGTCATCTAGGACCCAGTAGTTTAGACAGTTCCTGGATGCTGGTGCATCACATGGACTGGGCTAGAAGGGGAGCCTCATCATGGTAGCTCCCATAGCTGTTCACAAAGTGTTCAATGAGGAAGGCAGGGATTGTAATAAACCACCCAGGAAGATATGGCTCTTTGGTTTTGCAGCTGCATGATGTCATACAGATACATCTTTGCAGAGTGCAGTGACCAGACGTATACAGTCAATAGACGGTCCGTAAGTGGTTAAAGTGACAGTCCAGCAATTCCAAACTTCACAAATGATGTTTAAGTCAGTAACTAAAGGGGATGTTATACCTGTTATTTATTTATATCAGCTTGGGTATAAACGTAACTAGATCACCATGAAGTCAGTGCACGGATACCTGATTTTTATTACAGCTAGAATAGAGTTATTATAAAGTATAGACAGAATGGAAAGATGATAATATTCAGGTAATTGCTGCAGATATAAAGTAGGGAAATGTGTCTTAGTAAGGTGGCCTGGAGGGAAATAAATCCAGCACTGTCATGTTACTTGTTCTGGCTGCCAGTACTATATGTATTAAATATACCTATCCAACACTTCATCCTGTTTGAGATGACAATGCTGGATGTACAGAAAACTGCCCAGATCTAGTGTGTTTCTCATATGAATGTAGCTGTAGCATATTCTTGTGATGACTTGCAGGCTTTCTTAATTATCATTTTGAAGAACATATACTTTAGCATTTAAAGGGCTTGTCTACTTTGATAAAAGCAGCCCCAGCAGTAAGCTGATTTACCAGGTCTGGAAAGTCATAAAAATAATGCAAAAAACAGGAGCAATGTAATGTATAAGGCATGGTGTATGGAGGGGAGGGGTGTAGGTGGACATACATCTATTATAGAACCATAGGAACAATTTCAGAATAAGAGTAACATTGGTCTCAATATATAAGCACAGACTGCTAAAGCATATCGCCATACCAATAGTAACATTGTCAATCACTCTGTAACAATCATTCACTCTGGTTACTTCTAGTGCATAACAATCAGTCATGTGATATACAATCCATAGTCATGTGATATACAGTCCATAGTCATGTGATATACAGTCCATAGTCATGTGATATACAGTCCATGATCATGTGATGGACTTGTCTGAAATTTAACAATTATTTAATGATTATTTATAATTTACCTTGTAAATATATAATTACACTTTATGTACTAATATTTACTGCTGTATATGAAATATGAGATATTTGGAGACTAGAAGGGTCAGGATTGGCTCAATACTGGTATAAATTATATCATGTTTTTTCCTTTAGTGTTGTTTGGTGCTGTTACATTTTTTTTGTTTTGTATGTTACTTTATTTAGTTTTCCTTTTTTTAATCTACAAATTCATGGAATTCTTCTCTTTAGTTGGGTCATGATGTTCCTTGAGAATAACATGCTTTTCTATTCAAACTGGGTGGGCTGTACCACACAGGCTACCAACGGGAGTAAATTTGGGGAACAGAAAACAATAGTGAAAGAATACATATGTGGGCTACAAGATATCATACTAAAGTGGTGGGAGAGCAGAGTATGGGAAAGAGACCTTACAATGAGGTTACCAGCAGCTGAGAAACTAGGCAACGCATATCAAAACTGTGCACATTCACCATGAACAACCAAGAACTCAAGTTATAAGATGAGGGTTTAATAAAGTAATGATAAGATGGCAACACAAAATACGGTCTGGAAGCAAACAATGATGATTACATTATTCTGCACCACACAGACATCAATATACATCATACGCTGTAGGTTGGCGGTGGACAAATTACTGTTCACTTCAGGTGCGTGTAAGAGCATTAGATTTCTTTTGTAGCCTCGACAAAGAATACTAACTCAATATATACTGTATCAACTGAAAACAACCCAAAAGTTAGACACTTTTCTAGACTCACTGTCTATCTGGCTCCCCAGTCCTGCTGTACTAGAAGTAGGTTTTGGCGATCACTAATCAATAATAGAAGAGGCGATGATAAATATAACCCCTTATTCACATCAGCATTTGGATTCTGCCCAGACAGAATCTAAATGCTGATGTGAACAAGGCCTTAGAGATGTGATACTTTTACCATATAAATAGGAGAATTCGGGATTACTTGTCAGTACTACAGAGCTCAGCTCACACTGAGACGCAGGCTTATACAAAACAGGAACTTGGAGAGATTACAGTCACGGTAGCCCCTGAGCAGTGAATGGACCTCCAAGTCAAAAAATCAAAACATTGTTACCCTTTTGCTCATCAGTGTTTCTATAACACGAAGACACTAGAGATGAGCGAGTAGTACTCAATCGAGTAGGTATTCGATCGAATACTACGGTATTCGAAATACTCGTACTCGATTGAGTACCACTCGCTGTTCGAATGTAAAAGTTCGATGCAGAACCAGCATTGATTGGCCGAATGCTATACAGTCGGCCAATCAACGCTGGTTCTTCTCCTACCTTTAGAAGTCTTCTCTGTGCAGCTTCCCCACGGCGTCTTCCAGCTCTTCCGGCTCTTCAATCACTCTGCCAGGCATCGGGCCTGGGCAGAGCCGACCGCGCATGTCCGCTTGTAGTGCGGGCATGCGCAGTCGGCTCTGCCCAGGCCCAATGCCTGGCAGAGTGAATGAAGAGCCGGAAGATGCTGCGGGGACGCTGCAAGGAGTAGACTGCTCGGAGGAACCAGCCCGACCCTCACTCGTGGACTTGGTAAGTATAATTTGATCGAACTTTGCCTACCCCAGAAACGAGCATTTTCCCCCCATAGACTATAATAGGGTTCGATATTCGGTTCGAGTAGTCAAATATTGAGGGGCTACTCGAAACGAATATCGAACCTCGGACATTTTACTGTTCGCTCATCTCTAGAAGACACCACATGGAAAACACACGGACCCCATAACAGTCGATGGGGTCTGTGTGCTTTCATTGCTCACTGATTTTTAATGCATTCAGTATTCTGTTCAGGGAGTCCTCAAGCGAACTCCCCAAACAGACTACCAAATAGAGATGTGAATGAGGCCTTACAGACACAAAGGTGACAGGTTCAAAAGTTGTTGATCACAAATGTATTCAATTATCAGGGAACTGATTAAAAACATAATTTTATACAGTGATGATACATATTGTAAATTTCACTTACAGTCATTTGCAAGTGGCTCTCTTCTTTTTCTTCAGTTTCCTCAAAGTCTTTCTTCTTTATTTCTACATGAATAATAAAAAACAAATTGACCCTCCAAATATAAACCAGGGTAAAAAAGGTAAATGTATACTTCATATTATCATGTTTCTATGGCAATATCTCTATTTGCTTCCATTTAGTGAAGGAATGCCCAAAACTGGCTAGGGGTGAAGAGTTAGGAATAAGAAGTAAAGAGTTGGTAACAAGACAACCCATTCTTAAAAGTTGATCTAAACTGCTAGCTTTAGTCTACAGGCAGCCACGGTTCCCATTGCTGCCTATTATGACAAAGTTATGTCATTCAAAATTTAACCCTCTATTCCCATCTTATTCCTGAGAAGGGTTGTCACAAATCTACAGACCCTGTTATAGCATGGTGAGTTTCCATTTTTGTGTTTTCATTTTCTTATCCCCACCTTCCAAAAGCCAAATTTTATTTTTCAGTTCATAGAGCCATATGAGGGGTTAGATTTTTGCAGTACAAACTATACTTTATAATGACACTATTATTCTCTACAATATACAATGCAGCAAAACAATTTAAAAAAATGTGTTTTCTTCTTCCCCCTTTTCTTTTTGTTTCTTTCCCTAACCATGCTTTCTGATAGATGCTGTTTGTACTGTAAGCCTGTTTGATTTGTGAACTATTGTTGTAAAATTTCAATAAAAGTCTTAATGTTAAAAAAAAATCAGAATAGGGTGGAATTTGAAAAAAAAAAAAAAAAAACACCACAATTGTACCATTTACAAAAATGTACCGTATGTTACTGGGGTAATACATTCACAGTGACACCAACTCAATATAGGTTTTATATAACTTTACACAAATTTTAAATTTGGAAAATAAAAAAACTTCTTTGAGTTTCCATATTATGGCACACACAAACACACACACACACATATATGTATTTCAGTGTTCAGAAATGTATGATTCATGATTACTTTCTATTTGTGGGGGAAGGCAAGACATAAAAACCCCCCAGCAATTTAGCCATTTTGATCTATTTTTCTGCTAGAGTTCACGCTAAGGCAGGGGTGGACAATTAATTTTCCCACGGGGCCCCATGACACATTGAAAAGGTTCTAGAGGGCTAAGGGCGCTGTGGCATATTTAGACCCACCCTACATTGACTCCACCCATTCTTCCATGTGCCCCCACACAGTATAATGCTCCTACAGTCACCCTAACATTATTCACCCCCACATTATAATGTTTCGCTCCAAATGTCCCACAATATTAAGTCCCTCTCCTCGTGTCCCAGTTTAAACTAACAGAAACTAGAGGGGACATTAAACTGGGGCAGCTGGAGAAGACATTAAACAGTGGGGGTAGTTGGAGGGGGACATTAAACTGGGGGCATCTAGAGGCAGATATGTCCCCCTCCAGCTATCCCCCACGGTTTAATATGCTCCTCCATGTGCCCCAGTTTAATGTCATCCTTCATCTGCCCCCCTGTCCCTCTCCATTTGCCTTCAATTTAAGGGAGCCTTCACACGGAGTTTACGCTCGCTAATTCTGAACGTAAACTCATTCAGAGGGAGCGGCGTAAAAAACAGATCACATTGACTTCAATGGGTGCTCGTATACGCGCGCTACCCATTGAAATCAATGGGAGGCTTTTTTACCTATTGCTTTCAATGTGATACGCGCGTATCTCCATTCCCAGTAGCTTGCTCTTTCTGTGTAACACAACCACACTGTCCCACTAAAGGGTCTGAACTAAAGTATCTCTGTGAACTAAAGGACCTTTGATGACCTCAACTTGCCATTCAGCATCTACCTTTAGGGGGCCGGTCAGAGACAGTTAGAAGGCCCGAAGTAGCCTGTGGACCATACAATGCCCAGCTCTGCTCTAAGGCAATAGAGCTCAATCTGTGGTACATATACTCCAGGGAATTAGTCAAGCAGTCGCAGAGGTACGTGCCATGGCTCAGAACCACTGCTCTGGAAGTAGCAGACTTAGTGAGTGCTCAAGTTCCAGGCTACTGGGTTTTGTACTGCTACTGCCGCCACAATCAAGCCGCCATCTTCAAATCCTGAGTACAGTGGTTGCCAAGCATACACAAACATTGGGTCAGGTCTCCTCTACCGCAGAAGATAGTCTGAGCTGAATAGACAGGCAGCTTCTGATCTATGATCTGATAAATGAAAAGCTGGTGGGAAGCCAGAAGACCCTTAGAATTCTGTGCCTCACGCAGGTGCCCCTATAAGTAAAAGGTTTTGCTTGCCATATTATGCATGCTAGTTTTTTTCCCCACTTGAGATTGGGAGCAGAGTCTGTCACATGACCAGGGTCCATTGGGGTACTCGGTTAGAACATTTTTTCACGAGCAGGTACTTGACTGGAAAAGGTTGAGAAACACTGCTCTAAGGGCTAAACATATTTTACTAGTTAAGGTATTTTCAGTCTTGGGGGTGCTTAATGTGTTTATGCTTACTTTTTTTTATCTATATTTGATCTAGAGGAGAGTGTGATTTGAATTATTATATTTTTTTTACATTTCTAAAACCTCTTTTCGTTGTTTTTTTTTTAGCTCCCTTGATCATTTGTACAATAGACTGCAATACTAATACACTGAAGCCTATTGCAAAATCCCAATGCAACTATTGAAGTCTGACACAGGCAGGCCTCTCTGGTTATATTACTATGGAGGTCCTGGGAGTCTGCAGAAGACTCGCCACTGGCACAGAATGGCTCCAGTGAGCTGTTCAGTTACTGGATATAAAAAAGAAAGTGAAAAAAAACAAACAAACCCTACAGTAAAACTAAAATAAGAATCATATAAAAATAAACCGTATGCATCACCAAAAAAAAAGAAAAATTATTACTAACTAAACTAAATGAACATATTGTTGCTTTTATCAAAGCATGTACTAGAATGGCTAAAATGTGCCTGGCCATGACTGGGGTGGGAAGGCGGTAGTGGTTTACATGGCTGACCTTGAACTGGATGACTAAGACCTGGTTCACATCTGCATTCAGTAATCTGTTCGAGGAGTCCGCATGGGGAACTCCCCCCCCGAATGGGATACCAAACACATTGGTGAGCTTATGAAAGCACATGGACCCCATAGACTATAATGGGATCTGTGAGTTTTCCGCACAGTGTCCGCGGAAAAGTACTTAATGAATTACTTTCCTGTCCACATGACTTGTGCGGAAAGCACACGGACTCCATTATAGTTTGTGGGGTTCATGTGCTTTCACTGCTCACAGCTTGTCAACGCGTAAGGTATTCCCTGAACGCAGATATGAACCAGGCCTTAGCTTCCTAGATAATTAATCCCAGTGTGTATGAGATTAGTAAAAATAGATGGTGAGCCCTACTAGTGATAGGGGTGGGGGTGAAAGGTGATGTTCTCTATACAGCAGTGTAGAATATAACGGTACTTTACAAACAATGTGAAAGAATAATTATAACAGGAGCCACCTCATAAGAAACCTTTTTGTGACACTGTCATAGAGATAATCTGTAACCACCACTAGAGGTTCTCACTCCATACAGATACATACAGCCCTGAATAATATCTTATTATATAGTATTAATATTCTTAGCAGCAGGGGCGTAACTACCGTGGTAGCAGCAGTAGCAGCTGCCACAGGGCCCGGGCCATTAGGGGGCCCGGTGACAGCCGCTACCGCTGCGTTTTTTTTTTTTTTTAAGTCAGTTACGGGCCCTATTCACTTGCCGATCCTGGCTGGGCCGGGATCGGCAAGTGACACCGTGGGCCCCACAGAGGCTATCATTATACTCGGGGGTCTTTGCAGACCCCCGAGTATAATGATCGGCGGACCGGAGAGGTAAGGTAAGGGGGCGTTCACACTACCGTTGTTGTCCGTTATGAAGGTGTCCGTTTAAAAGAAAAAAAACGGACACCTATCATAACGGACATTAACGGACACTAACTGACGCTGGGTTCACACCTGCGTCTGGGGTCTCCGTTCTGTGGTTTCCGTCTTCTGCATGCCAGAAGACGGAAACCACAGACCGGGTCCGGCCGTGCGCGGCGGTGAGCGTTTTTTTATCCGGACACAGAGTACTGCATGTCCGACTCTGTGTCCGGATTATAAAACCCGGTTTCGCGGCGGAAAGCGCAAAACGCTCACTGCCGCGCACGGCCGGACAGCTTTCTCACCCATTCAAATGAATGGGTGAGAAAGTCTCCTGCAGGCTTCCGTCTCCTGCATCTGTTTTATGCAGGAAACGGAAACCTGCAATAAGGACCGACGACGCAGATGTGAACGAGCCCTGATGCTAACTGATGTTAATGTGTCCGTTTTTTTAACTGATCCATTTAATGGATCAGTTAAAAAAAAAAACGGACACATTAGTATCAGTTAGCATCAGTTGGTGTCCGTTTTTTATACTGTCCGTTTTTTCTTTTTTGCTGTTTATGCTTTCTGAGCATGTGCAGAAAATAAACGGACAGAAAAAAACGGACTGTAACTGATGGCCATCAGTTACTGTCCGTTATATGTCCGTTGCCCATAGACCTGAATGTTAAATAAAAAACGGACACTTTCTGTCCGTTTTTTCAAACGGACAAAAAAATCCTGCATGTGTGATTTCTCTGTCCGCTTGAAAAAACGGACATGGTTGTTAACGGACCCTTAAGGACACAAACGGACACAAACTGACAACAGATGAAATCCCATTGAAATGAATGGAAATTGTAACGGACACAGCTAGTGTCCGTTGCTAAAATCTTGAACGGACAGTAGCAACGGACACTGCAATCGGACACCAATGGTAGTGTGAACGCCCCCTAACATAAAAAACACTGTTACTTACCTCTCCACGATCCTGCCAGGCCTCCGTCATTCGTGTCTGACGTCACATGACCCAGGCCAGCTTCCCGGGTCATGTGACGTCTGACGTCATTAAAGCTGGACCAGAGCGGCGGCCGACAGGAACAGGTAAGCAACTATCTCTGTTCTTTTAATGGTTTTAATCCCCCGGGTCTCCGATTATTATACTCTGGGGTCTTTTCAGACCCCAGAGTATAATAAATGTTTATAGGTGTCCACAGTGGGACATATGGGGACACTATGGGGGATAATACTGTGTGTGCAGAGGCACTATAGGGGTTAATACTGTGTGTAGGGGACACTATAGGGGTTAATACTGTGTGTGCATTGGACACTATAGGGGTTAATAATACTGTGTGCATTGGACACTATAGGGGTTAATACTGTGTGTGCAGGGGACACTATTGGGGATAATACTGTGTGTACATTGGGCACTATAGGGGTTAATACTGTGTGTAGGGGACACTATAGGGGTTAATACTGTGTGTGCATTGGACACTATAGGGGTTAATAATACTGTGTGCATTGGACACTATAGGGGTTAATAATACTGTGTGCATTGGACACTATAGGGGTTAATAGTGTGTGTGCATTGGACACTATAGGGGTTAATACTGTGTGTGCAGGGGACACTATAGGGGTTAATACTGTGTGTGCATTGGACACTATAGGGGTTAATAATACTGTGTGCATTGGACACTATAGAGGTTAATACTGTGTGTGCAGGGGACACTATAGGGGATAATACTGTGTGTGCAGGGGACACTATAGGGGTTAATACTGTGTGTGCAGGGGACACTATAGGGGTTAATACTGTGTGTGCAGGGGACACTATAGAGGTTAATACTGTGTGTGCAGGGGACACTATAGGGGTTAATACTGTGTGTGCAGGGGACACTATAGGGGTTAATACTGTGTGTGCAGGGGACACTATAGGGGTTAATACTGTGTGCAGAGGCCACTAATGGACATAATACTGTGTGCAGGGCTTACTAAGGGACATAATAGAGTGCAGAGGAGGGGGTCAGTCGAGGTCTTCGGCATCGGTTTGGGGAGGGGGGGCCCCATGTCAAAAGTTCGCCACGGGGCCCCGCCATTCCTAGTTACGCCACTGCTTAGCAGTACAGGTTAAACCTGTTTATAATCTGCAATGAACACATGAGGTGTAAATAACATGTGGCCAGTTAAAAGAGAATCTATCACCTCCCTCAAGCCTATTCAACTATCATGAAACATTACAGTGATAAACACCATGCCACTTTTATGTGTGTCTCTTTTGTAGATTTTGAGAAAAACTTAGAATTTTTAGGCAAATGAGGCAGTCGGTGCACTGGGGGCAGGTCTTCAGCTTCCTGGAGCACTGCTCTTGCCATTCAGACCCCTACCAATTCTTGCCCATACCACCCCATACAATTGATCTTACCATTGTTCTGACTTCAATTATTGCCATCGAGCAGCAATAGTGCCCCCATTGATGAAAGCCTTCACTGGATCAACTGCCTCATTTTCATGAGAACTGTATATCACTGTAATGTGCTCTGTAATGTGGTAGTGATATTTGAATATACTTCGGGGAGGTTTTAGGCTCCCTTTAACCCTTTCCCAACATCCGCTGAACGATAACAGTGGATGTGAGATTTTTAAATATGGGGCCGCTCCACACCCAGCAGAGTCAAAGCTGTCTGAGACACTATTTTAGCACATGGGCTTCACCATTTTGGAGTGCATCGCCACCCCCCAGAATGAGATCCCGTTGAAGGCTCCCAGACCCATCTACCATACATCTTTATTAAAGGCTGTTCTATGCAGCTGTAACAAAAGTGCCATAATTTGGAAATGCATTGCAATGAATTAGTATTGCAATGAACTTTATAAGTGATCAGTCCCCCTAGGTCTGGGGTTGCTAGGTGGGGTGGCATAGACACACAAGTCCAGTTTCTTTAGTCCAAAACAAAGGTAGAGTTTATTTTCACTCAAAAAGGTAGTGCAGCAACAAAAGGAAACAATACAAAAATAAGTACCTGCCCGTCTAGGCTCTAACTAAACATAGAATAGGTTACCTCACCTAGAGTAACAGAAATCAAAAGCCAGTAGAATCATTCAGGACACAGCTCCAAAAACATGACCTCTCTGTTGGCTCTCCAGCCAAGCTCTGCCCCCAGTCTGCTGCTGGAGCTGACTTCTTAAGCCTCCCTTGAGGAGCAGACTCTCTGCAGCCGAGTTGCCGCCGGAGCATCCCCAAAGTGTGGACTGGAGGGGGGTGGAATGACAGGTCCCACTACCAACCTACCTGCCATTCCTAAAAATCCAGCCCAGTAACTGATTGATTTGGGGATTTATTACACCTTTTCCAATTACATAGCCCAGGTACTTGGCTTCCTCTAACCCTAAAGCACATTTCTCATAGTTGATAGTAAGGCCTGCCTCACTTATGGAGTCTAATACTGCCTGCACTTTACAGAGGTGACTTCCCCAGTCTAGGCTATGAATGTCCACATTGTTCAGGTAAGCCGCTGCGTAGTCACGATGTGGCCGCAAGATCTAGTCCAACAACCTCTGAAAAGTAGCAGGAGCTCCATGCAAACCAAATGGAATAACCTTGTACTGGAACAGACCTTCTGTAACAACAAAGGCAGTTTTCTCTTTGGCTTCCTTAGACAAAGGTATTTGCCAGTAACCTTTTGTAAGGTCCAGTGTGGTTATGTACCTGGCTTTACCCAACTTCTCAATCAGCTCATCAACCCTGGGCATGGGATAAGCATTAAACTTTGAAATCTCATTCAATTTTCTAAAATCATTGTAAAACCTCCAAGTACCATTGGGCTTTGGTATCAAGACAATTGGGTTAGACCATTCACTTTTGGACTCCTTAATTACTCCCAACTCCAGCATGTGTTTAACCTCAGCTGACACTACCTCCCTACGTGCCTCTGGTATTCTGTAGGGTTTGAGGTTTACTTTCTGACCAGGTAATGTCACTACATGGTGCTCTATCAGGTGTGTACGCCCTGGTAGATCAGAGAACTTGCATATATTCTTCTGCAGGAATTCTCATGCCTCCTGTTGCTGGGATACTGAGAGGGTCTCATTCTCATGGACTGGAGGGATTGGTGGCAATGAATCACCCGACTCTGTATTTGAAGCCACCAAGGATTCCCTCTGATTTCAGGTCTTAATCAAATTCAATGGTAGATTTGAAAAGTCTTCCTTTTCCCTGGTTGATGAACCTTATAGTTGACTGGCCCTACTTTTTCCACAATTTCATATGGGCCTTGCCATTTCGCTAAGAACTTGCTCTCCACAGTAGGCACCAAAATAAGGACTCTGTCCCCTGGGTTAAACTCTTGGACTCTGGCAGAACGATTGTAAATTCTGCTTTGGGCCTCTTGTGCTCTTTGCATATGTTCTTTTACAATTGGCATGACTGTTGAAATGTGATCCTGCATTTGAGCTACATGCTCTATGACACTACGGTATGGGGAAGCCTCCGTTTCCCAGGTTTATTTGGCTATATCAAGTAAGCCCCTGGGGTGTCTACCATAGACTAATTCAAAAGGGGAAAAACCTGTAGACACTTGTGGAACCTCTCTAATAGAGAACATCAGGTATGGCAACAGGCAATACCAGTCACGACCATCTTTTTCTACCACCTTTTTAAGCATATGCTTGAAAGTCTTATTAAAGCTCTCCACTCCGCTCCCTCCGCTCTCAAATAACAACGGAACAGTCTTACCGGGAGGTGCCCTCCACTGGGTGTTCCTGGGGAATGGTCGCGCTATAGGGTCATCACGGAGTTCCACCTAAGTCGCCAGGTACCTCTCCAGAAGGCTGACAAGCTGGTTGGCACCTTTGGGGTCCCCATGTCCAACCCAGCACTGCAACGCAGGAGGAAGAGCTCTGGTAAACCGGTCTAGGACCACCTTTTCCACCATCTTTTCAGGCGTACAGGTGTCTGGTTCCAGCCACTTTTTCACCAGGTGAATCAGGTCGTACATCTGGGATCTGGCAGGCTTGTCCATCTGGTAGCTCTAGGTATGTACCCGCCGGGCACGGACAGCAGTGGTTACCCCCAGCCAAGTAAGAATTTCTGCCTTTAGTTTGTGATAGTCCTGGACATCTTGCTGGCAGAGGTCATAATAGGCCTTCTGGGGTTCACCGGTCAAATAGGGTGCAGTGACGTCTGCACAGTCAGCAGCTGGGAGTTTCACCTGTTCAGCCACTCTCTCAAACAAAGTCAGGAAGGCCTCCACGTTATCATCTGGGGTCATCTTCTGCAAAGCTCTTTGCACAGCCCGCTTCTCATCTCTGTGCTCCACAGGTCTTTTCGGGCTAGCGACACCAGTCTCTTTGAGGAGCGCAATTTGTTCCATCAGCAAACAATTAGTTTATTGTTGCTGCACATTGAACTGTACAAGATGCTTCAGTATCTCCTCCATAGTCTGGGCCTGTATAGCAGCAGCAGCCTTCACCCAGGACATAATTTTTTTTTCTCCAGCAAGGAGTGGAGGTGTCGTTGCCCCTAGCAACTGCTGTATGCCCGCGTCCTCCACCAATTGCCAGGGTCTGGGGTTGCTAGGTGGGGTGGCATAGACACCAAAAGACCAGATTCTTTAGTCCAAAACAAAGGTAGAGTTTATTTTCACTCAAAAAGGTATTGCAGCAACAAAGGAAACAATACAAAAATAAATACCTGCCCGGCTAGGCTCTAACTAGACATAGAATAGGTTACCTCACCTAGAGTAACAGAAATCCAAAAAGCCAATAGAATCATTCAGGACACAGCTCCAAAAATATGACCTCTCTGTTGGCTCTCCAGCCAAGCTCTGCCCCAAAGTCTGCTGCTGGAGCTGACTTCTTAAGCCTCCCTTGATGAGCAGAATCTATACAGCTAAGTCGTTGCCGGAATATCCCCAAAGTGTGGACTGGAGGGGGGTGGAATGACAGGTCCTAAAAATCTAGCCCAGTAACTGGAACTCTGAAATAACTGTCAGCAGACAATAGTTATTTGCTGAGAAACGTTTTCTGGAGTTTTCTCATCTCACCCACTTGAGTAGTCTGGGTGAGATGTACACCCCCTCCATTACCTGACCAGCCATTGGCTTACTATATATATATATATATATATATATATATATATATATATATATATATATGGAGGGAGAGAGAGAGAGAGAGAGTGAGTGCGTGAGTGAATAAGAATTAATAATAAGGCTAGGGGAACTATTATTAATAAGGGGGGCTAATAGATTCCCCTAGATTTATGAATAATAGTTTCTCTCCATTCATACACTGTCTATATGTATATCAGGGGAGCTATTTATAAGGAGTAACTAGTAATAATAAGGCTGGTTAAACTATTATTAATGAGGTGGGTAGAAGTTCCCCTAGCTTTATTAACAATAGATCATCATTATAACTAGCCCTCCTTATAAATAATGTTTGCGCTAGACTTAATATGTGCCCCCCTTATTAGTAATAGATCCCTTTTATTTTTCAGAAAATAATAAAAGTCACCTTACCACAATCCCCTGTGGAGTCCTGATGTTGAAGTCATTGAGCAGGGTCTGGCACAGGGGGTGCAAAGTAGTGAAGTCATCACGCCCCGTCTTTTATGCAAACATGTATGTCAGAGCAGGGACTTTACAGCTCCCTTATCTAGCATAGATTTCCACAGTATTAGCGTGCGTAGGACGCTAATACACTTGTAAGTAATTCTTTGAATTATATCATCCCATAAAATGAAGGTGACACGTTATTTTTTTCTGCAACTTATCCTCCAATTCCATCCCATGTTTAAGGTTATTTTTAAACTTCCAAGTACATTGTATAGAATATTAAGTGGTACCACTACAAAGCACAATTTTTCCTGCAAAACGTAAAGAGGGCCTTTCAAAGTGCTACTCCACTGGTTCTGACAGAGTTGGAATTTTTCCTCTAGTTTCCAGCGTTCATAAGCAATCAATGCTGTTAGTTTTGGTTCCTGATATGCTATTTAGTACTATCAGGAGGGCGGTGTCAGGCAGGAGCAGGTAAGGGATGCGATTCTGAGCTCTGACACTGGCTGCTCCTGACATTTCAGAGCCTAAATAGCACATCAGACACCAAAACTAACTGGGCTTGTTGCTCAGGAACGGTGGGGGCTAAAGACAAGTTTCAAACTGTGTTGATATCAGTGGAGCACACCAATTAACATATGTTAAAAATTTGATTTAGTGTTGGTGGTGAAGGGAACTCTATAAGCTCTAATAAGGCTACGTGTTATCATGGATAGTGGATGATGGAGCAGGATCAGCTGAACAGATAGATATATAAATTAATATGTAACTATTCTGTAGAAATTATTGGTTTCTATTAGTTCTTAATTACTCTAAGCTTGTTAATGCAGTGGATGGTACTAAGCAGCGGCTGACAGCTATCTCTGCACGCTTGTATGGGGCAGGCTGTCAAACATGGGGTGAGATCACCTAACTGAATTTATAGTCACATAGAGAACAAGCATTGAATCGATACACTACAAAATGCCACAAAACTATACCAATGACTTCAGCAACCCCTGCTATATCACATGTGGATAATACAGCAACTATATGTGACAGATTCACAATTAATATCTCCTTGGAATTTCATGTATTCAATACATATGTTCATGCATATTGCATATTGTATTGCAATAGTAAATGTGTTCCCAACAACTGACACACAGAAAGATAAACCTAGATTTCATACATGGCATATACAGTACGCATCCAATGAGTTCAGTGTAAATAATGTTCACCACAGAACCGTTGTATGCCCAGCTCTGCGCCATGCACTCACAAGGCCTTTCAGACCATCAGCAGCATGACAAGTCAAGTCAGCATTTGTGGACAGATGCTTTCCATGTGCTCCGCTTTCCATCCTTTGTGACATTGTGCTGATGCTTTCATTCTCAATTGAACTGCTCTTTATTTTAGGCTCTGGAACTGGAGAGCATCACAAACAATAGGTGCGCAGGCCAGGAAATCCACAGCACCATGATGTGTATCTCAATGCACTAAACTAACAGCCATAATATGACTTAGAGTATATAAAGAGATTATTATGTGTAATGTATACAGTCTCATGCTTCTTGTAGCCTCCTAACATCTCCTACTACAGAAGACTTGATTTAAGAATGATTCTGTTGTACAGCAAATTAAAGACATCCAAAAGATTTTTATTAATATACATATCAAAGGACTAGAAAGCCCATTCTAGTGTATTGTAGGTCAAGATTTTCAAGAATAGGTGTCTAACTATTTAGATGTAGTATGTAAACTTTTCAGGTTTAGGTTTCTTCATTAGCTGTGGCACACGATATTGGTGGTGCTGCTGACTACCAACCAATGCTAAGCAGGAAGAAGTGCCCTTAAAGAGGACCTTTCATCACTCGGGGCACATGCGGTTTTATATACCGCTAGAAAGCCGACAGTGCACCGAATTCAGCGCACTGTCGGCGTTCCCTATCTGTGCTGAGGGTGAAGAGCTATCGGTACAGGTACCGTAGCTCTTCACCGTAAGAAGGGTGTTCCTGACAGTCAGTCAAAAACACACTTCCTCACAGCAGCGCTGTACTATGAGAGCGGTAAGGAACAAATTCCCCAGTACTCATCTATGGACGAGGATGGAAACGGCGTTCCTCCCCCTCTCACAGTACAGCGCTATAGACGCTACTGTGAGGAAGGGACTTCCTGACTGACTGTCAGGAATGCCCTTCTGACGGTGAAAAGCTACGGTATCGGCACTAATAGCTGGGGCACAGATTGTGAAAGCCGACAGTGCGCTGAATTCAGCACACTGTCGGCTTTCTAGCGGTATATAAAACCACATGTGCCCCAACTGACGAAAGGTCCTCTTTAAGTATAAAGGGGGTGTCTCATTACAGACAACAGCTTTAGGCCGAGGCTCCATGTGGTCTAAACACCAGTGGTTTCCCTATAGGTAAAATGGAAGCAGAAAGTCCATAGAGGAAACCTCTGCGGACTTTCTATGAAAAGCGCTGAGGGAAAAAACACAATGCATTGTTGCCACGTTTTTTACCACAACACTTTTCTGCTGTGGCCCTTTACGTGGGGCAGTAGTCTTAATCTGATATCTGCAGCACTCATCAGCTAATTGTTTTGGTTCAGGCTCCAAATATATCAGGAAAACAGCTGATTTTGCCAAAGGGAAGATGTAACTGACTGCTTATTTTTTTCCATATATGCAATATTACATTGTGGACACACAGCTGAATGGTCTTCTCTGTAATACATGGTTGCTAGAGATCATTAGAGAGATTGGTGCTAGTTGTCAGCAGCTTTCCCCACTATAATATCTCTATGCCAAGACTCCCTGATGCGACAACCCTTCTAATAGTTTGAAAGATGTTGTTTGATGGCTGTAGACAGAGTTCTGCCTGCACTTGAACATTTTTTGCAAGCCACTTTTAATAAATGTAATAAACAGAAACCGTTGTCACAGCATTGACTGTATCAGGTGCCCCGATATTCATTTGAATAGCTCGGCCTGACATGCAGGCATAGTGACAAGAAGTGTCGCTGTAATGGCAGCGCTTTGTGGTTCTAGATAGAGCAGAGAGCACCCAGATGTTTGTGACTGGCTTTGTTTAAATCCAGATACCGCTAAATACTGCAGCAAATCTGGAAACAGTATACTGTTTTGAATCATTATTATTTTTTGTGACTGAATGGAATCTACTATCCAAACTGTGAAAATCTCACCTGAAATGAATTTCATGAGAATTGCTTATTTAAATAACCTCCAAAAGACAAATTTTACAGAATAATATAGTTGAGCATAACTACAAATTGTTTATACTTTTTTTTTTTTTTTTTTACATACTGTATACCTACTTTAGGCCGGGGCCCCACATTGTATACTCAATCGCGTTTTTGTAAATAGCAGCATGTTAATTATACAGAAACACTGGAAGTTTCCTAAAGGTATAATAAAGACGCAAAATCCACAGAGTAAAACTCTGCAGACTTCCGGTGAAAAATACTATAGAAAAAAACATCATGTTTTTCTGCCGCAGTGAATGGGAAGCGCTCACGTGTACGACTCGCCGTGTGAAGGGGCCCGGCGCTCGGCTCAGTCCGAGCCGTACACGCAAGCGCTTCCCATTCACTTCAAGGACATGATTGAAGGGGTTGACCATGTCACAAAAAAAATTAATAGGATAAGGGATCCTGATAGATAGGATTCTGATTGCCGAGACCCTCACCGATCCTGAGAAAAGGGGCTCTTTTGCCTCTGCTGTGAATGTCATAGCAGTGAAGGCAGATGCTTTAATAAAAACATATATATAACTTTTTTGATCTTCTGATGATCCTTTCATGTACATGGAGAGCAACTCGAAAGAGGCCCCGAATATTCTGCAACACCTCTCACTGAACAAAACAATGTGCAATGTAATTCAGTAATGAAGCTTCGAAGAAGTTCTGAGCTTCTGAATGACAGTGATATGATGCACATGCAATTTTGCCCTTTTTGTAGACATATTGAATGAGATCTCCCAGTCTCCATTGCTAGGCATCTCAGCAGTTTCGTAGGAGACTGCTTCAGACGATGTTGCACATTATCGAATGTGACCTGCAACATTTTTGGACGGTCTCTGCCATGAGAAGGGACCAAGATTCCAGTTTCTATATTATCTTCTGAATAGCACTGTACGTCATGACCACATCTGATATTGTTTAAATGAATAGGTGACCCAATAGATTTACCCCATCTGTATCTTTAAATATACAATGCCCCTTTGGTAATTAATTAATAACTCCTGTGTGTCCCCTTAAAGGGATCGTTCGGCATAAATGGGATGGTTATAAATGAAAATGCACTAACACTTACCTGCATCCATCCTCTGTTTCTGCACTGAGCCCTCAATTCCCTTCATTGCACTAGTTATATATGGTGCAGCTGCAGCAGTGATGTCAAGTGGATGAGACTGCTGCAGCCAATCACTGCACTCAACAGTGCAGCAGTATTCAGTGTTGGGCAGGTGCAGTTCTTCTGTCGTGACATTTCGCTGCAGTCACTCTGTATGCAAGCAAAGGTGCCAGCCCAGTGCAAGTAAAGGGTGGAATGTATATTATAACGCTCACCTGCTGCCTACTTTACAATGTATGATGCCCCTGTGCCCCCCTAATTACTAATACTCCTGTACACCCCCTTAAAGGGTTACATAGGAATTACATAACTGGGACAGGAGGCCAGGGAAGGTGAAACATCAATAAAGAACAACTATACCTGTCCTTGGATACTCTAGTGTCCCCTGCCACTCTCCAGTCCAGCAGCACCAGGGGGCTTGTTGTGGTGGAAATCTGTGCTGCACATGAAAAAACCATTGACATCCTAGGTCCTTTTCTGTGACTGATTGGTCTCAGCGGTCATGTGCAGCGCAGCCTTCTGGACTGGACATCAGTGGGGGACATCAAAGCAATGAGGACAGTTGAGTGTTGTTTTTTTTATGTTAAACCTTCCCCGGCCTCTTGTCCAAGTTCTTTAATTCCTGGACAACACCTTTAAATCAATAATGCCCAAAATTAGTATAAATAAATACATAAGGGGTTAATACCTTCTTATACCCATACATAAATACTGCCTCCCAATAACTCTAAGTCTAATAATGTTAAAAATATGCCCCTGTTTCTATATATGACTGTTACATGCTTGTTAAGGAGGAGAATATCTCAAAAGCAGCTCTAAAGTCACACATGTGAAGTTACCCTAATGCAGGCCAGTCAATAGAATCAGCGTACTAGAAATGCTATATTTTGGGTAAATGTAACATATAAATGTGACATTTATTCAAGGCATGCTGCTAGTAAATCCATCAGAAAGAAGTGTAAGTCTTTATTTCCCAATCCTTTCAAATCCACTCCTGGTTTTGACCAAAAAAAATTACCAAAAACTGACACACCACCGACACATGTCCATGTAAGCATTTACATGGCAAAAAACAGCATTTTTCAATAACTTTGTCATATTAGGCTGTGTTTTTTTAAAATATAGCAGTGAAAGGATTGTGTAGACAAAAAACGCATAAAAAAGAACACAGCTGTACATAACATATGTATACACACATATACAAATGCATTACAAGATATGTGTATCCTGAGTCTCTAGCTGCTTTGTAACCATGAAGATGAGAAGATCACCTAGACAAAACTCAAGATGAGAGTATACCAAATCAGTACTTTGCCCTGGCTTCCTTGAGAGGCCTCAGTACTGCAATGCAGCAGATCTCAGTACTAATTTCTTCTGCATAATGATATCTATCTCTTCACTGTGCGTTTCTTCAACATCCCTTTTTTACAAGCTAATCAAATAGTATTAGTATCATAGTAATATGCATTGTTATTATTGTATGAAGCAGCAAGTATGACCTGTTTTGTCATTCCAAGATTCTTGTTTTTATAGCATAATGAAATGGCGAGAAGACTGAATACATTTCCATCATAGAGGGATCCTCTAGTGCTTTAATGTGTACTTAAACTTTGAGACAACTTTTGATTTTCTGACAGCTTTTGTTTCATTAATAAATTTTGGCTCCATTTTTTTCTCTTTTCCATGCTTCTCTACTAAAGTCGGGTTCACACTGTGCTGGAGGAAAAAAACATTTCCTAATTCCCGAAGTGGATTTTTTCCTCGCAAAAAACTCTGTATGAATGGACACTAAGAGCTCTTTCTCATTGTGTATTGTGTACCGGCTGTGTGAAAGGAAGAGAAAATAAGGGGAGGGTCACTTTATACGGCTACAGTATATCTCGGGCAATATAAAAACATAGAAACGTGCTTTTGGTGTCATATGAAATAAGACACACTGTGTTTTCAAATAATAATATCTCTAAAAATTAATCAGGAAGAACTGCATCCTAAGTATTATATGAAATATTATCCTTTTTTATATGACACCGAAAGCAAGTTTTAGAATGCCCATGATATAACTATTTGAAGTGACCCCCCCCCCCCCCTCCTTATTTTTTCTTCATTTCACACAGCCCGTACACAGTACACAGAAGCCAGAGAAGGAGTGAAAAAAATGCAGATTTCACAAAAGGAGCCAAAATTTGTTAATAAAGTATATTAAAAAATGTATTACTGACACATATACTGCCAGAAAACCAAAAGTTGTCAGAAAGTCCAGGAAACTGTTTTGCAATTATTATTATTATTATTTCTATAGCGCCAACATATTCCGCAGCACTGTACATATAACACTAACCCACCAGCTCAGTTGCAGCCATATATTTATAACCTTTCTGTTATGAATAGCTGGATTTTTCTTATCATTGTAGAACGTTGGTGGGAAAAAAAGGATAACTTATGTTACATTTCATGACTCTAGGGCGAACATTAAAAAAGACATACGCACTTAGTTGGACTGAGGGCACATGTATATGAGGAGCGGGAGTAATCTCTACCGATCAAGCTAGTGTTCAGCCGACAGCTATTGAAGATGCAAGGTCAACGTAAAGCACTTATGTACTTGTATTGTGTTCCTGAGTCATCCAAAATAATTCTTATAGTTAGTGCCACTGTGCAGGCTTTATCAGAAAATGTAGAATTTTAGAGATTTTTTTTAACTTAGTTCCTTTTTTCAACTCCAGCCCTGAAATATATGTTGATAATATACTGTACATGGAAAGAAAGGTCAAGATTTACATCCGGGCCTGTTGAAATGTCTTTACAATTGTTTCTGAGCAGATAGTGCAAACGCTTTGTGAAGGAAATGACATTTAAATGATATTTCAGAATCAGAAGCTGGCAAACTATTTATTAGCTGAGTCCTTCAGAAGAGCTGGCATTTCCAGGCCTTTACTATGGGACAATTCTATCCAGTTATTTTGGCAGAAATGTTCAGTATTTCATACTTTTATTTGCTTATTCATCTCATGTTCATGGTATATATTCAGATACATATAATTAATACATATTTAGTCAATGAAGATGTTGGGTTCAGCAATAGTTAAAGGGGTTGGCCACTTTCAGACCAATATTGACAAACAAATGTACAATAAAAAGATATACAATTTTCCAATATACTTTCTGTATCAATTCCTCACAGTTTTCTAGATCTCTGCTTGCTGTCATTCATTCTGTTACTTCTAGAGGATAAAAGTCTGACCATGGTCATGTGATTTACGGCCCATGGTCATGTGATTTACGGCCCATGGTCATGTGATGAGCACACAGGTGCCGCTCGTTATAGTCACAGCCCAGTAATCAGACATCTGCCTGGTAATCAGCTGTGCACCTGTGTGCTCATCACATGACCATGGACCGGAAATCACATGACCATGGACCGGAAATCACATGACCCTGGTCAGAGTTTTATCCACTAGAAGTAACAGAATGAATGACAGCAAGCCGAGATCTAGAAAACTGTGAGGAATTGGTACAGAAAGTATATTGGGAAATTGTATATCTTTTTATTGTACAATTGTTTGTCAATATTGGTCTGAAAGTGGCCAACCCCTTTAAGTCCAGGACCTTTATTTCTATCATGGTATATGAGGTGTAAACAAACCTCGGATAATCTTTGCAGTTTAATTGAATTGTATCAGGTTTTCATGAAATTCAAGGGTATATATATTATGGAGGTAGCTCTTATGGATGTTATACGACCCATGGGGATAAGACCCAATTTTGGATGGACTCAACCTAGAACCACTGGGTGGTAAAACAGATACATTCTCTCCTCTATCTGTGTACTGTTAAATTGTAAAACAAGGAGGAAGAACTAGTCAGTGTCATGTTGATTTTCTCTCCTACTAAGGTCAAGTGGTGGAGCAAACAAAATCGGGGTCCCTCATTACTTTAAATGGGGAGGAGGGGGGACTAATGGCGTTGGACACCCTATACTTTATATTCAACTGTTGTCTGTGTATGGTGTACCTCAGTGGCAGATATAACATGTATAGCTGGTAATAAATGTTCTATTTTGTGTGAAAAGGAGTTTTACCTAGTGCTGCTACTATCACGGGAGATTGTATACTATTATTACATTGATATGTTTGGTCATATTGTATCAATATATTTACTACAGAATACAAACACTGAATCTTCGATTTGCTTTGTGCAAATTGAAAGCTATAGTAGATGATCCAAAGATCTGGTATCACCAGTTTGTGCCAATGTATAGGAGGCTACAGCTGAGATTTTGAAATCCAAAGTCTAAAAGTTTATGTTAGTGAAGAATAGCCAATAACTAGAACACCAGGGTCAAGGTGTCACAAACACAACGCCATGCCATGTACAACTAGATCTTTCTGTGCATAACATACAGAGCACTTGGTAAATGTCATTCTTGTTTCTCCCACACCACTTACTCATACTTACAAGCCTCTGTCTTCCTACATGTGTATATGCCATGACCTTTGTTCTCTACAACCACTATTCTTAATCATGAGCATCCACACTTCTACTTGTATTCTTTGCCTTAAATATCTGCTCTGTCAGCAAAGTCTCATGAAAATGATACATGCATTTTGTTTTACTGTGTGAATACATTCAAAATCTAATACATGAACGGAGTCCATATGGACGTAAATCAGCCAACGAATATATAGAACCAACATTTATATAATTAAATGGCTATTTCCCCATTAAAATCAACTAGTATACTTAAGGCTAACTGATTGTAAGGTTCTGTACACACAGTGCAGTTTTTTTGTAGAAACTGTGTCCTTTTTTAAAGAGTATGCAGAACAATATATGTGATGGCATATGCAATATAGTGTCAAAGCCAATGAGAACCTGATTGACCCAAAAAGACCCAACAAGGAAAACGTCACCATGTAAATGCTAGTCTTGGATAGGTGCCGATTTTTCATTGCTCTCAAGACAACATTATATTATGGCTAGTAATAGCATTAATATTAGAGAAAAAATTCCTCTCCAACTCCGAATACCAGAATACCCAATAATCTAACACCCACAATTTGTTTACAGTATTACGTATTTCAAGAAGAGTATCATTTTTGTTCATGCTCAATGCTTGGCTGCAAGACAAAAAGCCAGCATTAGGGTTGAGCGATCGTGTTCGGAAAAGATCGGATTCCGATCAGCAATCATGAAAATTTCACGATCGCCATCGGAATTCTGAACACGATCTTTTTATGTGGGATCGAGATCGGTGATCTTTTCCCACAATGCTTTGCTTAGCCTTCACACTGAGTATACGCTGTATACTCAGTGTGAAGGCTCCGCTGCAGTTCCATAGGAATGAATGGAAGCAGCCGGCACACAGCCTTAACCCCCTGTACGCCAGCTGCCTCCATTCATTCGAATGGGAGGCTAAACTAAACATCTCTAGCAGCTACTTACCTCTAGAGATGGCTGGTTCAGTGCCCAGTGTTCTCCTTCTTACCTCGCTGCCCCGCCTCCCAGGTTGGTGTTTAAAGCGCTAGGTAGGCGGGGCTTGTGGCTTAGGAGAGTGTGGGCAGGTACAGGGCGGGGAGACATGACGTCTCCCCTCCCAGTACCCGCCCACACTCTCCTAACCTGGCAAGGAGGGGGCAGCGAAGGGAGAAGTGCAGCGGCAGCGGGGCAAAGAAGAAGGAAGACACCGGACCAGCCATCTCTGGAGGTAAGTGGACACCAGGGGTGACTAAGTAGCCAGAGGATTAAAAAAAAATCCTCTGGCTACTTTAGTGATTCACTACACAGCGTGGATTCTAACAATTGTTAGATTCCATGCGGTATAGTGAATAGGATTGCTTTTAAAATCCGATCTCCGATTAATAAAAAAATCCCATTGACTTGCATTGGGATCGGAATTGGGATCGAGATCGGGTTCGAATGAAAAATGATCGGAAATCGGATTTTAAAATCGATCCTGAAAAGTCAAGATCGGCTCAACCCTAGACAGCATGTGTGTTGCTTATGACATACTAGCAAAGTCAAGGTTATGTCCTTTAGTTAATAATTTATTAATTACATTAATATTTACTAGCTTTTACCCGCGACTTCGTCCTCGGTGATTTGAGAATTGGGCGGACACAGACATGTGAAACTGTAAAAGTGCTTTAAAAAGTTTGGTGGGCTAGCAAATGTGATGTGATGTGTTATATTGTGTATGTCGTGATACAGACAATGTGTTGTTTTGTATTGTGTATGTTGTGATACAGACAATGTGATGTGTTGTATTGTGTATGTCGTGATGCAGACAATGTGATGTGTTGTATTGTGTATGTCGTGATACAGATCAATGTGATGTGTTGTATTTGTTTATGTCGTGATACAGACAATGTGATGTGTTGTATTGTGTATGTCGTGATACAGACAATGTGATGTGTTGTATTGTGTATGTCGCGATACAGACAATGTGATGTGTTGTATTGTGTATGTCGTGATACATACAATGTGATGTGTTGTATTGTGTCAGACAATGTGATGTGTTGTATTGTGTCAGACAATGTGATGTGTTGTATTGTGTATGTCATGATACATACAATGCGATGTGTTGTATTGTGTCAGACAATGTGATGTGTTGTATTGTGTCAGACAATGTGATGTGTTGTATTGTGTATGTCGTGATACAGACAATGTGATGTGTTGTATTGTGTCAGACAATGTGATGTGTTGTATTGTGTATGTCGTGATACAGACAATGTGATGTGTATAGTGGAAAGCTATATGTAAAATGTGAGTGAGTAGAGTGAGGGCTACGCCTGAGGTGACAGTAAGGAGTGTGCAGGCAGGTTGAGGCAGGAAATGCCAGGCAGTGTGTGTGAGTCTATAGCTGGGGCTAGGAGTCCTGCTTTTGTGAGTCTCCTGCTAGGAAGCCATGTTGTTTAGTGGCACCAAAAGTAGCCTGTGACTCAATCCTAAGGGAAAACTATGTTTGTGGAAAATTGCACGCAAATCCATCCAGGTGTTTTAGCGTGATTGAGGAACAAACATCCAAACTCACAAACATCCAAACACACAAACTTTCACACTTATAATATTAGTAGGATTACCAATCCAAACTCTATTCTGGTACCAAAGTTGCAAAATTCAGAAGGCCGAATATTTCCTATGGAAATGTCATGAACAATGATCTACCCTGGTAAGGACTGTGGCAGACTCCAATTTAAAGGAAGGAGATGTCCAACCTGGGAAAATAATGGAACTTTTACATATCAGAGATGTAAGTGATACGAAGCTTATGAAATGTTCACCAACAAATTTTTCTTTTTTAAATATTGTGATTTATAAAGGGTTAAGTTGCAGATAAAATGTAAAATATTTCTTTAGTATGTAAATGGTTTAACAAGTAGTACAATTAGGAATAAGACTTTCACAATACTTAGACTTGGGAGAAACATTTCAGAACAGCTGAAACAATTTATGCAAAAATTCTGGCTTGGGTTCCCATTCAATCATGTCTATATTCACTAGCAGGGCTGACAAGGGGGAAGATGGAGTGAGCGGCTGCATAGGATGGATTTAAGGCCACGGGCCCCTTCACGCGGCGTAAGCGCGCCACTCATTTAGACACGTGTCCGAGCGTATACGCGTGCTTCCCATTGAAATCAATGGGCTCTGTTTTGAAGTGCCGCGCTCGGACACGTGTATACGTGTCTAAATGAGCCTTCACACAGAGTAAACGCTCCGCTCATTCTGAACGTAAACTCGTTCAGAATGAGCAGCGGTAAAACAGATCCCATTGACTTGAATGGGTGTCGGCATACGCGCTTATCACATTGAAAGCAATAGGTAAAAAAGCCTCCCATTGATTTCAATGGGTAGCGCGCAAATGCCGGCACCCATAGAAATCAATGGGATCTGTTTTACGCCACTCACTCTGAACGAGTTTACGTTCAGAATGAGCAGAGCGTTTACTCTGTGTGAAGGCTCCCTAAAGCCCCACGTAACAGGAAAAACCGTGGCAGCAATGCATGTCAGTTTTTCACAGAAAGTATGCAGATATTTCATCTGTGGACTTTCAGGTTCCATTATACCTATAGGGAAACCACTAGTGTTTCTGTACATATAATTAACATGTTGTAATTTCCAAAACCATACATATTTTTCCGCAATGCGTGGTTGGAATTCGCTAGGTTTTACGCCAAGTGGAGCCCCGGCCTAGGGGACATTTTCAATTTCCATATCAAATTTAAAAAGTGAACAAGTAAAAATAATTCTGAAAAAAACTGAAAAATTTAAAAAAATTGAAAGAACAAGACACTGGCTGCAGTGTCTACAAAGATAGATTAACTGCATGTGGTAGAAGTAGTACTGTACATATGAATACTATAGATAGAAGAAAAACATAGGTTGCCTTCGGCATCAAGAGAGCTTTTCCTAACTTTTTAAGCTTATTTTTTAAACTGGCAGAATAAAATTTTAGGTATTGTCTATAAGTTGCAGTAATATTTAAATACATATTAGCAGTGGTGTAACTACCGGGGTAGCAGTGGTAGTGGCTGCCACAGGGCCCGGGACATTAGGGGCCCGGCGACAGCCGCTACCACTGCAGATTTTTTATTTTTTTTAATAGGCCATTACCTGCTGGAGGTATTGGGCTCTATTTACTTACTGATCCTGGCTTCTGCTTACGGCCATTGTTGCTTCTCCTTCTGTGGAGACCGCTGTGAGCAGGAGCCGGGACCGGTAAGAGAGGCCGTGGGCCCCACAAACACTATTATTATACTAGTATTATGTCAAAAGTTTGCCACGGGGCCCCACCATTCCTAGTTACGACACTGTGTATTGGTCAACCTTTTGTATCTTATAGTGAACTTTTAGTAAGATAGCTGTTACCTTTACAAAAAATATGGACTGACACTTACCTTGGATTTTTTCTCATACACCTTTATGATCCTTTAGCCCTTGGCATCAGACTACTTACTGATATACAATGTGTCAATAGACAAAGCTCTTCACACTACATTATATACAGTACATTTGTGCTCAGGTGACACTAAATTTGAATGCTTATGTTCACTCTAGTGACTAGTGAAATATCAGGCACACATATTTCCCTCCAACTGGCAATTCCTTAGTACTGAGAAGTCTGACATAAATAATCTTCTGACCCAACCGATGGTTAAAATAGGCATAAAAGGTGTGACGTGATTTTAAGAGGTTAAGACTAAGGCCGAGTTCACACAGGTTTTTTTGGGCTGAATTACTGCTGATTCCACCATCTACTAACCGACCTAACCTTGATATTTCCATCTTTCCTCCTTCATCTCTTATCTACCACTCTGTTCTGCCAATGACCTAAGATTAACATTCTCTGTAGTCAGAACCTCCCACCTGCAAGATTTCTCTTTAGTTGCAGCACTTCTCCGGGATGCAATACCATGAACAATACGATTAACACCCAACTTCTAAACCCTCAAGTGCATCTTAAAAATACAGATCTTCAGGCAAGACTATCACATTTTCTAATCTAACAGCTCTGCAGTTATACTCCCCAAACAAACCCTCCTCTATTCTCCATCCATTCTTTCACATTATATCCCCATTGGACAAAGTGTAAACCTTGCAAGCGCAGGCACTTTGGATCTGTTCATAAAAGGACACTGACTGGTGACTGGCTTATAAAACTTCAGTTATTTGTATAACTTTATCTCATAAAAATAATTGGACCCCTGTATAAAGTTTTCTACCTGTTGTGTCACTCCTTTGAGATTGTAAGATCTCGAGAACAATGCCCTCTTCCTTTTGTGTGAATTGACTAGTAAGGAAAGGGAGGTGTCCCAAAAAACAAACAATTAAACTTTAACTTTTATAAGGCTCTTATAAAACTTGTGTCCCTCAAAAACATCAGCCACACTGAAAATGCCATGTGACCCCTCCAGTAGATATTATCGGGGAATCAATATCCTCATGCAGTGCGGTCCACTTATATCAACATCTAAATCTCAAAGGGTGTAATGGAATTCACTCTGGTGTATGTTTGAATCTCTCCATACACTACATTACACCCATAGGTAACAAAATCTACCCTATGTGGATTAGATGTGGTAAAAACCACAGTTCCTAGAGGCCAGATGGTAGCCTCCAGTACTTCAGTATGGTCCATGCATCTAATCTACATAGGGTAGATTTTTGTTCCTGATGAGCCTCTAGAAGTTAGAAGGCGAAATGCGTAGAACACGAACACCCAATGCAACCTTATTAGACTTTGGATACTTTAAGGGCTAATGGCTTTAATACAGGGAATGTATGAATTGCTTAGGAAAGGTGTATTTTATATATGGCCAATATGGCCAATGATTGTCCAGTCGACCCAGACTTATTTATGGGACAGGGAGGTCAGGCATTGTTGATTGGGCCCCTGTAAAGCGGCTACTTGGCCCTTAATACTTACCTGTGGAGTTGTTTGAACGGTGGGCTCACTTTTGTTACCTATGGGTGTAATGTAGTGTATGGGGAGATTTAAGAATACACCAGAGAGAATTCCACCACACCCTTTAAGACTTAGGCTCATATAGGTGGACCGCACTGCATGAGGATATTGATTCCTTAATATTTATTTGTTGCTTCCCCGATCATATATACTGGATGGGGCAGATAGCATTGTCAGTGTGGCTGATGTTTTTGAGGGACACAAGTTTTTAAAGATCCCAATAAAAGATACATTTCAATTGTTTGTTTTGGGGGACACCTCCCTTTCCTTACTATTACTCTTTTGAGTCTCATTTTGTCTGAACATAAACCTTATGATTTGTTGGCGCTATATAAATAGAAATGTATTATTATTACTATTATAGAGCCTAATGACACAATTGGCTTCCTCAATGTTAGGGTGCTTTAACACTGAGTAACGCGCTCAGTCAATGGGATTCTGTTTTACTGTGCTCACTCTGACACGTGTTTACATGTCAGAATGAGCAGAGCGTTACTCAGTGTGAAAGCACCCTTACATTTAGCTCTCGTAAAGAATACAAATTTTCTTACTACTTTAGATGGTTCCCAGGGTTTGTTTTAACGTAGTTGATTTATAGTACTGTAGTATATCTGCTGCAAAACTTTGTTTCCGATATTAGATTTTAGGTACTGCTGCTCCTTGATCTGATGTTTGCCCACAGATCTATGGTAAAATTTGTCTACATTATTCCATAGTTTTATCTGCTTTATGGTGAAGACCAATACACAATATATAACAGACAATTAAGAAGCACAATACAATAATATGTGTGTTTGTAGGAGAAAGACAGTATTCTTTTACTTATCCATAGTGCCAAACAGTCAGAAAGTTGCTGGGTTAGTAATGGGGTGCAGAATCATGAGAACAAAGAAGATCTGTGCAATGGAAGATTAGTAGGGTGCATAATAAAGAGAAGAAAAGCAGAAAAGAGACAATAGCAGTGAAAAGCAAGTTTATTTCCTATAATAATACTATACAGAGAAAATAGATAAGCCACAATTACAGCACAGTGTGCTGATGGCAGTGTTTTTTTTTCTTTTACATGTGAATTTAACAAAAAGTTCCCAAAGTAATTACTTAATAGTACAAATGACATCAGATATTATCAGATATTCCAGCAAGTTCAGTATGTAAAATAACAGGATAGCACTCCACTAGTGTACATACATGAAGTCACACATAGATTAAATGTCTCAGTATACAATTCTCACCCATGACGTACAATCACTACACAGCAGTGATAAGACGCACAACATTGTCTTTGGCCTCAAAAAAGAAAAGATTTCACCAGCATGCTGCAGCTTTATTCAATAGAGGTTACATGGGTTTACATCTATAATGTAAGCATTCTTATGAGCTGCATAGAAAACAATAGCCCTCTTTAGTTCATTGTTTTTGGTATATCTTCTTTTTTGTCACATTATTATATATTCTAATAATTCATGTACCGTATTGTAAGTGAAATCCATTCTAAGAATGTAACACACAGGACACAAATACTTGCCACAGTGTTATTACTAATGTTGAGTTTTTCCCGCAGCGCTTTTCACTAGAGATGAGTGAGTACTACTTGAAACGATATTTTAGAATAGCACGCTGCCATAGGAATGAATGGGAGCGGTCGGCGCGCAGGAGGTTAAGCGGCAGGACATCGGCCCCGGCTGCGTACGGGCTGCGTCCATTCATTCCTATGGGAGAGTGCTATTCGCTCATCTCTACTTTTCATGGAAAGTCTGTGGACTTTTTGCTTCAATTATACCTAGAGGGAAACTGCTGGTGTTTCCATAGATATAATTGACATGCTGCGATTTCCAAAACTGCAGTGGTTTTGGAAATCGCCACGTGTCTACTGTGCATATTTTTTACGTAATGTGTGGATGGGATTCACTGAAATCCACTTTGCAATGACTGTAAAACGCCTTATTTTTTCCACGGCGTTTCCAATGTGGCCAAACCACGGTGTCTTCCAAAATCCACATCTTTTTTATTTTTCTGTTGATGGTTTATGGTCAATGGCTTATTCTTTGCGTAAAGAGCTGTACTTTTATTTGCCACCATTTGGGGTACATGAAATGTTTTGATTAGCTTGTATTTATGTTTTTTGGGGTCACAGTGAAACAACACAACATTCTATCATAATCTTTTGCATTTTGTTTTTACGCCACTCATTCTGCATTGACTCTGCAATATACCATATTTATATTTTAATTAGATTTTACTGCTTTTACAAATAAAAAGTCACTTTTTTAAAATGAAACATTTTCCTGAGGTCACCGTATTCTGATGCCTATAACTTTTTTTACTGTAGACGGAGATTTGTCAGCACTACTTATTTACGGGGCAGCTGTACTTTTAATTGTTATCAATGCTTGGTACATATGACTTTCTGGTCACCTGGTATTTTTTGGAAATCAAAGTTTCCAAAATACTTCAATTTTTGCATTGCAGTATTTTTTTTTTTTTTTTTAATGGTGTTCACCATACAGGATAATTAATGCTATTTTTGGATAGTGGAGACTTAAACAAACATCCTAGGTATCTCCACATGCGTATATTTATTTTTGTTTACATTATATATTTTTGCTTGTGTTTTTACTGTGTATGTGTTTTCACTTTTTACATGTCCCATAAGACTAAGGTTCACATCTGCAATGGTAATCCGTTCAGGGGAGTCCACATGGGGAACTACCCAACACATTTGCAAGCGGTGTGCACTGGAAGCACACGGACCCAATAATGGGGTCCGTGTGCTTGCCGCGAGATCTCTGCAGGGAACATGCAGACAGGAAAGTACTTCACAGTACTTCTGTCTGCATGACTCGTGCAGAGATCTTGCGGCAAGCACACGGACCCCATTATAGTCTTGCAATTGCGTTCGGTAGTCCATTTGGGGGTCCCCATCCGGATTCCCCGAACAGATTACCAAACGCAGATGTGAACCAAGGTTAGGCTGGGATTTCAGAACATCAGACAGTAGTTGCAACTATATATAAGAAGCCAAGAGGCCATGGCCTGGCTTCTATGGCAACCCCTCGGAACCTATGATCTTATCAGGGGGGTGTCGAGGGTGCAGTGGGGGAGCAGATGAGGGGTTGAAAAGTGATCTTGCCCTGACTTGTCTAACAGGGGAAAAAGCAAAGACTGACTGCATAGTTAATAGCATCAACAAAAAAGATTTTTACTCAATTGCATTCATTACTAGTTAGGCGTAAAGGCACATGCTATATGACAGAAGACACCAACTATAATATAAATAAGCGTAAAATATGATGATAGTGGTTCTCATAACCAAAATAAAAATGGGCCTACCACTGGGGCCAAGTGTTGCCAACACACTCCCCTTTCTTGAACAGAATCATTTACCTTGATGAGGAAAAACCTTATGCAGGATCACATGGGCTATGGGGAAAAGAGATGAAACCAACCTGAGATGGGCCTCTACGGTGTACCCATGGCATGAATTAGGAGATTTGTGCTTACCACACTATGTGACACAAGCATAACTAAGGATTTATTCCATGTCAGTTGTGAGTTTTCAAGCTGGAATAATTCCATTATAATGAAAAATCTGATATCATTTTAGCAGCATTCCAACTAACCACCTATAATTCCACTCTTAGGAAATAATAATCAATAATATAGAAAGGCAGTGCCTGTGGAATGAGAAAGGCATTCTATGGCAATGAAATTAAGGGCAAGGTGTGATTTGCTTTCAAAGTGCCGTTGTGAAAAGGTTCTAAACATTAAAATACAATATCTCAGTACTTATAAGGCACAATGCATGTTGTTTATTTACAGGCAATGATGCACAATAAGATGTATATAAGTTTACTTCTACAGAGGAAGATTCTGTTCCATACTATATCCTAGTAAAATAGGGCTGAGGGAAAAGTTGTATTGCTAAATGACTTTCAAGGAATAACATACTTAATGCTAACCTTCCTATTATGACATTAGTGAATTCACCTTTACTGCTATATTGCAACCGTCTGAATTAAAGGGGCATTCCTATGTTCACCACACGTTAATGCAACTCCTTAACAATTGTTGATCACTATATTTATCCAAGATGGGCCTATTCTGGAATCCTGGTGCCATATTTGATTCTTGGGGGAAAGGAAGCTAAATAAATAGTAAGACTAACAGATTTTCATGCTACATCTGTGCTGCCATTCAGTATGGACTCATACATTCATTTTAATACATTTCATGCCTTTTAAGTACCTGAAAAATGGATACAAATCTATGTATCCTAGTTTTGAACGTATCCAATGTATTACTTCTTGGAGTAATACATTCTTTTGTATATGTTCAGTTCAGAGAAATGAGGCTTCAAAGAGAATGTTGTGCTTGTACAGAATTTGGAAAAAAGTAAAACAGAAGAAGCAGCGAAAGATACAGGAAAATAAACAATGCTTGTTATATAGTATAAAATAGTTTGTAATGATTACTTTTTATCTAATTGACGTGACATTAAAAATTTTATATGCAAATACGTACCATTAATCACCCACACTTAGATGTTAATAAACTGTCTAGACTTGAAACCCTGTAATTTTCTATCCTGTGTCAAAGTAAATCATAACTATCATATCTTAAAATTATGAGAAAACGGTTCAACGGCTTGCAGTTACAAGGCAAATCAAGTGTCATCCTGTCATATAACAAAATAGAAAAATATGCTAAACTCATAAACACTGTATCAAAATATTTTCCGAACATTTCTAACTAAAAATTTTAAGTTACTATTTTACTGTAACAATCTGTGTAATAAAGTTGTTTTTGCAATTGCTCTCCCTTTTTTTTTCTTCAGATGTTTGCGCGAATACATAATAAATCTGCTGCATTTGCCTGACAGTTCAGTTACTATGTTTGTAGTGGGAGCAGTACTGATATACCAATAAGTAAATCAAAACTGATCAATATGGCGGCTGTCCCACTAAATCTGTCAACACATTACTTTCTTAATTTACACTGTACAGCTTCACAATATGTTACATCAGTGAAGATGGCATATTGCAGAATCCCAAATCTGATAATGATTTAATGCATACCCCCAGTTATAACTTTCCATAAGAGATGAGTGTATTTAAATGTAAGAAACCTGGTTATATCCCTTATTAAGGAGATTCCTGCTCCTTATCTACAATCGGCTTGTTTACATTGTATCTGTCTCCATATTCAGCCTCATGATTCTCTGGGTTAACTGATTTATTGCCTCATTCTGTGTACTAGCAGCCTCTTATCTACAATCTAGCAGTGTTAACAAAATAAAGAATAGCAAAGTGACTTTGGGTGTCTTTTTTATCCCCTCCTCTCTTCATAGACGAAGATGGAGAAAGTAACTGGCTGAAAAGTGGAGAACAAAATATATTTCTTTAATAAAATATATTAAAAAGTGTCTGATTTTCACCTGTACTATTTGTTTATGAAAAGATGTTTATAACTGGCAGTATGCTTTAAGTTCTGGTATTAGTGCCAACCCTGCTGTTACTCTGATAGTGTTGTCAACCAGCGTTAATTACTTAACGAGGGTGAACTAAAGTCAAGAACCAACACTAAAAGGAATGATGTATGGCCTGCAGCATCTTGTGGTTGGACTTTACGGTGACCCTTACAATATGCGGATTGGCTTAAAACATTAAACACTTAAGAATTTCCTATATAAAAAAATACAAAAACAAAAAAGCAGTTAGCTGTTAGCATTGTGCTTCTAGAGGTGGACAAAGAGTAAAAATTATCAGTACCAAACCCCTCTATTATGTGCAGTCACGAGTTATTTCAATTGGTTTGGGAGAGAAGGGGAGCATAAGGACTGACATGAAAGCATAATCTTGTCACATCTACCTGCGCTAAGCTGTCTATACACCTTCAACCAGGTTTTGGGTCTGAAACCCATACAACATAAGGACACATCCTGCAAACCTGGTGACCAGTTACCTTTAAGAAATAAACTAGTACTACTCCTGGCTCTATATCAGCTGGTAATGTGACGCCATATGTCAAGAATGCTTATTTTTCCTTTTCAATGGCTTACTGTTTGATCACAAAATTTAGTTTGCAACGTTCTCTTCTTGTGATGCAGTTTTAATTCCTCCAGAGCTGCTGCCCCGTGTAAAGGAAGCACGGATGATAAACGCACGTTACTAGAGGGCAAAACAAGCTGCAACAAGGCTACAACATCTGCTCCTTGAGTTTGCTACAAAGCAGAGAATTTTGCTATAATAATAATAATAATAATAAAGCTGTATTTGTGAAGTATTTGTTTTGTCCTTACTAAGATCAGTTGCATATTACATATGGGAGCTTTGTTATCAAGTATCTCTTTTCATAACAGAAGAATAATCTGATTTTGAATTAGAATTATTAGGCAATGTTTCCCTTTGTTCTTGTGCAGAGGATTACTTATCCTTTTCATTAAAAAACCCCCATACAATGGAACCTCAAGCATGATGAATAAGGAACGTGAACGCTAACAGGCAAGTTTAGCATTATGATAACCTGAAGATCTGCTCTGTGGCCATGATGGTCAAGGGATTATTACATGTACAAATGATGCAAAATAGTCTGTCTTCTCAGGCTATATAGATAAAGCTAGGCGTACATTAAAGTGATCTGGTGTAATATTTAATGAACAACTACAATTACAGATTAATTTACAGATGTTGTCCATAGTGACCTGAACAGTCACATTCAACACAAAGCAGCTACAATATGTAAAATAAATAAATAAATACATAAATATAGTGAGTGGTTTGTAGCTTTGAAATACAATATATATTGTCCGTTAGTTTCTGAAACAATATAATTATGATTTTTCTCTCCAGTTGTGAAATAAAGCGCAAACAGTTGGCTTGGCTGTTCTAATATAAGCAAACCACAGGAATATTAAAAGCATGTTAAATAATTCATCAGTATTTATCTTCTGAGTGAGATTTGGAGAGATGTTTTCAGCGCAAATGAAGCAGGTCTTAGATGTGTCTGATCAAACAGTGAGAGGTAAAACAGTAAAATGATAACTAGGAGTCTTTTCAAGGTTGTTATAAAAATACCTATGGAAAAAACTGTGCAGCTAAGATTATCTTTCCCTTCAAAGATCATGCTATATTTCCTATGTCTGCAGGTTACAGATAATAGAGAATTCTGCTATTAAAGAGGTTGTTCAGATTTTTTTTTTTATAGGCCAGGTGGGAGAATAAAAAAAAAAAATCATTCTTAACTGTCCCCAATGCTCTGGTGTCCTCCCAGCACTATCCGATCCTTCTGCTCCGGTGACTTCTCAGTGAAACTGCTGATTGGCTGTGACGTTACGGATCCCTTCCGCTGAAGCTGCTGATTCAGCAGCCTCAGCAAGAGTCCTGTGATGTTACAGGTGGCATCAGTGGCAACGTGTGGCTGGAATTTCCACCACACTTCAAGACTGGACAGAGCAGACTGTGTTGGGAGGCACACCAGGGAACCATGGAAAGGCGAGTATGAATAGTGTAAACAAAATTCACCGCCCCAGCTCATTAAAAAATTAAACAGGTTGTCCATTTTTGATTGGACAAAAGTTTAGTTTGACAAATAAGGGTTTCAACTACATTTGTAAATTAACTTTGTCCTTCTTTGACCAGCCATAGTCCAGGAATTTGAATATGTGCAAAAATGTATTAAGTTAAAATGACTAGCCTCTTATATCACTCTTGTATGTCTTCTAGTGTATAAGGGCTACTTAATGTAAGACAGCTATACTAAGCACAGAAAATAGCGGCATCTATGTTCTCAAGTGTGAACAAGACAACAAATCATATTTTCTAGTTCAAACAAGCTCATGAGAGTCTGGAACTATAGGCAATGCAGTGAGAGCAAGTAGGAGTGGTCTTCCCTGACATGTGAAGGTTTTCCGGAGACAGATTAGTTGTACTATACAGCCTTATAACCAGTGACTAAATATTGACATCTACTTCAACCTCCATCTAGCTTTATAATTCAAAGAATGTCTCCTAAAAATTGTAGAAACTTAATTCCTCTTGCAAAACCATTCCCATAATCAAAAATATTCTGCACTACTTCACTCAGATACTCTTTCTACATGTTTTCATGTCTTCTTCTGCCTGCTGTCAACAGAATCAGTGACCACTCTGTCTATACACATATACAAACTTTTGTCGTCACCTATAGGAAGTAACAAAACAACCTCACGGCACTGCATACGTTAAGAAAACAGTGGCCAAAAATAAAGTATTGAGAAGAAAAAATCCAAAATAATCTTCTGGGATTTCAGGGAAGGGTAAGAGTGTGCCAAGATAATTTAAAGACATAGAAGTTGCTACTTTCTAAGACTCATGTTCACTTCACGTTATCCAGTTTCCAATAGTAATCTGCAAATACATCCACAGCAGTGCTAAATCCTCACTGCTCCCTAGTGCATCCTTTGCTTGGCTTTATTTTACTTGCTCCTTGTATCACTGTTATTTACATGCAGTGAAACTGTGAGCAAGCTACATTTCTCATGATTCATCTTCCTGCTCTCACTCTCTGTGTACCCCTCCCTTCTCCACTTTCCCCTGCAATTAAATCACAGGTAATATATCACTCCCACCTCTGATGTCATGTGTTCCTGTGAGATTTCATTTACTAGCTGAACTTCTCACAGATAGGGGAAAGTGAGCTTGCAAACAAAATGTCACGGCTGAGGTCAATAACCTGAAAATAAATCAGATAATCGGTGCTGAATTAAAAGAGGACATATATTAGGAAGTGTTTTGCATTGATGCTTCCTGCTATTTGGCCTATATTTAAAAAAAAAAAAAAAAAAAAACAAACAACTGGAAAAACCTAAGTTTATAGCATAATTTTTTTTTTTACATAATATTATTTGAAAAAATGGTCACAACTTTAGGTATCTTTTCGTTTCTTCAAGTATGGCACCAATAGAAAAAGTGAGACTTTACTTGTATCTCACTTATCTTCATGAACTGTCAAGTGTCTGTGACCACCAGCTGTTTAACATCACATGATAGGATAGCGTGTATATAAGGGTGCATTCACACGGAGGAAAATGGTGAGGAATTTGGTGTGGAATTTCAGCGCTGAAAAAAAGCCTCCCATTGACTGCAATGGGTTCCTTTCTCTGCTAGCAGAAATAGGAACCCACTGAAGTTAATGGGAGGGGTTTTTTTCAGCGCCGAAATTCCACACCAAATTCCTCAACATTTTCCTCCGTGTGAATGGACCCTTAAAGTTAAAACATAAAACTATAACATCTATGTAACTGTAGCATCATAAATAAACTTTAGTGTAGAAAACTGGAAAGCAAAAAATAAACAAATTATAATGCTTAAAAACAAAGCCAAATAAAACAGAACTTAAATAAGCACACACAGATAACATGAAAAATATGCATAATTATATCTAATTGGACTAGTTCACCTGTCTCTTTATAGTAATTGTATGGACATTGACATCCTTTGTGTTGTTTTGAAGCAAAAGTCCAATGTTTTTGCAAACCTATGCAAGGTGGTAATGTAAGTATATTCATAATCTAGTATTGGTAATGCTGTCACCCAAGTCTAGAACCTGTAGCCATGTCTAGCACATGAACCTATGTTTATTTTCTGTTTCTGCAAAATACTGCAGAGTTATTTCTAAAATATAGCTTCTATGACTTGAGATTGTAAGGATGATATTACCACATGCCCTTAAAAGCTTCACCAACTACTGCTGACTTGAGTGAGCAGATCTGATGAGAGGCAGAGGAAGCTCGGGGAAACATTTTGACAGAAGGGCTAGCGAATAATGGGGGACTGAGGTCACATGGCAAGCTCTCAATACCATGTCATGGTAGCTCTCAATAGTATCTGGAGGCAACAGAGAGATGACAATCAATGCTATAAAAAAGGGGAAACTGTAATCATATGACTTAGAGTAGATGACTATTACTATTGAGGGGATGTTATTTCAGAGAAACAAAATAACCAGAGTACCCCTTTAAGCAAATGGGCAAAAATAATAAAAAGAAATAAAGTCATTTAAAAAGTTACTCTCAATATGCAGTTGTTAATATAAAAAATGTAAATAATATTAATATATTTAATATTGACAGTTTCAGTGCAGGTACTAGACTTAAAGAAAGGCTATATGGTTTGGCCTACTGGTCTTGCGGGTCCTACAAACCAAATCAAAAAAGCGTTCCATTTGTACTGTATGTGCTAGAGTACTGTGCATAACTGGCATATAATAGCTTTACAATACTATAAAGTCTTAGGAGTCGACCTTTGCAATGTTTTATATTGCTCAAATGCATTTTTGCCTCTTCTGTAAGGACCTTTGTGTTTGCATGGTTACAGACAACAACAATTATGTGTCCCTGTCTTGTTGCTCACCAACAGACAGTACCAGAGTAGGTAGATGGAATAAACTGCCATAATCACTAAAGAATTAGATGACACACTATTTGTTGTCTACAACTATTTTGACACATAGGTTTGTGTTAAACGCTAGTTTTAGTCAAGACTGGGTTGACATAGTTCCTTAGTTTTTAACACTAAACAATAAAAAAAAAAAAAAAAATTGGTTGCAGAGGTAAAAATTTCATCTAAGGTAAACCAGGCACACCCTTCATAACATTTTTACACAAATAACAATATATCAGCAATAAAAATATTGTATTCTGTTAAATCTATAAAGATGGTGGGAAATAAACATAAAATAATATTACATGACTCCTTAAATCCTGCATTGTTCTGGTGTTATTTACTCTTATTTACCTGTGTATGACATATTCTCATTTGTTCATGTGGATCACTATTTTGCTACATTTTGTGCCTTGGTGTAATATAAATCCAAAACGTTCCAGTAGTTTTTTTATTTTTATAATGCCTACATGTAGAACAGGCTGGCTACAATAATCTGTTTTTCTCATGGTATTTATGATCTTAATAAGTGACTGTCTTCATTCATCAGAAATGTCATACATGATAAATGTGTAAATATATATATATATATATATATATATATATATATATATATATATATATGTGTAACAACATCCTAAATCAACTCCAATGCACTATAGGCATCCACCCCAGTTCACAGTATTGTACAGCTTTCACAAAGGTAGGTGATACAAAGTTGGCAGTGTCTGTGCTGTTTAGACTATAAGGAGAGTAGGAATCACATGACAACACAGCATTTGCAGCGTGCTTTCTTATCTGTACCTGTTATTGGTTCTGTGACTAGACTCTCCTCTTTTCCCTCAGGAGAGGAGGGCTCTGTGGTCTCAGTGAGAAGCTTCCCGGAGACCAGTTCTGCAGCATTGCCATCCATGGTGGAGACATCAGTAACTGTTTTCTCCCTCAGTGACTTCTCATCATCTTCATCAATGAGAACAAGCTCAGCTTTAATGGTGTCATCATAGCCTAACACCCTTTTAGTCTCTTCCTCATCATCGATATTCTGGTAGCCCATGAAGATCATAGTCACTGGTTGTTCTAATGTGGCATTGGCCTCATTACTTCCACTACTTCTTACTTGTTGTGGCCCAAGTTTTAAGGGAAGCCCTTTGGTAGACTTGTGCACCATTTCTAATTTTGCTTCTTTAAAATGCAATTGCTCCTTCAAGTTACTAGGGATTCCTTCAGTGATTAGAGTTCTCTCAGGTAAAGTGCTTTGCCCTGCTACTATGTTTGCTTGTGCAGATTTGTGAACAAGTTCATCTACATCCCTTGTACTTAAGTTATGGATGCCATTTTCTACCACAGCACCAGAATGGTGAAGCTCATATACTACTTTGTTACCATCATCATAGACCTTTACTCCTCTCTGTTGGACCACCTCTGGGTCAATTGCAGCTGTAGAGAGAATCTTGGTCTCTCCTGTCTTTCTGTCTTTCTCCACATTTATTTCCATGGCGTACAATGCTTAAACAGAAACAAGAAAGGAGGTGTATGTTACAACACATAAAGCAAGTGAATGGTTAATTGGCAAACATACACTGTAATGTGTGTGCACTAATACTACAACATCATTACATAAAACGCACAGTGTGTTAAGAGTCTGCTTGATAGAAAGGTTGTTAACCCCAATATTATTATATGTGAGCACACATCGGACAGACATACTGATAGAAATAACATATATCAACTGTGAATTGTTACATTTACAAGTTCAAGTGAGAAGCAACGTGATATTGCCACATGACGTGTAACACTGTGGATTTTTCTGACATACAACTCATGGCTCAATGCAGATTTGTGAACATACAGCACTGTAGCACCTGGGTTATACCTATAACAAGACAAAGGGTGCTTTATACTTCATGCAGTTACGGTATTTACAAAGAATCATATGCTTTCATTTACTATGTGAATTTTAATACCCAGGAAACATTGTCATTTATGAATTGGGATTTCTGGTAGTGACTCATCTTTGCAGTGACAAATGGTTTTTAGTTACACAAATCACTGCAAGGATGAGATATATTTTTACTCACATTCCCTCAGTTTAATCTGTCCCTCATAACAGAATTTCTAAACCATTTTAAGTGACATTACACATGAAATACACTCATAGGAACTTAAAGGGATCCTCTAAGAATGGCCATTGACAACCTATCCTTATAATAAGTCATCAATAACCGATCAGAGGGCTTCTGACACTTGGCACTAGTCCCAAGTCAGCTGTTCAGAACACAGTGTAAGAAGCAGATGGTTCTGTGCACTGTATAGTGACTGTCCTGCATGGCATGGTCACTGCATAGTGTATAGAGCCATGTGTTTCTGGGTCCATGAACTGGTTGGATATTAGCTGATCAGTGGAGCAGCCCTCTGATCTCATAGTAATGACTTATCCGAAGAAGACCATCAATATAAAGCCTTAGGCAACCCCTTTTATGTGTACCTACACTTAAAACTTTTTTATTTGATAAATCACTAGTGACCTGCGGGGATGATTTTGTTTTGGGGTCACTCTGATACTGTCCCACTAAATTATTTACCTTTGTTCTTCCTCTTCTACATAAAATTTGTAATTTTTTTTCTTAATTGATCTTTAATATCTTTAACTTAATACTACAAATAATGCCTCGCCTATTGTGTCATTCTCAAATACCATTGTTCAGTTCAGTGAAAACAAAACAAACATACGCGAAAGGTGGATCAACGACGGACGCAAACCATCCGCAAATAGCAGGGTTGGGCACTTTTTTTTTTTGCAAAAAACACAGACCTCACATGTCCATAGATACAAATGTGTGAATGAGGCCTACAAGTTATGCTTTACATTTGTCTCCCTTTTTGAGATATGGTTTTACCTTTAAAATTCATCAAGGAAACATGTCCCATTAATAATAAAGAAGAAACATCGGAGTTATATGACGTGGACAAGTAGCATATACTGAATATTTTACAACAGACTTATAACCAGCAGGTCACGCTATTGGTTCTTCCTAATGGTCCAGAGGAGCCACTTAACATGATGTAATCCCTTTGTCTTATATTATGATTGGCAGGTCCATCTTTATTTGTCAGGAAAACAGAAGAGACTGTAATTTGTTACAAGGAACCTTGTAATGGAAGGAGACATCGTAAATGGGAGCTGAGTAGTTTACTGTCACAGATTTTATTCATACACAGAAGGGTTTCAGTTCACTGCACTAACCCCTAATGCATCTTTAGTGTTTGGGATATTTACAGAGGTAGACGAGTTAGAGAAAAGACACAACATGATGATAAATGCATCTGACATCCATTGTCTGGAACAAAGGCACAAAAATGAAAGATTATACACAGATAACCAAAAGTCAGATCAAGAATTTCAGGTCAGCTAACAAACTAAGCCTTGAAGACTACAAATATTAAAAAAGGAAATGTATTTCATGAGGGAAGCATGTGACAGCAGGAGTTAAGTGTTGGTAAGTTCCCCCATACTGTATCGCCCATAGTTCTCATGCTGCTTCCCCTTAGTCTTCCATCATCTTCATTTACTATAATTCCTTCTTAACACCTTGCGTTGAAGGTACTAAAATCAGTATTAAATTGCGGATGTACAATCATAACGCTCTGGGACCCATTTATCGTTTACACCACCTCAGAAAGTATAAGAGTACATATATTCTCTGCTATTCATTTCTAATAGGCTACAGAAATGTGCTTATATTCATTATACATTTTTCAAAAATACTGGTGTACATTAAGTGGCATATGTGCTGTATGGCGATATATATCCCATCAATACAATGACCTTCAGCTTGTGACCACCCTATAAGTTTAAGCATCTGCATAGACTGGATTAACTGTAGGAGACAGTGGAACACACAGCCGGGTGCATTTACAATGACAATGGTTACGTGACTTATAGTGTGTGAATTTCATCACTCCTGACATGTTTGTTTCAATAAACAATTGTATTCCTCATGAAATACCAATTCTAGAAAAAATTTTTGTATATACCATGTGTTGTGTTATTTCTTAGTTACTCCAACTACAAACATATATTGAGAACAGGTTGTTCGCACTTGGGGGCGTCAGTTTATTCATACTGTTCTAGAAATTAAAGAAACACGGTTATAAAAAAGTACAATTTAGAATTGTTATTTCATAGGGAAAACACACATTTACTAAAACAGACATGTTAGGAGCAGTGCAGGTCCTCTTTTATCAACCTTAATAATGCCAAGTTCACACAGCAGAAAGTAAAGTGCAATTTGAGGTAGTCATCCACACCCGATTCCCTTTCATATTCTGATCGTGGCTGCTGCGACTTTGCTCACTAACTAGTACCAGGCACAACAGGACTAATCAGACATTGTCTGGGAATCCAGAATCTGTGGCTACGTAGAGCAGGGCCCTTCTTTTTCAGCATCCTTAGGCTAAGGCTGAGGCCCCACATTGTGGAAACATAGCTTCTTTTGTTGCAGATTTTGTTGCGTTTTTTTTTTTAGCCAAAACCAGGAGTATATATTTCCCATCCCTTTTGAAGTCATTCTTGGTTTCAGCTCAAAAAATCGCAACACAATCTGCAACAAAGAAAGCTGCATTTCCGCAACGTGGGGCCTTAGGCTGAAGCCCCACATTGCGGAAACACAGCTTTTTTTGTTGTTGCAGATTTTGTTGCGTTTTTTTTGAGCCAAAGCCAGGAGTGGATTGAGAAGAAGGTAGAAGTATAAGAATTAGGTAAAATGACAGAATGTCAGGAACACCCTTCTGAGTGCAAAGAGCTACGGTACCGGGACCGATAGTTCTTTACCCGGGGCACAGATCGGGAAAGAGACAGTGCGCTGAATTCAGCGTACTGTCGGCTTTCCAGCAGTATATAGAACTGCCTGTGCCCCGGACCATCAAAGGCCCTCTTTAATTCAGCAAATCTGAAAAAGGGAGGCAAAATCCCAGCACTGATATTAAAAAAATAAATAAATAAAAAAAGCTAAACATTTATTGTACACGTTTTTTTTTACAATGCAATACAACTGTACGGAGATTTTTTTCAGCTAAATTCCTGTCATCTGTTTACACCTAAATGTAGTGTACCTGTTGTGTACAATAGTTATTACATGTTTTACCTTAACAAATTAAACAAATACCTAGAATAAAGCTAGGACAAGTAATATATTGATAAATCATAAATCCTTTGTTTTTGCTGAGATTAGCAGTAATAAAATGATAGTATGATGATACTGCAGGCCATACACCCAAATGAATGCGCTCGGCATGTGAATGTACAGTATATCAAAGCATGGACTTACAGTCTGTAGTAGGGGCCAATATTCAACCTGTTTTCCTTAATGCAAAGTATGAGCAGTTAGAAATGACATATACAAGCTACAAATAAAACAAGTTCAGTAAAGTCCATTCCATAACTAAAACCTTTTTTGTGCTATGTCAGTGCTGTAATGTGCAAACCACCAATGAAAGTAGAAAGTTCATAGTATTCTGATACTTTCTTTTGGTTGAACACATAGGGGAGAATGCAAATTTCTGCTGTCAACCTATTAACTTAACCAGTAAAATGTGCCATTTTAATCACCAACTTTCCAGTAATGTTTTAAGAATTCAGAAGCAATCTGAGTATTCCCATAGGGTATGATATACTCACCAGGTGTCCTTGTTGTTCCGTGAGTTGCTTCTGCTTGATGTGAGTAGAGGTTTGTGATGTCAGCAATCTGGGAGTAGGTATAGTTTACTGCATCTGCTTTAAGAGAGAGCAAACAGGGTTAGGTTAGCAGCATTGTGGAGCCCCACAGTCGGAGCTGTGCTTAGACAGCAGCAGAGAGTTAACTTATCAGCCTGCACAATGAACATCACAGCATTCTACTGAACAGCTGGATCAGAGGACACAAAGTGCAGATTCATTGCCTTGTGATTGGAGTTCAATAGACTAGCTGAGGCAGGAGGGAACACATCCAGATCCCTCAAGCTCTGCAATAGGTCCATGGAGTTTTGGGGAATTTCTGGATGTATACAGTCAGAGACAATACTGGACTATGAGATCTAGTTTAACATATGACAGTATTTGAGAACACCAATGCAGTAGACCTAAATAAAAGGCTGCAGAGGTTGCATATACAGTCTTTGCCACCTAAATAAATAGTAAGCTGAACAACATTTCCCTAAAAATGGATATGTCTACTGACAAAGTACTCCAGCATTATATTTTTCTTGATCATAATGATATACCTCCTCACCCATCCATAACCTCAGTAATTAGACTCCATATGTTCAATCTGTTCTCTGTAAAGTGCAACAATGTGAAAAATGTATCCAGCAAACCAAAAATTAACATATTACTTTTACTTCATTAATAAAAAGACACTCTTACATTGTGCTATGAGTAAGGGACAACAAAAGGAGTTCCAAAACGCATAAGCTTTGGACTATGCTCTTGTATCCGGGACGCACAATGTAAGAGTGTCTTTTTTATTTTTTATAAATGAAGTAAAAGTAATATGTTAATTTTTGGTTTGCTGGCTACATTTTTCACATTGTTGCACCTTAGTAACTCCACTGCAGTCTGGAGTAAGTGTTCGTGCAACCTTTCATTATTACTAGGTGGAGCGGTTTTTCCTAGTTTTGTTGTTTGTTCTCTGTAAAGACATTACTAATTCTTTCCACGTCCCACCTTTCATATACCTTCAATTTTTAACTCTCTTCTCTGTTTGTTCTTCAGTGTGCCCATCCATTCCCCATCTTCTCCCTATACCAATGCCTCCAGAGTCCTCAGCTTCTTTTATTTTGGAGTACAATGCACCAGAAAGAAGGTACAAGTACATGTTGGACCACTGTGTGTTTGATACTTTGAGGAACTCCCCTGCTCTCGGCTCTTTCATCCACAATCAATTCCCAAGTCTTTGTTGATCTATTGTCTACAAGTGAGCATGAAAGCCGATCAGTTGTTTAGTGGTGAATAGGGCATCAATACTCAACCACTGACTGACTGCAAGACTCACATGTAGGCCAAACCGGTCCACTGGATACCCGGGCAAACAGAAAAGGGAGTATGAATATTTTGTTGTTTTAAGCCTCTGCAGTTAATAGTTTCTTAGTTTACAGCGTACTGTACACTGCTATTGATCTGTTCAGGGAGTTTACAGTATGCAGTTAGATCCTAAGCACCCTCCAGTGTGAACTGCAAGTAGCAAGGAGTTTAGGATTAACATTTATCACTCTGCATGGAATGCTGAAATTTGTATCAGAAAAATAAAACTTTCACTGCTATAAGATATTTTAAGAAATCAGTATAAAATATTACACATATGAACCATATCTGCATATTGTGTCCTACTAAATGGGTCTTACCCCTCGTTCACATCTACGTTTGTACTCCATTCGGGGGAGTCAGCATGGGGACCCACCGAACGGAATACCAAACGCAATTGTAAGCGCTGTGCAGTAAAAGCACACGAACCCCATACTATATACACAGACTATAATGGGGTCCGTGTGCTTGCCGCTAGATCTCCGCACAGACCATGTGGACAGGAAAATAGTTCACAATCTACTTTCCTGCTCGTATGATTTGTGCTGGCAGCGTGCGGCAAGCACACGGACCCTAGTCTAGTCTATGGGGTCTGTGTATATAGAAAAAATCCAGCATTCTCCGATTCCAATAAAAACTTGTGTCTTTAATTATTCCATAGTTAAAAATAATCAGCCTTCATGTACAAGAAAAATAACTGCATCGGCAGACTCAGCGTATCATGAATAGATGCTACGCGTTTCGGATTGTATCCTTCTTCATGGCATGTATCCGTGCATCCCGTTTAATGAGAAAGCATGTACATGACAAGAGGGTGAGCTGAATTGCTTTATATATATATGGGGTCTGTGTGCTTTTACTGCACAGCGCTTTCAATTGCGTTTGGTATTCCGTTCGGATGGTCCCCATGCAGACTCCCCTGGAAGAGAATACAAATGTGAACCAACCCTTACTTAGTTAGATGCATCAAAGGAATAAAGAGTTTAGAGTTTGGAATACCATAGGATATTACAGATAATCTCATTTGCATTTTTTTCTAAAAAAAAAAATACTGTTTATAAGTAAAGTGGTTACTTGTTCAGATTCAAGCATACAGGGACGGCCACCACTAATCTGTTAGCATGTAGATATATTAACCGCTTTCAAAATATATACACATATACTTAAGAGATTCATTTTAAATTGGATTAGAGCTAAAAATAGCAAGACAATCACATTCTGCTGGAGACCTTGGTCTTCAATTCAGAATTAGATCCCTGGTGTTATCAGCAAAATTAGAGAAAAGCAGGCTTGTAATTTATGTCATAGTTTCTTAGCCTATGTATTTGCCTGTGATCAAATAGCTTTAGAAATAGCAGCCATCAATTATTATTATTGTATATTTATATATCACCATTAATTCCATGGTGCTTTACATTTGGGGGTTTACATACAATACACAGAATATACAGGTAGATATAATACTAACAGTGACCGACTGGCACAGTGGGGTAGAGGGCCCTGCCCGCGAGGGCTTACAATCAATGATATTATTAATGCTGTTGTCATTATCCTCAATTAATATTAACTAGTAATATTCTTTTCTCTGATTTACCCCTTGCTGCCACAACCTTTCCCATTTATAGTATTTTTTTTATTCCTACTTTAACCTCTCAATTGATCATAGCATCTAAATGTTAAATGTCCATGACCAGAGTTGTCACGGATCACATAGACTGCTGGTGGATCTCTGCTATGTTTGAAGACCAAACATACATTGCAATATTTGTGAAGAGGCTGTGGCGGGCTTGTCCTCCTTGCTGAACTTTATTTGGCTACAGCAATGATGTACCTGTATACCCCATGTAGTCACTTCAGCCAATCACTAGCCCAACAATCTTGTGTGGTATGTCGCTAAGACCAGAGATTGGCTGCAGAAATCTCATGAGGTATACAGGAATGTCATTGCTGCAGCCGTGTAAACAAAGTCAGGTTGGTGCTTGTTTTGTTCACTTGGTTGGTACTGAAGTAGTAGCAGATACCAGATTTTCTGGCCTTGGAAAATTATTTATCTGGCACCCCCTTTAAGTTGAGATTGTGGAGAACAGTGCATCCAAATAGCAATAAGCTTATTTTATACCTAGAATCATAAGCTGACCACAATGTGTTACTAGCCTTAGGTGTTTCCACCGGGATGACCTAGGGTGAGCTTTAAGAGACATACATCTGCCCTAAAGGCAAACACTAAAGGACTATGCAGATCTTACATTTTGTTGCTTCCCTGATGCGTACTGGCACATACTTACGCCCTACAGCTTTTCAGAATATTTGTTGAATGCATACTTTTCACAGAGGAATCATATCCTATCTCTATACCATTATGAATGCCCTGCAACCTGACACAAAGCTGAAAAGCACGGAATTGTGGGAGGCAGATATCGGTCCTACCCTTACAATCTTAAAGTAGTCCCCTTATTATGACATTGTCTCTAGGGGTAGTCAGTGATGGTCCTAGGAGACAGACCTCAGGATTTTACTAACAAATACTATTGCCTACTTCATTATATTACCGAATTTATTAAGATAAATATTGCAGCCAAATGGTGCTCAAAAACTCTCTCTTTCCAGGCATTGAAAGATCTCGTATATCTAATAATGGTTTTTAAAAGACATAAGTGGTCTGATTCTATGGAATGGTTCTAGGGCATGTGAGATCCTTGGTTACATTAGGGTGCTTTTCCCCTATGGTGGGGAGCAATATCACTCTCTCTGTAGTTTCAAGTTATTTACATACCAGTTTACTTTGGAAGCCCTTGTGTATTTATTGATATTTGTGGCTGTTTATGTGAAAAGGGCCCACATTGTCGATATGGAGTTCTTGGTATCATTGTAACGGTTATGGTGTAACATTGTCCGAAACAGCAAAAAATTTTTTATTGAAAGCACAATTGACATATTTTTAAATAAAATTTTTGCATAAAACAAAATTGTGATTTTTTTACCCAAATATGTTTTGGACTATTTTCTCTATAATTAGTATCGACGATCTGGGCCCTTTTCACGTAAACAGCCACATTTAGTGCATTTGGGATTTGTTATCAGTGATCATCGTCTTTCTTCCTCGAGTATTTTGTCCTATTTTGGTATCCCATCTGTGTGTTTCCCTTTCCCATCCTTTACCTTCCCTACTGGATTGATATGGTTTTGTTAAAGGCTGAATCTGTAACACTATTTTCCTCCAGCATGAGGATTCCTTTGCTGATATACTATTCAGCTATCTGATTTGTTGCATGCCTTCAATACAATATGGTATAATATGTTAGGTAGATTAGTACTGTAGTACAGATAACTGGTAAAAGCCGCACAAATCACCAACTCCAAAGTTGCATCACAGGATTTAGTTTTGTTATTGTGCCTGTATTCAGAAGACATGATACAAATTGTAATCTAGTCGAGGTCTAAATAGGTTAACCTTTAACCAAAACAATACGTCTTTCAAAACTTTAAAATGTTAAATATCTTACCTTTATCCTGATTTGATAAGCTCTATAAAAAAAGAAGAAAATATTTCAGAACTCTACAAAAAACGCTCATTATTTATAAAGTTTTCATTACATTGTTTTCTATTTTATATTACGTGAGAAAAAAAGAAAATAATTAAAAAAAAAAAAACAACAAAAAACCCTTAAGGACATGCCTAACAACACCCAAATAGGGTCTTCCACTTTTGTTTTACCCTTAGGTTGTTAAAATAACAAACATTACATATTTGTAGCGAGCAAGGGGGTGCACAATGGCGGTGGTAGTCCAGGGCTGATAGGGGTAGTTGTCACGGATGTGTCACAGGCCTGAGTGCTATACAGGGGAACATACCCCTGTCACATACATGTACCTTTCCTTTTACTTTGGTTGTTACTTTTCTACAGTGTACAGGCTGGAATGACTTCTGTGACAACAGTTTTAAAGGGATCCTATCACTCAGACACAACTTTTTCTAGGTACCACGTCAGAATAGCCTAAAGAACTTTACTTGAAAAAAAAAAAACTCTTCTGCAGGCAAAGTACAGATATCACAGTCTCTTTGGTAGCAAATCGCAATACAGCTTTTACACTTATCACAAGTAATTGCAGTACTTCAGTCACAGTCCCATATCCTCAGCAATAGCAGGTATACAGATTCTGGGTAGGTAATGGTTAATGGAAGACTTCCCTCCGTGCCGCCGCTGAAACACACGGGACAGAAGCAGCAGCTCCGGGGCATGACGGGCTCCCCGCTCTCCAGTCTGACACGGCAACTAGGCGGGGCTGCGGCCCAGGCCCCGCCCACACAGCAGACCACACCTGCAATGAACGCATATGGCTGTGTCACACGATCGACCCATATTTCCTTCGCGATCGACCGGTAGATCGCGATCAACGTATTGGGCACCCCTGGATTAGACTTTAAGATGATCTCCCAGGCATGGACTTCAGTAGTTGGGATGGACTGGTAGCTGGATATAGCCCATGTGAGGTTCTGACTAGACTGGAGTAATACTGGCAGACCTGTGTATTGGCTGGAAGCCAGGCTTAGACTCCATTCTGCAGTCACTTCTTTCTGTGTACGCAGGGGCTGGACCAGGGACAAGTCTCAGCTCGCTCTAGAAGCAGCTTGTGCTCCTATAGGCTGAGAGCAAAACATGTGACTGAAGTTGCAAGATACTAAAGCATGTGGGTTTGCAAAGCTAAAACAAGGTGCAAAACTAGTTAATCTCTACACTGCTGCAGACAATCCTCAGTGTATGCTAAGAAATGCAGAATATACAGCACACAAAAAGAATGGCTGACATCAGACATTACCACCTGACAATATAAGAGACAATATAGTGACATAATGACTTTTTAAACAGAGCATTAACATCTTGTTCTGGGACATTGCATATTCACCTGTAAGATATATACCTATGGAATATGGTTATTAATATCTTTTTGGTATATAACATGTTTCTATGATATGTCTGTTGTCAGATAATTAGATGGACAGGATGTGGGATTCACAAACCATTCAAGTGAAAGTATGAAGGGTGCCAGCAACTTATAGAACACCTCACTCATGTGAGAATCAGTGTGTTAAAGGGGCTCGATCAGCAAAATCATGCTGATAGAGCCCCACATATACGTGAACAGCCTTTAAAAAGGCTATTCAGGCACCGTAAATGTTATATTAAACTACCCCCCAGTTTTAAAATAAAACCCTAAAAACGAATATCTACTTACGCATCGTGCACGCTGGGCGGGCATTTAGGGTGCGCCGTCTTCATCATCCACGCCTCTTCTTCCTCCGATGTCCTTCGGTCCCCTCTTCCTCCGGCGATCGCGGACTGACACTGATAAAAAAAAATGGCCTGGGCACCTGCGCAGTAGCCGTAGTAGAAGCTGCATGCTACTGTGCATGCGCCCATTTTTTTTTATATCAGTGTCAGTTCGCGAGCGCTGGAGGAGGACGGGACCGGAGGACATCGGAGGAAGAAGAGGCGTGGATGAAGAAGAAGACACACCCTGAATGCCCGCCCAGCGTGCACGATGCATAAGTAGATATTCTTTTTTAGGGTTTTATATTAAAACGGGGGGAGGGGGGTTGTTTAATATAACTTTTACGGTGCCTGAATAGCCTTTTTAAAGGCTATTCACGCATATGTGGGGCTCTATCAGCATGATTTTGCTGATAGAGCCCCTTTAAGGAAGGAGGCTCCGGAGGCAATGCTATAGAAAGAGTGATCTAGCATATTGCATATAAAAAGAAAGATCATTCTTTGATCATCAGTGGGGAACAATAGTTTCAGGCTAGAGTTACTGCTGAAAACAGGATGTAGAGCAAAATCGTCCTGTTTTCGTGACTTTGTGGTCAGGCCCACAACTTATCCTTTATCTTATGCATAGGGGAAAAGTTGCAGAGATGGGAGGAAAACTCTGTTTCGGCTAAGATCATAAGTTTCCAAAAGCTGCATTTTTTTGTTGCAGATTTCACTGCATTTGTTAGAGCCAAAGCCAGGAGTGGCTTCAAAAGGGACTGCAAATATAGAGGGAATATTTATACTCCTCCTGCTAAATCCACTTTTGGCTTTGGCTAAAAAAAAAACACAGCTAAATTTGCAACAGAGCTTTTCTGAAGCATGTGGCCTCAGTCTTAAATTTTCAGTATGTGTTTCTAAATTCCTTTGTAAATTACAAAGTAAGTTTAGAGAAATATGTAGAAAAATTAATTAGACCATATAGTGAGATATTTTTTTAGCTCTTCCTATCATAGTGATTTATTCATTGAGAATAGATGGGGTAATGTCTTTCATTAGGAAGAGACTGGTACAGGACCTATTAGACCATGCATACCCTGTTAAGATTTCTGGGTAAGAAATATGCAAATAAGACCTCACTGGTGAAAAAGAGGAATCTGCTCCTACCACCACCTTCTGGTTGAAGCAGCAGTCTTTGGATGGGAATCTCTTCCTTTTGGAGGAGTTATATTGGTTTTCCTATTAGTCCCAGATTATTCCCTTAGGATTCTTTAAAAATCTCCTGCCAGTGTCCGGAGATGATTCTCAGCCTGCACTGTGAAGAAGCAGACACCCGGGGATCCCTGCATCCCGCGATCGACCCATACGTCCTTCGCAATCTACCAGTAGATCGCGATCGACGTATTGGGCACCCCTGGTCTATAGGGAACTACCATCCAAAAGGTGACGCTAGCAATAAATTCCTCTTATTCACCAATGAGGTCTTATCTTCATTGATAATATAACATCTGCTGTAATAACTTCTTACAACAAAAATATTACATGACAAAGTTTATAGGGGTTGTCAGTTGCAGTACTGCTCATAAAATGGTATTTTGTTTACCTTTTGCAAATCCACAAATGAAATTTCAGCCTCTTTTAGTTTCTCCCTCAGTATTTGTTCTTTGGCAGATATTAGTGATTCTTCACTTTCTAGTTGTCCGATGTCCTGCTCTAATCTGTAAAACACAATTGAAATAATTTGAATATTATTAAATAAACTTGCTATAGTATATGTGGAGGGTTTAAAATAAGGTACAGGCAATGTATAGACAGCAGTTCCATCAGAGGCAGCCAGTGTCAGAGCTCAGAATCACACCCCTTGTCTGCTCCTGCCTGACATCGCCCTCCTGGCAGTACAGAACCTAAATAACATATCAGACACCAAAACTATCAGCAATGATTGCTTGGGAACAGTGGGGGCTAGAGAAAAAACTCTGTGCTGGAATCAGTTGTGGAGAGGTGCTGAAATAGACTAGTTATACATTGATCTCTTCTTACAGAATAATATTATGATACATGTAGGGTACCATCAACAATTTCCTTCTTTGAAGGCTGAATTTTGTTTGGAATTTGAAAAAAATTATAGAAATCTTCCCTCTCAGCTGATGATGCAATTGAAGGCCCCGTTCACACGGTGGAAAAGAAACAGGAAAATTCTGGCTTCTTCTTCAGCTAGCCATGATGAGATGCTGATACAGTGCATTGGCATCCGTTCACAGTATCACACTCCTGATTAGGCCAGGATGAATGGGCCTAATCAGGAAGGAGTCTTGAGCCACGGACGCCGCAATTGACTCAGCCGTGGAATCCGCCTGAAGATAGGTCATGTCACTTTTTTCCCCGCTAGCTGAAAAAAATCACTAGCTGAAAATAACTACGAGTGACTTCCATTGAAATGAATGGGAGGCGTTTTTCAGGTGGATTTTGTGGCGGATTCCACGTCAAAATTCACCTGCTAAAACTCTGTATGAACTGACTCGAAGGTGACTAGATAAATATTCTGACACTTTGTTTGGTATAATATGGTTTATTCAATGTTCTGCTTTATGAAGGCCTTAAGCAGCCAGGGCCTCGGGAGGGCGGCATTTTTGCTGACCTAAGCCAGTCCAGGACAAGCTGTCCTGGACTGGCTTAGCGTCACCGTATCTGCAGCCCGAAACGGGAAGCGAGCGGTGTATTGGGGCGGCCCTGCTGGACGCAGCGCTGCTCCAGCGGCCGCCCCTCATACTCAGGCAGAAAGCAGGTCTTATCCCTGTCTGCTCTCTGCCTGCGAACGCCGCTCGCTCCGCTCGACCCCGCCCCCTTTCCGCTTGACCCGCCCCTTTCTTGTGACCCCGCCCCATCAGCCACGCCCCTCCTCGTGGGGGGGGAGGGGGCTTTCTGACGCCGCTTCAGGCAGCTGAAAGCCCAGGTTCACCCCTGGCCTTAAGTGACCAACACCAATAATGAATAGAAATGAGCGAGTACTATTCGAAATGGCAGAATAGCACGCACCCGGCCGGCTCCATTCATTGCTATGAGTGCGTGCTATTCGAAACAGCCGTTTCGAATAGTACTCGCTCATCTCTAATAATGAACTCTTCCTTATTGAGAGACCGAATGTTAAATCTTACACTAGTGATTTTATGTTGTAAAGAAAGATTGAATGGATTCCAGTCAAAAACATAATCTGATCTACGGGGTATTTTGAGAGGTTGAATTATTTATCATCTTTGAGCAAAGGCATTCTCCAGGCCAACTCAGCAAAAACAGTCACACTTATGAGGTTTTTGAGTAAAAAAAAGGAATATAAATTGTAATATATCATATTGCTTACGTTATCTTTTTAGCTAATTCTGCATTCTAATATTATTATTATTATTATTACATTTAAGATTATACTGTTTGACAATCCTTCTTATACTCTACGGTGGCTTCACCACTTTCTTTTGTCTCTGAGCCATTTGTATTGATATATATATATATATATATATATATATATATATATATATATATATCCAGGCATTGCTAAAGCAAACAAATCACATCATCCATTGTTATAAAGTAGTAGGGTCATCAGTCACCCCTTTCCCTTGTTTAGTTTTCCCTAAATGTTTTTCTTTCAATTCAAGATAACTTTGCACATTACTCAAAGCCTTGCAACGATACATGGATGAAGGCTGTTTCCCAAAGGAAGTAATTAATGATGTCATTAAAGATGACATTTTTGTAATCCACTTTGGGAGTCTCCGTACAGGGTGGGCATTAAAACGGAAACTCGGAAAGCTTGATGGAAACCATTACATAATAACAGGCCTTTGAGCCACTGGTATAAGAGAAGAATATACGAGTCATACATTCTTGCTATTTTTATCTATACTGATGTGAGATGTCTTCTAGTTAAGGTTTTAGAAGTTATCAAGTAATAACCTATGAAACTCATATAATAACATAACTGTCTTTAAGTTAATCATTCATTCAGTCATTCATTCATTCAGTCAGTCAGTCTCTAGTTCATTTCTTCTGGCAGAGAAATTTTCTCTTTCATATTCAGGGCACGGTGGCTGCAACATCTGCAAGGATTATGTATGTTCTCCCTGTGTTTGCATGGGTTTCCTCCCACACGCCGAAAACATACTGATAGGGAATCTAGTTTGTAAGCTCTATAGGGAACTTTATTAACGTTATATAACTTTTTATAGTGCTTCCAAAGTGGAAACCTCCCCACATATTGCAGAAAAATATCTGCAGCAGAAATCCTGTAATTTCCACAATCGTTGTTTTGCAGTCAATTATATCTTTGGAGACGCTGACAGTTTTCCTACAGGTATAACTGAAGCAGAAAAATTTCCTCTGCGGAATTTTTGTGAAAAGCACCGCAGGAAAAGCTGCAATGCATTATTGCTGCAGATTTTTCTGCAATGCTTTTTATTTTTGCTGTGGCCCGCTACATGCGGCCTTATCTTTAAACTGTGCTAAAACTGTGCTCACTTTAAAAAAATATAGTTAAAAATTTCAAATGCCAAGGTATTGGGCTCATTGATCTGACTAGAATGTGCTATATTGTCGCTCAGTAGAGAGTGGAGATTACCTGTTCAAATGTTCATGTGTGCATAATGCATTAGGTTCCTAACTCACAGTGACTCCCTTCAGCCACTACACAGAGAAGTGAGCTATCTGCTTCCAGCTTAGTTCTCTGTGTACCAACTTCTGGTTGGGGATGTTTGGTGTCAGACCTTCACAGATCTGATATTGGTGCTCTGTCCTTAGTATAGGTCATTGATATTTTAGCCCAGAAAACCTGATTAGTAGGTCTATGTAGTAAATACAAGCAATGAAAAGGTAGATTTTTTTTTTTTTAAGTTTTAGCAGCAAGAAAGTACGTAATATACATACACAAACTTCTTCCTTAAATTTTGCAGTTGTCTATCTACCTATCTATCTATCTATCTATCAAAAAAAATCTTCATATTTTATACTAAAGCAGTTGACGTAACAAAACAAAAGATATTTACTCCAACTCTTGTGAAATGAGTTCAGTGTAAAGAAAATGTGTAAAGCTGCTGCGCCCCTTCAGAAGTGCAGGGATGTGTCTTTCCTCTGGGACACATTCAAGGTTAGCTTAAGTGACTCTGGGAAAATCAACCTAATCAGGAAGTGTCATGCATTATGGGATGTGTTGGTTTTATAGTATCCACCCTCTCTGGTTTCCTGTTATTGTTTAAGGTAATATCCATTAGTGTGTGGCTATATTGTCAGAATCTAGGCACTCAAGCTTTGGCCTTTTCATCTGTCACTTTGACTTCTGCCAAGTAAGACTTGGAATTAAAAAAGGGATTCCTGAGCTAGTAATTCCGCACACAAGCCAGCCTTTAAAAGAATATGCTTCTTAATTAGCATTATGTGATGAAAAATAAAGAAATATTTAAGAAGTAAATATCAATTACACATCTCTATATAGATATATACATTGTTATATCATGTAGTTATAATATTTATATCAGAAAGTTTTATCAAAACTATAGCTATAAGTTTTCTAATCAAATTAACCTATTATATTGGCCTACTAAAGCAGGTAAACTAGGTAAATATTCTTACTACATTGAAATATTTTTATGGCTACTACATCTTGATTTCATATCCAATTTCTTGCTTCCGTTTTTTCAAGATCTCTCTTTGATAAGGCTGTCAGTTGCTGTCATTTTTGTATACAGGCAGTAGTACAAAATATGTAAAACTTGCATTTATATATCAATGACAGCTTTAGGCTAAGGCCCCATGTAGCTGGCCACAGCAAAAAAGCGCTGCAAGAAAAAAATGCGGCGGCAACGCATCACGGTTTTTCTCACAGTGTTTTCACAGAAAGTCTGTAGAGGCCCAGAGTCTGAATCCCATGCCCACTTTGTAGTAAAAACCACCATGCAGATATGCTGTGGTTTCTAAAACTGGTACAGTTTCATCATGTCAGTTATACTTACGGAAACGCCAGCGATTTCCCCATAGGTATAATTGAAATAGAATGTCCACAGGGGAAAACTAATTACGGTGTGTTCCCGATGCGGTTTTTCCTGCAGCGCTTTATTGCTGCAGGACGTCCCGTGGGGCCTTAGCCTTAATGCCCATAGGCCCTAATACACGAAGCCACAAAACCTAAACACAGTCCAAGTATAATATAAATAATAATACATTTTATTTATATAGCGCCAACATATTCCGCAGCGCTGTACAATTTGTAGGGTTCAAATACAGACAGATACATTACAAAGAGAATCATTTCACACAATGGGACTGAGGGCCCTGCTCGCAAGAGCTTACAATCTATGAGGTAGAGGGGGTGACACAAGAGGTAGCAGGGGCGGCATTGCTTATGCAGAGGTCAGACACTTTTGTAATAGAGGTTACTGTCATTACACAAACATAAAACTTTATGAGCCGTCACTAGTCGTGTCCTTTAACATGTGGATGGAGCTTGGACCTATAAAGTTATCCTGAGATGACATCATATCATGTGGGGAAGTGTGGGAGCGGGGACAGAGGATGGTTAAGGGTTTACGTTAGACATTGTGATAGGCTTGTCTGAAAAGATGCGTCTTTAGTTTGCGTTTGAAACTGTAGAAATTGGGAGTTAATCTGATTGTCCGGGGTAAAGCAGTCCAGAGAAGTGGTGCAACTCGGGAGAAGTCTTGTATACGAGCGTGGGAGGTTCTTATAATAGAGGATGTAAGTGTTAGGTCATTGAGTGAGCGGAGAGCACGGGTTGGGCGGTAGACAGAGATGAGGGAGGCAATGTATGGGGGTGCGGCATTATGGAGAGCCTTGTGGATGAGAGTAATAACTTTATATTTTATTCTATATTGAATAGGCAGCCAATGTAACGACTGGCACAGACCGGAGGCATCGCTGTAGCGTCTAGCCTGGTAGATGAGCCTGGCCGCTGCATTCAGAATAGATTGTAGAGGGGAGAGTTTAGTAAGGGGAAGACCGATTAGTAAGGAGTTACAGTAGTCAAGGCGAGAATGAATCAGAGAGACAATAAGTGTCTTTAGTGTATCTCTGGTAAGGAAAGGGCGTATTCTGGAGATGTTTTTGAGGTGGAGGTGACATGAACGTGCGAGTGAGTCTACATGAGGGGTGAAGGAAAGGTCTGCGTCAAACATGACCCCAAGGCAGCGGGCATACTGCCTAGGAGTTATAGTAAGGCCTGAGACTGCAATGGATATATCAGGGACAGATCTATTAGATGGTGGAAACAGTAGTACTTCAGTCTTGGAGAGATTTAGTTTCAGATAGAGAGAGGACATGATATTTGAGACAGCAGAGAGACAATCACTGGTGTTCTGTATGAGTGCAGGGGTGATGTCACGGGAAGATGTGTATAATTGGGTGTCATCAGCATAAAGATGGTACCTGAAGCCAAATCTGGCAATGGTTTGTCCAATGGGGGCTGTGTAGAGAGAGAAGAGCAGGGGGCCTAGGACCGAGCCCTGAGGAACCCCAACAGCAAGGGAAAGAGGGGAGGAAACAGAGCCCGCAAATGATACACTGAAAGTGCGGTCTGGGAGATAAGAGGAGAGCGCAGTGTCATTGAGGCCAACTGAGCGGAGCCTATTGAGGAGGAGATGATGGTCAACAGTGTCAAAAGCTGTCATATCACAGTGTTATACATGTTTAAGTGATTTACACGTCCCTCCTGATGGTCCTTTTCTATGGCTCATGACCAGCCTAAAAAAAACAAATAGAAATTAAAATCTGTTTAAAGCTGTTCAGACTTTAAGGCTCCGTTCCCACGGAGTAACTCTCCGCGCATTCAGACACGTATACATGTGTCAGAGTGTGAGCGCTCAAAACAGATCCCACTCACTTCAATGTGTGCCGGCTTATGGGTGCTACACATTGAAATCAATGGGTTAAAAAGCCTCCCATTGATTTCAATGTGTAGCGTCCGTAAGCCGGCATACATTGAAGTGAATGGGATCTGTTTTGAGTGCTCACACTCTGACACGTGTATACGTTTCTGAATGCGCGGCGCGTTATTCCGTGGGAACTGAGCCATACTGTGTAAAATGTTCAGGGTGAGTATAAAGAATGAGAAAAACTGTCTGGACATTCCAAGCTCCTTCACTGACAGCAAACACTATGTGCTACATGTATTTGTGAGCATGCACTCCCTCTTTCTAACGTAGAGAGCGTAAGACATTACTGCAGATGGTGGGCTTAGTAAAGACAGAGCAGGCATACTATAAAAGGACATAGTGACAAATTCTTCTCTGATTCATGGAAAAGTATCAAGATAGGCTTTTATGTGGGATTTGTCATGGATGTCTGGGTTGTTTCTCATCAAGAAAAATGAATGTAGGAAGAGTTATTCCACCATTTCCTCTTTTAGTCTCAGGACCACTGCCAATTGACTCCAATTACCTATAATTGTTTGCAGTTTTGAACGTTTTATTGGAATTAGTTTATGCTAGCTTAAAGCCAACACCCCACATAACGAAATACAGCTAAAAAATACTGCACAGCAAACAACCCGTTTTTTTTGTGCAGAATTTTTAGGGTCAGTTCACACGTGAAAACCGCCTAGCTTATTTGTGCGAGGTAAAAAACCTCGAGGAGTTTTTTTGACGCTGTTTTTTGCATTCCACGCGGTTTTTGACGAGGTTTTTGACGCGGTTTTCGCTAGCGGTTTTCGCTAGGGTTTTTTTTTCCTATATGTGCTATAGAAACTGCAGGCGAAAACCGCGCGGTTTTTTGCAAAAAACCGCGCGGTTTTGTGTGCAAAAAACCGCGCGGTTTTTTACCGCGCGGTTTTCGCCTCCCATTCACTTCTATGCAATTCTTCAGGCGTTTTCCGCCTGAAGAAAGGTCATGTCGCTTCTTCAGGCGGAAAACGCTAGGAGGAAAAAAAAAGCTAGTGGTCTACATAGACCACCATGTTAAAGGAGAGGTTTTTGAAGCGAATTCCGCTGTCAAAAACCTCCCCTTTGCCCACGTGTGAACTAGCCCTTAAAGTATAAAGTTTTTTTTTAATTTTTCTCAGTGTTAATGTCGAGGAGCAGCCAAAAATGTCTTCAGTTTTCCTCTGCGGACTTTCTGCTTCTTTTATACCTATATGGAAAATGTCAGCATTCCGCTGTGGATATTTTCCTGCAATGTGTGGATGGGATTAGGCAGAATCCCATCCACTTTGCAGATACTGTAGAACATTGCGTTTATATTACCTGGGGCCCTTTAGTTTCTGATTTAGTTTCTAATAATGATGACCTATCGGTATAAGTCGTATGGCGAGTAAGGAACTAAGGCTCAGGCCCCACGTGATGTCCTGTAGCAAAAAAGCACGGTGGGAAAAAAACGTGGTTCTCCCCGCAGCGCTTTAGAAATTTCACAGAGTTTTCCTCCGTGGACTTTCTGTTTCAATTATACCTATGGGGAAATCGCTGGTAAGGTCCGCAGTATATTGTCCTTTACAATGCTCAGTATATCTTTACTTTTGTGAGATTTATAGTTGATGAAACAATTAGGGTATTTCCACTTTTAAACACATAAGTCACAAGTTCATTTTTTTTCTAGTAACAAGTACATACAAATATATCAAAGGAACCTAGCCGCTGAATTATAAGACTGATGGGTTATTTCCTTTTCTCAGTGGTGGCAATTTTCAAAAAGACAGAAGTCAAAGATTTGCTCACATAACACTTCCTTAGGCCGAGGCTCCTATGGGACGGAAACGCTGCGATTTTCCCGTTGTGGAAACACCGTGGGAAAAATCATGGCATTTTACAGTACAGGTAAAGTTGATGGGATTCATGCGAATCCCATGCCCACTTTGTGGTAGAAATCGCAGCATGGACCCACTGCCATTTCCAAAACTGGCGCGATTTTAGAAATCGCAGCATGTCAATTATATCTACTGAAACACTGGCATCTTTCCCGTAGATATAATGTTAACAGAAATTCTGTGGAGGAAAACTCTGTAAATTTTCTGTTCAAAGCGCTGCAGGAAGAACCGTAATGCATACCCGCCGCGGTTGTTCCTGCAGCGCTTTAGCGCTGTGTTTCTCGCCTGTGGGGCCTTAGCCTTAGGTTGAGGCCCCTATGGAATGGACACTCTGTGATTTTCCCGTGGCTGAAAAACTGCAGGAAAAATTGCGGTGTTTTACAGTACAGGCAAAGTGGATGGAATTCTAGTGAATCCCATTCCCACTTTGTAGTAAAAACTGCCGTGCAGACACGTTGTGACTTCCAAAACCGATGGGGTTTTGGAAATTACAGCATGTCAATTTTTGTTGCAGATTTTGCTGTGGTTTTAAGCTGTGTGCTTACTGCCAGCCCTGAATGAATAGTAGCCGCGGAAGCACGGCTGCAAAAAAGAACAGGAATAGTATCGGTTCCATATTTTGTGGCCTGAAATGTCGGCTCATGCACGAGACCGTGTAATTCATGGTCATGTGTACAGGCCCATAGAAATTAATGGGTCAGTGTGTTATCCAAGGAAAAACCTGGTCAAGGGTCTTAAAATAGTGAAAATCTTGACAGTGAGCCCCCTAGAAGACAGGGACTAAGTTGGTACTATAAAACCAAACATACTAAAAAAAATACAATACAAAGGATGGAGACAAAACCATTTCATAAAACAAAGAGGAAATGATTTTAACACCACTTGCTCTTGTAGAGACATATGATATTACCAATGTGAACTTGCAATTCAATTAAAGTACGGAGTATTACTCTTAATGTGCAGATCAGTGGACACAGGCAAGAAGCCTTGAAGATGCTTTAGACCAGCGGTTCTCAACATGTGGGTCGCGACCCCGGCGGGGGTCGAACGACCAAAACACAGGGATCGCCTAAAGCATACCTCCCAACCATCCCGGTCGGTGGGAGGTGTGTCCTGGTGGGAGTTGAATACAAAGGCGAATAAAGCAGTAGCTGACACAGCCAGCTCCTGCTTTATCGCTGTGCTGCGGCTTCTGTATGTGTAGCTGCGATGTGATGACGTCACATCGCGCCTACAACTATATGAGTAAGCGAGACTGCGGAGAGAGCGGCGGGGGAGCGTTGGAAGGCGAGTATAAGTGTTTTGTTTTTTTGTTTTAAACATTAAGGTGGAACATAATGAAGGGGCAGATGAAGGGGGGACGGCATGACACTAGGGGCAGAGATGGAGGGACATGAAGCTCTGGGCAGATGAAGGGGGGGACGGCATGACACTGGGGGCAGAGATGGTGGGACATTAAGCTCTGGGCAGAGATGGGGGAACATGAAACTGGGGAACAGATGGGGACATGAAACTGGGGGAAGAGATGGGGGGGACATGAAACTGTGGGCAGATGAAGGGGGGGTACGGCATGACACTGGGGGCAGAGATGGGGGGACATGAAACTGGGGAAGAGATGGGGAACATGAAACTGGGGGCAGAGATGGGGGGACATGTAACTGGGGGCAGAGATGGAGGGGGGGACATGAAACTGGGGGCACATGAAGGGGTTATATGAAACTGGGGGAGAGATGGCAAGGGGGCATATAATGTACGGGTGACTGTAGGAGGATTATACTGTGTGGGAGCACATGAAAAATGAATGAGAATGGGCGGAGTCAACATAAAAGTGGACGGAGCTAAATTCGCTGCGGCACTATTCAGCTGGAACGCACGCCGTTATGGACGCACATTCCAAACTGAATTGGGTCACCGCAACATGAGGAACTGTATTGCGGGGTCACGCCATTAGAAAGACTGAGAACTAGTTTCTTGCTTTAGACCCATGGAGAAGAGGACACTGGCTGAGGTTAGACTTACGAATATTGTGAACCAGCACAAAATAACAACTCAATAGTCACTAACAGTAAGGCCTTATTCATACGGTACTGCCGTTTTTAACATATTTAATGTAAGTTAAAAAAAAACAGCCATGACCATCAATTTTTGCGCCCTTTTTTAATCTATTTTGCATTCATTCCAATACGTTTTCTAATTTTGATGACCAAGTGTCACCTGTGTGGCATCCATTTTTACTGGGTAAAAAAAACTGATGAGTTTCATAGGTGTTATATTGGTGAACCAACCCATTGATCCATTTTTAAAGTACATGACTTGGATGTAAATGCAGTTTACATCCGTTAAGAATGTGTGTATTATAAAGTGTTTCAAACTACCTGTTTTAACTGCCCATCAGAAAAATGGACATGGAAATACAGTCATTCACTTTCATTCACTGTTTTTAAAATGTCTGTCGAATGAATAACACCTGAGTAAAGAGGAGTTGAAAAAAGTGTGGGGTATTCTGAACAAGGAATTGGAGTAGATTTCTGTCAATAGGGCTTCTGTTTATTCCATCAATTTGTTTTATGGATGCAATTCTGATGGAGTATAAACACAACCATTATACAATAATAATGTAGCAATGGGAAATATTAGTGAGCCTGTTGAGCAGGGATATTTTAGTATTGCAGGACACCTTGTGGTTATAACTGGAATTTCTATTTTTAAACTGATGATTTGTAGCGGTTGCAAATAATTTCATGTCACTATTATATAATTAGCAATACAAATTAAGCTAAATCTTACACTGTGATGGGTACATTCAGATAAAATGTTGTTTATATTATTAGTAGTAGTAGTTATACTTTATTTATTAGTTTACCATTAATATACATAAAGCTGATACCACCTACTGATTGAAATGTGCACAGAAAACCAGAAACTAGATCTACAGTACAATGTTAGACCAACTACATATATATTATCTTACCAGGGCTTAGATCAGCTTGTGGCACTTTCAATTATACTGACAACCAAACCATATATCAGTGGCTGTGCGCCTTTGTATACAGGCACTGCACGTAATATTTTTGTTTTTCTGTTTTTTCAGTTAATGCTGTCATTGATTTCCCTATTTTTGTTTATAAAGGCGTCTTATGAAGCCATCATACGATAAGACCAATGGACATTAAGTGACAGATGCAGATGGAGCCCTCTCTTTCATGTGTCCGTCTGCATTCACCCCAATGTAAAATAAACAAATGAACGCTTTCTTCCATCATGTTTTTAATCCCTTTCCTGCTGTGGCCATTTTTCAATTTTTCCCCATGTCCCCATCTTCTAGAAGCTATCATTTTTTATTTTTACGTTCACAGACCCATATGAAGGCTTAATTTTTGCGGGATAAATTGTACTTCGAAATGGTACCATTTAGTATTCTGTACAATATACTAGAGAGTAGAGATGGGCAACTTTGTTTCTAACAAGCTAGGTTCGTCCCGAATATTCCAAATTGTGAAAACTGTGATTTCCAAAACCATTGCATTTTGGGAAATTGCAGCATGTCAATCATACCTAAAGAAATACTGGCGGTTTTCTTATAGGTGTAATTGAAGGAGAAAGTCCACAGAGGTAAACTCTGCTGACTTTCTGTGAAAAACGCTGCTAGAAAAACAACAATGCATTTCCACTGCATTTTGTCTCCTTTAGCTCCTGCTTACTTCTCCCTCTCTGTTCTGAATGGAATTCTATAGACATGCTATTTTCAGATGACAGAAAGTGAGTCAGTTTAGCTGCAAAAAGAGGGGAAGCAACACAATCTGATAAATGGAGAAAAAGGAATTCATTCATGTAAAGTTTGTTTCATGCAACCCCAGTTCCAAAAAAGTTAGGACGCTGTGTTAAATGTAAAGAATACAAGAACGTAATGATTTGGAAATCACATATAAGCAGATCAGAAATTAGACATGGTTCCATTTCATTTGAAAATAAACTAATTTAGAAATGGATGGCAGCAACACATCTCAAGCCTCTCTGATTTAATTGGGACAGGGCCATGTCTACCCTTGTATCAAGTATTTAGGAGAGTCACTCTCTAAAACTAGGATGTGTAAAAATAAAATTAATCTTTATTGAAAATTTGAATAAAACTATGTGGCAAAAAAATTAAAGGACTGCTACATACATAAATAACAGGAGTAGAGGAGGACCGATGATGGTGTTGTATAAGTCACTAACCTGACTATACAATTGAACCCTCAATATAACAACCAGTCAAAGGCTCCCACAGTTAACTTATTCCATAAGGAGCAATCTGTGTAGAATTAAGAAATAAGAACAAAAAGGGTTAGAAAGAAAAGAGGGAAGTAAAAGAAACAATATAGCTACCTTCATCTGTTGAGTTACAACATTGAGACACAGATTGGACTGCATCAGACATGCTGTAGTGATGGATGCAGTATTTGATTAAGTACTGTTTTGAAGAAACTTGCAAGGCTTTCCATGAAAGAGATGTGGCCTGGATAGGAACATGTGTTATTCTGACGCCTCTATCTACTTCACAGCATTGATAGTGCTTTTCAGTATGTGGAGGTGATAGACCAATACTAGCCCCATACCATCAGAGATGCAAGCTTTTGAACTGAGGATGGTCCCTCTCCTATTGAGTCCTTAGGACACAGGGTTTGTGGTTTCCATAAATAATTTTTAAGACTTTTCCTAAATACATTGCTTCAGCAAAACTGCTTTGTTTGGCCGCTATCTGAGATTATTCACTTCATTGTTTACACTTTTTCCATAACCACAGACCTGGGGACAAGTGACGTGGCTCCCTGTTCTCAGGGAGGGGAGGGGGAGCTGAGTGCTCAATGCTTGTATGTCTGAGCTCTTTATCTCTCCACCCAGGACAAGTGACGTAGCTCACTGCTCTCAGGAGGGAGAGGGAGCTGAGTGCTTGGAGCAGCTTGTATTTCTCAGCTGTTTATCTCCCTCTTCCAATTATCAGGTCTGATAATTGAATTTTGCTGATAAGGGCTGAGACAGGGAGTCTGTTACCTCTGTATGTAATCACAGACCTAAAAGTGAGTATATTACAAACTGACTGTTGGTCCTGTAGCATGTATGTTCAGGATTCTCATGACCTAACAAATCCAGCTCTGCTACATCAGCTTCATATTGTGCATCTTCCAGTGATACTGTGCTAATTTATTTACAACCATCCCTCATTACTGACTGCAAACATGTACTGATATGTAGAGAGCTAGCAGAGCTGGCTTTGTCTGTGAGATAGCAAGTGAATCCCCGCCCACCAATTTACCGAGAAAACCAGGAAGTGAACAGAGCATAAAGCTTGCAAGTTGGTGAACAGGTGATTTGGTAATACCCCTTTAATGAATGAAAGTATAGTTCAAAAACATTGTACAACAGTATATACAATGTTGTTGATTGCAAAGTAAAGAAGAGAAAAGTACACATTGGGAATAGTAACTAAGAAAATAAAGGGGATAAAAATAATCAGACAAGCATCTCCAAGGGTACAGGTCATACTCGAACAGGGGGATGCAAGATCAGGATTTTCCAACCCAGGAAGTATAATTATAGACAGTATGACAGGCCAGGGGGTCAGAGGATAAATAGAATGTAGCTTAGACGAGACCATAAGTCATATGCAATCTCTTCAAGGATGTTTCCATAAGTGAGACTACCCTTGATAGTAAACATACAACATTCCTGCCACTGTTCCTTGAAGTTAGTAGTCTTAATGATAGTCGTAGTGGGAGTTAACACTTGCAGAAAATGAAAGGTCCCGCTTGGGGTAGGAGCATGAGTACAAGTGAAATACTCTGTAGGCCAGTTTAAAAGTATGGTTTGTCTCAAACTTGTTCATCCCAAAATGAATTGGGAACTCAAGCCGTGAAACACAAAGTGAATCTTAAGAGGTTTGCCCATCTCTAGTTGTGCCAAGTTTTTGTTTTTTTTTTCTTGAAGGCCTCTAAACTATGCCATCATTACACCCAGTGCACAAAAAAAGTGGAAAGTGCCACTAAAAATATGTGTAAAGGATGCGTCTGTTTGGTAACCCATCTCAAAAAAGAATGGGCTCCTAACACTCCCAAGACTACTGAACCAAAAGATACCAAGTAGCTGAGGGCTACAAATGCCTCCTGCCGCAACAGGAAGACTACATTGCTCAGTCTATCTGCCGGATCTATAAAAATTACCCATGCTAGTTGTGTCTAGTATTGCAACTTAGGCCAATCAGAGCCAGATGAAACTGCTTCTGGAAAAGAATCTCTTTAAACAAACACACACAAAACATGTCCACTCTCTGAACAGTATACAGATAGCACTGTTATGCTCTACAACACACAAGGATATTTGTCATGTTGTGTCTGTCACTCACATCAAAGCTGGCTGAGTCCTATTCTCAGCTGTGCATTCTGAACACAATGGGGCACAGTTACTAAAGTAAACTCCATTTGTAAGACACTGGAATGGCTATCTCAGTTTAGGAATGTTTACTAAAACAGCTGAGCTGTACTGATAGAGTGTACTGCCTAACATATGCACTAAATGTTACAAAAGCTTATGAATACCTATTGTTTTCCCTATTTTAAAAAGTTGAATAGGTCATTGTGGATAGATTCTTAAAAATAGGTTTATGCTCCCATACCTGACAGGCAGTCAGAATTTTATTATTTAACGCCTTCGCTATGTAGGAGCTTTACAGTACTGTATATCTGTACAGTCATATATATATATATATATATATATATATATATATATATATATATATATATATATATATATAGCAATGTTTGTGTCTTATAATCCTATAAACTTGCTATGAGACTCAACTATCACTTTCAGTCGGGGCCCTTGTTGTGCTTGGCAATCACACGACCAGAAGGGAGCAGTATTCTATATTAATACTTGTCCAACAACTTCTTCTGTTAAATCCACTCCTGCTGAAAAAAATGCAGCAACAAAAAAAATAAAACAGCTTTTCCGCAACATGGGGCCATAGTCTCAAGATGCTTTGATTGACAAAAGCAACACAACTGCAAAAATAAAATAAAATAAAATAAAATGTAATGGCTCTGTAGAGGATTTACATAGTAGAATCTCAATATTTGCAGAGGATACTAAGCATTATAAGGTAGTCGCTATAGATGAAGGCTGAGTAATATTACAGAGGGATTTGGAGACGCTGGAAGTTTGGGCAGGGAAATAGCAAATTAATTTAATAAAGGTAATAACTAAGAAAACACCCAGTAAGAATACTGCTGAAAAAAACTTAGGATATTGGTAGACAGTAAATTTAGCAACCAGTGCCAGGCAGCTGCTGCAAAAGCAAATAAAACCATAGGATGCTTCAAGGGAAGAATAGATGCTCGTGACAAATGACACTATCTATACAAATCGCTGGTCAGGCCACATGTAGAATACTGAGCACTCTTTTGAGCATCAGTATATTGGAAATATATAACTAAACTAAAGAGGATGAGAAGGGGGATAGAGAAACGAAGGTAATTGAGGGGATGGATGGATTAGAGTATAAAAACAGATTATAAAACTTGGGGTAGTTCAATTTGGAAAAAAAACAATTTAGGAGTTGCCTAATTACAATGAATGGACAGAGATTTATCTATTGATCTCTTTACACCTAGGCCTGTAACCATGACAAAGGAGCGTTTTCTATGTTTCAAGGAAAAAAGGTTCTACTATAGTCATAGGCGGAGACTATGGAACTCACTGCCACATGATGTGGTAATAGCTAATAACATATACAAGTTCAAGACCTTTCTTGAAAGTAAATATATCACAAGGTATGGGAGTTAGACATTTTTGGGACAAGATGTTGCCATATTTGGAGTTATAAAGCAATTTATTCCTATAACGGGGCAATGGATGTTAGTCTCGTATTTTGTCTTCATATGGATCAACTTGGTAGGGTTGTTGGCCTTGATGAACTTGACTTTCTCTAACCTTATCTATTATATTACGAAGTAAACTCAACCTACAGGCATATTCTGAACTAATATGTGTAATAATAAAAATATCATGCTCTTCCAAAGATGTTAGGAGCATGCTATGAAGGTGCAGAATCTATTTTAATCGCTGCTTACTGCAGTAAACAGGTTTCACAGGAAAGAGTTAAAGTTTGATTTTATTAATTGTGTAAGCAAATGAACTTGTCTGCACCATGTCTGTTATGGAACAAGAGCTACAAAGGGACAGGTTTATTATAAGGCATAAACAAAAGAAGCACATCTGGTCTGGAACATAACACTGTACTGCGTGTATAACTGGGCATGTGATTAAACGCTAAAAATTACTCACCACAGCAACAAGCATTAGTATATAGGAAATATATAACTAAACTAAAGAGGATGTGAGGGGGGACAGCAACAAGCACTGATATAGGCCAATCTTAAAGAGAACTGGCCACTAAAATAGAAACACCAGTAGGATGCCCTAAAACAGTTACACATGTGAGCACTAATACAAATTTTCAGAATGATAAATGGGAAGGGGGGGGGTTCTTGGTTCTGAAAAGAACATGTCATGCAGTCTTTGGGTCCTGAGAAATCATGGAAGAAGGTACTGTATGTTACATCTTCCGCTTTAGAACTGCTTAGAAGTGGTCATGTGATCTCAAATGACTCTACATAACCAGGAGCCACTTTCTTGATAGACTCCCTGTTTATTGGATTATATTACACTTCCTAGCAGAGCTCCATTAGTGAATCCACTGATCATAACATTGAAAGATGTCTGCCATAGTTACTGGATCTCAGAGACCCCGTGAAATGTACATTTATTTTCATATTAATAATGTATGTGAAAGTCGACTGGATGTACATTAGTTGAACATACTCATAAAATTTAGGCATTTAGGCAGAACACAAGATATCTAGGGGGTATAAGCATATATATATATATATATATATATATATATATATATATATATATATCTATCATGGCTATATGTCATGGCCATATGTGTTGGCATCACTGAAATTTTTCCAGGAAATTAAGTATTTCTCCCAGAAATTATTGCAATTGCACATGTTTTGTTATACACATGTTTATTTCTTATGTGTGTATTGGAACAACATGAAAAGACTGAGATAAAAAGGAAAATTGGACATAATTTCACACAACTCCAAAAATGGACCAGACAAAAATGTTGGCACCTTTTTAAAATTGTGGGTAAATAACTTTGTTTCAAGCATGTGATGCTCATTCAAACTCACCCGTTGCAAGTAACAGGTGTGGGAAATGGTGTAACTACTGCTGTAGCAGCAGAGGCAGCTGCCACAGGGCTCGACACGTCAGGGGGCCCGGGCTCCCGACTTGTGACTTTGAAAAAAAATTTTGTCTTTACTCCTGAAAGCTGCCCCCCCCCCTCCGGAGGGAGGGGGGGGGGGAGGTCCGGTCTTACCGACGGTACCGTGAGTGACCTATTTTGTTAGCCTTTGCGGATTGTTCGCATATCACCACGCATAGGCCTGAACAGGACCTTACACAATGTCACCTCCCTCAGCATGCTTCCTGACGCTGGGGGGCGGAGACTTATTTTGCAAGAAGAAGCGGGGGAGTCCATGTTTAGAAGTGCGGAGCATTTGTGAAGGCACAGGTGAGCACTGGCAGGCAGGACAGGAGCGCTGCGCGCTTGTAAAGACAGGTGCGCTCAGCGCTGGTAAAGACATCGCTTTGCGCTTGCTGTGTGGTGGTGACGGTGTCCATGTTGTCCACCGTGAGTAGCAGTGTTTTTTTATGTTTTTCTACCCCTGGGTCTCCGATTATTATACTCTGGTGTCTGAAAAGAGGGCATCCACAGTGGGACATAATACTGTGTGAAGGGGCCACTATGGGGGATAATACTGTGTGTAGGGGCCACTGAGGGACATAATACTGTGTGCAGGGTCCACTAAGGGACATAATACTGTGTGCAGGGTCCACTATGGGGCATAATACTGTGTGCAGGGGCCACTATGGGGCATAATAGAGTGCGCAGGAATGCGTAGGAGGGGGTCGCTCGAGGTCTTCGGTCGAGGGGGGGGGGGGTTGGAGTCCCATGTCAAAAGTTCGCCACGGGGCCACGCCATTCCTAGCTATGCCACTGGGTGTGGGCAATATGAAAGACACACCTAAAGGCAGATAAAAGTTGAATCTTTACATTATGTGTCTGTGTGTGCAAAACTAAGCATAGAGAACACAAAGCAGAGAAGAGTACTGTCAGAGGACTTAAGAACCAAAATAGTGGTCAAAATATTAACAATCTCAAGATTACAAGTCCATCTTGATGTCCTATGTCCATGATACCCAACATAATCAAGAAGTTTACAACTAGTGTACATGGACGAGAAAGACTGATGAAAGATTGCAACTCAGGAAGGTCCGGATGGTAGATAAGCAGCCCAAATCAAGTTCCGAAAAAAATTCAAGTCGTCCTGCAGCCTCAGGGTACAGCAGTGTCAGCGCGGACTATCCACCGACATTTGAACAAAATGAAAAGCTATGGCAGGAGACCAGGAGGACCCCATTGCTGACACAGAAACATAAAAAAGCTAGATTGCAGTTTGGTAAAATGTACGTGAGAAAGCCAAAATGCTTTTGGGAAAATGTCTTGTAGACACACGAGACCAAGATAGAACTTTTTGGTAAAGAACATCATTCTACTGTTTACTGAAAACGGAATGAGGCCTACAAAAGAAAAGAACACAGTGCCAACAGTCAAATATGGTGGAGGTTCAAAGATATTTTGGACTTGTTTTGCTGCCTCTGGCACTGGGTGTCTTGACCGTGTGCAACAGCAAGAAAAGTGGACCAACCTCCTCCAAGGAACAGGCAAGAATGCAGCGCTCACCCAGGTTTACAAACAGACTTCATTTTCTGCTCAGCTATTCAGAAACACAATGATGTCTGGGTGTACCCTGTAGATCTCTTGGTGACAAATCTGAATTGTCACCAAGAGATCTACAGGGTGCACCCAGACATCATCATGTTTCTGAAAAGCTGAGCAGAGACTGAAGTCTGTTCGTAAACCTGGGTGAGCGCTGCATTCTTGCCTGTTCCTTGGAGGAGGTTGGTCCACTTTTCTTGCTGTTCTGACATTCCTATGGCGTATTCCAGTGGCTGCCCCCATCTCTCTCCATTGATTGTTACAAGCCGGAAGGGTTCTTGTGACCTGCACAATCCAGCCAGGTGAGGAGACATTTGTCTTGTCCTACCATCCACTTAATGAGTGGTTTTACATGAGGATCGGCTCGGTGCTGTTTTCTTGTTGTTGACCTGTGCAAGGTATCATGGCATCTGAAGATTACCAAAGGATTTGGGGACTCAATGTAGGGTCCAGTGTCAGAAAGCTGGGCTCCAGTCCTAGGTCTTAGGTCATAGCAAAAAACGTGACTTTTAATATACTAAATAACCAGATTTTGATAGAATACAAGGATGTTAAAAACGCTAGACACCTTATGGACCCCATTATAGTTAATAGGTTCTGCTGGGCTCCATGTGTAACCACTGTTTTAGCTGTCTACCACTCTTGTTATTCAGGACCCCTGACAGACCTGAACAACAGAAATGCAACGCTAGTGTAAACCTAGGGTAAGTCACTTTGTACTTTAAGCTGAAACATGTGGTTCATGCTCTAACCTAGCTAACCTGCCGTAACAATACATGGTGTTATATGGCCTAAATGCTTTGGAAAACTGATGTGAATCATTTATCTAGGGTATCAGCACTTAAACACAACGAGTTGTTATAACTGTATATATTTGCAGGAAAATGCATAGAAGATTTAGTGTGCAATCTACGTCTATCCATAATCAACATAAAAATGCTCCAATAATGTTCCACCAGCAGCTTAGATGTTAATACAAGCAGGATTATAATATCTGTTTAATTAGACATAAGCCGTTGTTATCTGCAGTCAGGGAATATCTTCCCAGTAAGAGTTAGTGAAGATGATATCATGCTTGGACCACCATGCCAAGCTAGGGCCCTGCCTTAGTCTTTAATTGAGTTATTCACAGGAGCTCAACTACTGCAGGGAGTGAAAAGGCACTTAAAGAAAAAAATTTTTTTTGCATGTTCATGCATGTTAAAGCAAAAGTATTCATAAAACAGCGACTCAAAGCAAACCATGGGCTTATTGTAGAACTACAACCCAGTCACAGGATGAAAGCAACATGCTTTAACAGTGAGTGAGTGATAAAAACAGGGCACCGTCGATCTACATTCACGCTAATGTAAAAAAAAAAAAAAAATGACAGATGCTTTCCTCCATCATGTGTGGTTACTTTTTCAATGGAAGAAAAATGGGTACTATTCCGTTATCGGGCCAGCAGCAGCGCAGTTCAGCAGCAGCTTTCGGGACAGCAGTTCAGCAGCGGGAATTACAATGACATCCGAGGACTGCTGGCCCGATGCTTGTGCCCAGTAACCAGTACATCGATGACCCCCCTCCCCCATCCTTCTCCTCCTGCCAGTGCTGCCCCCCAGCTCTCCTTACATCTTCCCCGTACCCTCTCCCCGCCACACGACTAGGCCTCACCTCAGCGCTAGTACCGAGACCGAAAGGAAAGACACCGGGGCTCAATCCAGGCCCTGACAAGAAACACTATAGGAACGGTGAGCTACAGCGAGCCGGAGGGACAAACTTTCTGCAGCGTCCGGCGGCTATCTAGTAGCATTCATTGCTCAAGATTTACGGTGAGGCCTATTACAGGGAGAGGGTACGGGGCAGATGTAAGAAGAGCTGGGGGGCAGCACTGGAAGGAAGAGGAGGATGAGGGCATCGATCGATGTACTGCCTACTACACACAAGCACGGCCTCTATCATCGGGCCAGCATCGGCTTAGTCATGTGGCGGGGAGAGGGTACGGGGTAGATGTAAGGAGAGCTGGGGGGCAGCACTGGAAGGAGGAGGAGATGGAGGGGGGGTCATTGATGTACTGGCTACTGGGCACAAGCATCGGGCCAGCAGTCCTCGGATGTCATTGTAATTCCCGCTGCTGAACTGAACTGCTGTCCCGAAAGCTGGTGCTGAAATGCGCTGCTGCTGGCCCGATAACGGAATAGTACCGAAAAATGTCTGTATGCAAGACTTTTCTTCTGTTAGAAACGTAAACAAATATGAGGAAAGAAAGCTTCCATCATGTTTTTACATTAGAGGAAATGAAACAGACGCAGAGGGAGATGTAGTGTGAAAGTATCTTTGGCCTACCTTGTTACACTGGAAAATAATTAAAGTGAAAATCTATAGGTTTTGTCTAAGAACAAAGTATGTAGTAAGAGCACAAGAAGGATATACTAGTAAGTTGCTCCCAGACTCTCAGCAACACCCTTCTGACACTGAAGAGCTACGATAATGGCACCGATAGCTCTTCAGCGGGGGCACAGAACGGGAAAGCCGATAGTGCACTGTCGGCTTTCTAGCGGTGTATTACAGCGCATGTGTCCAAGGACTCTTTAATATTTTACAGTTCTGTGTAGATAGTATAAACCAAATGAATGTTATTCCAGCTTTACTTTGGAAGCAGCTATGAAACAGAACCTGGGATTAGTTTATAGCAGTGGCTGCTTGGACTGATGCTACTGGTCTCATTTGTAAGACCTAACGGTTCAAACATCCACAAGGCTTAGCACAAAATGACGATCACATCTGTTCTATCCCAGCACAGTCATCTCTATGATGCTCAGTTCTGTGATGTCCAGAGAGAGAGTGAAGTCGGGGCCCCAAGTTGTGTAAACACCGCAGCAGAAACCGCAGCATTTTACAGTCCCATCCAGACATTGCAGAAAAATATGCGCAGCATATGATATGGAAAAGATGCAAACCGGAGTTTGTGTCTTTTCGAAACATTGCAACATTGTTTGCTGAAGTGCAGTTATTATACTGTCATTGCCTCTTTCCTGAAAGGGGTTATACAAAAGGTATAACTTGGGTAGAGCTATCGGACCCATCAGATGTATTATCAATTACTCCAGCTTTCTGGAATGAATGATGCCTGACATCTATGCATCAAGTATCCAGTGAAGCATACTGCAATTTATCTAGACTGACAAGAGATGTACATAAACCGCCATATCATAAAACGTCATTATGTATACCCATTGCTAAGAAATACCACTGTATTTGTAATCCCAACTCCTGCAGGCATATTCTAATTATTTGCTCTTGCACTTCTATATAATCCATTTGCAGAAATTCACCGATACTATCTACGCAGTAAGCAGATGAAGTGGGCTACTATTAAATATGGAGTAAACCTTCATATCTGGCTCAGTGAGAGATTCAACTGTTATCAGAGCGAATTTGCTGGCGTGGGCAGTGTGATGTAGGCAGGCTGTTATATTCACTGAAGCAGCTCACAATGTAGCAGACAGTCATATGGTGAACACAAGCATCCGATGGCAGTAATTAATTCCAGCAATGCTTTTATCTGCAGGCGTTTTTTTTTTTCCTTTCAAGAGGAAAAAGGATTCTTAGTACCGTACCTCCTGAATTTGGGTAAAGTAAAAAGTGAACGAATGAAGCACAAAAAATAAAGTATCTTCTATCAAACCGTTAGACCAAATTCCCACAGCAACAGGCGTATATTCAAAAGACAGTAAATGTATATGAAAGACTTAGGTGATGTCCAAATGTGGCAGAATATTACTAACACAGATCTCAAGGCAAAATTATGCAAATTTCACAGTAAATTTCTGAGAGAGACTCTGCTGTAAATTCAATGCAGATTTCACCTTATAATTAAAAAGGGTAAAATTTTCAGTGAAAATCCATGACTTTCCACACAAAAATGTACATGCTATAAATTAGAAAATGCGGAGCCTGCTCCGATTTTCCCAATATACTCCACCCATCCTTCCTCATACACATGCATGCTCAGTTTAGCCAAGATGGTGTGTGTCCTCAGTAGGGAAAAGGGAGTGAAGTGTTGCCAGACTAATCCTTGGGAACAAAAGGGCATGTTAAAATCCAATATAGAGACCCATATCTCATCCCAATATCTGTCACTGTGGGAAAGTTTGGAGAACCCCATGCACATTAGGGTGACTTCACATCTTGTTAAGTGGACTCTAGATATACACCTCTGACAGAAGTCTGCAATGTATCACTGTGCAGTCACACTGTGCAATATGTTGTTATTGTAGAAGTGAGCACACAAAGAAGCATGTGAACACTCTTTCAGCTTAGATATCTTTGGACATGTTTAGCGTACATCATACAAGATGTGAATGAGGCCAATTTCAGCAGTATGATCACTTAAAATGCAACGCAAAATGTTGCTTCTACATTTGAAATTTAGCATTTGTACTTAAAGGTGGGTCATAGAAGTGCAAAAAGCATGTCCATTGTAGACTGAGTTACCGGAAATACATAAAATGTCTGTTTGTCTCTCTCTCTCTCTCTCTCTCTCTCTCTCTCTCTCTCTCTCTCTCTCTCTCTCTATATATATATAATGGTTAATTTCACAGGATGTAGCGCTGGGATCAACTGTTTGAGAAGTTCTTTGAGTCTGCCCTGAGGACTTAATAAAAAACAATGTTCTGGACTAAAAGTATTGATGACCTCACCTAAGGATAAGTCATCAAGATTTTTAGCCTGCAAACCCCTTTTAAAACCAGGGGTGCTTTAAGAAGCTCTACCACATGTACTTATGTTCCCCTTTGATAAATATGTACAACATAGTGGTCATTTAAAGAGGTTTTCTGCCCCCAAACTTAATTTTCATACTTATGACCTATTCACGGGATAGTTATCAGTATATGATCTGTAGAGGTCCGACAACTGCAGCCTGCAACTGCCAGAAGCTGCTAGTTGAATAAGGAGTACATGCAGCACTTCTAATATTCAAGTACTAGGAGTAGCACTTCAATTCACTGGAACCACCATTATGCAGGCTGGGTCTGCTGAGCTGCTCCTATTATTTGAATAGCAGTAATGCTGCATGTGCTTCTCATCCACTAGCATCTTCTGGCACCCAGAGGCTGCAAAATCAGTTTGGGGGCAGAAAACCCCCTTTAAAGGGGCTCTATCAGCAAAATCATGCTGATAGAGCCCCACATATGCGTGCATAGCCTTTAAAAAGGCTATTCAGGCACTGTAAAAGTTAAATTAAACTACCCCGCCGTTTTAAAATAATAACTTAAAAAATAATGTGATCTACTTACTGAAGGTGCACGCTGGGCGGGCATTCAGGGTGCGCCATCTTCTTCTTCCCCGCCTCTTCTTCCTCTGACGTCTTCGGGTCCCGTCCTCCTCCGGCGCTTGCTCGCGGACACTGACAAAAAAAAAATAGCCCGGGCGCATGCGCAGTAGCACGCGGCTTCTACTACGGCTACTGCGCATGCGCCCGGGCTATTTTTTTTTATCAGTGTCCGCGAGCAAGCGCCGGAGGAGGACGGGACCCGAAGACGTCAGAGGAAGAAGAGGCGGGGAAGAAGAAGATGGCGCACCCTGAATGCCCGCCCAGGGTGCACCTTCAGTAAGTAGATCACATTCTTTTTTAAGTTATTATTTTAAAATGGCGGTGTAGTTTAATTTAACTTTTACAGTGCCTGAATAGCCTTTTTAAAGGCTATGCACGCATATGTGGGGCTCTATCAGCATGATTTTGCTGATAGAGCCCCTTTAAGGCTCATAGTTACATATCATTTTATTGCTTACATTTCTTTCGGTCATTCAGTTGACAGTTTGGAAACAATTACATTTTCTGGTAATTCTGATAGATAAATGACTAGGTAAGACATAGAGATGACAAAAAGAACATATACTGTAATACATTCCAGCACTTACCTTTGGACATTTTCTTCGAGTAACTTTAGTCTTTCTTCATCCTCTTCACATTGTCTCTTTCTAGCCTCTTCCTCTTCCAATGAGCCTGCTGGTGCTCCTTGCATAAGCCATTTCTCTCTGAGTGATTTAGACTTAAGACAAGGATAGCAGGTTAGAAACTAAACCTTTTAAAATAAGAATTAAAAGAGAATAACATTCTACCCTGTGTAACAGAAGCCTTTCCATTTGACATCTGTTTGTGACCTTTAATCAGCAGATTCATTAAAGAGGACCTTTCACCACCTCCACATCTTATCATCTGTTAATACGTGCCACTCCACTGATTCCAGCACATTTGGCATTTTTTATGTAGTCCCCACCATCCCTAAGCAATCTGTGCAGTTAGTTTTGGTGCCTGATAGGTTCTGTACTGTCAAGTGGACAGTGTCATTTAGGAACAGGAAAGGAGGGGAGTGTAATTAAGAGCTCCAATCAGAGGTGAAAAAGGTAAGAGCTCAGAATCACCCCCCCATTCCTGCTCCTGCTTGACACCACCCACCTGACAGTACAGAATCTAAATAGCATATCAGGCACCAAAACTAATTGCATTTCTTATTCGAGAATGGCGAAGGCTAAAAAGATTACAACTGTGTTGGAATCAGAGGAGCAGAACCTATTAAATGATGCAACAACCTGGACTGTTGTGGAGGTAAATAAAGGTCCTCCTTAAATGGAACCACTAAACGTTTGGCATTATGTGACTCAAGAAGGAAAAGATGAAGTATCTATCACTAAACACCAACTAATGTACACTGAGACAGCATTATTAGCACTGGAAACAAAATTCAGAATGGAGTGGATGAAGACAAAAATTGCACTTGCACAGTTTTCGGATGGGTTTTATTTTTATGGTGTTCACTGTGCACCAAAAATGACATGTCACCTACAGTATATTCTGTGGGTTATTACAAATATGGCAATACCAAATTTATATAAATTTATTTTACGTCTTAAACCCTGAAAAAAAAAAAATCCAGTCACTATATTCTGACACCCTTAACTTTTTTATATTTCCATATTCTCGGGCTGCATAAGGCACCGTTTTTGTTTAATGTAGATTGTGACCCCCACATAGAGCTCACAATGTACATTTTTTCCCCTATCAGTATGTCTTTGGAGTATGGGAGGAAATCCACGCAAACACGGGGTGAACATACAAACTCCTTGCAGATGTTGTTTCTGGCAGGATTTGAACCCAAGACTCCAGTGCTGCCAGGCTGCAGTTGTAACCAGTGAGCCACCGTGTTACCCCCATAAGAAGTATTTTTTTGAAGGGCCAGATGTACTTTTTTATTTATATAATTTTAAGGAATGTCTATTGTTTTGATCATTTTTTGTGAAACAACAAAAAATTGGTAGCTTTTTTGTTTTTGTTTTCTAGCAAAGGCATGCACCATATGGGAAAAATATATTTTAAGTTTGTAATTCGGGCATTTACCTAATGTATATGTGTCTTCCTTTATTTATCCTTATATCTGATCTAGGGAAATGGTGGCGATTTAAACTTTTAGAATTTATTATTTTACTTCTATTTTTAGACCCCCTAGGGGTCCTGAACCTCATGGGGACTGAACACTTATACAATACACTGCAATGCTAATATATTACAAAAGCCCTATGCTCCTATTGTATAGGCTGCCAGTTATATAGACTCCAAATTCTAGAATAAGTAAGGACATTATTTAGCCCATGTGCAATGTTTCCAGCCATAAAATACGGAAGAAGGTCCTCAATCTACTGTATCTATCGATCTTCTATTTACAAATACATGATCTACTGTGATTTTAGTATAATTTTTTTTATCTATAATCTTCTTGCACAACAATACAAGAATTCACCTTTTAAGAAGCAGACTATACTATTTTCTTGCAAAAAAATAAAATGCGATCATCCGGAAATGCACTATATACAGCGAAGATTATTTCTTGCTTCCCTAATGCTTAGCATTTGTTACAATTATTTTAGCATTTTATTGTTTACGGTCTTAATTACAGCCCTTTAAGCTTTAAAATAAGAGTGAATGTAAGTTACCATGACAACACTGAACAGAAATTCAGCTTTGACTGTTAACCTTTTGCTGTTTGGAAAGAAAATATTCTATTTTATATAAAATTAATAATTGCTTGTTTCTCGAGTTCTACTAAATCGAAGAATAACTTTGAATCTAAAATGTTAGATGATGTTATCACCAAAAATGATCTGTTTATGTCACGTTATTATTATAGTGCCTGCTCAAGAGAAAATAATCTATTAATAAAGAAATTTTAAAAAATCCTTCAACGCTGACATTTTTCATTTGCAGTAAGGTCTCGTTCACATCTGTCTTGATAATCCTTTCGGGGGAGTCCGCATAGGGACTCAACCTCTGTCCTGTGTCCTTGTGTGAACCACATTGAGTATGGAGAAAAGAAAGAAGACCAAAGAACTGTCTGAGGACTTCAGAAGCAAAATTGTGAGGAAGCATGAGCAATCTCAAGGCTACAAGTCCATCTCCAAAGACCTGAATGTTCCTGTGTCTACCGTGCGCAGTGTCATCAAGAAGTTTAAAGCCCATGGCACTGTGGCTAACCTCCCTAGATGTGGACGGAAAAGAAAAATTGACGAGAGATTTCAACGCAAGATTGTGCGGATGGTGGATAAAGAACCTCGACTAACATCCAAACAAGTTCAAGTTGCCCTGCAGTCCGAGGGTACAACAGTGTCAACCCGCACTATCCGTCGGCATCTGAATGAAAAAGGACTGTATGGTAGGAGACCCAGGAAGACCCCACTTCATACCCAGAGACATAAAAAAGCCAGGCTGGAGTTTGCCAAAACTTACCTGAGAAAGCCAAAAACGTTTTGGAAGAATGTTCTCTGGTCAGATGAGACAAAAGTAGAGATTTTTGGGAAAAGGCATCAACATAGAGTTTACAGGGAAAAAAAGAGGCCTTCAAAGAAAAGAACACGGTCCCTACAGTCAAACATGGCGGAGGTTCCCTGATGTTTTGGGGTTCCTTTGTTGCCTCTGGCACTGGACTGCTTGACCGTGTGCATGGCATTATGAAGTCTGAAGACTACCAACAAATTTTGCAGCATAATGTAGGGCCCAGTGTGAGAAAGCTGGGTCTCCCTCAGAGGTCATGGGTCTTCCAGCAGGACAATGACCCAAAACACACTTCAAAAAGCACTAGAAAATGGTTTGAGAGAAAGCACTGGAGACTTCTAAAGTGGCCAGCAATGAGTCCAGACCTGAATCCCATAGAACACCTGTGGAGAGATCTCAGAATGGCAGTTTGGAGAAGGCCCCCCTTCACATCTCAGGGACCTGGAGCAGTTTGCCAAAGAAGAATGGTCTAAAATTCCAGCAGAGCATTGTAAGAAACTCATTGATGGTTACCGGAAGTGGTTGTTCACAGTTATTGTGTCTAAAGGTTGTGCTACCAAGTATTAGGCTGAGGGTGCCAATACTTCTGTCCGGCCCATTTTTGGAGTTTTGTGTAAAATGATCAATGATTTTACTTTTTTTTTTTTCATTCTCCTTTGTGTTTTCTCATTGCAAGCATAATAAATGAAGATATTAATACCAAAGAGTTTGTGCTTGCAATCATTTACTGGAAGAAAGTTGAGTATTATCTGACAGAATTGCAGGGGTGCCAATACTTTTGGCCAACTCTGTATATCTGTGCCCTAATGGAGATGAAAAAAGGAAAAAGCAATCAACTTAGAAGAAAATAAATTGTAGAAAAGCTTAAAGAGGACCTTTCATCAGATTGGGCACATGCAGTTTTATATACTGCTGGAAAGCTGACAGTGAGCTGAATTCAGTGCACTGTCGGCTTTCCCGATCTGTGCCCTGGGTAAAGCGCTATCGGTCCCGGTATCGTAGCGCTTTACAGTCAGAAGGGCGTTTCTGACACTTAGCCAGGGACGCCCTTCTGCCCAGCAGCACCTATCGCTGTACTGTGGAGCGGGGAGGAACGCCCCCACCCTCTGCTCACACAGCTCGTCCATAGACTAGTATTATCAGGAGGGGAGGGGGCGTTCCTCCCCAGTCTTAGAGCACAGCGCGATAGGCGCTACTGGGCAGAATGGCGTCCCTGGCTAAGTGTCAGAAACGCCCTTCTGACTGTAAAGCGCTACTTTACCGGGACCGATAGCGCTTTACACCGGGCTCGGATCAGGAAAGCCGATAGTGGGCTGAATTCAGCGCACTGTCAGCTTTCCAGCAGTATATAAAACTGCATGTGCCCGATCTGATGAAAGGTCCTCTTTAAACGAAAGGTAGCGACTATTTTGAGAGCCCCCAATCAAATTTTTTAGGCCATGCCCCCTCTTTACTCATTTGAAGGTCCAGATATCTAGACCTAATAGTGCAGCATGCTGCACTCTCTCATCTAATAAAATGTCAGGCTTCCTATGCTGCACCTCTCCATATTTTATACAGGACTGCTACGCACAGCATGCTGGTGTACTTACTCTCAAACAATATATTGCTCCTGTTACCAGCCCTCACACAGTATGATGTCCCCTTTATTTGCCCCACACAATATATATTGCCCCCTTTACTAGCCCCCACATAGTAAATTGCTCTAGTTACTGGCCCCCAAACAGTATACTGCCCTCTATATTATCACCCACGCAGTATACTGCGTCATTTACTGGTCCCCACACTGTATATTGTCCCCTGGGATTTCACCTCTAACAGGAGATGACCGATAATTACTACACACAATCTCCAATCCTAAACAGGCTTTCCTCTGCTTTGGCCTCAAAAAGTGTTGCTCACTGCACCCAGACACTGAAGAACATTAGAACACCATGTTCTGATGTTGTTCAGCATCTGGACATAGTATGTAGCACCTGATGGAGACCAAAGCATAAGCTTCAGTAAGTAGCAAATATCCTAACTTGTTGAACTATACCATTGGGCAACAGCTGCAAAAATAATAAATAAATAAATCTATCAATCAATCAATCAATCAATCAATCCAAAATGCAATTCACTAATGCGTCCCCTCATCTCTAGGGCCATTTGCCATGTTATGACCGAACCTGCCGCTACTTCTGTATGATGTTAATAGTGGGCCAATCACGTCTACTGACATGGCTATTTTAGTACATTCTGACGTCAGTTAGAAGACCCAAAGTCAGTAAGGAGTTTTGCCAGAGCCCAGGTGAGGTGAGTAACATTATTTTTATGATTGATCACTTCACTGGGACTCTGCTTGTTATACTCTCTGGTCTGAAGAGACCCCACAGTATAATAATAGCAGTTCTGATTCGGCCGTTTTCAGCCCAAACTAAACTGAAGATAGAACCTTGCAAATAATGTACTAACTAAACGAACTAACCTAAGTGAACAAAATCACTTTGGTTATCCTGGTTGATGTTCAGTTTCGGTTATTTTTCGACTAATCGTCCAGCCCTAGCTTATGGATGATATATGTAAGTGATTACAATATTAGAACAAAAGGATACATTTATTGGGGAAAACTGTACAGTTGAAAAGAGGCTGCTGCTGGACCTGTAAATCCTGCATACTCATAGGTAGCAGAAGCTGGCATCTTGTGGTCTTATTGGCAATAAATCTGGCGACTGGTCAGGTCAAGGTAGTGTTCTAATCTGGTGGAGACATTACTGTGAAACCCTCGCTGTGTGTGGGTGAGCATTATCCTAATGAAAAATGGCAGTTGGAAGTCCTACCTTGAGAGGCAACACATGTAGCCTGCAAAACGTTCAGCACATTTCGCTGAGATGTTAGTATTCCTCATATCACTACTAAGAGTGACCAACTGTCACATATGATGGTTCGCCAGATCATTAATACAGCAGTTGAGGTACACATCATGAGGCCTCCAAGTTGGATCCCAAACAGAACTATTATTTGTAGCTAATTCCAGTCCATAGCAGGCCAGATTTTTCATTCACAACACCACTGCACAGAGCACTGCTCCAGATTTTTGTGGGCCCTTGGGTGACAGAGCCTCAGTGGAACCTTCTGCTGCAGCTGTGTTTTTCTCTAAAAGCTGCTGCAGCAAGAAGCTCCCGAAAATTGTGTGGGTTTTTTTGCTGCAGCAATCCTGCTGTTATGATTGTAGGTCTGCACTGCAAAGGCTGATAACCGTGGGTGAGACGCCTGTTATAACTGATATTACCAAGCATGTCTAAGCAGCCCTACCATATAATTGTTCCCATGTTATGCCAACACTCAGAATAATGGCCTCTTTATGTCCCCATACAGTATAATGACCCCAATATTATACCTCCATACAGTATCAGGGCCACATTATGCTCCCATATAGTATTATGACTCCTTTATGTCTCCATATAGTACAAATATTGCCTTATATAATGGCCCCTTATACTCCCATAGAGTGCATTACCCTCCTATAATGTCCCCTTATGCTCCCATACAATACAATGACCCCTTATTCCTTCATATAATGACCCCTTATGCCTGCCCCACCTTCTGCCTTACAATGGTTTGAATGGAGTCAAATGGTTACCTGGTTACACTCTGACCAATGAATAACTTAAATTGTTCAAAAATTGATTTTAATTTAGTTAAATTATGGTCCTAAATGATTGCTAAACACTCCTATAATACTCGAGTATAAGCCGAATTTTTCAGCACAATTTTTGTGTCGAGTCAAGCAAAAGAAAAAAAAAAAAGATTTTTTTTTTTTTTTTTTTGGGGGGGGGGTATCTGCAGTGCTCCTGCTCTGTCAGGAAGGAGTTAATAGGAGCACTGCAGATACCCTATATTCAGCCAGGCTGAATTCCAAGTGGGGGGAAAAAAACTCAGTCCTCAAGCTCAGGGAAGGGGCAGACAGACAACCAAAACACCCCCTCCCCTTCCCCAGCACCCAGCAACTACAGCACCCAAAAACTCCGACCATTTTAATTTTTGAAATTTTCCAGTAGCTACTGCATTCCCCTCCCCCCCCCCCTCGGTTTATACTTGAGTCAATACGTTTTCCCAGTTTTTTTGTGGTAAAATTAGGGGCCTCGGTTTGTACTCGGGTCGGCTTATACTCGAGTATATACGGTAAATAATTCATATTTTTTTCCAATAGTTGGATGACTGCTTACTAGTTTTATTAGAGCATAGCTGTAATCATTTACTGCATGCCAGCTATATTGTCCAGATGAAGCAGTGGCTGAGGCTGCTGTTCTCTTCCCCATGCTTTACATTACATCTGTTCTTCAGTTGGCTTTTGTGTAACAGCATGCTAATGGTAAGGTAATGTGTGAAGAGCTGATGTGTATAATCACAATGATTTTACAATTGCAGTATAGACTATAAATTACTATGCCACTCAAAAGAAATAAACATAAAAAATTCAAAACATCTACTGAAACTAATGTGAATAGTTCTCTTTGAGACCCTGTAGATAGTGGGTATTTAATATCATCCTATTTTTGCAATCTCAGCTCCACCTTAGACATTGTCTTTTGCTTCGCATATTCACTGCAATAGACACCATTCATTTGTTTAGGACAAGTATCCATATAATGTTATTGCTGCAAACAATGAAAACAGAGATGATTTACCCACCCTTGCCTCTACACAAATATTCTACATTGCTCTACATCATGGGCCTGGTGAGTGGTAACAAGCCAATATATAGCACATCTCATAAGGATGCTTCTATAGCATGGCATCATGTTTTATGGAGACACTCCATAACATTTAGATTTTTAGGCCATGAAAAAGTTACTGTTGAATAGGTAGCTAAATTATCCCCAGAAATTAATATTGCTTGCATTTTAAATGAGGGTGATCTGTATAACTGTATTTCAGTGTATTTAAGATGCCATCTGAATCCTAGAGATTTTTATGCTAGATCGATATCTCATACACACAGTGTTCTGGTTAAAGCTTTCACTAAGACAGGAGCCTCCTTCCCTCCATTGTCAGGTCTGTGTATGATGCTGCATTCGGGAAACACATGTTTGCATCATGTATAAATATGGATGATGTATGGAAAGTGCATCATCTCTGCTGTCAGCTCTTACCTTTAGGTGCTGCAGTTGGAGAATTTGGTCTTCAAGCTGTTGTCTTTTGTCTTCAATTGCAGCCTGGCGTTTTCTTTTTTCCTTTGCAAGAGAAGGAAAGAAAAGACAGAGATGAGAAAATGTACAGCCCTGGTTTCCTATCAGCAGCTGTTAGCATGTGCTAGCTCTGCTGTTCCTGAGTGCTGAGGGATATAGCATGTTGTGAAGAAGACTAACCGCTATATACTGATATAGAAAGGAAGCCACCAGCAACCTTTCAGTGATAGCTGCTACACTCCCAATTTAAAGGGCCATTCATATTTGATGTCACAGCTACTAATAATAGACTTTTCTGTCATTATGATAAAAACATTGCTTTGATCATGAATGTTTCACTAGATGCTACAATGTGCTTGACTTCCTTGTACAGCATCTGCTTATATTACTATACATGTGCTTAAAGAGACAACCACAGTGGCAGTGAAAATTTTTACCTATCAATAATGCAAGAATATGGCCAGATCTACAAAAATATGCATAACCCCAAACCATATTTACAGTGATGATCCGTTATGGGTGTGGCATTAATAGCCTTTCAAACAGTATTCCCTTACACAACCATCTGAGTATTCCTCCTCATTCATGAGCATGTCACTGCATAGAAGAAGCTACCATGCACTGGACAAAACCAATAAGACCAGTCCTCAATTCGAAGAATCAGTGAAATATTTTTACATCTTCTAACAAGCAGAACAGAGACATGATGAAATGGTTGTAGGAAATTTAATGAACAGCATTCAATGCACAAGGAAGTAACAGTGACTAATTCCTGGGTCTCTAGATCATACCATACCAGGATAAGTGGGATCTCTGGAGGGCTGCAGCCAAGGGGAATTTTAGTGTATCACTCACGCCTTGCCCTGCTACTCTGCTACAGATGTCTATCTCTAAAGAAGCCAAATCAGGTCACAGATACGTGTTAGAGAAACGAAGGCAGCACAACTCTCTGTTCACACTGTTTCCAAAAAAATACACAAGCATTACAATGGATTAGTATTAGTTATACAGGATCATTTTGTAGTAATATACAGAAAGTCCACTGTAACCATAACTTTCTGATCTTTACCCTCGATGTTACTGGTAATAAATACTGGATAGTCTAGGAGTAAGGCCAGGGACCTATGTAGGGTAAGGCTCTGTTCCCAGGGAGTAACGCACCGCGCATTCAGACACGTATACATGTGTCAAAGTGTGAGCGCTCAAAACAGATCCCACTCACTTCAATGTGTGCCGGCTGATGTGCACTACACATTGAAATCAATGGGTTAAAAAGCCTCCCATTGATTTCAATGTGTAGCGCCCGTAAGCCAGCACACATTGAAGTGAATGGGATCTGTTTTGAGCACTCACACTATGACATGTGTATACGTGCCTGAATGCGCAGCGCGTTGCTCCGTGGGAACGGAGCCTAACTGATGTGATCTGGCTACGTCATTTATGGAAAACCTGCAAGTCCGCAGCATTTTACAGGGCCTGCAAAATGGTTAGGATTCTGGCTAACCCCATCCATGCATTGCATAAAAATTTAGCGTTTTTGTAAATAACAGCATGTCAATTATACCCACGGAAATCTTGGCATTTTCCGTATAGGTACGCACAAAAATAGGGACAGATAGTCCGCAGTGAAAAACTCTGCGGACTTTCTGTGAAAAGCACTGCAGAAAAAAAGTGATGTGTTTCTGCTGTGGGCTTTTCTGCAAGGCTTCTTGACTGTGGTCCGCTATGTGGGCCCTTGGCCTAAGCCCGGGACCCCACATGGCGTAAAAAAAAAACACTGCGTTTTACAGTCCCTGCATAGTGGATGGGATTCTAGTAAATCCCATAAGCTTCAGGCTGTCATGTGAATAGATGGCAAGGGGTCAGTGATGCACCCCTAAAGTGGGAGCACTGTAAAAATGGCGCCTCAGTCAGCTTTGCAGTCAGTTAATGCCTGCGATCAATGCAGGCACTCATTGAGGGCACTGCCGCTGGGTCTACACTTTACATGACCATGGACTGATTTTTTCTTTGTTCTACTCACCTCCCCATAATGGAATAAAAAAGCTGCATGTACCCAAGGATGCCAATAAAAATGGATGGATGCATCCCACAAAATACAATCTCTCACACAGATTAATAAGTAGAAAAATAAAAAAGTTATGGTTCTTAGAAGTTGGTGAGTAAAAGAAACAAAGATTATTAAAAAAAAAAATTGAGGTTTACTACACAAATGTAAACAAACCTATACTTAATATCGATACCATAATCATAATGATCCATTAGCCAAAAAGAGGGCATTAAAAAATGACCCATTAAAACAGGGCAAGCTCTATCGTTTAAATGACGTTATTCACGGTCAGTCAAAAAAACCCAGAAAAGTGTATGTACCCATTGACTTCCATTGTTGAAAAAACAGAGGTGACAAATTTAAAAAAACATCCACTACACATCTATTTTTCACTGCTGTGTGCATGGGGCGTAAAGGCGAGTTATATCTTATTCCTGCATTCACACATACCTTATTATTATACGTTGACTGTGCTTAACAAGAATATTTTGCAATAAAAAGGGAAACTCTTCCCAAATTCCCTTCCTTAAAAAGGTGTTGCAGCGCCTATGGGCCTCCTCTGGCTCTGCCATGCTGCTAGGCGGTGACTTCAATATGTTTTTTTCTGAGCACTCTGACCACCTATCTTTGATGGGTGGTGTAGCGAATGCCCTGCAGCTTCGCCTAGCCAGGGAATTCTGTTGTTTAATTAGGTCTTCCGCCCTTTATGATCTTTGGCGTGTTGATAACCCCTCGGCCCGGTCTTATACTTTTTACTCCCACCCCCATAAAGTGCATTTTAGGATAGATTATTTTTTTCAGAAACACCTTGACTCTTAGGCTTCTTACTGACGCAGACATAGGCCCTATCTCCTGGTCTAATCATGCCCCTGTTCTCCTTTCATTATCTTCGACAGTCAGCCCCCTTAAACGTTGCCACTGGCGTTTGAATGAATCACTTCTTCACTCTGTGCCTTCTTCCTCTGCCCTCCGCGCTCACCTACAGGACTATTTTAACTTTAATGCTTCTTCGGTCTCCTCTGTTTCTAGCCTGTGGGGAGCCCATAAGGTGGTTATGAGAGGCCATTGCATTGCTTTAGCTACCCGCCTTAAGAAAGACAGGAAGGCTCAGGAGGTGGCCTTGGTTGCCCGGATCCGTACGCTCTCTGAGCATTTGGCCCAATCTCCTTCAGTTTTCACCCTCCGCCGCTTAGTGGCAGCTAGGGCGGACCTCCGTGACATTGCTAACATGGCCACCCAACGCCTCCTCCTGTATTCCATGCAGCATTACTATGAAAGGGGTAACAAAGCTCACACACTATTAGCTAGAACTCTACGTGATCACCAGGTTTCTTCTATCCCCCATGCGATTAGAGATCCTCATGGCGTCCTGCATCATCATCCCGACACTATTGTGTCCTTGATCAGGGACTACTACTCTAAACTCTACAACCTTCCCTCTCGCCCAGGGGCTGACCTTGGGTCCTGTCACCCTGCCTTGCAAGCTTATTTAAACACATGTTCCCTCCCTAAGTTCTCTCGTTCCGCTATTTCTTCTCTGAACGCCCCTATTGCTGATGACAAAATTGGTGACACTCTCAAGAGTCTCCCCAATGGCAAAGCCCCGGGCCCTGATGGGTTCACTTATCTTTATTACAAGACGTTTCAATCTGACCTGCTCCCTCACATGAACCGTCTTTTTAACTCTTTTCTTGAAAGTGTTCCCATCCCCCAGAACATGCTACACTCCCATATCACCCTGGTTCCTACACCCCATAAGGACCATCAGGAATGCTTTAACTATACGTCCCATTGTTCTTTTAAATACTGATTTAAAACTTTTCACTAAGATCCTTGCTAATAGGCTCGGTGCTTGGCTTCCATCCCTCATCCACAAGGACCAGGTGGGCTTCGTCCCTTGTCGCCAAGGGGGAGACAACACCAGAAGAACTGTGGATCTGATTGACGTTGCCAATCGCTCTGTGACTCCCAACCTCCTCTTGAGCCTTGATGCCGAGAAGGCTTTTGATCGTCTTGACTGGTCCTTCATGTCTGCCACTCTTCAGAGATTTGGCCTCTCTGGGGCTTTTCTCTCGGCAATCAAGGCTCTGTATTCCTGCCCCTCCGCTGAAGTGAAACTCCCTAATTCTGTCTCTGCCCCTTTCCCCATACATAATGGGAAGCGACAAGGCTGTCCTTTATCTCCACTAATATTTGCCCTCTGCATTGAGCCCCTTGCCTCTCTGATTCGCTCCAATCCTGATATAACAGGGGTTAAGGTTTAGGACTTCAAGCTTAGCCTCTTTGCAGACGATGTCCTACTGACCCTTACTAATCCCCATACTTCCCTCCCCAACCTCCTCTTAGTTCTCCAGGCCTACGGGAATTTTTCAGGCTACAAGGTGAATTCCTCTAAAACTGAAGCCCTTCCCTTAAACATCCCTAGTGCCTCCTTGCAACTACTTCAGTCTAATTTTGACTTCTAATGGAAAGTCCACTCCCTTTGCTACCTGGGAATTCAGCTCTCCCCTTCCTACTCTACCCTAAATGCTGCTAATTTCCCTAGTTTATTTTGCGAGCTGTATGGCCTCTTGGATAAATGGCACTCCCTCTATATCTCCCTCATAGGGTGCATTACGGCTGTTAAAATGAGCCTTCTCCCCAAATTCCTATACATTTTTGAGACTCTACCAGTGGCAGTTCCCTGCGCTGAGTTGCGGGCCTTGCAGAAGGCGATCTTCCAGTTCATCTGGAATGGCAAGCGCCATCGTATCCCCAGTTCGGTGATGCTTTCTGGTAAAGATGCTGGGGGGTTGGCGGTCCCACATATCCTGCATTATTATTGGGCTTCGCATTTACGCTGTATTCCACTTTGGGCGGCCCGCCAGGCCTATACGAAATGGGTCGAAATTGAGAAATTCTGGCTGACCCTGACCCATCCTAGTGCGTTTCTGTGGTCCTCTCCTACCCCATCTATTCCCTTCCTAGGGCTCATTTGTTTCACCAGAGCTATCTGGATAACTTGCTCCAAACTTTTCCCGTTGTCCTCTTCGATGATCTCCTTCTTGTATAACCCACTCCTCCCGGGGGGACAGTTTAAAAAAAAAAAAAAAAAAAAAGAGAGAGACAACAAGCAGATTCCCTGCCTATGTACTCACCAGATAAAGTGAATGTGCTTATTTTATATCCCATCAGTAAACTGGCTTGATGCCTTCCATTTCTCCATAAAATACAGCCAAGCATTTTGCTGGATGTCCTTAAAATTTCCAAAGAATATTAACCAAATGCCTTGTCATAAATTACACTTCTATTTCAATCTTAGAAAGAAGACTTCATCTTAAAAGGTATAAGTTAGGCTCGGCGCATGGAGGACAGCATTAACACCACCAGTATCTCTGCTAATTTCAGTTGTCTAAATCAGTTGTCAACAAAATCCACATTTAGGCTACATGCACTCAAGCGTATGCCATGTATAGCATATGTGTCTTGTCTGTGCTCTATATGGATCCAAAAATTTCAATGAATGAGCCGAGATTGTATAACGGACAGGAATAGGATTCCTTCATTTTCTGTCCTGGTTCACAGACTCTCACATGGAACTGTGAAAATCATGGACCTCTGTAAGGATGGGTGAACCTCTGAAGATTCGTTTAAGGCAGTGTTCGGACAAAGTGATCCTTCTGTTCAGTCTGGTCCAAACTTGTTTGGATAGAGCCGGATGCAGAATTATTACAATCTAGGGTCTCTTTAGACCCAAGGGAGGTGTAAAAAAAATCAAAAACATTTATACTCACCTTCCCTCATCTTTCAGTCCCCCTTGCAGCATCTTGACGACATGGAAGAGCGCCAGATGCCGACTATAAAGCTTTTCTGTGACATCATGTTCCTGGGGTCACCGCTGAGACAAAATCACAAGTCTCAGAGGTGACCATAGATGCATGACATCACAGAAGAGCACCAGAGTACCTGACTGTGTGCATTGTCAGTGTGCTAGGCAGGTCTTTCATGGCTAGCTCGTGGTTAGCTCCCTGACCTATTAATTTCTGTGGCTCCATACACACAACCGTGTATTTCCATGGGCTTTGATTTGACTCCAAAACGGTGCGGATTTTCCACATGGGGTCCGGCCTAAGGTGGCTTTTGGCTGTATCTTAAGGCTTAGTTCACACGCAAATCCGCGTGTGCATATTCCGTTGCGGCAGCCGGTGCAGTGCACGGCATCCCGTCGCGGCTTTCCGCTCCAGATTAGGCCCAAATTAATGGGCCTAGTCCGGAGGGTGCTGTCAGGAGGCGGACACCGCGGCTGATTCAGCCACGGAATCGGCCTGAAGAAAGGGCGGCTCGCTTCTTTTCTCCGCTAGTGGCAACATGCCACTAGCGGAAAAAAGAATGCTAGCGGTCTACATAGAACACCATTGTGAGGGGGCGGATTATGGCGTGGATTCTGCGCCATAATCCGCCCCCTCTGTGCCCGTATCAACGAGTCCTTAAGGGTTTAATAAACCAAAGCCAGTAATCACTAACTTTGATGTGTGGGTGAAAATAAAATACAGACAAATGTAGGAAAAATTATTGAGATAGTGATAATTTCTCCCCCATTCACTCCTTAACAGCCTGTGTAATTAGGTCACTGTAATATGAGAGCCGCCCAACATGTTTCTTGATGATTGCCGCTTATCAATGCAGTATAATATAACCATTAACCCATCTGCCCTGGAGACTTGCCCTGGTTCTTAATGGCCACGCAAAGTTTCCCCTTTTCCCATCATCACCTTCTAAGAGCCATAACTTTCTTATTTTTACATTACTGTAGCTCTTTTTCACATCAAGCATGATAAATAATGCGTTAGTAGTACAGTTTGGGCTTTTTTTTTCATATGGTTTCAATTCATCCTCTGTATCCTAAGAATTGTGGGGCTGTGCTACTGGCAAACAAAGAAAGTACATTTTGGAGGCAACTGTTACTTGTTGCTACTTTTTCCTATATGTGGTCTACATTAGCCTGTGTAATGCAGAATAAGTACTGATCAGTGTGTTTTGTCTGGGTCAGAGCTTCTTGAGAAAAAATCTTATGGTCTAATATAACCCTAAAAAGGCACTGTCATTTCATCAAATCTTGCATAAATAAATGCTACAGGCAATTCTAAGAAACATTGTAATATATACAGTACTATCAGTAAGAAAAGTATATTCCTGCTCTGATCAGGCTGTTTTCTTGCACCTTGCCTCTCTGCTCTAAAAACTTTCACTGTGAAAATCATTTCTCTGTCCCTCTCCAGCAGATTGTGCAGCATCCCGGAGTGAGCTGCTATTTTTTATGTTTGACCTTTGTACCTGCAGGTTGTCTTGTTTGTCCTGTCCCATGTGTTTTAAAATGTAATCTGTATTGTGCTTCCCTGATATATCCCTCCCCCACCCTCCTGCAGTTCAATTGGTACCTTGGTTAAGCCCTGGCCAATCACTGGCCACTGGGTGGGGTGTGAAAGAGACTATAGTCTCCTGGTAGCAGTTGGAAACTCTCTGTCTAGTGTTTACAGCCTAGTGTGAGCAGCCATCCTGCACATGTCTTGCTGTGCAGAGGAAGAACCCAGACAGGATTCTAGTGGTCACCAGTTCAGCTCCTAGGAGGGATTCTTCTTGTCCCAAGTTCATCCGGAGACAGCCCCTGAGACAGGGAGAAAATTTGGTGCATCTCTGAGAGACATCTGCCATCCGTGCCAGTAGGAGCAACAGAGGTCCCTGACAGGAGTAGCTCATTCAGGCCTAGTTTCCAGGTACCCAGATCCCTATCACATCCCTATCTACTGATTTTGGGAGTGGTACGAGAGGAGGAGGAGTGGAAGTGTATTTAAGCAGAGTCTGTCTTTTCCCTGGCAATCCTCCAATGACCAAGGCACTGGGAACTAACCCCATTTGCAAGCTCCTGGTCAAACTGTTTATGCTGTTAATAAAAGAGTTCTTTGGTTTACCATGCAACACTGGACTCCTGAGTCGTTGCCTGCATCACCATCACGGCTCTCCTGAACAACACCACACCGGCTCAGAATAGAGAGGTCCTCTCTCCAACTAGGAGTGCCCTGGGGGTAACAAGACCACTATAACCACCATCCAGTAGTGCTGCAGGACCCCCCTCGGAGCCCTGGAGGGGGATTGGAGTGTGTGAGGAGCGTTCTCGGCCTAGCAGGTGGCACAGCCAGTGTCAGCTTTACTCTCACACTCTGGTCTCCTCCACTGGGTTGCTGCAATTGCATGTCAAATGAATCAGATGACTCATCTCTATAGATGTCTGTGGAGAGGGAAGGGGGAGGAGTGAGCAGGAAGTGCAAAAAGATTAGAATTGACAGGCATACCCTAATGTTGGAATTGATCAGAAATATTTGGTCATAACCAAAATACTTTATGCATATCAGCACAAGTCAGCATCTCTTTATATATGTCCTTCATGGTCCTGGGACGGTTTCTGAGTGAGAGACGGTTATGGAGACAATTCTCCTGTGTTTACTGTGTGCAGTGTTTAGCAGATTATCCCCACCCAACATCTCATAGAGAGATGAAAACTACAGACACAGCATGCAGAGTAGGACTGCAAAATATACAGTAAGTCATACAAATCGCTAGAAGAAGTACGACTCAAATACATATATTGCAGCTTATCCTGAAAGGTCAACAAAAATAACAGGTAGGCTATTAAATGATAATATTTGTAAAGCATACCTGCAGTTCTAAACATCATTTCATAAATGAATAGTAAAAAAAAAGAAAATATATGTTTTAGTTTCTACGTTCCAGAGACTAACTTTCTCTACATTAGTTTATGAGAGTGGAGGGGGATAAAATGACACTCAAATAATTGCTGCTGTTACACTCTGCTATTTCTTGCTTTTTAACCAATCAATTAACCAGGGCAGGAGAATCCCACTCCACCCCTCCCTGCTCCATAGAACTCAATGTTTGAGACTGAAGAAGGTGACAGATATAATGTAAACAAGCAGACAGATTGAAAATAAGGAGCAGGAGAACAGCTTATTAAGTCAAAAAGGAAACAGATCTCCTTTAATAAGCTATATTAACCCCTTCCCGACATCCGCCGTAGTAGTACGGCGCATGTCAGGTGTGTAACTATGGCGACAGCCCGGCTGCCATAGCCGCTGGGTGTCTACTGCTTTAAGCAGTAGACAACCAGCTCTAACCGGACCGATCAGAGGCATTAACCCCTCTGGCGCCACGGTCAAATGCCATTTTCCCGGCGGCACATGGGTGCCTCCATTTTGCCGGAGATCGCCAGCTCCTGGAGCATGCTCCAGGGCCGACATCACGTTGGCATGACAGCTGGGAGCCTTTACAAGGCTCCCCGGCCGGTCTGCAAGCTCTTTCTTTTGCAGGCTGGTCTATGCAGCCTGCAAAAGAAAGAATGATTTTTTGCAATGCATTGCAATGCATTAGCATTGTAATGCATTGCATTAGTGATCAGACCCCCTGGGGTTCAACACCCCTAGGGGGTCTAATAAATGCAGAAATTTTTTTTAAAAAAAAGTTAAAAAAAAAATATAAAAAAAATATAAAAAGTATTAAAAATTCAAATCACCCCCTTTCCCTAGAACACATATAAAAGTAGTTAAAAACTGTGAAACATATACATGGTAGGTAACCCCGTGTCCGAAATCGCCCAGTCTACAAATCTATAAAAATATTTTTCCTGTTCAGTAAACGCCGTAGTGGGAAAAATAGTCAAAAGTGCCAAACCGCCATTTTTTCACTGTTGTGATTCTGATAAAAATTTGAATAAAAAGTGATCAAAGCAATAGCATTTCCCGAAAATGGTAGAACTAAAAAGTACACCCGCCCTCACAAAAAAAAAGACACCCTATGCATCCCCGTACACTGACATATAAAAAAGTTACGGCTGTCGGAATATGGCGACTTTTAGAAAAAAAATTTTTTAACACAGTTTTGGATTTTTTTTTAAGGGGTCAAAATGTAAATAAAACCATATAAATTTGGTATCCCCGTAATCGTACCGAAACACAGAATATAGGGGACATGTCATTTTGGCTGCACAGTGAACGCCGTAAAACCGAAGCCCGTAAGAAAAAGTTGCAGAAATGCATTTTTTCTTCAAATCCACCCCATTCTGATTTTTTTTTCCTGCTTCCCAGTACATTATATAGAATAATTACTGGTGGCATCATGAAGAAAAATTTGTCCCGCAAAAATTAAGACCTCATATGGCTCTGGGAGTGGAGAAATAAAAAAAGTTATGGGGTTTAGAAGGAGGGGAGTCAAAAACGAAAATCAAAAAATGCCATAGGCGGGAAAGGGTTAAAAGTTTCTTATTTTCACCTGTACTATTCATTTATTAAATGATTTTTTTTTATATAACTGTAGTTTCACTTTAAGCTGAAGTGACTGAAGCTGTAGTGTATCACATTGAATGCAATAGTTTAAAAAGCCTCCCATTGATTTCAATGAGTACCGTGCGTATGTCGGCACCCATAGAAATCAATGGGATCTGGTTTTTACGCGCTCATTCTGAACGAGTTTTACGTTCAGAATGATCAGAGTGTAACTCCGTGTGAAGACTCCCATAAGGCTATTCCTACATGCTAAGGAGAAAATAATTCTTTTTTTTTAATGATTGAATCCCCTTAAGGGGTTAAATAAAATGTATAGTGCGTTAGTGATCCATCTTCCATGTAAAAGTGAAGCATGTGGTGTAAGAAAAGAATGTGTTCAACCACAGGAAATTACAGGCCTAAGAAAAAGGCACACAGTATGTAATAGACTAAACAATGTAAATGTGCTGAACATGAGTGTTTGCCATAGAAAACAGAACTGAGAGTGCAGTTACATGACCAAAGATCGCTGGGTCGCCCTGCAATTCCTTTACTAATGTTAGTGATTGGATTTGTACTGTGAGCCCTAGTGTGCTTGATTTTTTGAATCTAGAAGTCACAGATGAAGTACACTAGAGGCACGATTCCATTCACTAATGTTAATGGATCTTTGGTCAAGCGATCTTTAGTCAAGCAAGTTGCAAGTTGTAGTCAAAGTCACCATATACAGTGAGTGGCAAAAGTAATCATATCCCAAACTTAAATGTATTTTATTGAGATTTTAAGTGATAGACCAACCCAAAGTAGCAGGTAATTGTGAAGTGGAAGGAAAATGATACAAGATTTACAAAGTTTTAATCAATTAAAAATTTGAAAAGTGAGATGTGCAAAAGGTTTCAGTATTTCTCTACCAGCTTTTTATCAGAGGCAAAACAGTGAAAAAAAAGCGGTTTGCACTTTTGATTTTTTTTTTTTTTTCCCGCAACAGCAATTTACCGTATGGGAAAAATATTTTTATACATTTGTAGAACAGCGCTTTCAGATACAGTGATTCCTAATGTGTATGTGTTTCACAGTATTTAAGTACTTTTATATGTGTTCTAGGAAAAGGGGGGGTGATATTAAATTTTTTTTTTTTTTTTTTTTACTTTTTACCTTCACAAAGTTCCCAGCTGTCATACTAATTGGACACCGGCCCCGCAGCTTGCTCTGGGTTCTGACAATCCCCATCAACACCACCGGTAAAATGGCGCCTCTGTCAGATTTGATTGAGGTGCCAGAGGGGTTAATGTCCGCAATCAGAGAGCCGGCGGCTATGGCGGCTGATTGGCTCCTGAGCGGCCTCCATATTTAAACACCCAGCATCCAGTGTACTATTACAGCAGATGTTGGGAAGGAGTTAAATACATATCTTTTTAAATTTGGCTGTGGTGTGAACAAGGCTGTTTTTTAGGGGAGAGAGGTAGTGCAGTAACAGGGCTCCAAATCTGAAAAGTCAAAATGTCATTTGTATATTGTTAGTCGCATTTGCAACCTTTTTGGTTGCCCTCTGTAGCCCTGTTTCACATCCCATTCATATACTAACTGCTCACTAAGCCTTCTCTTTATAAGGGTAAGTTCACACGTGAACCGTCCGCGCGGGTTTTGACACAGAGAGAGACACGGCGAGAGCGGTCGCCGCTTTCCCCTCCTATGTCGGCTCAAATGAATGAGCTAATACAGGAGGGTGCTGCCGCTAGGCGGAAGCCGCGGCCCAGTGAGCCGCGGCTTCCGCCTGAAGATAGGACATGTTGCTTCTTTTCTCAGCTAGCAGCAGCCCGCCACTAGCGGACAAAAGAAGCCCGGCGGTCTGCATAGATCACCATTGTAAAGGGGCGGATTTTGAAGCGAAATCCGCTGTCAAAATCCGCCCCTTTGCCCACGTGTGAACTAGCCCTAAGTGTGCCTCAAGGTTGTGTCCTTGAACCACCACTATTCTCCATCTATGTCTTCAGCCTAGATCAACTCAAAGAAAGCATAGATGGCTTCCAAAACCATGGTTTTTGGTTTGGTTTATCTTGAAGTTACCATGGTAGATTCTTCCATCTAAAGTGTATTCTATTTATTTTTATTAGTATGTGTGACATGGGTCTTGAACCCAAGAAACCACAGGCTCAATAGGAATTATTCTCAGTAGGAAGTTTTCCTCCTACCAAACTTCAATAGCATTTATCTTTCCATGTGTAATGTATTAGTATATAGAAATATATCTCTATATGCCAGTAGACTGTATGCTTAAAAATATATGTTATATCACACCAGTGGCGTAACTAGGAATGGCAGGGCCCCGTGGCGAACTTTTGACATGCCCCGACACCGACGCCGAAGACCTTGACCGACCCCCTCCTACACATTTCTGCGCGTTTTATTATCCCCCATAGTGGCCCCTGCACACAGTATTATCCCCCATAGTGGCCCCTGCACACAGTATTATCCCCCATAGTGGCCCCTGCACACAGTATTATCCCCCATAGTGGCTCCTGCACACAGTATTATGTCCCACTGTGGACACCCATAAACAATTATTATACTCTGGGGTCTTTTCAGAGACCCGGGGGAATAAAAACATAAAAAACTACTGTTACTTACCTGTCCCCCGGCTCCTACGCGGTCTTCTCCGCTGCTGTCCCTGTTCAATGACGTCGGACGTCACATGACCCGGGACACAGGCTGGGTTCATGTGACGTCAGAGACGTCAGGAAGGAGGCCTGGCAGGATCGTGGAGAGGTAAGTAACATGTTTTTTATGTTTCTTACTTCTCCCGGGCTTCCGGTCATTGTACTCGGGGGTCCGAAAAGACCCCCGAGTATAATGATAGCAGCGGTAGCAGCTGTCACTGGGCCCCTAATGTCCCGGACTCTGTGGCAGCTGCCTCCGCTGCTATGGCGGTAGTTACGCCACTGTATCATACAATGTACTGGCATATAGAGATCATGGAAAGAAAAATTCTATTGAAACTTTTGAGATGAAAAACCTTGCACAGAAAACAAATGAAGCCATGGCTTTCCTGGGTTCAAGATTCATATCACACGTAATAGAGAAAAAAAAAATTAAGTTGACGAAGGGATTCCTGAGCATTGAATACTAATGATCTTACTAAAAGTGACTATTGACTGGGGGAGGGGAACTGAAAACTGAGAGATACAGTTGAATTGAAATGTCTGTAGTAGGTTCATTGGATGCTTTAGGAAGCAGTATGGCAACACCTGTCTGCCAAGGTGTTACTGGCTGGAGTTAGCTGAGTTCTACCATTAGCTCTCCAAGTGCTTTTGCTGTAGGTTATAGCATGAGGCTAGGACTATAAATTGTGATATGTCGCAAGAGACTGATCCTTGGTTCACATCTTTGTTTGGTAATCCATTCGGAAAGTCCGCATTGGGACTCCCCGGACAGACTACTGAACATATTTGCAAGCGGTGTGTAGTGAAAGCACACAGACCCCATAGACTATAATGGGGTCCATGTGCTTTCCGCATGAGTCATGCGAGCAGGAAAGTAGATTCTGAAGTACTTTCATGTCCACATGTTCTCTGTGGAGATCTCACGGCAAACACACAGACCCAATTATCGTCTATGGGGATCTGTGTGCTTTCGCTGCACACCGCTTGCAAATGCGTTCGGTAGTCCGTTCGGGGGGACCCATACAGATTCCCCCAAACGGATTACCGACGCAGATGTGAACGAGGCCAAAAGGTAAGTTCACACAGGTTTGTTTGGACTGAAACCTGAGGTGGAGGCACAGGAAGTTCTCAGTGAACACACTCTCTGCTGTGTGCTATGTGTGTGAAAGCAGGGAGATAAGTCAGCAGCAGCCTCCCCCTGTGTACACATAGCAGAGACAGTTCTCGCTGAGACTTCCTGTGCTTTCTGGAACCTAATTAGCATATGAATAAAAACAGGCTCATTCAAAAACTACTGAGGCGATTAGCATACAAAAGGTATGTGTGGAATAGCCTTTCTAAAGTCTATGCAAATATATGTTTAGTAAAAAATGACTTTTCCCAATGATATAGCCATTTTAATCTTACCTCAGGTCAAAATAATCCCTTTGCTAACAACTTCAAACAACTCTCAAACACTGTCAATACTTGGGATGATATACTAAAATCATGAAACATTCACTATCTTATGAAAGCCATCATACTACCCAGACTGGTCTACAGTCTACAGTTTGGACTACTCTACTCTATAACTTATTATTTCAATAAATCCAAGAAAATATTATTAAAATCAGTTAAACAGGTAGGAATAGATCTGTAAGACCTGTGTAAGGGAATTGCTATAGGAACAATTCCCCAGTAGTTGCTGGTGAATCCTGGGGGAGGGGCCCAATAGACAGTGAGCACTAAGCTGAAGCCCCCCCACTGTCCCCTTCCTGCTTGCTGGTTCTATCCTAAGCAATAGACGACAACTGGTCGATGGGCCCTTCCTATACATGTGACAACACAGAATGCAGACAAAATAAACAACAAAGTGAGGTCAGCTAACCGAGGGACCAGTAACAGTCGAGCAGTGCAGCACAGCATCAAAATCCAAGACAGTAGTCAAAGGATAAGCCAGACGTCAGAGGTCTTCAATACAATGGTATCAGAAGAGGAGCTTAGCAGGGACAAAGTCACAATAGCCAGCAAGCCTATGAGGGCAGTATATAGGAAGCCCAAGACCCATCCAAGGCTTGATTGGAACATAGGCTGTCAATAACACAGGGAAGGCTAGAAATAACTATTTGATGGACATAGGGAACAAGGTGCAGGAGATGGGTGTGGTGGAAATTCAATTACAGAGAGATAGAGCTGTGTTCACGAAAACCACTAAGGGCTCGTTCACATCTGCGCCCCAGCTCTCCGTTATGCAGGTTTCCGTTTCTTTCCTGAAAATGGGCAGGAGACGGAAACCTGCAGTCATTTTTTGAACCCATTCATTTGAATCGGTTTGAAAAGTGTCTGGCTGTGAGCATCGGTGAGCGTTTTGTGCTCTTCGCAGCTAAGCCGTTTTTTGTTTTTTTTTTTAACCAGACACGAAGTCGGACAACGAGGACTTTGTGTCCAGTTAAAAAAAAAAACGGTTTCACCGCAAAGAGCAAAAAATGCTCGCAGGCGCTCACGTCCAGACACGGTCTGACAGGTTTCCGTCTTCTATCTGCAGAAGATGGAAACCTGAAAACAGAACTCAAGCGCTGGTGTGAACCCAGCGTAAGCAAGGAATCAAACTGAACTCCACTCCTGTGCCTCAGCGTGCAAGCGGAGGGTAGTGCCGAGACCCAAACAGCCAGAGACGTTACAACCTGTCTTTCAAACATAAAATCAAATAAACTTAATCTAGATAGAGAAGAACATACTAATGCATATTAATAAATTAGTATATCATCAAAAAGCTATTTTTTTTTTAGTAATTCAATTGAAAAAGTGAAACCCATATATTATATTGAATCATTATAGAGTGAACTTTTTCAAGTGTTTCTTTCTGTTAATGTTGATGATTATGGCTTAAAGCCAAGGAAACCCCAAAAGTCATTATCTCAGAAAATTAGAATATTATATAAGACCAACTGTAAAAAAAATTATTTAACACAGAAATGTTGGCCAAATGAAAAGTCTGTCCTGTAAATGCACTCAGTACTTGGTGGGGGCTCCTTTTGCATGAATGATCAATGCGGCATGGAGAGATCAGCCTGTGGCACTGCAGAGGTGTTATGGAAGCCCAAGTTGTATGATAGCAGCCTTCAGCTTGTCTGCATTGTTTGGGTCTGGGGTCTGACATCTTCCTCTTGACACTACTCCATAGATTCTCTATGGGGTTAAGGTCAGGTGAGTTTGCTGGCCAACTAAGCACAGTGATACTGGGGTTATTAAACCAGGTACTGGTACATTTGGCAGGTGCCAAGTCCTGTTGGAAAATGGAATTTCCATCTCCAAAAACCTTGTCAGAGGGGGGAAGCATGAAGTGCTCTAGAATTTCCTGGTAGACAGCTTGAAGGAAGTTGCTAAAACGACCATCACACATCAGTTTTATATGGTTGTGTGAATAAGCGCTAACTCCTTGTATCCCGTAATAGCTGTCTCTTCACTGATTTCAGCACTGTTGGAAGCTTTTCTCTAGCTCTCACTGTTCCTGAGCACCCAATATAGAAACAATCAGAAAACAAAAGAATAACAAACTTCAAAGTTGATTTGTGTGTCCACTTCAAGCAAACTGCCCCCCCCCCCCCCCACACACACACACACAAAAAACATTTAACCACTTCCGGACCGCCCATAGACTATATACGTCCGGGAAGTGGTTGCCTAGTTCTGACAGGACGTACCTGTATGTCCAGTCAGAACACAGCAGCTGCACAAGATCGTGCAGCTGCTTTCACTAGGAGCCGGCTGTAACTTCAGCCGCAGCTCCCAGAGAGATAGCAGGGAAGATTTATTACCTCCTCTGCTATCTCGATCGCTGTGTATACAGCGCTCAATGAGCGCTGTATACACAACTATGGACGCTGCCATAAATCAGCTGCCCTCTGACCCGGCAGACACGTGATCCACCGGGAGCAGAGTCTTACCAGAGCTGCTGGGTCCTACAGGACCCCAGATCAGCTCAGTAAGCTGGATTCCTCCTGCATCTGAGGTTAAATGTACCAGCCCCAGTTATAGGAGAAATCAGCCTCAAGTACAAAAAAAAAAAAGTGATCAGATGTCCCCAAAGGTCTCTTATCACCTTATGGGGAGACAATCTGGAAAAAAAAAAATATAATAAAAAAGTTTTTAAAAAATGTAAATAAAATAATAAAAAATAAATAAATAATACGCTAACAAAACGCCGTTATTAAAGATTATAGCCCCACCCCCGACGACACCATACAAAATAAAAATTACCGTAACGGAGAGGAAAAACTATGTTTTAAAGTTTTTCAGTGACACTTTGTGTTATTAAGTAAAAAAAAAAATTATAAATTGAAAACCAGACACAATTTCCCTCCTATTTTGTTTATATTTTCCTGGATATAAAAAAAATTAAAACACATTTGAAAATAAAAATAAAGCCCTATGTGTCCCCGAAAAAAGACGCAAAAATTAGTTGACTAAGACATACGAGAAAAATTTTACAGACCTCAAAACCGCACATACAAAATAAACCTAAAATGTGTCTGGTCCTGGACCACAAATTGGCCCGGTACTGAAGTGGTTAATAATAAAATGCATATCTTTATTTAAACATTAGTCGTAAAATATATCAATAAAAAGAAGTAAAATGGTGAAAGGTCACATGACAAGAAAGGTGTTCAAGCTGTAGTGTATCAAAGCAAATGCATAGTATATCTGGTGCGCCGGTTTCAATATTAAGCCACTCCCCCTTTTCACAAGACCCACTCAGCTATCAGGTGAGGTGCAGGAACTGTGCAAGTGTCTAAAACATAGAAAAATGAGGTGCAAAGCGCACTTGATTTTTGCCACAAACTACAAAAAAACATTTTGCCAAATATATACTCTTTGAATAGTATTATACAGCAGCATTTCCATTTCACCGTGCTCATACAAGCAGCCCAGGAAGAAAAACTGTAATAACAGACATTAGCAACAGTTCTAGTTCCGATTCTTACACTAGGATCACACTAGTGTTCAGGTTTCCGTTGTTTGGGTCCGCTTAGGGACCCGAATAACGGAAACTCAGTCCGCTTAACACGGTTAGGCCCAGTTCACATCTGCACTTGGTTATTCCGTTCCCGTCTCCCCATCAAAAATGTAGAGAGAAAAGCGCTGCAAGCAGCACTTTTCTCTCCACATTTTTTGTGCGGAAACCACACGGACACCTTCATAGTTTAATGTAACCATGCGGATTAGGTTTTTATGCGAATTAGGTTTTCGTTCGGGTGGTCCCCAAGTGGATTCCCTGAACGGAAATCCATGCACAGATGTCAACCAGGCCTTACCCCCGGACCCTATAGACTATAACTATATAAGTGCTTGCAGGACTTTTTCTCTCTGCATTTTTGAAGCAGAATGGGGAACAGAATCCCCGAACGCAGAGCGAGTGCTAGTGTGACTCCAGCCTCAGCAGTGTACAGAAACAGTATGACATTGTTTATAGTTTAATGCTAGATTTGATGTCATCCATTGAGCTAATGAAATAAGAATTGAGCTCAGAAAGATGCAAAGCATGTTACCTGGTAATATATCATTTCACTCCTAAAGTTGATAATGTGTAAAGTAGCAGCAAAGTAGACAATGGAAAGGCCGCTGATAGCAGAGAGAAAGTTTCATGGATAAGTTTAAAGGGGCTCTATCACTAGGAAAAGTCATTTTTAACTAATCACACCTTTGCATAGCCTTTAGAAAGTCTATTCCACACCTACCTATAGTATGTAGATTGCTTCACTGGTTTCTGAATAAGTCCATTTTTATTCATATGCTAATTAGACTGGTGCACGATAGAAGGTGCACACCTCTCCTATTGTCTTCTATGGGAGACGGCTCCTGCTGCTGCTGATGACTCAGCTTCCTGTTTGCTTCTCACACATAGAAGATAATAGGAAAGAGGAGGCTGCTGGGAACTTCCTGAACTGGCTGGAGGCTCATTAGCATATGAATAAAAACGGACTTATTCAGAAACCACTGAAGCAATCTACATACAAAAGGTAGGTGTGGAATAGACTTTCTAAAGCCTGTGCAAGCATGTGTTTAGATAAAAATGACTTTTCCCAGTGATAGAGCCCACTTATCTTCTTTCTAAAGGATATCAGCCACCCACCCCTAATTCCTGTACAAACACAATGACATTTAAAGGGCTTTGCAATGGGAAGGATTGCTCAAATGCCTCTGTATTTTTAGCCCTTCCAATTCCAAGCAGATGTAAAATAAATGCAGACATGAGAGATTAGGAAGGCTCTGCTCAGACAATCACATACAGAACTGGAAAGGATGGCTTGTCTGCCCTGTAAAAGGTAAGTAAAGTAGCCCTATCTAATGGCTATAGAAGCAAACATTGCTCATGTCACTAACACTCACTCTGTTCATGCACAATCTGCACAGTATACTTCCTATCACATCACATCCAGCCACTGAAATCTCTCAATTGATGGGCAGAGTTATGCAGAGTTCTGGTTAGCACTGTTGTCTTGCAGCGCTGGAGTCCTAGCCAAAGACAACATCTGCAAGAAGTATGTATATTCTCCCCATGTTTGTCTGGGTTTCCTTCCAAAGACTCCTTCGAACAGTACTGGCAATATCTGTAAAGCGCTACAGAATATGATGGCACTATATAAGTAAGCAAAATAAATACCGTAACTACCGTATGTACTCAAGTATAAGCCGACCCGAGTATAAGCCGAGGCCCCTAATTTTACCACAAAAAACTGGGAAAACTTATTGACTCGAGTATAAGCCTAGGGGGGGAAATGCAGCAGCTACTGGAAAATCTCAAAAATTAAAATGGTCGGAGTTTTTGGGTGCAGTAGTTGCTGGGTGCTAGGAAAGGGGAGGGGGTGTTTTGGTTGTCTGTCTGCCCCTTCCCTGAGCTTGAGGACTGTTTTTTTTTTCCCCCACTTGGAATTCAGTCTGGCTGAATATAGGGTATCTGCAGTGCTCCTATTAACCCCTTTCTGATGTAACAGGAGCACTGTAGATCCCCTATATTCAGTAGACCGGGCACTTTCAGACACAGGGATACCTAATGTGTTTGTGTTTCACAGTCATTTTCTACTTTTGTATGTATTCTAGGGAAAGGAGGGATTTAGAACTTTTATTTTTTTATTTTGTTTTAATCTTTTTTTTTTTTTAAATATGGTAATACCCTTGAAATAAAATAAAGTCTTTAAAGAGTTACAGACATATGGATAACACACTCTCAAAAAGAAGCAGGCACCCTCTCCTCTTCTTGTGATGCCTAGAGAGCAAGTTATATCACCCTTGAAGATGGCAGATGATCATATATTTCCTAATGGGAAGTGCAGCATTACACATGTGACTATGACTACCATGTAAGACAAGATTGGGCTGAGCTCTTCAGACCAGTAGCAGCTTTTCTTCTGACATGATTCTAAAGCAGCTGGATCTGCAGTGAAAGTACATGGACCCCATAGACCATAATGGGGTCCGTGTGCTTTCTGAACGGTCTCTGCACAAGTCATGTGGAAAGGAAAGTAGATCGGGAAATTTTTAAAATCAGTCTGTGTTGCCGTAATTTGAGCCAAAATTATCAAAAGTTAAACAATGTTTGATAAAACTGACACATCTTTAACCCCTTCCCGCCGATGGCATTTTTTGATTTTCATTTTTCGTTTTTGACTCCCCTCCTTCTAAACCCCATAACTTTTTTATTTCTCCGCTCCCAGAGTCATATGAGGTCTTAATTTTTGCGGGACAATTTTTTCTTCATGATGCCACCATTAATTATTCTATATAATGTACTGGGAAGCAGGAAAAAAATTCAGAATGGGGTGGATTTGAAGAAAAAATGCATTTCTGCGACTTTCTTACGGGCTTTGGTTTTACGGCGTTCACTGTGCAGCCAAAATGACATGTCCCCTGTATTCTGTGTTTCGGTACGGTTCCAGGGATACCAAATTTATATGGTTTTATTTACATTTTGACCCCTAAAAAAAATTCCAAAACGGTGTTAAAAAAATTTTTTTCTAAAAGTCGCCATATTTCGACGGCCGTAACTTTTTTATACATAGGTGTACGGGGATGCATAGAGCGTCTTTTTTTGCGGGGCCGGGTGTACTTTTTAGTTCTACCATTTTCGGGAAATGTTATTGCTTTGATCACTTTTTATTCAAATTTTTATCAGAATTAAAACAGTGAAAAAACGGCGGTTTGGCACTTTTGACTATTTTTCCTGCTACAGCGTGTACCGAACAGGAAAAATATTTGTATAGATTTGTAGAGCGGGCGATTTCGGACGCGGGGATACCTAACATGTATATGTTTCACAGTTTTTAACTACTTTTATATCTGTTCTAGGGAAAGGGGGGTGATTTGAACTTTTAATACTTTTTATATTTTTTTTTTGCATTTATTAGACCCCCTAGGGGTGTTGACTGATCACTAATGCAATGCATTACAATGCTAATGCATTGCAATGCATTGCAAAAAAGCATCATCTCTTTTGCAGGCTGTATACACCAGCCTGCAAGAGAGAGAATTTGCAGACCGGCTGGGAGCCTTTAACAAGGCTCCCGGCTGTCATGGCAACGGGGGGGTCGGCCCTGGAGCATGCTCCAGGAGCCGGCGATCCCTGCCAAAATGGCGGCGCCCATGCGCCGCCGGGAAAATGGCGCCTCCGGCGCCTTTGACAGCAGCGCCGGAGGGGTTAATGCCTCCGATCAGTCCGGGGACCGATCGGAGGCATTAGAGACGGTTGTCTACTGCTTAAAGCAGTAGACACCCGGCGGCTATGACGGCCGCCCGGCTCCCGGGCGGTCGCCATAGTTACAGACCCGACACGCGCCGTACTATTATGGCGTATGTCGGGAAGGGGTTAAAGAGGACCTTCCACCATTTTGCCCACAGGCAGTTCTATATACTGCCGGAAAGCTGACAGTGCGCTGAGTTCAGCGCACTGTCAGCTTTCCCGATGTGGGCCCGGTGTGAAGAGCTTACGATCCGGTACCGTAGCTCTTCTATGGTCAGAAGGGCGTTTCTGACAGTTAGCCAGAGACGTCCTTCTTCACAGCACAGCCAATCGCGCTGTGCTGTGAGAGCCGGGAGGAACTCTCCCCCCCCTCCCTGATAATGCTCGTCTATGGACGAGTACTGCGAGCAGATGGAGGGGCGTTCCTCCCGGCTCTCACAGCACAGCAAGATTGGCTGTGCTGTGAAGAAGGACGTCTCTGGCTAGCTGTCAGAAACGCCCTTCTGACCATAGAAGAGCTACGGTACCGGACCGTAAGCTCTTCACACCGGGCCCACATCGGGAAAGCCGACAGTGCGCTGAACTCAGCGCACTGTCAGCTTTCCGGCAGTATATAGAACTGCCTGTGGGCAAAATGGTGAAAGGTCCTCTTTAAGTGTAATACTTCTGAGATGTTACTCCAGTTTCTACACTACCCCCCTACTGGGATTAGACTGTGCCAATTTTTGTAAATTATTAAAAAGGCACAACTGATAAATTTGGTATACATGTAAAAATATGGGAGCAGGTTATAATAATAGGCACAGCACACTTAGCACACCAATTTACACCCACTATCTGCCTCTGAACAATGCATATCCTGTATATTTCTCCAGGAGCCCCCCACCTTCCCCACAGTGTTAGAGGCACCTTTGGGAAACCCCTCCCCCACCCCCTTCGTCGTCCCTCGTGTTTGAAGTTATAATGATATGGAATTTATGGTTCACTTATGGGGGGGCACTATTACGGTAATAATGTCCCCCCAGTTAATAACATTACTTATGTGGGAATGAGAAACTATAACAGTAATAGTTCCCCCACACATGTACTATATAGTAAGAGTAGAGGTAATATTACAGTTATAGTGCCCCACCACAAGTAATGGCATTAATTGTGTGGGGGGGCTATTAGAGCACTACTACAGTAATCATGCCCCCTACATGTAATAGCACTATTACCTATGGGGGTACTATTAGAAGATTATTACTATAACAATTCCCCCACTGGTTAGCACTGCAGCCTTGCAGCGTTGGAGTCCTGGAACATCTGCAAAGAGTTTGTATGCTCTTCCCATGTTTCTGTGGATTACCTCCCATTCTACAAAAACATACTGATAGGAAAAAAAAAGTACATTGTGATCCCTATATGGGGCTCACAATCTACATAAAAATTTTTAAAAAATAAAGCCCATACCACCACCATCAGGTAACAGTCCTCACACATAGGCCCTTATTACCTGTGGAGACACTATTATCCAATGTGAGGATAGACTTGTACTGGGGGCGTTCCACACCACTCAGCATCATGGCTGGACGGTAAGGAGACAGTATAGTGCTACGGACAGACTGTCAGAAGGGGCGTTCCCAGCTAGACTGTCAGGAACACCCTTCTGACGATGAAGAACTATCAGTAATTGCATTGATGTCTCTTCCCCCCGGGGCACATAACGGGAAAGCCGACACTGCGCGGTCATCTTTCTAGCAGTATATAAAAAATATATATAGTTATGGATATGTTTAAAGACAATGTTTGAAACTTTTAGGCTAAGCTCCCACGTTGAGGAAAAGCTTGCAGGAAGATGGAGCAGGTCTCTTAGTTTTTTCAGTATTTTGGGGACGTTAGCTCAGTAGAAGCAGTGGTGCGAACCCAAAAAGTCAAGACAGGGACACAAAATGCGCAGCAAACTGGTTTATTTTGAAAAACCAGGAAAATAAACAAACCTTGACTTCAGGCACAAATTAAACAAAACAAAATACAGCCTTAACTTCAGGCAAAAACAAAATAAATACCTGCTCGTCTGAGCCACTAGCTAAACAGAACGGATAACCTAACTACACATGTGGCTTACTTCCAGCCACACCAACAAAATTGGAGCACTATTGTCTCACCAGACTCAGGGTTACAGGGCAGAACCACACTCCTCCTTTCATCTCATGGAACTGCCATTTACTGCAGGGCTCTGCAGCCTTTTATGGGTCAGTAATGAGCCCAGGATCTACACTTGGGCTGAGGCTTACTCCAGATTCAGCCTGGAATACAAATGTCAGAAACCTGGGACTGATATATCTGGACTCCAGCACTCTGCCTGTCACCTTCTCACAGTATCCTGCTTCGGTCTCTATCTCTCATTGAAAATCATCCATCCTGGAAATATGCATGGCGGTTTTTCCAGCAGCGCTTTTCAGGGAAAGAGATTTCCTCTGCAGAGTTTCTGCTTCTTTATACCTGTAGGGAAAACACCAGGGTTTCCGAAGATATAATTGACATGGTGTGATTTCTGTGGTGTGCTACATTTCTACTCCATGTATTTTTCTGTAATGTGTAGCTAGGATTCACTAGAATCCCATCTACTTTGCATAGACCTTAAAATGCATTTTCACCACGTGGAGCCTCGACCTAAGTGTGATTTATAAAGTCGCAATTTCAGCCAATAAATGTTGCTTTTATAATGAAAAGTTATACAATTTTCCAACATGCTTTCTGTATCAATTACTCATGGTTTTCTGGATCTCTGCTTGCTGTTAGCATACACATAATTATGGAGACAGTTAGCTATACGGTTAGTTATAGAGACATACCAAAATTCTGGCACCAAAGCAATGATAAATCAGCCTCAATGAATGTTTCTGTAACACTTGTCCTCAGCTTTTTTCGTAAAATAAACGTAGCAAAAATGATCAAAATTTTTTTCTTGGAATGCTTCCAGATGTCAAGTCCTCAGATATAGCGCCCACTCTGAAGCAGGGCAGAGGTCATATCAGCCAGGTCTCAATTTTTTCACACAGTTTTATAAGGGTAAGTTCACATGGGGTTTTTTGGTCCGGAACCTCAGGCAGAGGCCGCCTCAGGTTCCAAACCAAAATACAGGTAGCTCCGACTTGATGCCGGGCAGTGCACCGGCATCCAGTAGCGCACTCCGCTCCAGAATAGGCCCAAATGAATGGGCCTAGTCGGGAGGGAGTGTCTTCAGGTGGATGTCGCGAGGCAAATCCGCCTGACAGAATGAGCATGTTGCTTCTTTTTCTGGGAGCCGGAACAAACGGCTCCCAGAAAAAGGAACTGACCGGCTCCCATTGAAATCAATGACGCCGTCTTTTTGGTCAGGATTTTGAGGCCAATACAACCTCAAAATCCTGACCAAAAAACCTGTGTGAACTCACCCTTAGGCTAAGGCCCCACAGGGCATATCCGCAGCACTAAAGCGCTGCAGGAAGAAACTCTGCATGAACTCATTGCAGTTCTTTCCGCAGCGCTTTTAAGAGAAAGTTCACAGAGTTTTCCTCTGCGGACTTTCTCTTAACATTATATCTACAGGAAAGCCGCCGGCGTAGGTATAATTGACATGCTGTTTCCGTAGATATAATTGACATGCTGCGATTTACAAAGCTGCAACGGCTTTGCAAATCGCAGCGTGTCCGTGCTGCGATCTTTCTTCAAAGTGGGGGAGGGATTCGCATGAATCCCATCCACTTTGCCTGCACTATACACGGTCCGTGGGGCCCCAGCCTAAGGGCCCCTTCGCACGGAGTATACGCTCGCTGATTCTGAACGTGTAACACGTTCCTAATCAGCAGTGTTAAAACAGATCCCATATGCCGATATACGCGCACTTCCCATTGAAATCAATGGGCTCTGTTTTGAAGCGCCGTGCTCAGGCACGTGTATATGTATCTAAATGAGCGGCGCACTTACGCCGTGTGAAGGGGCCCTTAGCCAGAAAGTGATGAAAATGCAGTCCCCCCTCCCTCAATTCAGAATTATTTTCCAGCTTTCCATGCATGGAATATTAAAAAGTATTATTATGATGTACAATTTTTCCCGCACAAATTAAACCATCAGGCTAAGGCCCCACAGGTCGTCCCGCAGCAAAAAAAGCGCTGCGGGAAAAAACGCGTTGGTAACACATTGTGGTTCTTCCCGCAGTGCTTTGACAAAAAGTTTGCAAAGTTTTCCTCCGCGGACTTTCTGTTACAATTATACATATGGGGAAACCGCCGCCGTTTCCATAGGTATAATTGACATGCTGTCCGCACTGCGATTTTTACTGCAAAGTGGGCATGGGATTTGCTAGACTCCCATCCACTCTGCCCCTTACTGTAAAACACTGCGGGCAAATTGCGGCGTTTCCTTCGCATGGGGCTCATACGGCTCTGTGAAATGAAAAAAGGGTTTTGGAAGGCAGGGAGTAAAAAAACAAAAACAAAAATTTTTTAATTTAAATAATTGTAGTGGAAAAGGGTTAAATTTCTTGAATACCTTACCTTTACCTTTTTCATATACACAACTCTTACCACTGCATATGTTCTATTATTTTTAGTGTAACTCTGCAAAGTAACTTTTGCATTTTATGCACATCCATATTTCTATTTTCCATATGGCTGGAGGGAGTTTTCAGTCAGTATTATATGTTAGCTTGCAAGCTGCTGTAGAAATGATGTCATCAAACCGTTATTTTCACAGAATGCTCATATTCTGTTCACTTTGGCCAAGTTAACTTGTCCCTTGTATTGTTTAGTGAGTGTGTAAGTAAAATGCCCTATTAATGGGTAACATGCTCCAGACAGACGGTCCCCCTGTACAGCCAGACTACAATTTCACTGAAGCAATGACTGAGTGCTGTAATGATGTAGACAAAGGGGCCCTGTTCCTCTGCCTAAAATTAAACACAGCTGGATTCCAGCTGCACTGCATTCACCTAAGCCAGTGCCCCAGACAGAATGAAATTCAAGAACGCACTGTTATGATGTGGAGGAATTCTGAATGACCCAGTAGATTTTCAGATTTGAGGAAAACTGCCAAGTACCTCTACATATTCTAGGAAGGAATGCCATGCCTAGACTTTACATGTAATGGCTACAGCACCTTTTTCATGTACAATGTTATTATACCACCGAAATATTGTACAGCAAGTCAGGGTGTGTTTACACATTCAGGTTTTCATATGCAGTTTTTAAGTCAAAGCAGGAGTGGATCATAAAGTGATAAACATAGAGAGGACAGATACTAGAACGCCCTCTTTTATTATTTACACCTGGTTCAAAAACTGCATAAAAAACTGAACATGGAAGCACAAGCTAATGAGAATAATTATTTTATACATACTATAAGGGTAAGTTCACACAGGGTTTTTGGTCAGGATTTTGAGGTCGTATCTGCCTCAAAATCCTGACCAAAAAGACGGCATCCATTGAAATCAATGGGAGCCGATCAGTTCTTTTTTCCGGGAGCGGTTTGTTCCGGCATCTGGAAAAAAGAAGCGAATGCTCATTCTTTCAGGCGGATTCGCCTCACGACATCCACCTGAAGACACTCCCTCCCGAGTCCGACTAGGCCCATTCATTTGCACTGCATCGGCATCTAGTTACAGCTACCCGTATTTTGGACCAGAACCTGAAGAGGCCTCCAAAAAAAAAACCCCGTGTGAACTTACCCTAAGGGCTCCTTCACACGGTGTAAGCGCTCGACACATTCCGAGCCGTACACGCGAGCGCTTCTAAACACTTCCCATTCACTTCAATGGGAGCGCGCGAAATGAGCCGAGCGCTTACACCGCGTGAAGGGGCCCTTAGGGTAGGTTCACATCTATGTTGGAGTCTCTGACTCCACGGCAGATTCTGTCTAAGATCAGCAGAGAGAAAAGTCCTTCATGGAGGAAATCCGATGCACACCTAGGGGAACCCATTACAGTCTATGAGGTCCATGAGTAATTGCTTTATTTAGCAGACGGGCTCTCCATCTTTGGGTCCCCAGGCAGACTTGAATGACAGCGAGATGAACGCTAGTATGAACCTAGTACAAAGGTATGTACCACAGGTCTCAAATGCTGTAGAATGTCAATGCAAAAGATACAAATACACAATCTGCAGCATTTTACAGTAGCAGAAAACTGGATGAGATTTTAAGAAATCCCAATGACCTGTGGTACACATATATGCTGCAGATTTATAGCTGGATCCAGAGTTAAAAACATGAAACCAAGTTGAGGATTTCTTGAAGATAATTTCATTGAAGAAATATTTGTCACAGTTTTCAACTTCTACTTTACAAATAAAGGTTGGGCCCTCCCATAGCCTAAATCCGCAATTTTACTGTGGCAAAAAAACGCAGTGTATTACAGTACCTGCAAAGTGGATGGGATTCTGACTAATCCCATCCACATTCTGCAGAGAAATATCCGCAGCGCACATGCTGCAATTTCAAAATTTTCTATTTTTCATAGGTATAATGGACTGTGTTTTTTCAAATCATAGTGTTTCCGCAGCAGGTTTTTTTTTTTGCAATATGTGGATGGGAATAGCCGGAATCCTATCCACTATGCAGGAAATGTAAAACACAGCATTTTTTACTGTAATGTTTTTGCAACGTGGGACCCTGGCCACCCGCTTTTTTGAAAATCATCAATTACACTGATATGCAAGGTTTTGTTGTTTTGAAATGAATAGGTGTATCGGAATGGGTTTTTTGCCTAGATTCCGAAAATGACCTTCAAAATTCCGTATCACGTCTGGTTTTTTCACAAATGATGGAAATGTGAAAATAAAAAAAAACAATTTTTTAATCACATTGATATATGACAATGTTTGTATCTTGTGAAAATCTTATGACGGAATGATTGTGTAAGGGATAGATAAACATAAATACATACTCAAACAAGATATTAAGCACTATATACAAAAAAATTATTTTTGGTATATAATGTATATAAAACTTAATGAAAGACAATTACACGTCATCTGACAGACTTTATTCAGAATATTGTAAATACATTTTTTTATGTAAAAAAAAAAGAAAAGTAAAATATTCTGAATAAGGTCTGTCAGAAGATGCGTAATTGTCTTTTATTAAGTTTTATATATTATTATTTTTTGGTATATAGTGCTTAATATCTTGTTTGAGTCGATCAAGGCTTTGTCGGCACTGTGCGAACTTTTGATTGTATAATTTTCCGCAAAACTTGTTTGAATAAATACAACAATGGAAATGCAACTTATTTATCTGTATGATGTCATGATTTGCTGCACTAACAAAAGCGGAGAATGAGAGAATGTTATCTTGGCACGGCAGTATGACTCATACCTCACGCCATCACTCCCTTCTTTCTATTGGTGACGTGGCGCCATTCTGGGGAGATCTAGTCAGTGCGAAGAAGGGACTGGTGGCGTTCGGTTGTTTCTTTGTGGTGTGTGCAATGGCTTCACGTGGTTGTGTTAATCATCCAGACATATTCTGCTACATATGTGGCTGTTATACGACAGGAAAAAAACAAAGGCAAAATATTACGCCTTTCGTGAAAAATGCTAATTTCCAATACTTCAGGATTAAACTAGCAGATCAGGACAAAGTTTGGTCGCCTCACAAAGTGTGCCGTGCATGTGTGGAGGAGTTGAGGAACTGGAAAAGTGGAAAAAGGGCATCAATGCCATTCGGTGTACCCATGGTGTGGCGTGAGCCAATAAAATCACAGTGACGACTGCTATTTATGCACAGTGAAAATCGTGGGCGATACCAGAACCAGTAAGTGTAACATTGTGTATCCCAATATCCCATCTGCCATAAGACCAGTGCCCCATAGCGAATACATCCCTGTGCTATCCCCGTCCAATGTCAAGCCCTTAACAGACACCGATTCAGACGGTGATACAAGTGATGGGACGTACCAACCGGACAGTATGTTAGGTATATTTGCTTTTAAATATGTATTTAGGTTTATCTATTCCTTACACAATCATTCCATCCCTCCGGAGAACATTTTCACACTTTACAAACGTTGTCATATAGCAATGTCATTAAAAAATTACGTTGTTTTCAATTTTCACATTTCCATCATTTTTTTAAAAACCTGACGTGATACAGAAATTTGAAGATCATTTTCAGAATCTGCAGAAAAAATCCATTCAGATACACCTATTCATTTGAAAACAACAGAAAAAAGTTGAAAAATTGCATATCAGTGTTATACCTGTGGAACGAATGTCAATGAATTTTTCTCTGAAGACTTTCATTCCATTCCCTGCAAAGTTTGAAAACGCAGCTTCTTCGCTGCTGATTTTTTTTTCAGGTATATGTGGATGGGATAAGCCAGAATCCCATTCACTTTGAAGGGTAAAACAAAGCATTTTTTTGCTGGGGCATTTCCGCAGTGTTAAAAATGCTGTTTTTGCAATGTGGAACATCCCCCACATTGAGGAAATGCAGCATTTTTTGTTGCAGATTTTGATGCAGTTTTTTGAGCCAAAGTCAGGAGTGGATTGAAAAGTAATAGAAAATTCTGCCGCAGTTTTATCCTGCATCACTTTTTTGCTGTGGCTCGCTACTTGGGGCCTTAGCCTTAGAATTGGCAAGCAGCTTTCCTGACAATATATCCTCTCCTGCCCATGTTCTGGAGCTCTTGGCTATATATTTTTTTGTCCTACAGATTTAGAGGATACTGCTAAGTATTATACACAGTGGCGTAACGAGCAACCACAACCAGATCCGGAGGGCTACATCTACATCTTGTTAATGGAAAGGGTCCCTTTTCAATAGCTGCCAGCCCAGGGAAGGTGACTAAAAAAAAAAAAATACTTATGCTCACCTCAGCATCCTCTCTGCCATTCTTTGACTGAGGTCACAGATTCCAAACCTCACCGCTGGAGTCTGTGATTGGGCCCCAACAGTGACATAGAGCGCACTGGCGTAATGACGTCATCGCACCCCATGTGACCACTGACGTTTGGGGTACGTAACCTTAGTCGCTAGACAGAAGAGGACCAAGGAAGATGTTACAGACAGATGGATGGAGGATGCCTGGGAGAGATGAGGTAAGGTGAGTAGAAGTATTTGTTATTTTTAATTACAGTCCTATGAAAAAGTTTGGGAAGGCTGTTATCTTTGCAAAAGGAGGATCTACTAAATATTAATGTCACTTTTCTGTTGAGGTGCCCATACTTTTGCACCGGTCAAATTTTGGTTTAATGCATATTGCACATTTTCTGTTAGTACAATAAACCTCATTTCAATCCTGAAATATTACTGTGTCCATCAGTTATTAGATATATCAAACTGAAATGGCTGTTGCAAATACCAAAATATTTAGAACTAAAAATGATTAAGATTAATAGGGGTGCCCAAACTTTTTCATAGGACTGTATTTCCCCTGGACCTCCACATATTATACTCTGGCGTCTACGGCGACCTTAGAGTATAATAATAGCACCAGCTCTAGTGGTGGGGGGTCTTGGGAGCATATAATATTGTGTTGGGGCCACTCTGGAGCATACAATACTGTGTGGTGCCTAAAGTGGACAATATAATACTGTGAGGGGGACCACTGTGGAGAATATAATACTGTTTGGGGGCCACTATGATGCACATAATACTGTGGGGGGGCCACTATGGAGCATATTATACTGTCTCAGTATTGTTTACATATCGGGCGCTGCACTGCTCACTCACCATATTCTTGATAACAGAAGTTGTGGGTACTAAAGATGTATCCATTTCAAGTATCTGAAATATCGCTGCAGCACACATTACTGTCACTATCAAGAATTTGCTCTAGGGAGAGGGTAGTGAGCCCCGGACAAAAGTTACACCACTGACTATATACAGAATATATAAGCAGTGTTGCAACATCTTTATATAGGTATTCACATTGCCAGCAGAATTGCTATAGTTCTGATCTGTCTTAAGATCAGAACAATGGAAATTTAGGCTGGGACTTCACAATTGGAAGCGCAGCTGAATTTCCATCAGGGAGTTCCTCTATTCACTTCTGCTGGTTTTTATCGCAGCATGTGGTTGAAATTTGTAGAAATCCCATCTACTATGCTGCTACTGTATATAACAGCAGGTGTTAAACTGCAATTTTGCAGTCTTTCCATAGCCTGCTTTTTGGGGGGGGGTTTAAGAATGAAAAAATAACTAAGATTGCAGCATTATGTGTTCAATCACAAATAATCAGAAACCAGATGTTTTTATTTTAACATCAAAAACATTTTTTTTTTTTAACCGGACACAATGTCTGACTTTGTGTCCGATTAAAAAACGGTTTCGCCGTGGAGAGGCAAAAGACGCTCACAGGCGGACACTTTGCAAATCCATTCAAATCAATGGGTTTGAAAATGACTGCCGATTTCTGTCTCCTGTCCAGTTTCTCGGACAAAAGACGGAAACCTGAAAGCGGAGACTGGGCGCAGGTGTGAACCAGCCCTCATTTTTTTTTTTTGTGGATGCCATCCGTGTATGGACCATTTTTCACTGACACATTTTTCATTGCTATGAAAATTATATTTTTGCAGTCCTGGGACTTTTTATAATGAATTAGAACCTTTTTCAGATTAAACTTAACAGATGACATATGGATGGAAAATCACAGACACATGAACAGCAAACAGAAGAAAAACAAACATTCTTGCAAATGAAAACTGGACTGTGTTTTTACAGACAATAATGAATGTTAGAATAAAGCCTTAGGCCTGGTTCACATCTGCGTTCGGTAATCCATTTGGGTAGTCAGCATGGGGATCCCCCCCAAACGGACTACCGAATACATTGACAAGCGGTGAGTTTATGAAAGCACACGGACCCCATAGACTATAATGGAGTCCGTGTGCTTTCTGCGCGGTGTCCGAAGAGTCATGCAGAGAGGAAAGTAGATCATGAAGTACTTTTCTGTCCGCATGTTCCATATGGACACTGCGCAGAAAACACACACATCTCATTATAGGTTATGGGGTACGTGCGCTTTCATAAGCTCACCGCTTGTCAATGTGTCCAGTATTCCGTTCGGGGGGATCCCCATGCTGACTACCCGATCGGAATACTGAACGCAGATGTGAACCAGGCAGCGCCGCACCTCCCATGAGGCGACCTGAAGCAACCGCTTCAGGCAGCGCTATGTCAGGGCCCCAGGGAGGGCGGCATTTTTGCTTACCTAAGCCAGTCCAGGACAAGCGGTGGATTGGGGAGGCCGCTGAAGCAGCGCTGTTCCAGTGGCCTCCCCTCACACTCAGGCAGAGAGCAGGTCCTCTCTGTGCCTGCTCTCTGCCTGTGAATGCTGCTAAGCCCCGCCCCCTTTGCGTTGCCCTGCCTCATTCGCTCCACCACGCCCCCTCCGCTCCGCCCCCTCCTCCCGGGGGGGGGGGCGGCTTTCTGTCGTTCGCCTTGGGCGGCAAAAGGGGTAGGTTCACCAGGCCTCAGATGTAATAAGATATTGCTGCACTAATTTGTTGTAGTGTATGGCAGTAGTCACATATCCTGTATATTTACATCTGCTATATTTCAGGTATTTTTCTATATAATTGGCCGAACCGCAAGGCTAACGGAGCTGAGATGACGTCATCCACTCTGCTTCAGGCATTTTGAGATAGGCCCGCGGATTAAGTGGGTGGCGCTACGAACGCTGGTGAACATGGCGCCTACTCCATGCTCCCGAGCGTCCGGGCTGCATGCCGTGCTTTGCAGGAACCCGCGCGTGCATCGGCTGTACTGCTCTGTGCCTCTGATGGCGGACTGTACTCAGCGGCCTCTCAGTCCGGACCGTGGTGGCACGAGCAGCTTGGGGGCTGCACGGGGGTGGGGGGAATACAGGAAGGGGGGCAGCACGGCAGGGGAGCAAGAGGGCAGGGGGGGGAAGCGGGACTGTTGACGGGAGTGAGCGTGCTGGTGGGTTGCGGGGGGGGGGGCTAGTAGATGCTAGTACAATATATGGAACTAATACAGTAGAATTTACACAATCATTACTATACAACAACAGGGCATCAGGTAGTACATATTGCGGTAAATTTATTAATTGGTCTAAAAGAATACACTGTTTTAGTTGCCCATAGCAACTACTCACAATGCAGCTTTCAATATGTATTCTATACAGTTTAATAATGTCTCACTGCATACACACTGCTGCTGATCTGTTACTGGAAAAAAAAACCCAACAAAAATAATAAAACTGCACTGCTACAATGAAATGAAGTATTTGGTTTTGTGGGTGGGGGGGCCATTTGTAAAACATTTGCCACATATATATTACATATTTTCACACTGCAAGCATTGCGAGGAGAATTAACCACTTCAAAACTCCAACAAAATTTACACTAATGCTGAAACCCCACATCGCGGAAACACAGCTTTTTTGTTGATGTTGAGTTTGCTGCGGTTTTTTTGAGCCAAAGCCAGAAGTGGTTTGAAAAGTAATGTAAAATATAAAGGAAGCTCTTAGACATTGCTAACTTGTTGTATGCCACATTTATCAAGTGCTTTAAACACTTTTCCAAAAAAAAGGAGCCTGACCTATAGGGAAAGGTGCAACTCCATGCCACAAAAATATGCCAAGAATTCTTAACCCCTTAAGGACCAGGCCATTTTTTGGTTTCGCATTTTCGTTTTTCCCTCCTCACATTTCAAGAGCCATAACTTTTTCATTTTTCAGTTCACAGAGTCACATGATGGCTTATTGTTTGCGGGACAAATTGTACTTTGTAATGGCATCATTCAATATGCTGTGCAATGTACTGGGAAGCTGGAAAAAAATTCAGAATGAGGTGCAATTGGAGAAAAAATGCATTTGCACCATTTTCTTATGGGTTTAATTTTTACAGCGTTCACTGTTTGGTACAAATGACATGTTACCTGTGTTCTACGTGTCAGTACGAACGCGGTGATACCAAATTTATATAGTATTTGAAATGTTTTGATACTTTTAAAAAAATGATAAACTTTGCAAAATAGAAAAAAAAATTTGTGTCATCATGTTCTAACACCTGTAACTTTTTCATATTTCCATGTATGGAGCTGGTTGTGGTGTCTTTTTATGCGGGACAAGATGACGTTTCTATTGATACCATTTGGGGAAAGATCTGATGGTTTGATCACTTTTTATTCAATTTTTTATAGGAGGCAAAGTGTTGAAAAAAACGCTTTTTGGCTGTTTTTATTTTTTTTTGCCGCTACGCCGTTCGCAGTACGGAATAAATGTTTTAATATTCTAATAGTTCGGGCATTTTGGAGCGCGGGGATACCTAATATGTTTATGTTTAATGTTCTTTAATTACTTTTATAGCTAATCTAGGGAAAGGGGGGTGATTTGAACTTTTATATTTTTTTATTTTTTTTAATACTTTTAAAAACTTTTTTTTTCTTCTGTTACATTTATGATCAGACCCCTTAGGTACCTTGAAACCTAGGGGGTCTGATCGCTCATACTATTCACTGCAATACTACAGTACTGCAGTGAATAGCAGAATCGCAGCACTTCTATTAGACGATGCCTCTGGCATCGTCTAATAGATCTAGTGCAGAGACAAGCCTGGAAGCCTTCAATAGGCTTCCGGCTGTCATAGCAACCGATCACCGCCCTCATGTGACGTTCAGGAGGGCGGCGATCGGGGAAACATGGCGGCGCCCATGCCGCCTGCGCTGTTTACATGCTGCGGTCGCGTTTGACCGCAGTGTGTAAAGGGTTAACAGCAGCGATCGGCTCGGGCACCGACCACTGCTGTTATTGGCAGGTCCTGGCTGTATTATACAGCCGGCATCTGCTGTGTATGGAGCGAGCTCAGCGTGTGAGCTCGCTCCATACATCCTCATGCGACCCATGACGTACAGTTACGTCAAGGGTCGCTAAGGGGTTAAGCCAAATAATAAGTGGTATAATTTTAGACTGGATAAACTAACAATACACCACATTTATGAAACAGCATAGGACACATTGATAAGTCTAGTGTAGTTTCTGAGGGTCTAGTCTGAAGTTGCATTGTCTTAGGCCGAGGCCCCACATAGCGTTTTGCTAAAATCAGAAATGGCTTGAAAAGGAATGGAAAATAAAAGGAAACACTTAGGGCCCCTTCACACGGAGTAAACACGCGTGTATTTTGGCAAAATACATGTGTAAAAATACACATGTAAAAATAAGACTCCCATTGACTTCAATGACATTTTACACGTGTATTTTGACGTGTTTTTTTACACATGTAAAAAAATGTCATTGAAGTCAATGGGAGTCTAATTTTACACGTGTATTTTTTTACACGTGTATTTTGCCAAAATACATGTGCGTTTACTCCGTGTGAAGGGGCCCTTACCGTATATGTCTCCGCTCTGTTAAATACATTCCTGACTTTGGCTCATAAAAACAGAGCAATATCTGCTACAAAAAAAAATTGCATTGCATTTGGCACAACATGGTGACTCAGTGGTTAGCACTGCAGCCTTGCAGCACTGGAGTTCAAATCCCACCAGGAACAACATCTGCAAGGAGTTTTTATGTTCTCCCCGTTTTTGTGTAGATTTCCTCCCATTCTACAAAGACATACTGATAGGCAAAAAAAAAAAAAAAGTATATTGTCATCCCTATATGGGGCTCACAATCTACATAAAAAAAACAAAAACTTTGCATTTCCACAATGTGGGGGCCGCAGCCTAAAAGTTAACCAGTATTAGTAAATCTGCAGCATTGATATTTTGGGTTCATCAGCTTACATTTCCATGAACAATTCTGGATAAAGATTGATTTACAAGTTCATTTCAGACAAGCCAGCTGATTCATGTGGCATTTTAGTAGGTTAAAAGGCAATATCCTTCAGTGCTTTGCCAGTTCTCTACATAAAAGGAATGACAAGGAACTCCCATATCCTGCAAAACTTAACAGGATATAAATGAAAAATGTTGAAATATAAAAATCCTAGAGAAGGAAGTGGACACAGGAGATGAGACTCTTACTGTAATGAAGTGATTAAACATCTAAGAGGTGTTAATGATGTTGAGAAAAAGGGGAGATCTACAGAAATTCATGTTTAAAAAATGCAGAAAAGGTGTTATTGGAAATTCACACCAAGAAGAACATTTATCATATCTAAAAGAAAAACTGTCTGCCAATAATAACCAATCACGGTGTAGCTTTCAGTTCGTATTGTGCTTTTGAAATATGAAAAATGCGCTACAACTAGCTGATATAGGGAGGGTGGTATTAAAGGTCATATTGCCCTAATGGGCTGTTTAATCCATATAGACTTTCTATGACAGTAACTAGTGGGCCTTACTACACTATACTTAACTTTCTAAAGGGTCAGTGCACACAGAGTTTTTTGGCGCTGATTTTGACGCTAAATCCACCTCAAAATCAACCTCCAAAAAAAAAGTTTTTTTGGAGGCTGATTTTGAGGCGGATTCAGAGTCAAAATCAGCACCAAAACACTCCATATGCGCTGACCCTTAAGGGTTTTTAGAGGTTGCAAGCTCTCTGTGAACAAGATCACTGGGATCCAATGCCTTAATATTGCAGCTGGGGGCTTAATGAAGGCGTCCAGCGTTGCCTATGTTAAAGGAATGGACTAATAGAATGCCTATCAGAAAATGACAGGTAGTATAATGCACTGCACTAAATAGGTATTATAAAAGCAATCCGAAGATTGCAAGTTAAATCCCTTATGAGGACAAAAATATAGCATGAAAAAAATGAAATAATGTTTCTTAAAAAACAGAGTTCAAATATAGCATACACCATCCCAAAATGTTTACTAAATGATAATAATAAAAAAAAAAAGCACACATAGTGAGTATCAACAAATCTGTAAGGATCCAAGCAATATAAAAACAAATACAAATGTTATTTTACCTGCGCACTGAACAGCGTAAGAAAAAAATCTAAAAAGAATCCCAGAATTGCCATTTTGTGTATGTTCCACACAGAAATAAACAATATAACAAATTATCAAAGTGTTACATTTAGGGTTGAGCGATCGTGTTCGGAAAAGATCGGATTCCGATCGGCGATCGAGAAAATTTCACGATCGCGATCGGAATACTCAACACGATCTTTTTAGGTGGGTTCGAGATCGGTGATTATTTCCCACAATGCTTTGCTACTGGCCAAGCATTGTGAGAAAAGCTAACAATGTTAGCCTTCACACTGTGTCACTGTATACTCAGTGTGAAGGCTCCGCTGCGGTTCCATAGGAATGAGTGGAAGCAGCCAGCACACAGCCCCCCTGCGCGCCGGCTGCGTCCATTCATTCTAATGGGAGACTAGCTAACATCTCTAGTAGCTACTTACCTACAGAGATGGCTGGTCCGGTGCCCGGTGTTCTCGTTCTTCTTCGCCTCGCTGCCCTCGCCTCCCAGGTTAGTGTTTAAAGAGCTAGGAAGAAGGCGGGGCTTGTGACTTAGGAGATTGTGGGCGGGTACAGGGCAGGGAGATGTGCCGTCTCCCCTCCCAGTACCCACCCACACTCTCCTAACCCGCCCACACTCTCCTAACCTGGGAGGCAGGGGGCAGCGAGGCGAAGAAGAACAAGAACACCAGGCACCAGACCAGCCATCTCTGCAGGTAAGTGGACACCAGGGGGTACTAAGTAGCCAGAGGATTAAAAAAAAAATCCTCTGGCTACTTAGTGATTAAAAAAAATCACTACACAGCGTGGATTCTAACAATTAAAGCGTTCAATTGTTAGATTCCATGCTGTATAGTGAATAGGATTGTTTTTAAAATCTCCGATTAGTAAAAAAATCCCATTGACTTGCGTTGGAATCGGAATTGGGATCGAGATTGGGTTCGAATGAAAAATGATCATAAATCAGATTTCAAAATCAATCCTGAAAAGTCAAGATCGGCTCAACTCTAGTTACATTCCCTAAAACGGCACCAATAAAAACGTCCGGTCCCACAAAAAAAAAAGGCATCTCAGAATTCGGTTAAAAGAGCTTTCCAGGCAAAAAGGGACAACCCTTTTAACGGTTAAATCAGCTGGGGGCAACGTCCTCCCGCACATCCCGGTTCTTTTGTTCCAGCGGGTCTCTTCCGGAGTTGTGCAGAAGCCACTGATTGGCCTCAGCAGTCACGTGACCACTGAGGCCAATCAGCAAAGAGCCTGAATGACACTACCTGTGATATCACGGGTTCTCTTCCTGAGGCCTGCTGAGGCCAATCAGTGGCTTCAGTACAACTTAGGAAGAGACGTGCCGGAGCAGAAGAACTGGGATGCATGGGAGGTCACCAGAGCAACAGGTGAGTATGCTTTTTTTTTTTCTTTTTACTGCCCCCTGCTGATTTAAACGTTAAAAGGGTTGTTCATTTTTGCCAGGAGAACCCCTTCAACAAGAAAATAATTAAGCTATGAGTCTTGAAAAGTGGAGAGGGAAAAAAATAATTCAAAAAGTAGTTTTACTTTGCAAAGGCAGTAAAACTTGAAAAAACTACACAAATGTGGTATCAATGTAATGGTATTGGCCCAGTGAATACATTTCATATATTTAAGTCATATGGTGAATGTTGCAAAATTTATAGCATAAAAAGGAAATGACAAAATTGCTGTAATTTTCTGTCCTTCTTAGAAAAACATAAAAGTCTATGCGGCTAAGTAAGGCCCCATGTTGCGGAAACGCGACTTTTTTGTTGTATTCGTTTTGAAACAAAACCATTCTTGGCTTTGGCTCAAAATAATGCAATAAAATCTGCAACAAAAGAAGCTGCGTTTCCGCACCGTGGGGTTCTAGGCTAAAAGTTAATCAATGAGGTATATATAACCTAAAATAGTGCCATTAAACACTACCCATTTTCCTGAAGAAAAAAAAAAACAGGCCCTCATACAATTACACTGATGAAAAAAATAAAAAAAAGTTATAGGGCTTGGTATGTGACAATGGAAACTTAAAAAATGCATGCCAATAAAGAGTTAACACAAACCGTTGCCATAATGCTCTATTTTGACTTCTTCCTGTGTCTGCTATGGCTCACATTTGATTACTTCCATGAACACTTGTCTGATAGTTAATCCCTTCCATCTACAAGCCATGATAGTTTATTTTCAAACCTATGAGGCTAAAGCCTCACGTAATGCTCCAACGCCAAAAAGTGCTGACGAAAAGTCTGTTGCAGAAAAACGCAACACTTTTTTTCTGGCACACTTTACACAGTTTTCCTCTGTGGACTTTCTGTTCCTATTATACCTATACGGAAAACACTTGGATTTCAGAAGTAGAGATGAGCGAACACTGTTCGGATCAGCCGATCCTAACAGCACGCTCCCATAGAAATGAATGGAAGCACCTGGCACGCAGACTTTGCCGGCGGCCGGCCGCTTAACCCCCCGCGTGCTGGCTGCTTCCATTCATTTCTATGGGAGCATGCTGTGAGCGTGCTGTTTGGAACGGCTGTTCCGAACAGTGTTCGCTCATCTCTATTCAGAAGGTATATTTTACAAGCTGCGATTTAATAATTTTAAAATTGGAGCATTTCCACTACTGATATTTTTTTGCAATGTGATTAGCCAGAATCCCATCCACTTTGCAGATACTGTAAAACTGCGGTAATTGCCACAGCAATTCCACCATGGCCAAATTGCAGTGTTTTTTGCCATGTGGGACCCCAGCCTTTGGCTCCGTTCACATGGAGTAAACACACGTGTATTTTGGCAGAATACACGTGTAAAAAATACACGTGTAAAAATAATACTCCCATTGACTTCAATAATATTTTACACGTGTAGTTTGACGTGTTTTTTTACACATGTAAAAAAATGCCATTGAAGTCAATAGGAGCCTTATTTTTACACATGTATTTTTTACACGTGTATTTTGCCAAAATACATGTGCAATTACTCCGTGTGAACAAGCCCTTATAGTGGCTTGCAAAAGTATTCATACCCCTTGAACTTTTTTCCCCTTGAACTTTTTCACATTTTGTCACCTTACAACCACAAACATAGGCTGCCTTCACACGGAGTAACGCTCTGCGCAAAAATATGCACGCAAAATTACGTGCATTATAAGGAAAAAAAAAAGCCATTGAACTCAATGGCTTACTATATTTTACACGTGTAATTTGTAGCAAAATGCACGGTGGTACTCCATGTGAAGGCAGCCTCAAATGTATTTTATTGAGATTTTAAGTAATAGACCAACACAAAGTAGCGGATAATTGTGAAGTGGAAAAAAAATGATGCACAGTTTTCAAAATTTTACTCAAACAAAAATCTGAAAAGAGTGACGTGCAAAAGTATTCAGCCCCTCTATATCAATACTTTGTAGAGCCACACTTTTCTGCACTTACAGCTGCAAGTCTTCTGGGGTATGTCTCTACCAGCTTTGCGCATCTGTAGACTGAGATTTTTGCCCATTCTTCTTTGTAAAATAGCTCAAGTTCAGCCAGATTGGATGGAGAGTGTCTGTGAACAGAAATTTTCATGTCTTGTCACAGATGCTCAATGGGATTTAGGTCCAGACTTTGACTGGGCCATTCTAACACACGAATATTCTTTGATCTAAAGCATTCCACTGTCTTGCTGAAAGGTGAATCTTCTTTCCAGCCTCAAGTCTTTTTCAGCCACCAACAGGTTTTCTTCCAGAATGGTCCTGTATTTAGCTCCATCCATCTTCCCATCAACTCTGACCAGCTTCCCTGTCCCTGCTGAAGAAAAGCCTCCCCACAGCTGCCACCACTATGTTTCACAGTGGGGGGATGATGTGCTCAGGGTGATGGGTAGTGTTACTTTTCCACCACACACAGCGCTTTGCATTTAGGCCAAAAAGTTCAGCTTTGGTCTCATCTGACCAGACCACCTTCGTCCACATGTTTGCTGTGTCCCCTATATGATTTGTGGCAAACTGCAAACGGCCCCTCTTATGTCTTTCTTTCAACAATGGTTTTCTTCTTGCCACTCTTCTATAAAGGACAGATTTGTGGAGTGTACTGTACAACTTATAGTTGTCCTGTGGACAGATTCTCCCACCTGAGCTTTGGATCGCTGCAGCTCCTCCAGAGTAACCATGGGCCTCTTGGCTGCTTCTTACCAGTGCTCTCCTTACTTGATCTGTCAGTTTAGGTGAATTGCCATGTCTAGGTTTGCAGTTGTAGAATACTTTTTTCATTTTTGGATGATGGATTGAACAGTGCTCCTTGGGATGCTCAAGGCTTGGGATATGATTTAGAATCTAACCCTCCTTTAAACTCCTCCACAACTTTATCTCTGACCTGTCTGGTGAGTTCCTTGGTCTTCATGATGCTGCTTGTTGACTCTTGTTCTCTGACAAACGACTGAGGGTATGTTCACACATCAGTATGCCATCCGTCCGTTTGAATTCAGTTTGACACTTTAGAATGGACTGATGCACATACTGATTGTATACTGACACCTTTTTATGCTGATAGCAAACGTTCTGCATCCCCTAGAGGACAGATAAGGGGATTAAAAGTAGCAATTGTAAACAGAGTAGAGATAAGAAGGACACAGGGACATTTATCTCCTTATCTTTACTTTGTTTACAATTGCTACTTTTAATCCCCTTATCTGTCCTCTAGGGGATGGACAGCATTTGCTATCAGCATAAAAAGGTGTCAGTATACAATCAGTATGTGTATCAGTCCGTTCTAAAGCGTCAAACTGAATTCAAATGGACGGATGGCATACTGATGTTTTTTCCTTATAATGCGCGTAATTTTGCGTGCATATTTTTTGATAATCAAGGTTTTGGTCGCAGGGTTGATTTTTGGCATGTTGTCAGAGGTGAAGTTGCAGTTCAAGTGAAGGTCTGGGGTGCTGGAGTTCTTCTTATACACACCCACTAATTAACCAATCAATTAGTGAGCACTGGCGAGGCTGTACACTAGGATTGACACCTTTTTATGCTGATAGCAAACACTCTCCATCCCCTAGAGGACAGATAAGGGGATTAAAAGTAGCAATTGCAAACAGAGTAGAGATAAGGAGGATACAGGGACATTTATTATATGTCTTTATCTTTATTTTGTTTACAATTGCTACTTTTAATCCCCTTATCTGTCCTCTAGGTGACAAGAACGTTTGCTATCAGCATAAAAAAGTGTCAGTATTAGAGATGAGCGAACACTAAAATGTTCGAGGTTCGAAATTCGATTCGAACAGCCGCTCAATGTTCGTGTGTTCGAACGGGTTTCGAACCCCATTATAGTCTATGGGGAACAGATACTCGTTAAGGGGGAAACCCAAATCCGTGTCTGGAGGGTCACCAAGTCCACTATGACACCCCAGGAAATGATGCCAACACCTCTGGAATGACACTGGGACAGCAGGGGAAGCATGTCTGGGGGCATCTAACACACCAAAGACCCTCTATTACCCCAACATCACAGCCTAACAACTACACACTTTACACACTCAATACCACCTCTCTGACAGTAGGAAAACACCTTGAAACATGTGTATTTGGCACTTGCAGTGAGGAGAGCTTGTCACCAGCAGTGAATTTGGCCCTTGTAGTAAGTTGAGATTGGCACCAACATTTGTTTTGAAAATCAGGGTGGATTGAGCCTCTAACCAGCAGAGTTTGGGCAAATTCATGGTGGAGGGAGCCTCTAAACACCCCAGTTTGGGCAAATTCATGGTGGAGGGAGCCTCTAAAAACCCCAGTTTGGACCAATTCATGGTGGAGGGAGCCTCTAACCAGCCCAGTTTGGACCAATTAATGGTGGAGGGAGCCTCTAACCAGCCCAGTTTGGACCAATTCATGGTGGAGGGAGCCTCTAAACAGCCAAGTTTTGGGAAATTCATGGTGGAGGGAGCCTCTAACCAGCCCAGTTTGGACCAATTCATGGTGGAGGGAGCCTCTAAACAGCCAAGTTTTGGGAAATTCATGGTGGAGGGAGCCTCTAACCAGCCCAGTTTGGACCAATTCATGGTGGAGGGAGCCTCTAAAAAACCCAGTTTGGACCAATTCATGGTGGAGGGAGCCTCTAAACAGCCCAGTTTGGGCAAATTCATGGTGGAGGGAGCCTCTAACCAGCCCAGTTTGGACCAATTAATGGTGGAGGGAGCCTCTAAACAGCCCAGTTTGGGCAAATTCATGGTGGAGGGAGCCTCTAACCAGCCCAGTTTGGACCAATTCATGGTGGAGGGAGCCTCTAACCAGCCCAGTTTGGACCAATTAATGGTGGAGGGAGCCTCTAAAAAACCCAGTTTGGACCAATTCATGGTGGAGGGAGCCTCTAAACAGCCCAGTTTGGGCAAATTCATGGTGGAGGGAGCCTCTAACCAGCCCAGTTTGGACCAATTAATGGTGGAGGGAGCCTCTAAACAGCCCAGTTTGGGCAAATTCATGGTGGAGGGAGCCTCTAACCAGCCCAGTTTGGACCAATTCATGGTGGAGGGAGCCTCTAAAAAACCCAGTTTGGACCAATTCATGGTGGAGGGAGCCTCTAAACAGCCCAATTTGGGCAAATTCATGGTGGAGGGAGCCTCTAACCAGCCCAGTTTGGACCAATTAATGGTGGAGGGAGCCTCTAAACAGCCCAGTTTGGGCAAATTCATGGTGGAGGGAGCCTCTAACCAGCCCAGTTTGGACCAATTCATGGTGGAGGGAGCCTCTAACCAGCCCAGTTTGGACCAATTAATGGTGGAGGGAGCCTCTAAAAAACCCAGTTTGGACCAATTCATGGTGGAGGGAGCCTCTAAACAGCCCAGTTTGGGCAAATTCATGGTGGAGGGAGCCTCTAACCAGCCCAGTTTGGACCAATTAATGGTGGAGGGAGCCTCTAAAAAACCCAGTTTGGACCAATTCATGGTGGAGGGAGCCTCTAAACAGCCCAGTTTGGGCAAATTCATGGTGGAGGGAGCCTCTAACCAGCCCAGTTTGGACCAATTAATGGTGGAGGGAGCCTCTAAACAGCCCAGTTTGGGCAAATTCATGGTGGAGGGAGCCTCTAACCAGCCCAGTTTGGACCAATTCATGGTGGAGGGAGCCTCTAACCAGCCCAGTTTGGACCAATTAATGGTGGAGGGAGCCTCTAACCAGCCCAGTTTGGACCAATTCATGGTGGAGGGAGCCTCTAAACAGCCCAGTTTGGGCAAATTCATGGTGGAGGGAGCCTCTAAAAAACCCAGTTTGGACCAATTCATGGTGGAGGGAGCCTCTAACCAGCCCAGTTTGGACCAATTAATGGTGGAGGGAGCCTCTAACCAGCCCAGTTTGGACCAATTCATGGTGGAGGGAGCCTCTAACCAGCCCAGTTTGGACCAATTCATGGTGGAGGGAGCCTCTAAACAGCCCAGTTTGGGCAAATTCATGGTGGAGGGAGCCTCTAAAAAACCCAGTTTGGACCAATTCATGGTGGAGGGAGCCTCTAAACAGCCCAGTTTGGGCAAATTCATGGTGGAGGAAGCCTCTAACCAGCCCAGTTTGGACCAATTAATGGTGGAGGGAGCCTCTAACCAGCCCAGTTTGGACCAATTCATGGTGGAGGGAGCCTCTAACCAGCCCAGTTTGGGCAAATTCATGGTGGAGGGAGCCTCTAAAAAACCCAGCTTGGACCAATTCATGGTGGAGGGAGCCTCTAACCAGCCCAGTTTGGGCAAATTCATGGTGGAGGGAGCCTCTAAAAAACCCAGCTTGGACCAATTCATGGTGGAGGGAGCCTCTAACCAGCCCAGTTTGGACCAATTAATGGTGGAGGGAGCCTCTAAACAGCCCCGTTTGGACCAATTAATGGTGGAGGGAGCCTCTAACCAGCCCAGTTTGGACCAATTAATGGTGGAGGGAGCCTCTAACCAGCCCAGTTTGGACCAATTAATGGTGGAGGGAGCCTCTAACCACCCCAGTTTGGACCAATTCATGGTGGAGGGAGCCTCTAAACAGCCCAGTTTGGGCAAATTCATGGTGGAGGGAGCCTCTAACCAGCCCAGTTTGGACCAATTCATGGTGGAGGGAGCCTCTAAAAAACCCAGTTTGGACCAATTCATGGTGGAGGGAGCCTCTAAACAGCCCAGTTTGGGCAAATTCATGGTGGAGGGAGCCTCTAAACAGCCCAGTTTGGGCAAATTCATGGTGGAGGGAGCCTCTAACCAGCAGAGTTGGTGGAAATCAGGGTGGAGGGAGCCTCTAACCAGCAGAGTTGGGGGAAATCAGGGTGGAGGGAGCCTAGTATTAGCAGAATTGTGCAACGCTTATGGTGGATGAGTATGAGGATGCGGAGGAATTGGAGAGGTTGAGTACAGACATGGAGTTTCATGTTGGGGTGCTTTACACAGGTGGGCACAAAAATGACGGCTCTACCCAGTGGTGGTTCATTTTTATCAAAGTGAGCCGGTCGGCACTCTCAGCTGACAGACGGGTGCGCTTGTCAGTGATGATGCCACCGGCTGCACTGAACACCCTCTCAGATAGGACGCTGGCGGCAGGACAGGACAGCACCTCCAAGGCATATAGGGCAAGTTCAAGCCACAGGTCCAACTTCGACACCCAATACGTGTAGGGCGCAGAGGGGTCGGAGAGGACAGGGCTGTGGTCGGAAAGGTATTCCCGCAACATGCGCCTATACTTCTCACGCCTGGTGACACTAGGACCCTCCGTGGCGGCACTTTGGCGAGGGGGTGCCATCAAGGTGTCCCAGACCTTAGACAGTGTGCCCCTCGTTTGTGTGGACCGGTGAGAACTTGGTTGCCTACTGGAGGAACTGCCCTCCCTGCCGCCAACGTCACATGCTGGAAACATCTCCATCATATTCTGCACCAATTGCCTGTGGCAAGCATTGATGCGATTGGCCCTCCCCTCTACCGGAATAAAAGACGAGATGTTGTTTTTATACCGGGGGTCAAGGATAGCAAAGATCCAGTACTGGTTGTCCTCCATGATTTTGACAATACGCTTGTCGGTTGTAAAGCACCCCAACATGAACTCAGCCATGTCTGCCACAGTGTTAGTTGGCATGACTCCTCTGGCCCCACCGGAAAGTTCAATCTCCATTTCCTCCTCATCCTCCATGTCTACCCATCCGCGCTGCAACAATGGGACGATTCGAAGTTGCCCGGAAGCCTCCTGTATCACCATCACATCATCGGACAACTCTTCTTCCTCCTCCTCCTCCTCCATTAAACGCAGTGAAGCGGACAGATGTGTGGACCTACTCTCCAGCTGTGACGGATCGGATGCTATCCCTAACTCCTCTGTGTGATCTGAGTTATCCCTGATGTCAATCAGGGATTCTCTCAGAACACACAAGAGCGGGATTGTAAGGCTCACCATCGCATCCTCAGAGCTCACCCTCCTTGTGGACTCCTCAAAGACCCGTAGGATGTCACAAAGGTCTCTCATCCATGGCCACTCATGGATGTGAAACTGAGGCAGCTGACTTTGTGGCACCCTAGGGTTTTGTAGCTGGTATTCCATCAAAGGTCTCTGCTGCTCAACCACTCTATTCAACATCTGAAACGTTGAGTTCCAGCGTGTGGGGACGTCGCACAAAAGCCGGTGTTGTGGCACATGCAGGCGTTGCTGGAGAGATTTTAAGCTAGCAGCGGCTACTGTCGACTTGCGAAAGTGGGCGCACATGCGCCGCACTTTCACCAGTAGCTCTGGAACATTGGGGTAGCTCTTTAGGAAACGTTGCACCACTAGGTTGAAGACGTGGGCCAGGCATGGAACATGTTGGAGTCCGGCAAGCTCCAGAGCTGCTACCAGGTTCCGGCCGTTATCACAAACGACCATGCCTGGGCCCAGGTGCAGCGGCTCAAACCATATTGCCGTCTCATCGAGGAGGGCATCCCTCACCTCGGAGGCAGTGTGCTGTCTGTCCCCCAAGCTGATCAGCTTCAGCACAGCCTGCTGACGTCTACCAACGCCAGTGCTGCAACGTTTCCAACTCGTAGCTGGGGTCAATCTAACAGCGGAGGAGGAGGCGGTGGCGGAGGAGGAGGCGGTGGCGGAGGAGGAGGCGGTAGAGGAGGAGGAGGCGGTAGAGGAGGAGGAGGAGGGGGGTGTTCTTCTCGTGTCCCTGCCAGGAATGTTAGGCGGGGAGACGAGGTACACCGGGCCAGTTTGGGAAGCAGTCCCAGCCTCAACTACATTCACCCAGTGTGCCGTCAGTGAAATGTAGCGTCCCTGTCCGCATGCACTTGTCCACGCGTCGGTGGTCAAGTGGACCTTTGTGCAAAGCGCGGAACTAAGGGCCCGCCTGATGTTGAGTGACACGTGCTGGTGCAAGGCGGGGACGGCACACCGGGAGAAGTAGTGACGGCTAGGGACGGCATAGCGAGGTGCCGCAGTTGCCATCAGGTCCAGGAAGGCGGGAGTTTCAACAAGCCGGAACGCCAACATCTCCTGGGCCAGCAGTTTAGCGATGTTGGCGTTCAAGGCTTGCGCGTGTGGGTGGTTAGCAGTGTATTTCTGCCGCCGCTCCAATGTCTGAGAGATGGTGGGTTGTTGTAAAGAAACGCCTGATGGTGCCTTTGATGGTGCAGGAGAAGGAGATAAGACAGGACCAGGGGAGGATGAGGTAGAAGTCAACAAAGTGGCGGAGGCAGATGAAGTGGTGTCCTGGCTCGTCCTCTGGAGTGCATCGCCAGCACAGTCAGCAGTGGCAGTGGCAGAGGCAGTGGCAGAGGCAGTGGCAGTGGCGTGAACGGCAGGCGGCCTTTGTCCTGCCGTTGCTGCCTGCCACTGATTCCAGTGCTTGGATTCCAAATGACGGCGCATTGAAGTGGTGGACAGGTTGCTCTTCTCAGAGCCCCTAATCAATTTCGAGAGGCAAATTGTGCAGACAACACTATATCTGTCCTCGGCGCATTCCTTGAAAAAACTCCACACCTTCGAGAAACGTGCCCTCGAGGTGGGAGTTTTTCGGGGCTGGGTACGAACTGGAACATCTTGGGAGATTCCGGGTGTGGCCTGGCTTCGCCTAAGCTGCTGACCTCTGCCTCTGCCTCTAGCTACCCTTTTTGGTGCTGCACCTGCCTCAACATCCACACTACTTTCCCCGCTTGACATCCCCCCTGTCCAGGTCGGGTCAGTGTCCTCATCATCCACCACTTCCTCTTCCAACTCCTGTCTCATCTCCTCCTCCCGCACAATGCGCCGGTCAACTGGATGCCCTGACGGCAACTGCGTCACATCATCGTCGATGAGGGTGGGTTGCTGGTCATCCACCACCAAATCGAACGGAGATGGAGGAGACTCTAGTGTTTGAGCATCTGGACACAGATGCTCCTCTGTTAGGTTCGTGGAATCGTGACGTGGAGAGGCAGGTTGAGGGACAATGAAAGGAGCGGAGAACAGCTCTGGGGAGCAGGGACAGTTTGGGTTATTGTTCTGTAAAGCTTCGGAATTTTGGGAGGAAGGAAGACAAGACTGTTGGGTAATAGGAGGAGAGGAGGCAGAGTCTGACTGGCTGCTGGACAATGTGCTGTAAGCGTTCTCTGACAGCCATTGCAAGACCTGTTCCTGGTTCTCGGGCCTACTAAGGTTTGTACCCTGCAGTTTAGTTAATGTGGCAAGCAACCCTGGCACTGTGGAGTGGCGCAATGCTTGCTGCCCCACAGGAGTAGGCACGGGACGCCCTGTGGCTTCACTGCTACCTTGCTCCCCAGAACCATTCCCCCGACCTCGCCCACGGCCTCGTCCACGTCCCTTTCCGGGAGCCTTGCGCATTTTGAATTCCTAGTTAGAAATTGGCACTGTATACCAGTAGTAAAAATTGTGGGTGCACGTAACCCCAATATATTCTTTGAATTCCCAGTCAGAAACTGGCACTATATGGCAGTAGCAAGAAATGAGGGTATTTGTATTCCCAATATACTCTTTGAATTCCCAGTCAGACAATGGCACTGTATACCAGTAGTAAAAATTGTGGGTGCACGTAACCCCAATATATTCTTTGAATTCCCAGTCAGACAATGGCACTGTATACCAGTAGTAAAAATTGTGGGTGCACGTAACCCCAATATATTCTTTGAATTCCCAGTCAGAAACTGGCACTATATGGCAGTAGCAAGAAATGAGGGTATTTGTATTCCCAATATACTCTTTGAATTCCCAGTCAGACAATGGCACTGTATACCAGTAGTAAAAATTGTGGGTGCACGTAACCCCAATATATTCTTTGAATTCCCAGTCAGAAACTGGCACTATATGGCAGTAGCAAGAAATGAGGGTATTTGTATTCCCAATATACTCTTTGAATTCCCAGTCAGACAATGGCACTGTATACCAGTAGTAAAAATTGTGGGTGCACGTAACCCCAATATATTCTTTGAATTACCAGTCAGAAACTGGCACTATATGGCAGTAGCAAGAAATGAGGGTATTTATAACCCCAATATATTCTTTGAATTCCCAGTCAGACAATGGCACTGTATACCAGTAGTAAAAATTGTGGGTGCACGTAACCCCAATATATTCTTTGAATTACCAGTCAGAAACTGGCACTATATGGCAGTAGCAAGAAATGAGGGTATTTGTATTCCCAATATACTCTTTGAATTCCCAGTCAGACAATGGCACTGTATACCAGTAGTAAAAATTGTGGGTGCACGTAACCCCAATATATTCTTTGAATTCCCAGTCAGAAACTGGCACTATATGGCAGTAGCAAGAAATGAGGGTATTTGTATTCCCAATATACTCTTTGAATTCCCAGTCAGACAATGGCACTGTATACCAGTAGTAAAAATTGTGGGTGCACGTAACCCCAATATATTCTTTGAATTCCCAGTCAGAAACTGGCACTATATGGCAGTAGCAAGAAATGAGGGTATTTGTATTCCCAATATACTCTTTGAATTCCCAGTCAGACAATGGCACTGTATACCAGTAGTAAAAATTGTGGGTGCACGTAACCCCAATATATTCTTTGAATTCCCAGTCAGAAACTGGCACTATATGGCAGTAGCAAGAAATGAGGGTATTTGTATTCCCAATATACTCTTTGAATTCCCAGTCAGACAATGGCACTGTATACCAGTAGTAAAAATTGTGGGTGCACGTAACCCCAATATATTCTTTGAATTACCAGTCAGAAACTGGCACTATATGGCAGTAGCAAGAAATGAGGGTATTTGTATTCCCAATATACTCTTTGAATTCCCAGTCAGACAATGGCACTGTATACCAGTAGTAAAAATTGTGGGTGCACGTAACCCCAATATATTCTTTGAATTCCCAGTCAGACAATGGCACTATATGGCAGTAGCAAGAAATGAGGGTATTTATAACCCCAATATATTCTTTGAATTCCCAGTCAGACAATGGCACTGTATACCAGTAGTAAAAATTGTGGGTGCACGTAACCCCAATATATTCTTTGAATTACCAGTCAGAAACTGGCACTATATGGCAGTAGCAAGAAATGAGGGTATTTATAACCCCAATATATTCTTTGAATTCCCAGTCAGACAATGGCACTGTATACCAGTAGTAAAAATTGTGGGTGCACGTAACCCCAATATATTCTTTGAATTACCAGTCAGAAACTGGCACTATATGGCAGTAGCAAGAAATGAGGGTATTTATAACCCCAATATATTCTTTGAATTCCCAGTCAGACAATGGCACTGTATACCAGTAGTAAAAATTGTGGGTGCACGTAACCCCATTATATTCTTTGAATTCCCAGTCAGACACTGGCACTATATGGCAGTAGCAAGAAATGAGGGTATTTGTATTCCCAATATATTCTTTGAATTCCCAGTCAGACAATGGCACTGTATACCAGTAGTAAAAATTGTGGGTGTATATAGCCCCAATTCTATTGCTAGGGGACTTGCAGGGTATTTCTGGGGTGAAGGTGGGGGGGCACACCGTTGGAACGGGTATCGGGGTATATATCGGGTATACGGGAATACACTGACAGTGTATTCCATTCAGGATCCTGGGAAAGCTGGGTTGCGGCGATTGAGCCCGTCAGTGCCACGTTACACTGACAAGCTTCTCCCTGGAATTTAGCTCTTATAAGAGCTGTTGGTTGTCTTCTCCTTCCTATCCTAGCCTGTCCCTGCCTACCCAGAATCTAAGCCCTAGCTAGCTGGACGGAAACCTCCGTCCTCGGTGAATTGCAAGCTCAGAATGACGCGAAGCTGGGCGTCGCTGTTCTTTTAAATTAGAGGTCACATGTTTTCGGCAGCCAATGGGTTTTGCCTACTTTTTTCAACGTCACCGGTGTCGTAGTTCCTGTCCCACCTACCCTGCGCTGTTATTGGAGCAAAAAAGGCGCCAGGGAAGGTGGGAGGGGAATCGAGTAATGGCGCACTTTACCACGCGGTGTTCGATTCGATTCGAACATGCCGAACAGCCTAATATCCGATCGAACATGAGTTCGATAGAACACTGTTCGCTCATCTCTAGTCAGTATACAATCAGTATGTGCATCAGTCCGTTTTGAAGTGTCAAACTGAATTCAAACGGACGGATGGCATACTGATGTGTGAACACAGCATAACATGTCATTTGTACCAAACAGTGAACGCTGTAAAAATTAAACCCATATGAAAATGGTGCAAATGCATTTTTTCTCCAATTGCACCTCATTCTGAATTTTTTCCAGCTTCCCAGTACATTGCACAGCATATTGAATGGTGCCATTACAAAGTATAATTTGTACCGCAAACAATAAGCCATCATGTGACTCTGTGAAGTCAGTGGAGACCAAGGCGCAGATGTGAACGAGCCCTTACTGGGAAAGTCTCAACTCAATTTAGGCTAAGGCCCGATATAGAGAGCTGTATACAAAAAGCGGGAAAATCCACGATGGAAACACATTGTGTTTTTCCCTGTAGCACTTTTCACAGAAAGTTTTCCTCTACATTCTGCTTCAATTATACCTATATGGAAAACGCCAGCGTTTCCGTCGGTAGAATTGGCATGCTAGGTTTTGCAAAAACGCAACAGTTTTTGAAATCATAACATGTCCACTGCAGATATTTTTCTGCAATGTGTGGATGGGATTATCCAGAATCTCATCCACTTTGCAGGTACTGTAAAACTCTGTGGTTTTATGCTACATGTGTCTCTGGCATTAGGGTATGCTCACACATGGAGGTTTTTTTTTACAGGCTAAGGGTTAGTTCACATAGCAGAAACCTTTTCCGCCGTGTGGCTTTTTCGCATGACTAGTTGCAACAGGATGCCAATGCAGTGCAACAGCATCCCGTTGCAGCATCCCAGATGAATTGGCCTAATCAGGAGGGAGTCTCAATCCGCGGACGCCGCAGCTGACTCAGCTGTGGAATCTTTGTAAAGATAGAGCATGTTGCATTTTTTTTCTGCTAGCTGAAAAAAATTACTAGCAGAAAAAAACAGCGTTTCAGCACACTGTATGGACCTGGAAGCTTCACTTTATTCCACCTCAATATCAGCCCGCAAAAACTCTGAACATATCCTTATAAAGACACACAATTTTTAGGCACAGGTCACAATATTGGAGTAAATGTATTACAGCCATGAGGTAAGGTAGGGAAGAAAAGTATTTAACACTCTACTATTTTCAACATGCATCCTAAATATTCCCTGTTCTTTTCTGAGAAATGCTAATGAGTGCTTCCTTACCCTTCGTACACATCTGTGTACGAAGACCCCTGCATGGGGACCCCCGGAACAGAATACTGAACGCAACTGCAAGCGGTGTGCATTAAAAGCACACGGGCCCTATAGACCAGTGATTCTTAACCAGGGTTTGATCGAACCCTAGGCCCTATGCACGGTTCATTTTGTGTACTAGTAAAAAAAACATATACCTATGTCTTGAATGTGCATATGAAACTGGTGGGTTCGGTACCTCAAACAAGGTTAAGAACCACTGCTATAAACCATAATGGGGTCCGTGTGCTTGCCGCACGCTGCCCGCATAAATCATGCAGAAAGGAAATTAGATTGTGAACTATTTTCCTCTCCGCATGTTCCCTGCGGAGATCTGGTGGGAAGCACACGGAACCCATTATAGTCTATGGGGTCCGTGTGCTTTTACTGCACACCGCTCGCTGTTGCGTTCGGTATACCAATGCAGATGTAAACGAGGCCTTAGACTAGCAGTCTTTTTCCCAGCCTTATCATTTCCACAGGACAAGACATGCAGGAGAAAAGCAACTGCGTAGGCCGATTTCATGTCCTGGGATAAGAGATAATAATGAATATTTGGTTATTGTGGGTAAGTGAATAGGATAGTGTTAAGGCACAATTTATTAAAAAATAATTGCACAGTAAAGAGGTTGTAGTCAGCTGAAAAGTATACATGGCCTCATGCTCTGTGTATATTTTAGACCTGTCTTTAGTAAAAGGTTTATACCTTGTGAATAAATACAAGTGTCAGTATTTTGCTCCAATATCAACTATGCTGGCATTAAAATATCCAGAGACTTTCTCTTTGTAATTCCGATTTAATGTTAGGTAGCTGATGCCTGGACACTATCACCAAGTTATGCTGCTGTCAGTGACAATGACAAAGCAAATATTGTGTGTTGCTATGGAAATATGGAAGGTTTTTGCCAGACATGATAATAATGGAAAATCTCACATAGCAGCAGAAATGAAATTGCTTGTTTACCTGATATGCAGTGAAATTGCTCTTTCCAACTTTTACAGTGAGATTTAATAATGTGGGAGGGGAGGCGGTCGTACAAATTATTTCTTGCACTTAGCATATTAAACGAATTATCATTCACACGCTATACACTCTATATACTATACGTCTTTTTAGACCACCGAGTATAATAATCGGAGCCCCAGGGGAGGTGAGAGAACATAATAAACAATGTTACTCACCTCTCCGGGATCCGATGTTACTCCTAGGACGCTTTGGGCCTATATGGTAATGTGTCAGACGTCACGTGGTCTGGGATATTACCATATAGGCCCGAAGCCTTGGCTAGCAGTACCATATAGGCCTGAAGCCTGTGCTAATAGTAATAGCCTGTTACTGGTAGCACAGGCTTTGGGCCTGTATAGTACTGCTAGCACAGGCTTTGGGCCTATATGGTAATATCCCAGACCACGTGACGTCTGACACATTACCATATAGGCCCGAAGCCTCCTAGGAGTAACATCGGATCCCGGAGAGGTGAGTAACATTGTTTATTATGTTTCCTCAACTCCAATGGGGCTCCGATTATTATACTTGGGGGTCTGAAAAGACCCTGAGTATAATAATAGTTCATAGGTGGTCAACTGTGGGGCATAATAGAGCTTGAAGGGTCCACTGTGGTCCCTGTAACTTCTATTATGCCCCACAGCGGGCCCCCGTTAACCTCTATTAAGCCCCACAGTCTATTGTGCCACTGTGGGGCATAATATAGGCTGCGGGGGCCGCTGTGAGATACATATGGATAGGTTGGGTGCGGGGAGAAGTGAGGAGTCAAAGATGTCTGTGTTTCAAACTTTACAGAGTCAAGCCACAGGGAAAGGGAAAGAGATGGAAAATGTGGGAAGACCTCTTCTGTGAGTATTACTGCACAGAATATTACCGCTAGCAAACCCCCCCCCCCCCCCCCCCGCCCCACTGTCTGAGGCGGACGATCAGAAGACGTACACCCCCCTTCCCCCGACTCAATACTGGGGGGCGTCTTTTGATAGTCCGCCTCAGGCAGCAGAGGGGCTAGGTTCACCGCTGGGCTAGTAAGTCATATATATCTCTAAAGGAGTATGTGGCACTACTGAATTAAAGTGTGAATACCATGTCTAGAGCCCCCTGACATGTTTTGGCGTCTCCAGATGTATGCGACACTTTAATTCACCTGCACCTGTATTGCTATTACTGATAGGCGACAGCTAATCTGGATGTGCCTGCCTCCAGGTGAAAATTCAATCACTGCTGTGTAGTCAAAGAAAAGACTATCAATGTGATCCATCATCTTCATACATACAGAACAATACATTACATGAGTTCTCATTAAACTCACTCGTTATACTAAAGAAAGTTTTTTTTTTTTAGAGTCTGTTAGAAAAAAGCTATGGTATTAGCCAGGCTAAGCTTAAGGTGCCACGTAGCGGGCTGCAGTAAAAAAAGCGCTGCGGGGAAAACCATGGCAGTATTGCATAGTGGGTTTTTTTTACAGTTTTTTTCACAGAAAGTAAAAAGGAAAGGAAATCTCTCCGGATTTTCTAGATGAGATAAGATGGGAATTGCTAGAATCCCATCCAACTTGCAGTGACTGTAAAATGCTGTGGCATTTACCCCACGTGGGGCCCTGGCCTAAACAACATTTAGTGACTTGCAAGAGAATAAAAAAGATGGTGACTCCGCTTTGAAACTGATCAAGGAGAACATATATTCTATTGATGTTGGTCTACAAGGAGAACATATAGTTTTCCTCTGCGGACTTTCTGCTTCAATTATACCAATAGAGAAACCGCCGCAATGGCTACATACCCGCTGTGCATATTGTACCGCAAAGTGGGGATGAGAGTTGCTAGAATCCTATCTACTTTGCAGTGACTGTAAAATCTCAGGGGTTTTTTCATGCTACGCCATGGGCAAACCGGGTAGTTTAGAGCACAGGTAGTTATAGTGAGAATTTGCTAATCCTAGAAGGTTAACAAACGTTCTGAATTGTTTTTGGAATACTTTGAAGAGTGCCATTTGTAAAATAGGGTAGTTTATGGGGTTTCTAAAAATTTAAAGTCACTTCAGAACTCAACTGATCCCTAAAAAGTCGTTGTTGGAATTTAGAAATATTGCTAGACATATGGGTGTGGATTATCAGGAAAAAAAAGTGTCCTAGATTCAATGTGCCATAATTGTGTTGAAAAGGTGATATAATCTTAGACTAGACAGACTAAAGATACATCTACATCACTCTAGTTGCTGTTGAACTAAAACATTCACTTCTATGGTTAGCTCCATCAAGAACAAATCAATTAGGCAGGCTGGAAGTTGTAGTTCTACAACAGCTGGAGTGCTGAAGGTTGCCTTCCCCATCTGTAGATTCTAGTATGTTCATTTTCATATTACATCTTCAGTAAATACCAGAAATGTTCTTTATTCTTATTTCAGTTATAGTAATTGATCTCCTATTATTATCATAGGAGTGCTTTGTAAAAAGTCATACAAAGATCCCTGCAGTACTTTAAAAAGCAGCTAAACATCTCACACATAGAATGCCTCACTACTGCAGGAATCAAAATGTACAAAGAATAGAATAACAAAGCATGGAATAAATTTAAGCTAATAAAAAAATCACAAAGGTTGAGAGTTCTCCATATATACACCATACATACCGTACATATTCTCTTTGTACCAAAGGGATACAGAAGCAGAGCAAAAGAATTAGGATGTTAGAATATTGTGTAGAATATTTCCTTTCTTACGGTAGAGCAGCATACACTATTGTGCTGGTGAAGAGGTTTTAATTAGGGGAAAATTCTTCAGGGATCTGGGGGTGTACAATGCTATTGCCTTAAGCTAAAGCAAGTTTATTTACTATGAAGGGAAAGCCTACCAATGTGAATCGCTCCTTTGTGCTTTAGCAATGTGCAGAGATTTGTCTTAATTATAGAATGACATATACTATACTGACAATTCTAAGGTTTGGACTACAATATTCCAGTTTGTGCTGTAGTGGCACATTGAAATTTGTTTGCAAAGTTAAATAGACATGAAGCAAAAATAACAGTTTAAAATAAATGTGACTGAAATCTTGTTGCTGTAATTTGCAGCTAATTTATCAAATGACACACAGTGCTTTAGAAATTTTGAGCATCCATAAAGCTAGATTCACATCATAAATTTCCATCTAAAATTACCAGTCAAAAAAGTCCTACAAACTTGACTTTTTAGTCTGGTGAGTTCAGTTGAAAAGAACGACCATGCTCGGGACACTCAATGGCCCCTTTATTGTCAGTGGGGTCCCTCAAACTCCGTTGGCGTCCGCTATTTTATTGGTCCATTTGTCGGTTCTTCTAGTTCTCCGATAGACCAAAAGAATGAACATCTAGGGCTACCGTGAACCAAGTATTCATTTAAAGAGGACCTTTCATCAGATTGGGCACAAGCAGTTCTATATACTGCTGGAAAGCTGACAGTGCACTGAATTCAGCGCACTATCGGCTTTCCCGATCTGTGCCCCAGGTAAAGCGCTATCGGTCCCGGTACCGTAGCGCTTTACAGTCAGAAGGGCGTTTCTGACACTTAGCCAGGGACGCCCTTCTGCCCAGCAGCGCCTATCGTGCTGTACTGTGGAGCGGGGAGGAACGCCCCCTCCTCTCCTGATAATACTCATCTATGGATGAGCTGTGTGAGCAGAGGGAGGGGGCGTTCCTTCCCGCTCAGACTGTACAGCGCGATAAGCGCTGCTGGGCAAAAGGGCGTCCCTGGCTAAGTGTCAGAAACGCCCTTCTGACTGTAAAGCGCTACGGTACCAGGACCGATAGCACTTTACCCGGGGCACAGGTTGGGAAAGCCGACAGTGCGCTGAATTCAACGCACTGTCAGCTTTCCAGCAGTATATAGAACTGCCTGTGCCCAATCTGATGAAAGGTCCTCTTTAAACACTTTTGTCCTAAGATGTTACTCTACTTTCTATGTCAGCGGTCCCCAACGACTGGTCCATGGATCAATTGGTACCGAGCCGGCCTAGACATTGGGGACCTCTGTAGGCTACTAGATGTTGGTGGTTGCTCCTATACTGCATGTAATACCCAGTATATGAGTAAGTATCCACAGGACACATTTTTGAGAGTGATCTGCTGGTGTAGCCTACACGTACCTGGTTACTTATGAAGCTCCTGGAATCTATTCTTGCGATCAAGATGTGTGATTCTATTCTGTTCTGCTCCCTGAATTCTTCGCTATGGTGCTGCAGGGACCAGGGAGCAGAATAGAAGATGCACACATTGTATGTGCAAGAACAGGTCCCAGGAGCTGCATTAGTAACCAGGTAAGCATAATGTAATTATAGTAACAGTATGTGTGGGAGGGGGGACAATTACCCATGGGGGAACACTATTAGGGCTCATTTACATGAATGGTGCTCCCCCCACAGTTTTTAATAGTCCACTCAAACACCGGTGGGGCAATATTACTGTAATAGAACACTAGTAGTGACCTCCCTTAATAAAGTATAGGCAAATGTATAAAAGTAAAAATTGAATATGCACTTTGCGTTTTCTTATGAGATGCCAAATCGCCCCAACCCTGACCTGCTACTGACCTTTTTGAGCAAAAGCTAGGAGTGGCTAGCTCTTCTGCAATCTCAGAACTTAGTTTAAAGCAGGAGACCCACGGAATGAATTTGCAGCAGGTTAGCCGAACGCTAGAAGTGAATTGGATTTCAATATATTGTACCGGTTATGAACATGCAACATGTCAATTATTGCTGTGGAAAAAAATGGTTGAAAGCCGGTGGAATGACCCCTGCAGATCCATCCGAATTAGCCTTAACCAAAAGGGGGTTTGCAAATTTTAATAAGATGGAATAGGTCTTCAGTACTGACCCCACACCAATGAGCTGAGACAGCTGCCTCAGGGTGCCATAGAGATGTACAAGACTCAAGTAATAGGCACTGAGCTACTTATAGGCTCCTTATAGCCCTAGTGTTGTCTAATGCACTGAGGCAACTGGATCAACCAAGGAGTCAGACCCCCACCAATCAAATATTCCTGACATGTTCCCTGTATAGATCATCAATAGGAAAAATGGCTGGGCAGTCAGATAACCATTTGATACTAAGTTCACACTTTTGTCGAGCTGTCCTTTGTTCTGCTCTGTCGGAAGACAAAAACAACACACAAAGGGACTGCTACAATTGTGGTTACATACGGAGACCGACAGACCCCTTTGACTATAATGGGGTCCATCGGGTGCCTGTCATTTAAAACAGAAACCAAAGACAAAAAATATCTCCATGTCGCACATTGTGACAGGGTTTACACTAGACCTAATGTACATAGAAATGTTTATATAGTATGAAGACACGGTTGTGTGGTCCACAACTGGGACAAACTACCTAAGTGTTAAACTAAAGTGTAAAATGCCCAATTTTCTATGTTACTGATGATCACTGCTTCATCACTGATTCATTTTGTTGTTGTTAAAGGTCCAAAATGAAATATATTAACTATATCAGAGTGAAAAATGCAATACTAAATACCTTTCAACAAGTATATGTAATCTGGGAATGAAGAGAATTCTCAGCTGCAACCTCTACATAGCGCACATGTAACTTGAGTGCTAGCCTCAGCCAGGCTCCTTCCAGCTCCTCCCTGTTCACTCCCTGGCATTGTCTGGTAAGTGGCAGCTATATCTATATTTAGACTTACTCAGACCAGACTGTTACTCCACCCATGTAAGTGTTCTGTCCAAGAGATGATAAATAAAGCTGGCACACAGCAGAGGGTCTGAAATGAAAGTCATCTGTGTAAACACATCAGATGGCGGGCTGTGCATTGTATCTGCCCTCATATCCTGGCAGTTCTAGTAAGTGATCAGGAGGTTTCCATCTGTGGTGGTATATAAGACAGGTCATCACACAAGCTGCTTGGAAACAAATCGATAGTCAGACTCCTACGAGGTAAAACAACAATAATCATCTACATTTATAAAGAAGATATTACTATACCATTCAACAGGAAAGATACCATTTATCAATTTAGAGGCAATGACACACTAGTTTATCCTTTCTTTTCTAGCTTCTGGGTAGAGTGGGAAGAGTTGAAAAATTGCTCATTGTCACCACTGAGGGCATAAATGTGTCTCTAGTGATAAACCACAATATATTGTGGCACAACTAGAACCAAAATACAGACTTTATCATGGCAATGTAAGGAAATGTGATTTTGTGACCGGGAAAAGAGCAGCAGCAGCATCCATACAATTCATATTAATTGGGCCGGGGAAACACGGTGGCTCAGTGGTTAGCACTGCAGTGTTGGAGTCCTGGGTTCGAATCCTGCCAGGAACAACTTCTGCAAGGAGTTTGTATGTTCTCCCCGTGTTTGCATGGATTTCCTCCCTTTCTACAAAAGACATACTGAAAAAAGTATGGGGCTCCCAATTAATTGGGCGATCTTTGAACAATTTTAAAGGACTAACAGGAACAACTCACCACTGGAAAGGGAGGTGTAAAATATTACAGAAGTTATATTCACTCCCTCCAGGCACACTGTTCAGGTGGCACATTCCCTGTTCACATCTCTCACAATTTTATTCTGTATTCACACGACCAAGTGTAAGTCTAAAATTCGGTCCGTGACTTGGCATGATTTATCGGCCTGAACAGTATTTTGACAGAGGGACTCCTCGCAGTATAGTCCCTTTTTGTCATATAGACGAAAACTGGGATTTCTACCGAACGGTAGCATGGAGAAGACATCTAAAGGTAGGAGAATAATAGCCTTTCTTAAGGCTATTCCTACGTGTGATCGACAAAAAAATGTGATTTTAATGATAAAATCCTTTTAACTTCATTTCTCATTAATCTGCCTGCTCTCATACTCCGCATACCCCCCTTCTCCACTCTCCCTGTGTGCAAATTCCATCCCTACTAGAGTCTGTTTTGTGCCAAAGAGTTTGTCTTGCACCTCACTTCTTCTGACCTGGCAATAAATCACTCCTATTAGTGACGTCAAGGAGCAAGGAAGTCAAATATTGCTGTGATATTTCATTTGCTGACCTGGAGGGGTAATGAGTTTGTAAACAAAACATCACAGCTCTGGTCACTGTCCTGAAAATAAATCAGATAAATGGGGCCTAATTTAAACAGGATATATATTAGGAAGTGTTTTGTATTGATGCTTCCTGTTATTTGGCCCATATTTCTTTAAAATTGCGTAACCCCTTTAAAGTATGCATTTTCATTATTTTATTTTTCATATTGTCTTTCATAATTGTTGGTAATGTTTCAAAAAGCTTTGTTTTTTATTACCTGGCACCCAGCGTTCTTGTGGTCATCAGGACCAGTGTGGTATACAGTGCACATTGAGTGTCACAGATAGAGTGATTAGGAATAGAGATGAGCGAATAGTATTCGATCGAATACCTCCCTTTGCATAGTTATTGATGTACTCAGTCAAATAACATGCGGTAAATATTCAAATCCCCTCCCACCTTCCCTGGCGCTTTTTTTACAACAATAACTATGCAGGGGAGGTATTCGATTGAATACTACTCGCTCATCTCTAATTAGGAAGTAATAAACCTTGTCTGCCTTATGTATAGACAATCCAGCTACCTCTGACAGACGACGCATCTCTCTTGCAGTTGTGCGATCTCCATACAGGTACAGTTCAAAAGGAGTTTCCAAAAAAAAAAAAAATTTTTTTTTTTTTTTTTTTTTTTTAACAGTTTAACTACATGAAGAAATGGACATTCTTAATTGATTCACTATTAAAATTGGCTACCATTTTTCACATTTAGCTGCCTGTCATGGCCCCTGCACTGCACTCACTTTCCGATAATCCTATGATCACAGAATGTAAATGGGATATAAATAGATATAAATGCTGTGCAGTGAAATCTAGTGAATCTAGAGGAATAAACCAACACAAGATCAGATCACTGCTACAGCCATAAAAACCACACTGCAGCATGCCCACAGCCGATATCAGTGGTGCACACCACGCTGGGAGGCCAAGAAAATATAATGTCCAAGCCAATACCGCTGACATAGTAGAGCCAATCAGGCCAAGCCACGTCACAGCCAAAGTCCACCCTCCAGCCACGTGGTGTCAGGCACTTATGGCAGTCTTCAATAGGGTCTCTTTATTATTATTAATACATATTTTCAGAATATTTATGACTGATTTGTTCACAACATGTCTGTGCTCACATAGCAAGAACAGCAAGTAGAAAGGCAGGAAGCGCACAGGGAGAGTAGGGCGTATTGGTCAGGGAAAGAGAATCAAAGAGGGTATACTGCATGGGAATGAAAAACTCCTAGGAGGATGCTGGGAAGGGCTGCCTGGAAAAGCAAAGACACTCCTACAACCAGGAAACGTAAACCAGTGCATAAGCCTGAAAATATTAGGTATAAAAAATGGTCCAAACACACATTAGGTACTTATTTAGTATTTATTGCCTTTTTGTTCATTTTTTTTAGTTCCATAAAAGCCATTTAAGGAAAGAACCGGTAGATCTTAAACCATGGCGTAGGTTTTCAAATTATGCTGAGAATCCCCTTACAGAGACAAATATACTGCAGATTTTTTTTTTTTTTTTTTTTTACAGCACATCTGAATTTTGCTCAAATGAGATATTCAACTTCATGAGTGGAGAGTCACCCTGAATTATTTATATGTGTCCTGATGAAGCATATTTACTTCTATATTACAATAGTAGCACTGCCTGGCTGCAGTTGCCAGAGTCCTCTCTCTGTTGACTGTACTGTTCTTTATGCCCGTCGACACTGTGCTCTAGTTCTTGCTAGTTCTAGTCCTTAATATTTTCATTTTAAGATATATTTTATAATACATTAAATATAAAATAATAATAGTAATGGCTAAATGAATACTGATACAAATGAAAGAGAAAAACACAGAACTATGTTCAGCAGTCCTGGAATCAGATATCAGTGGATAAAACCCAGATGTCCTTTGGAGTGCTAAGATGTCTAGCACTTGGTGCTGCTAATCTGTCTGTAATTCAGTGGCTCCAGCACTATGGCTCACACTATGCAGCAAGTCTTTTAAAAAAGAAAAAAAGTATAACATGAGATCACATTACATTAAATGAGCTGCATAACAGAGATTCAAGTAAATATAGAAAGTTTCAACAGCCATCTCTGTCAGTATAGTAAATGAGAGCTAGCTACCATGAGCACATCCAACTACAAATTATAGCAGTTAGCATGAATAAAATAATACGGAGTTCAAAGTTAAAGGGGTTCTCCAGGCAACAAATGCTTTTTTTTTTTTTTTTAAAAAAAAGGTATTTCGGTGCTATTAATGGGATAATAATTGCACCAAAGTATCTTTAGTGTTTTGAGTGACTTCTCAGTTTCCCAGGGATCTCCTGACAACAGAGCTCTATGGTGCATGCTTGAAAACCCGGCTTCTTACCTTCATCTGCTGATGATTGCGCAATAGGCTGTACTGTGCAGGCAGAGAAGACAGAAGTGACGCCTGCTTCCCAGGAGAATGAAGAAAGGTAAGTATGATGGGGACAGGGAAGGGAGTATTGGTGACGTTCCTTTTCCGGAAACTGGAGGTCACCGGAATATCAGAAAGTATGCTTGGGGCGGTCCCATCACTACCCTGGCGATCTCGGTAATTATAGATTTTTTTATTGCAAATAAGTTAGAAGTTAGGCAGGAGGACAGGGTTTAGTTTAGGGTTATTTTTTTTTATTTTATTTTATCCCAGACAACCCCTTTAAGCATTAACATTTAGAATTGCAATTAAAATGTAATGTTTTAGGGGTTTTTATTTTTTTTCTTCTTCTTTATGGTGATATTCCAGTAATATTTTTCTTTCATAATGTACTTATTCTTCTATTATATACTCAGCTGTTATTACCTTATTTAGTTATTGCTTTCGATCTAATCTTTCTCTCTATCCATTCATGGGATACTTCCAGGATCATAGGCAAAGGCTCCCAGTCTCTGGTGAAAAAGCTCAACTTGGACTCCATGTGTAATTTCTCCTTACAACGTCAGCCTCATCCCATCTATACATTTTATATACATTTATATTTCCCCTTTCCATCTCTATTTGAGCCCAGGTCACCACTAAGATTTGTGACCTGGGCACGTGTGCTCACTAGCTTCCCATCATTCCCATTCTTTCAGTGACTCCTACACAACAATCCTGCCCCATTTTATGCCACAGCATCTCTACACAATATCACTCCTTGACTATATGCAGACCAACTGTTACTTTTACCATTAAAAGGTTAATATTATCCTTTCTGATGGTGGAAGTCTGTGTATCATATATCCTCACATGTCTCGCTCCAATAAGATAAGATAAGATATTCCTTTAATAGTCCCACAATGGGGAAATTTCAGTGATACAGTTTCATGGATGGTACAGTAGTATATAACAAGAGAGAAACACATACAAGCTCATGGCAGATAGAGAAATACTAAGAATCATAGCAACTAAAGAAGAAAGAAACACAGACACACTGCAGGATAATTTAGTTCTCTGTGCGGAGTGATGTTAATAATGCAGCCCGACCGTGGTTGGAGAACACGAGGAGGGGTCACAGCATGTAGATATAACAGGCAAAAAAAACGTGTTTTTTTTGCAGAGGTGGGGGACATATGCAGCTGTCATGATAACATGTGGCAGTTCCTTTGGTAGGTGGCGAGATCTCATGCTCACAGCTGATAGTTCGGTATCTTGCATCATCGCTATTGTCCATTAACCAGAAAAAAAAAATGCCCCCAAATATCCCTCATCACAAGCCCTCCTCTTCCTTTCTTCAATACAAAAAAAACATAACTAAAAAAAAGAACTAAAAATTCAAATCACTCCCTCTCTCTAGAACACAATTGACAGCAAACTAATAAAAGTAAAATACATACAAATTATCAAAAATTCAGATATTCTTCAAAAATATTCTCCTGAATATGGTGGCTCCGATAATTATAATAATAATAATAACAATACAGTGAATTGCGGCAAAAAAGACCACAGAGGACGCACATCACAGAGTTTTCCACTGTGGACTTTCTGCTGCTATTATACCTATACAGCCGTTCCACAGGTAAAACTGACATGTTGAAATTCACATAAATGCAAGCATTTCCGCAGCAGATTTTTTTCTGCAATGCTTAGGCTAAGGCCCCACGGGCCGTAATCGCAGCACTAAAGTGCTGCGGAAAGAACCGTGACGTGAACGCACTGCGGTTCTTTCTGCAGCACTTTCAACAGAAAGTTTGCAGAGTTTTCCTCCGCAGACCTTCCGTTACAATTATATCTAAGCCGCACTGCGTTTTTTTCCGCAAAGTGGGGATGGGATTCGCATGAATCCCATCCCCTTTACTTGCACTGTAAAATGCTGCGATTTTTCCCACAGCGTCTCCGCTGCTGGCAAATCACGGCATTTACGTCCCGTGGGGGCCTGGCCTTACACGGGATTAGCCAGAATCCCATTCACTGTGCAGGTAATGTAATACGCAGCATTCTTGCAACGTAGGGCCTTGGCCTCCAACATAAATATATCGCTATAATTGTACTGACCAACAAAGTAGAGAAGATGTGTCATTTAGAATGCACAATGAATGCCATGAAAATAAAGGATGTAAAAAAATCGTGCAAATGCTGTTTTTCTCTTTTCCACCCCACCCTGAATTTTTTTTTTACAGCTTCCCAATACATCATACCGAATATTAAATGGTACTATTACGAAGTACAATTTGTCCCACAAAAACTAAGCCCTTGTATAGTTCTGTGAATGGAGAAATAGAAACGTTGTGGCTTTTGAAAGGTGGCGAGTAAAAAACTAAAACTGGTTGCAGTGGGAATGGGTTAAGGAGAGGAAAGACAGTGCATAGAGCGACCATTTGATAATGTGGTAAAGAAAAGCAATAATTTAAAAAAAAAATCTGCCATTTAGCAGTCTGCTAAAAGGTAAGAATTGACTCAAGTTTAAAACAAATACAATGTGGTACAGGAAAACTGCAACTTGAAGGAACAAATATTTTCCAACAAGACAACAACCCCAACCATAATGCCTTATGACCAAGTCATAGTTCAAACCACAATGCACATGATAATTTGTGGTTACATTGGAAATAACTGTTCACCCGCATTTGCTATGCAACTTGCCAGAGATTAGACAATTTTGCCAACAAGAATGGGAAAAATCTGCAGTGTCCACATGTGCAAAACTGAAATGTAGTGGAGGGGGATGTTTGTAACAGGAGTCTATCAGGCCCACAATGCTTCCCAAACCAATAATAGTGCTGTATAAGAGCAGAAACATACAAGCATTTACCTATCCGTATATATAAATCTGGTAAATATAAACCCAGATGAACACTACATTACAAATTACACTGTATATTACTAAAAATAAGTGTGTGATTTAACACATGTAAAGTACTTGTAAACTTTATGCACAAGAGTGTGTATGTAGTGCTTTTACACAGGTGAGGGTATACAAGAAATTAACTTGGAGCAGAATGGAAAAAGAAACAGAGCTGCTACCATTACCTATTGCCAAGCAACTAGATTTTTTTCTTTACACGCCAAAAAAACCCTGTGCCAAACATTGAACACATACACAAGACACACACCAAGTAATGGGTACCTCTAGTCAATACTCACAGCCTTTTTTTGCTGCACTTTGCTATGTGGGGCCTTAGCCTATGGTCGGGGCCCCATGTGGTGTAAATGCCATGATTTGTCTGCAGTGAAAACGCCGCTGGAAAAATTGCAGCGTTTTACAGTCAGGGCAAAGTGGGTGGGATTCTAACAAATCCCATCCCCACTTTGCAGTAAAAAATGGCGTGGTTTTGGAAGTCGCCGCATGTCAATTATACCTATGGATAACCCATAGTTATAATTGAAACAGAAAGTGCAGAGGAAATCTCTGCAAACTTTCTGTCTAAAGCGCTGCAGGAAGAACTGTGATGTGTTGCTGCCACAGTTTTTCCTGCAGCTTTTTTTTTTCTGTGGGACGCCACGTGGGCTTTAGCCTAAAGGTAGAATGCATGACCTGGTGCTGGATTTTATATACTGGGGACAATGAGACTAAATAAGACACCAGAAATCTAGGATTAAAAGTGTGTGTCCCAATACTTGCCTATAGTATATACTGTATATTTGTATAGATTTTTTTTTTGTCTAGAATGGAACTTGCTACAAAGTACCTGTCTCTTACAGTTTTATAGTTTTGGCTTACTACCATACTTGTGCTAATGGAATATTGTAAGTTAAAAAGGATACAGTACTACTAATTCTGCAGGATGTATGCCCTACAACCTGCAGTAATGACCCCTTCCCCTCACATCTTCTCCAATCTCTGTCGCCTGCTGTTACTACTTACCTTACTAAAATATTTAACCTCTCTCTCTCTTCTGGAATCTTCCCATCCTCTTTCAAGCATGCTGTTATAACTCTGCTATTGAAAAAACCCTACCTGGACCCATTCTGGGCTGCTAACTATCGACCCGTCTCTAACCTCCCCTTCATCTCTAAACTCTTGGAATGCCTGGTCTATTCTCGTTTAATACACTATCTCTCTGCTAACTCTCTTCTTGACCCCTTACAATCTGGTTTCCGTGCTCTGCACTCTACTGAAACGGCTCTCACAAAAGTCTCCAATGATCTCCTAATGGCTAAATCCAATGTTGACTTCTCTCTTCTTATTCTTCTGGACCTCTCTGCAGCTTTTGACACTGTTGACCATCAACTCCTCCTCACTATGCTCCGCTCAGTCGGCCTCAAGGACACTGCGCTCTCCTGGTTCTCCTCTTATCTCTCAGACCACACTTTCAGTGTATCATTCGCGGGCTCTGTTTCCTCCCCTCTTTCCCTTGCTGTTGGGGTTCCTCAGGGCTCGGTCCTAGGCCCCCTGCTCTTTTCCCTCTACACAGCCCCCATTGGACAAACCATTGCCAGATTTGGCTTCAGGTACCATCTTTATGCTGATGACACCCAATTATACACATCTTCCCGTGACATCACCCCTGCACTCATACAGAACACCAGCGACTGTCTCTCTGCTGTCTCAAATATCATGTCCTCGCTCTATCTGAAACTAAATCTCTCCAAGACAGAACTACTACTGTTTCCACCATCTAACAGATCTTTCCCTGATATATCCATTGCAGTCTCAGGCCTTACTATAACTCCTAGGCAGTATGCCCGCTGCCTCGGGGTCATGTTTGACACAGACCTTTCCTTCACCCCTCATATTGAATCACTCGCACGTTCATGTCACCTCCACCTCAAAAACATCTCCAGAATACACCCTTTCCTTACCAGAGATACACTAAAGACACTTATTGTCTCTCTGATTATTGTCACTTATTGACACTTATTGTCTCGCCTTGACTACTGTAACTCCTTACTAATCGGTCTTCCCCTCACTAAACTCTCCCCTCTACAATCTATTCTGAATGCAGCGGCCAGGCTCATCTATCAGGCTAGACGCTACAGCGATGCCTCGGGTCTGTGCCAGTCGTTACATTGGCTGCCTATTCATTATAGAATAAAATATAAAGTTATCACCCTCATCCACAAGGCTCTCCATAATGCTGCACCTCCATACATTTCCTCCCTCATCTCTGTCTACCGCCTAACCCGTGCTCTCCGTTCACTCAATGACCTAACAGTTACATCCTCTATTATCAGATCTTCCCATGCTCGTATACAAGACTTCTCCCGAGCTGCACCACTTCTCTGGAATGCTCTACCCCGGACAATTAGATTAACTCCCAATTTCTACAGTTTCAAACGCAAAATAAAGACACATCTTTTCAGACAAGCCTATCACAATTTCTAACGTAAACCCTTAACCCTCCTCTGTCCCCCGCTCCCACATTTCCCCACATGATATGTTGTCATCTTATGCTAACTTTATAGGTCCAAGCTCCATCCACATGTTACAGGACACGACTGGTGACGGTTCATAAAGTCTTATGTTTATGCAATGACAGTAACCTCTATTACAAAAGTGTCTGACCTCTGCATAAGCAATACCGCCCCTGCTACCTCTTGTGTCACCCCCTCTACCTCATAGATTGTAAGCTCTTGCGAGCAGGGCCCTCAGTCCCATTGTATGAAGTGACTATTTCTTTGTAATGTATCTTTCTGTCTGTACTTGAACCCTATAAATTGTACAGCGCTGCGGAATATGTTGGCGCTATAGAAATAACATTTATTATTATTATTTATTATATTATACTTAAAAGTCTTACTTGGACATTTCCAAAATGATGAAGAATTGTACAAACCTTTCAAATGTTAAAAACTCAATGTGCTATTTGCTTCACTCAATAAGATTAGTTTTGTGTAGCTTATTCCCATATAATAAAACATGCCCTTCTTTTGAGTTATTAAAAATGTAACAATTTTGTAGACATTTGTTATCACAAACTACGAGAGCCGTCACCTTTCTTTCTCAGACTCCTGAAAGAAGATCTGTCAGCTTAATATGCTTCTCTATAATACATCAATAAACTGATTTTTAGTCTACTATATCTGATGATGCTTATTTGACATTTCTGTATTTGTATATTCCCTATCCAATTCAAAGAGAACAGCTGGAAATTGTTATCTAAATGGTGGCACGTATTTCTGACCTGTCAAAATATTACAGTTTTTTGTCGCTAGCAGAAAAAAGAAGCGACATGACCTTTCTTCAGGCGGATTCCGCCTGAGGAAAGCAATAGAAGTGAATGGGAGGTGAAAAACGCGTCGCTTTTTTTGGAAAAAAAACACGACTGAAAATGCGTTTTTTTACGGTCCATTCACTTTAGGGAGGGGAAAACCACCTGACATTTTCTGAAGCGGTTTTTACCAAAAACTGCTCCAAAAAACGCTTCCTAATTAGGAAGCGTTTTTTTTTTTTCCGAACCAAATTAAGCCACACGTAACTTACATGTGAACTAGCCCTTAGGGTCAGTTCACATAGAGATTTTTGGCGAGGATTTTGACGCGGAATCCGCCTCAAAATCAGCATCCAAAAAAGCCTCCCAGTAGAGTTCTAGGCAGAATCAGCGTCAAAATCCTCGACAAAAAACTCTGTTGACCCGCCTGAAATTCCTGAAGCAGAAATTTTCTGCTTGACAAATTCAGCGTCAAATTCCTAAATGTGAACACCGCCTAAAATTTAAATTCATATCAGTTTAATTTTTCTAATATAAACTAGTCAGGAGTTTGTAGCACACGGTGTGAATAGTAATGTTGTTTTGTAAAAACTGGTACAATATTCAGTTCTTTTTATACACATGACACTGGAGATATTGGTGATCAAATGCAGATAATAGAAATGTTGCCCATGGCAGCCAACCAGGGTCTAACTGTTTTGAAGGTTAGAAAAGGTATGCAAGCATCTGATTTGTTACTATAGCAACTCTACTGCTTTTTCCTCTGTATTGTCCCCCACTGCGTCAATGGAGCTGTATAAAAATTATAAGGCGTGGGTGAAATAAAATCTGCATCTACACCTAATATGCTTGCGGGGTAGAACCCATCAACAATACAGCTGTACTGGATTAATAAAATGGTAAGTAAGAAATCATAAAGAAAAAGAGAAAATTGCAATTTTCTTCTTTTAATGAGTGTAACCCCCCATGCCGAAGCCTGATCTGTACGTACGCCTACAACAGAAAGAAATGCAGCACTCTACAGTTAATACAAGCTGTCTGTAACATGGACACAGATAAATAGCAAATACCTTGGACAATGTAAAGTAAAACTGCTGGCTTTAGATGAAAAGACTTACGCTAGGGTCACACTAGCACTGGGCTCTCCATTGTTCGGGTCCCCTGGCAGTCCCAAAAGATGGAGATCGGACTGCTAAAACAACGGTAACACACGGACATTGTGGACCCCTTTGACTTTAATGGGGACCACCATTGTCCGTTTCAAAACTGAAAGCAGTGGAGAGAAAAGTTCTCCATGCAGGACTTTTTCTCTCCAGCAATTTTCAGTGGTTTCTGGAAAGGAGTCTCCAGTGCAGGTGTGAACTCAGCCTAAGACTAGATTCACATCTGCGTTGTAGAGACTCCACTGCAAATTGCACTTATAAAAACTGGTGGAAAACATGCGGAAACCCAAAGAACCCCATTAAAGTTTATGGGGTACACAGGTTTCTGCAGGCAACCGCTTTTTAAGCGAACAGGATCTTCATCTTTTGGGGCCTCATGCAGACCCTAATGATGGAGACCTGAACTCTAGTGTTGAGAGAGTAGTATTCGACGGAATACTACTCGCTCAACACTACTGAACTCTATTGTGAGACTGGCATTACTAAACCTGGTGAACAATTTTATGGCACATTATGGAATATAATGTATACTGATGTTGGAAAATCAGCAGTGGATTCCTCCATGGCAAAAAACACAAAATGGGGTATTTTTTTGTGGTGAAATTGTAATTGCAATGGAACTCCTACTGCTTTTACCCTTTGCAATGCACCACAACGTTAGGGCCAGTGCACACGGAGTTAACGCGAGCGCATTTTAGCATAATACACGTGTATAGAATACACGTGGAAAAATAGCACTCCCATTGACTTCAATGAAATTTTTTACAAGTGTAAAAAAAACGCGTCAAAATACGCACCAAAAAACGCGACGCGTATTTTGACGCGTTTTTTTACACATGTAAAAAATTTCATTGAAGTCAATGGGAGTGCTATTTTTACATGTGTATTCTATGCACGTGTATTGTGCTAAAATGCGCTCGCGTTAACTCCGTGTGCACAGGCCCTAATAGTGACAAAGTGACATGCTGTAGCTTAAAAAACCCCACACCGCTCGGTAGCTTGCACTTTGGGTTTTTGCAGTGTGTTGAAGAATTCTGTATACAGCTCATACACTTTTCTGCTACTGTACATCATTGGCAAGCTACTGAAGAACACTTGGCTGTACTGTTATCTGCTGACACGTTTGTATTAATAAAGGGCCAAACCTTTTTAGGTGACAGTAGCTGCTTTATTTTGATCAATTTGGATTCTGGTATACCTGAAAGCAAGAAAATGTATGCAGCAACAATACTGATGTCAAAAATACTGGAAATCTGGCACAGTCCTTGAGTTCCCCATTTTAAGCTAATGGGATGTCAGAATTAGCTCACACATTGATCTGTCCTACCTGGCATGCCTTCACTAAAGCAGATACCATTACTATAGGGTGAATAGGCCTAAGGGTTGACAACACAGATAAAAAAAAGAATCAGACATGTTGAGTCCAACATGCCCAATCCATTTCTTCACCAATCTCTGCCATTGAGGAGGTCTACATAGACATTAGATGGTCGGTAGGTCCTGCCAAAATTGGCTGGTTCAGCCCATATGCATGTAATACCTATGGCTACCTTGAATTCGTTGCAATTTACACAACTACCCATCTTAACTATGACAGCAAAATTGTCAGTAGCCAAGTGTGCCCAGATATCTCCATTGAAACTGCCAACCTTTCCCATCAGTCACACAATTGTAAAATCTTCTTACCATTATGGAAACTGAAGGATCCCCTAAGGAATTATTATAATGGAAACTTTCACTAGACTATATAAACCACTAAATATTTCCCTATCAACATTTTCCTTAGACAAGTAATACAGACAGAGAAAAAGTTTCTTAGAGCAGCGACTGTCGGAGCACACGTCTCTGATGATTGTCATGGCACAGCTCTGAGAGAACAACAATGGCCCATTCTGTCAGCATTTTCTGACGTATCACGTTTCTACAAGACTGTAATTGTGTGGCTTTTTGTTTGCACATTTTTGTCCTGCATTATTGATGCAATGACTTCAAGACACAAAGTAATACGATATACAGAAGTCCTCCAAATCTGCACACTGACACATGTAAAGCTACGGAAAGTATGCACATTGTAACAAAAAGGCATTCTTGGAAAGGCTGAATACCAGGATTGTGATGTCCTGATTTCATCTCAACACTATAATCATAGTACAACAACAGCACTATATTATTTGATAGGGATTGTCTGGATATGATAACCCTAACCACGTACACTGTAAATATGTAATAGAGACAGGTCACCCATTTGTGACACCAGGAGAGGACAACCTTAGCTCCAGTCTTGAGGGTGTATTTGGACAGTCAGGTTGGGTACAGTTAAAATGGCTTGAAAACTATAGTGCATACAGTGTTAGTGCAGTTTTTCTTTACATATATATATATATATATATATATATATATATATATATAGCATGCCGCATCTTTAGGGTGCATTCACACTACGTAACGCCGGGCGTGTATGAGAGCCGTACACGCCGGCGTTACAGCAGGGCTGCCGAACACTTCCCATTCACTTCAATGGGAGCGCTCGTAAATGCCGCTGTTACGAGCGCTCCCATTGAAGTGAATGGGAAGTGTTCGGCAGTCTGCCATAATGCCGGCGTGTACGGCTCTCATACACGCCCGGCGTTACTCAGTGTGAATGCACCCTTAGAGTTAAAACCTGCAAGGCCAACGGATTTCAATGGGCATTCCCAACAATACCAACTAACAAAGAGTATGTGCCAGTAACCCAACCAATCCATCTGCTCCTACAGCACATCTACGCTGGCAAATAGTTATTGATATTTCTAACATTTTTAACAAATGGCCCAAAATTTAGCTATGATTTTTACTTCATAATTCAGTTTACAAATAATCTTTGTGCCTATGTGACATTACAGATTTCCTTATATTTATGCTAGAGGCACCAACAGCTCCCACCACTGCCAACCAGGGATGTGACTATAGACCTTTTCAATACTATAAGGCACATTTACCAGACAAATCCCAATACAGATAACAGACATGTGAGCGGGGGTAACAAACATACTTCAAAGGGTAGACTAATAACAGAACAGAAATTCAGTGCATGCCATAAGCCCTCTGCACCCTCCACAGAGGTGTTAGGTACGGGTACTCACAGGACTTGACCAAAGCCCTTTCTTGTGGGGTAAATCTATGGGGCACATGTGCCCACCTGGTGCTCCTGACTAACCAGAGCTGGCTGAGATATGAGGCATGCCACTGCATACATGATAAGCCCACTGAAGAAAACTTCTATAGAGAATTTTGGGAGGGTAAAGCACAGCACCCTTCTCCACTACTGAAATGTATAAGGGCATGATGTGTATATAACAAATATATATAGATGGCAGCCTCATGATGTTCTGCAGCAGCTCCAGTCATCTATCTATTCCAGCACAATTGTATACATTCCAGCCGCAGCTAGAACAACAGATGCGCTACTGCAGCCGGCAGGAGGAGAACGCCAGTGGGGACTCGGCTGTCTCCATTCAGCAACCGTTACCATGTAGGAATGCTCGGTCTCCTGTGAGCAAAGCTCCCGCCTCACAGCCCCAGCACATACAGCACAATCCTCTGACTTACTGCTATGGCTTGCAGGCGCTCCCTGTGCAGCTCTGCCTCCGACATCCTCAGGTACCAGTAGAAGGTTCAGTGGGTAAGAGCCTGTGTGTGAATGCTTACTCCGCAGAGTGTGTCCCTCACTTGGATGGCTCACAGTGACTGGAGCGGTGCCTGTCTGCCTCCCATCCCTCTGCTGCTGCTGCTGCTGTCACACAAGCCAGGCATATGCTCCCTGGAAGCTCCAAGCGTTCACTGCAGCACTTCTACGTCTATGCTCCTCCTATGTGGTGTCAAGTCACCATAGGACCTTGGCATCAGTAGCAGCTCACTCATACACAAGGCTGCTATGATCAGTGACTAAGCAGACGTCTCTACTCTCCACGTGTTACTATGCTGGGACTGGATGCCTCATGGAGGGGTACTCCTCTGTTACTATGCTGGGACTGGAAGCCTCATGCTAGGGCCTAAGGGTACTATGTTACTATGCTGGGACTGCAGGTCTCATTGCAGGGTACTCCTCTGTTACTATGCTGGGACTGGATGCCTCATGGAGGGGTACTCCTCTGTTACTATTATGGGACTGCAGGTGTCATTGCAGGGTACTCTTGTGTTACTATGCTGGGACTGTAAGTCTCATGGTAGGGGTACTCCTCTGTTACTATGCTGGGACTGGAAGCCACATGGAGGGGTACTCCTCTGTTACTATGCTGGGACTGCCGGTCTCATTGCAGGGTACTCCTGTGTTACTGTTATGGGACTGCAGGTCTCATTGCAGGGTACTCCTGTGTTACTGTTATGGGACTGCAGGTGTCATTGCAGGGTACTCTTGTGTTACTATGCTGGGGCTGTAAGTCTCATGGTAGGGGTACTCCTCTGTTACTATGCTGGGACTGGAAGCCTCATGGAGGGGTACTCCTCTGTTACTATGCTGGGACTGGAAGCCTCATGGAGGGGTACTCCTCTGTTACTATGCTGGGACTGGAAGCCACATGGAGGGGTACTCCTCTGTTACTATGCTGGGACTGCCGGTCTCATTGCAGGGTATTCCTGTGTTACTGTTATGGGACTGCAGGTCTCATTGCAGGGTACTCCTGTGTTACTATGCTGGGGCTGTAAGTCTCATTGCAGGGTACTCTTGTGTTACTATGCTGGGACTGCAGGTCTCATTGCAGGGTACTCCTGTGTTACTATGCTGGGACTGCAGGTCTCATTGCAGGGTACTCTTGTGTTACTATGCTGGGACTGCAGGTCTCATTGCAGGGTACTCCTGTGTTACTATGCTGGGACTGCAGGTCTCATTGCAGGGTACTCTTGTGTTACTATGCTGGGACTGCAGGTCTCATTGCAGGGTACTCCTGTGTTACTATGCTGGGACTGCAGGTCTCATTGCAGGGTACTCCTGTGTTACTGTTATGGGACTGCAGGTCTATCTGAACACCTAGATGGGTTAAAAATAAAATATAATCACATAGTCATGATAGAGGGGTATGGATTATCCCCCCACAGAGTAATAAACATGCAAGCAGCTAAGCTATGGTGATGGAGGTAAACACTCAGGGGATCGCCCTATATTTTGGTGGCTTGTCTCAGCTGAATAGAGTCCTAAATCATTGAATCAAAGTCCCCATTATTCCACCTGGGTTAGCTATCCTCCACCCATCAATGCTGACCTTTACATTAGGGCTGTGGGTACATATCCACCAATTTCTGTCTTATGTCTCGCATACCCAGTGAATAAACAGAGTTGGCCCAGACCTATTAGTCTACAATCCGCTTCATAGATAGTATATTAAAGGGATTCTACCATTAAAAACCTTTTTTTTCTCATTGACACAACGGAATAGGCTTAAGAAAAGCTATTCTTCATCATTTAGATGTCTTCTCCGCTCCACCATTCGGTTAAAATCCCTTTTTTCGCCAGTATGCAAATGAGTTCTCTTGCAGCACTGGCGACGGGTCCCAGCGCTCAAACAGCACTGGGGGCGTCCCCAATGCTGCGAGAGAACTCTCCAGCGCCGCCTCCATCTTCTTCAGGAGCGGGGTCTTCACGCGTCTTCTTCCGGGGATTGCTTTCAACTTCTAGGCCTAGGGCAAAGCCGACTGCGCAAGCCCGCCGGCCACAAGAAAATGGGCACTTAGGGGTCTCAAACTCGCGGGCCGCATGCGGCCCCCTGAACAATTTTGTGCGGCCTGCACAAGCCTAGGGACGCCGGATCCGCGTTGAATACATTGCGAGATGATTATATCCACTAGCAGCTAGTGGATATAATCATCTCGCGATGTATTCAACGCGGATCCGGCGTCCCTAGGCTTGTGCGGGCCACTACGTTCCGGCTAGTGGACATATAGGCGTCACATCATCACATCGCGCCTACAGGTCTATTAGTGAAACTGCAGAGCGCGGCGGGGGAGCGTTGGATGGTGAGTATAAGTGGGGGGTTTTTTGTGTGTTAAAGAGGACCTTTCACCATTTTGCCCACAGGTAGTACTATATACTGCCGGAAAGCTGACAGTGCGCTGAGTTCAGTGCACTGTCGGCTTTCCCGATACCGTAGCTGATCCCGGTACCGTAGCTCTTCTATGGTCAGAAGGGAGTTTCTGCCACTCAGTCAGAGACGTCCTTCTTCACAGCACAGCCAATCGTGCTGTGCTGTGAGAGCCGGGAGGAACTCCCCCCTCCCTCTGCTCGCAGTACTCGTCCATAGACGAGCATTATCAGGGAGGGAGGGGGGAGTTCCTCCCGGCTCTCACAGCACAGCGCCATTGGCTGTGCTGTGAAGAAGGACGTCTCTGACTGAGTGGCAGAAACTCCCTTCTGACCATAGAAGAGCTACGGTACCGGACCGTAAGCTCTTCACACTGGGCCCACATCGGGAAAGCCGACAGTGCGCTGAACTCAGCGCACTGTCAGCTTTCCGGCAGTATATAGTACTGCCTGTGGGCAAAATGGTGAAAGGTCCACTTTAAACATTGAGGTGGAATGAAGGGGCTCATGACACTGGGGGCAGACGAAGGGAGGGGGGAGAACGGCATGACACTGGGGCAGAGATGGAGAGGACATGAATCTGGGGGCAGAGATGTGGAGACATGAATCTGGGGGCAGAGATGGAAGGGACATGAATCTTGGGGCAGAGATGGAGGGGACATGAATCTGGGGGTAGAGATGGAGGGGACATGAATCTGGGGGCAGAGATGGAGGGACATGAATCTGGGGGCAGAGATGGGGGGACATGAATCTGGGGCAGAGATGGGGGGACATGAATCTGGGGGCAGAGATGGGGGGGACATGAATCTGGGGGCAGAGATGGAGGGACATGAATCTGGGGGCAGAGATGGAGGGACATGAATCTGGGGGCAGAGATGGGGGGACATGAAACTGGGGGCAGAGATGGGGGGACATGAAACTGGGGGCAGAGACGGGGGGACATGAAACTGGGGGCAGAGACGGGGGGACATGAATCTGGGGGCAGAGATGGAGGGACATGAATCTGGGGGCAGATGAAGGGTGTATATGTAACTGGGGGAAAGATGGAGGGGGGGCATATAGTTTACGGGTGACTGTAGGAGGATTATACAGTGTGGGGGCACATGAAAAATGAATGGGCGGAGTCAACATAAAAGTGGGTGGAGCTAAATTTGCTGCGGTGCGGCCCGCCGACTGGCTGGGATCTTGCTCTGCGGCCCACATGCTGAGTTGAGTTTGAGACCCCTGGTGTAAGCACTACAATAGAGATGGAGTGCCAGCCCGAGAAGAAAGTGATGTTTCGTAATCAGAAGATCTGAACAGGAAGACAGGTAAGTATGAGGGGGTGGTATTGGTGATGTTCCATTTCTGGAAATGGGGAGGTGGAATGTCACTGAAAAATCAGAAAATGTGCCAGTTAGAAGTTAGGTGGGTGAGGGTGATTAGCTTAGTATAGCAAGATCATTTTATCCTGGCAATCCTTTTAATATAGTCTTACATCTAGTTATAAGTATGTGAATGGATGTCAGCTACAGCTCTAGTAAGGACTGAAATCTGTGAAAAATCTGCAGCAGAAAAAAAAAAACTTTCATTTAGGAAATGCTGCTGATGTTAGATCTACAAGTTCATCTAAATAAATAAGAATATCATCATGCACTCAATACTTGGTCAGGGCTCCATTTGCATGAATGACTGTATCAATGTGACATGGAAGTGATCAGCCTGTGGCACTGCAGAGGGGTTAAGGAAGCCCAGCTTGCCTTGATAGCAGCCTTCAGCTCATCTTTATTGTTGGGTCTGGTGTCTCTCAACTTCCTCTTGACAATATCTCATACAGTAGATTCTCTATGGGGTTAAAGGGGCTCTATCATTGGGAAAAGTCATTTTTAACTAATCACATCCTTGCATAGGCTTTAGAAAGGCTATTTCACACCTACCTTTAGTATGTAGATTGCCTCAGCAGTTTTTGAATAAGTCTGATTTTATTCATATGCTAATTAAACTGGTGCACAATGCATCGTGCACCCCTTTTGCTGCTGTTTCCTATGGGTGTATACAGCACAGGCTGCTGCTAATGACTCAGCTTCCTGTTTGCACAAAGACATAAGAGATAATAGAAAGAGACGAGTGCTGCTGGGAACTTCTTGTGCTGGCTGGAAGCTCATTAGCATATGAATAAAAACGGACTTATTCAGAAACCACTTAGGCAATTTACATACTTAAGGTAGGTTGTGGAATAGCCTTTCTAAAGCCTATGCAAGCATGAGATTAGTTAAAAATGACTTTTCACAATGATAGAGCCCCTTTAAGGTCAGGCGAGTTTGCTGGCCAACCAAGCCCAGTGATACTGTGGTTATTAAACCAGGTCTTGGTACTTTTGGCAGTGTGGACAGGTGCCAAATCCTGTTGGAAAATGAAAATTCCATCACCAAAAAGCTTGTGGGCAGAGGGAAGCATGAAGTGCTCTAGAATTTCCTGGTAGACGGCTGCACTGACTTTGGTCTTGCTAAAACACAGTGGACCTACATCAGCAGATGACATGGCTCCCCAAACCATCACTGATTGTGGAAACTTCACACTAGACCTCAAGCAGCTTGGATTGTGTACAGCCTCTCCACTCTTCCTCCAGAATCTGGGGTCTTGATTTCGAAATGAAATGCAAAATTTACTTTCATCTGAAAACAACACCTTTGACCACTGAACAACAGTGCAGTTCTTTCTCTCCTTGGCCCAGGTAAGATGGTTCTGGCATTGCCTTTTGGTCATGAGTGGCTTGGCACATGGAATGCGACACTTGTAGCCCATGTCCTGGATACGTCTGTGTGTGGTGGCTCTTGAAGCACTGACTCCAGCAGTAATCCACTCCTTGTGAAACTCCCCAAAATTTTTGAATGGCCTTTTCTTAACAATCCTATCAAGGCTGCAGTTATACCAATTGCTTGTGCACCTTTTTCTACCACACTTTTTAGTTCCACTCAACTTTCCATTAATATGCTTTGATACATCACTCTGTGAACTGCCAGCTTCTTTAGCAATGACCTTTTCTGGTTTACCCTCCTTGTGGAGTGTGTCAGTGACTGCCATCTGGACATCTGTCAACTCAGTAGCCTTCCCCATGATTGTGTTGCCTACTGAACCAGGCTAAGGGAACTTTTTCAACTCTTAAGGGTACATTCACACTGAGTAAAGTGACGCTAACTCGCGGCAGAATCAGCACTGATAAAAAGAGGAACACATTGAAATCAATGGGAGGCTTTTTAATCCATTGATTTCAATGTGTTCCACGCGGAAGACAGAACCCATTGAACTCAATGAGTTATCATGGCAGAATTAGTGCCAATTTACTTTGTGTTAATGCACCCTTAGGGTCTGTTCCCACGGAGTAACATGCCGCTCATTCTGACAAGTAAACACGTGTCAGAGTGAGCGCTGTAAAACAGAATCCCATTGACTTCAATGGGTGCCGTCTTATGCACGCTACACATTGAAATCAATGGGAGGCTTTTTTCGGCGTGGAAAATTCCACACCAAATTCCTCTCCATTTTCTTCCGTGTGAATGAACCCTAAGGCTAAGACCCAAAACATTGCAAGGAATTGAAAATAAAGGGAAATACAAAAAGTTCCAATGTATATCTAGCATTACCGTATTTTCCGGACTATAAGGCGCACATAAAATCCTACGATTTCCTCAGAAATCGTAAGTGTGCCTTATAGTCCGGTGCGCCTTATATATGGAAGCGGCGGCACACGAGGAGTTAAGCGGCGGCCGCCGGCAAAGTCTGCCTGCCGCTTCCATACATTGCAATGGGAGCGTGCTATTTGAATAGTATTCGTTCATCTCTAACTTCAGTTGTAACTTCTTACAATTGAAGTTAGAGATGCGCGAATACTATTTGAATAGTGCGCTCCCATTGCAATGTATGGAAGCGACCGCCGCCGGCAAAGTCAGCCTGCCGCTTCAAACGATTCTACCATTAAAATAAGTTCTTTCCTCAGACCACGTCGGAATAGCCTTAAAGGCTATTCGTCTCTTACCTGTTGCCAGCGCCGCCTTCTTCCCGAGCTGCGTCCTCCCCTTCTGTGTTGTCTTCTATGGGCCTCATGGATGACGCATGCGCAGTCGGCTCTGGCTGCGAGAGCCTGTTAGAGCCGACTGCGCATGCGTCATCCATGAGGCCCAAAGAAAACAACACAGAAGGGGCGGACGCAGCTCAGGAAGAAGGCGGCGCTGGCTAAAGGTAGGAGACGACTAGCCTTTAAGGCTATTCCGACGTGGTCAAGAGGACAGAACTTTTTAATGGTAGAATCCCTTTAACTCCTCGCGTGCCGAGCGCTTCCATTCATTTCAATGGAAGCGTGCCATTGAAATGAATAGAAGCGGCTGGCACGTGGGGGGTTAAGCGGCCGCCGGCAAAATCAGCGTGCCGCCGCTTTCCATCACATATAAGGCGCACCGGACAGCGCTGCACCTTATAGTTCGGTGCGCCTTATATATGGACCTAGGCAGGACTATAAGGCGCTCATGGGCAATGCGCCTTATAGTCCGGTGCGCCTTATAGTCCGCAAAATACGGTATATATTACACTCATTGCACATAATCTGTGTTACAAAAAAATCTGTGTGTTATGTGTGAATCTAGCCTAATACCCAAACCAAAGTTGACCAAAAGCTTTGCTGTTACAAAAAAAGATGTCAACGTGTAATATTCCACAATATATTTTGTTATATAGCCCATAATGCCAGGAATTTCCAAGCATTTGTGTGTTTGCCAATGCTTTAAAAGAGTGTCAGGGCTAAACCAGTCTTCAAAAAATGCCATCTGTTTAAATCCAAGACATTACATAATAGCTTCAAATGCTTGGGCAGGGATCAACAACCATTCGTCTTGAAGCCACTCTTGGCTTTAGCTCAAAAACCTGTAGCAAAATCTGTAAAAAAACAAAAAAAACCTGTAATGTGTGGCCCTAGCCTTAGATTTTTCAGATGTCCGTGAATCACTACTGTGTGCTATCTGTGTTTTAATGGGCAGCACACGGCCCTATTGATTTTAATGAGCATTATCAACCATGTAGAGTTGTGGCCAAAAGTTTTGAGACTGACAATATTGGTTTCAACAAGGTTTGCTGCTTCATAGTTCTTAGAATGGTTGAGACCATTCACGTGTGACTGACAATACTACTCCATTTAGCAAAAAAAAAAAGTGTACTGACGTACATTAGCCCGACAGAAACCAAAAGGATACTCTATTGTCAGGGACCAGGGGCCTAAGGGTGGGTTCACACTACCATTGTTAATGTCTGTTGCTGTCCTCTGTCATAGGATGACAGCAACGGACATTAACTGTGGAAGAGAATGGATCATTCCCATAGACACTGTCTCCTATGATGTTTGTTTACTTTTGTAACATGATAAAGTCATCATTTAACTCACATTGTGTGCTATGTGGCCTGTTATGTAAGTTAAATAAGCTACGGTAAGTTGCAGTAAACCTTAAAGGGGTTTACCACAATAATCATTTATGTGTCTTATTGTATGACATAAATGTCTGATAAATGCAGATCCTACCTCAGACTCACACCTGTGTCTAAAACTGACTTATCAAATGGCATCTCATCTCATCTCACTGCAGCCCCACTTACAGCCACATGCAGGCTCTCAGCTGAGTTTCCAAAACCAGCCGAGATATGCTGTTTTTGTAACTTTCATACATGTGAATGGGAGTTAAGGAAACAGCATATCATAGTAAGTTATACTATTTCTGTAACTAGTGAGATGCAAACCAGTGTAGCTCGCTATGTACCTCTGTTTCTATGGCCAGGGCCCCACATAGAATAAACGCTGCAATTTTGTCATTGTGGAAATGCCACAGAAAAGACCCCCACGTTTTATAGTACTTGCAAAGTGTATGGGATTCTGGCTAATCGCATCCACACTCTGCAGAAAAAATATCTGCATTGGAAATGCTGCAATTTCAAAATCTGTTGTGTTTTTGTAAATCACAGCGCCAATTATACTATGAAAACGCTGGTGTTTTCTGTATTGGTATAATTGAAGCAGAAAGCCCACAGAGGAAAACTCTGTGGGATTTCTGCAAAAAGCGCTGCAGGAAAAACTGCAATGTTTTTTCACTGTAGTTTTTCCCACAATGCTTTTTCGCTGTGGCTCAGTACGTGGGGCCTTTGCCTATAGGGGTTCCAGAAACAGCTCAGTGAACAGAGCTGTGTTCGCATGCCTTGTTTCCAGCGCCTTGATGAATCCACATAATGGAGAACCCAAGGGGTATATACAGTAATAACCCAGTACTACAAAAGCAGAAAATAGTGCTTTCCTATGGATGTTTTCTTTCTTTCTTGTTCTTAAACCTTTTTTTTTTTTTTTTTTTTTTTTTTAAACAGATAAATAAGTAATAATGTAATAAGTAGAGATGAGCGAACAGTGTTCTATCGAACACATGTTCGATCGGATATCAGGGTGTTCGCCATGTTCGAATCGAACACCGCGTGGTAAAGTGCGCCAAAATTCGATTCCCCTCCCACCTTCCCTGGCGCCTTTTTTGCACCAATAACAGCGCAGGGGAGGTGGGACAGGAACTACGACACCGGGGGCATTGAAAAAAATTGGAAAAAGTCATTGGCTGCCGAAATCAGGTGACCTCCATTTTAGACGAATAGTGGATTTCAAATCCGGGTCATATGAGAATGTGAACTTTGTGACTATGAGACAGGGATAGCTGTACAGTCAGGGATAGCTAGGAATAACCTTTATTTAGGGGGGAATGTTATTAAAAATAACTTTTTGGGGCTCTATCGGGTGTGTAATTGTGATTTTTGTGAGATAAACTTTTTCCCATAGGGATGCATTGGCCAGCGCTGATTGGCCGAATTCCGTACTCTGGCCAATCAGTGCTGGCCAATGCATTCTATTAGCTTGATGAAGCAGAGTGTGCACAAGGGTTCAAGCGCACCCTCGGCTCTGATGTAGCAGAGCCGAGGCTGCACAAGGGTTCAAGCGCACCCTCGGCTCTGATGTAGGAGAGCCGAGGGTGCACTTGAACCCTTGTGCACCCTCGGCTCTGCTACATCAGAGCCGAGGGTGCGCTTGAACCCTTGTGCACACTCTGCTTCATCAAGCTAATAGAATGCATTGGCCAGCGCTGATTGGCCAATGCATTCTATTAGCCCGATGAAGTAGAGCTGAATGTGTGTGCTAAGCACACACATTCAGCTCTACTTCATCGGGCTAATAGAATGCATTGGCCAGCGCTGATTGGCCAGAGTACGGAATTCGGCCAATCAGCGCTGGCTCTGCTGGAGGAGGCGGAGTCTAAGATCGCTCCACACCAGTCTCCATTCAGGTCCGACCTTAGACTCCGCCTCCTCCAGCAGAGCCAGCGCTGATTGGCCGAATTCCGTACTCTGGCCAATCAGCACTGGCTAATGCATTGTATTGGCGTGATGAAGCAGTGCTGAATGTGTGTGCTTAGCACACACATTCAGCTCTACTTCATCGGGCTAATAGAATGCATTGGCCAGCGCTGATTGGCCAGAGTACGGAATTCGGCCAATCAGCGCTGGCTCTGCTGGAGGAGGCGGAGTCTAAGATCGCTCCACACCAGTCTCCATTCAGGTCCGACCTTAGACTCCGCCTCCTCCAGCAGAGCCAGCGCTGATTGGCCGAATTCCGTACTCTGGCCAATCAGCACTGGCTAATGCATTGTATTGGCGTGATGAAGCAGTGCTGAATGTGTGTGCTTAGCACACACATTCAGCTCTACTTCATCGGGCTAATAGAATGCATTGGCCAATCAGCGCTGGCCTATGCATTCTATTAGCGTGAACTGAGTTTGCACAGGGGTTCTAGTGCACCCTCGGCTCTGCTACATCAGATTGCTACATCTGATGTAGCAGTGCCGAGTGTGCATCAGATGTGTAGTTGAGCAAAACTGACTCAGCACTGCTAAGTCTCTGCATTCGCATAGGAATGCATTGGCCAGCCTTCGGCCAATCAGCGCTGGCTCTGCCGGAGGAGGCGGAGTCTAAGGTCGGACCTGAATGGAGACTGGTGTGGAGCGATCTTAGACTCCGCCTCCTCCAGCAGAGCCAGCGCTGATTGGTCGAGTTCCGTACTCTGGCCAATCAGCACTGGCCAATGCATTTCTATGGGGAAAAGTTAGCTTGCGAAAATCGCAAACTGACAGGGATTTCCATGAAATAAAGTGACTTTTATGCCCCCAGACATGCTTCCCCTGCTGTCCCAGTGTCATTCCAGGGTGTTGGTATCATTTCCTGGGGTGTCATAGTGGACTTGGTGACCCTCCAGACACGAATTTGGGTTTCCCCCTTAACGAGTTTATGTTCCCCATAGACTATAATGGGGTTCGAAACCCATTCGAACACTCGAACAGTGAGCGGCTGTTCGAATCGAATTTCGAACCTCGAACATTTTAGTGTTCGCTCATCTCTAGTAATAAGGCCTTTATTCACCACATACATTCACACATTATTGTTTGCTGTTTCTTATTATTGTTTGCATGTATCCATCATTGACTTTAATATTAAAATAAAAATAGAAGGACCCTTCCATTGCTTTTTTAGATGATAAAAAAGCACAAAAACAATCTCAATTGATTGAGTAAAAAAGCGGTGCCGCATGGGGATAAGGTTGGGAAACACTGGTCTAACCCAATACTGGTGGTAATGTTACATACGTCACTTAAGTTGTGTCTTCTGTGGATGGGATGATTTACAAAGCAAATATTATCTTGGCAGAAGTCAGTGGACAGAGAACTCCCACTAACTGAAATAAATGCTCTGAGCCTCCAATTTTACAAGGATTTAGAAATCTGTTTCTGCGACTGTGGTAAACATAGACAGCATACCTAGGTCTATTTTACAATTACATTTCCATAAATCAAACATGGTTTCTCAAAATGGTTGTTTATAATGTAATATGTTGTGGAATATGAGTTATACTTGTTTGAAGTAGAACAATGAAGATTGTAATGAACATGATCCTTCAGTTGCTGAATATTTGATTTTGTGCTCAGTGCATTTCCCATATGTCAAAGTTAATGTATCTCATCTGGATGAGTCCAATAAATCAGAAAGTTGAAGCATCTACACAAGGCTTATATGCTTCACAAATCATGCATTAATGATAAAAAAAAAAAAATCAGATAGATATGGATAACACATAATTTCATAACAGAGTACTTATGCAACGACAAAGAAAAGTACCGTATATACTCGAGTATAAGCCGACCCGAATATAAGCCGAGGCCCCTAATTTTACCACAAAAAAACTGGGAAAACTTATTGACTCGAGTATAAGCCGAGCGGGGGAAATGCAGCAGCTACTGGAAAATTTCAAAAATTAAAAAGGTCAGAGTTGTTGGGTGCAGTAGGTGCTGGGGAAGGGGAGGGGGTGTTTTGGTTGTCTGTCTGCCCCTTCCTTGAGCTTGAGGATTGAGTTTTTTTCCCCCACTTGGAATTCAGTCTGGCTGAATATAGGGTATCTGCAGTGCTCCTATTAACTCCTTCCTGATGGAAGAGGAGCACTGCAGATCCTATATACAGTAGACCGGGCACTTTCAGGCACAGGGATACCTAATGTGTTTGTGTTTCACAGTCATTTCCTACTTTTCTATGTATTCTAGGGAAAGGAGTGACTTATTTACTTTATCTTTTTATTATATATTTTTTAAAGCTTTTTTTTCCTTCACTATTTTATGGGAGATTCTATACAATACTATTATGACTGACCCCCCCCCCCCAAAAAAAAAAAAAAAAAAAAAATTGACTCAAGTATAAGCCGAGGGGGGCTTTTTCAGCACAAAAACTGTGCTGAAAAATTCGGCTTATACTCGAGTATATATGGTAATAGTATTCATTATCTTAATAAAGTAATATTGGGTGCAGTCAAAATTTAGTGGCCTACTTCCAGTTCTGGCTCTGACATGTAAGGTGGGTGACACTACACTCTGCTTCACCTGGTGTGTATATATCGGTTCCTACCCTCCATACAGCTCCAACTGTGCCCCAGGAACTGGGGAATCTCACACACTACCAGCTAAAATCCCATATGGAATCATTTAAACTTAGGAGTAGCAAGAAATCTCTTCTGTGGGTAGACAGCGAGACAGACAGAGATTGATTTGACTTTTTCCTCCTCAACATACAGTTGATACTGTCAGCAGTAGCAGCAATAGAAGAGTGCACTAAGAGTCTGAGTAATGACTACAAACATCTGGCGACAGAGGTTGTCAGACATCTTACCTGCATTTGGCTTTGTCCCTGGCTGCCACAGTTCAAGATACCATGAATCAATTACACGATGAGTGACAGGAAGGCCAGAGCTTAGAGGGAGCATCAAGTATCCAGTTCAGATGATGATATTACCAGCACTGACTGCAAGGTGGGAAACCTAATTTTACTCACAACAAAACTCACAGAAATGGTGGAGAAACTTAAAAATTGGTTCTGGTTCTGGTTGTCCTCTGACATCTACTTGTGGCTCTCCCCATTGTCTGCAGTGTAATATGTTGTTGCTGCCATTATCTGTTGTCACTGTATTTTATGTCTCTTTGAAAACCAATAAGCTTTGAATAGAAAAAAAAATCTGTTCCAATTAAACAACTTATATATGCCGACCTTCCTGAAACTATATCTTTTAAAGACTTACAGCATATTTGTAAGGTAATATTGCAGAGAGTAAGAGTATAGAGAGCGTACACCAGATAATATACCTGTCAGGTTACTGTATAATAAAGTATCTGGATTAGGATGATAGAGACCCTGTGTAGTTCTCACACTATGAAGGATCATCTAAGGGTGTGTTCTCACGGAGGATTTTGCTGTGGATTTAGGGGCATATTTCGCCCTCCCGTAATCTGCCTCCCATTGTTTTCAATTGTAATTACTCGCTGTGCCCAAATAGGTCTCACAATCTAAATTCCCTATCAGTCTGTCTTTGGAGTGTGGAAAGAATCCCATACAAACACATAGAGAACATACAAATCCATGTGGATGTTGTCCTTGGTTGGATTCAAACCCATAACCCTAAGGGTGAGTTCACACTGAGTATACGCCAGCTTATTCTGAACGTAAAACACGTTCAGAATCAGTGGCGTATAAAGCAGTTCCCATTCATTTCTATGGGAGCCAGCATACGAGCGCTCCCCATAGAAATGAATGGGCTGCTTTTTTCACTACAAGCAATCCCATTGAAGTGAATGTAAAATGCTCGCGTGTACGGCTAGCTCTGAGCAATATCAAACAATGTTCCTGTATTCTTGTCATTCTTAAATACTACCCTAGGGGCTCTGAATATATACACTACAGATTTTGGACCTTTCTGGACAAACTTTTTGTAAACTTGCTAAGGGTATAATGACTAGAGTAATAAGACACAAACCGAGAATATGCGCAAGACCAGCAGTTGTTCTGGGAGACAGTAAAAGCCATGCCAGGGGGTGAGTAATGTTACATGTTCAGTCACCAAAATGCCCATGGCTGAGCAGTTTGCCAAAGCCAGAGCTAAACTTAGAGAAGTATTTACAGTCCACTATAGTCCACTATAAATGCTATGTGATGTAGAACAGCAGTATAATAGCTGTCACATTAGGCTGTCCCATACAAATTTAATATTTATGGGCAGTTTAAAATTCTAATGAAATCTAGATGTATAGACTAGAGATGAGCAAACAGTGTTCTATCGAACTCATGTTCGATCGGATATTAGGCTGTTCGCCATGTTCGAATCGAATCTAACACCGCGTGGTAAAGTGCGCCATTATTCGATTCCCCTCCCACCTTCCCTGGCGCCTTTTTTCCTCCAATAACAGCGCAGGGTAGGTGGGACAGGAACTACGACACCGGTGACGTTGAAAAAAGTAGGAAAAACCCATTGGCTGCCGAAAACATGTGACCTCTGATTTAAAAAGAACAGCGCCGCCCAGGTTCAGGTCATTCTGAGCTTGCAATTCACCGGGGACGGAGGTTTCCGTCCATTTAGCTAGGGCTTAGATTCTGGGTAGGCAGGGACAGGCTAGGATAGGAAGGAGAAGACAACCAACAGCTCTTGTAAGAGCTAAATTCCAGGGAGAAGCTTGTCAGTGTAACGTGGCACTGACGGGCTCAATCGCCGCAACCCAGCTTTCCCCGGATCCTGAATGGAAAACACTGACAGTGTATTCCCGTATACCCTATATATATACCCCCGATCCCCGTTCCAACGGTGTGCCCCCCCACCTTCACCCTAGAAATACACTGCAAGTCCCCTAGCAATAGAATTGGGGCTATATACACCCACTATGTTTGCTACTGCCATATAGTGCCATTGTCTGACTGGGAATTCAAAGACTATATTGGGGTTACATATAACTTCAATTCCAGGGAGAAGCTTGTCAGTGTAACATGGCACTGACGGGCTCAATCGCCGCAACCCAGCTTTCCCAGGATCCTGAATGGAAAACACTGACAGTGTATTCCCGTATACCCTATATATACACCCCCGATCCCCGTTCCAACGGTGTGCCCCCCACCTTCACCCCAGAAATACACTGGAAGTCCCCTAGCAATAGAATTGGGGCTATATACACCCACTATGTTTGCTACTGCCATATAGTGCCATTGTCTCACTGGGAATTCAAAGAATATATTGGGGTTACAAATACTTTCAAGTCCTGCCACTGCCATATAGTGCCAGTTTCTGACTGGGAATTTAAAGAATATATTGGGGTTACAAATACACTCAAGTCCTGCCACTGCCATATAGTGCCAGTTTCTGACTGGGAATTCAAAGAATATATTGGGGTTACAAATACCTTCAAGTCCTGCCACTGCCATATAGTGCCAGTTTCTGACTGGGAGTTCAAAATGCGCAAGGCTCCCGGAAAGGGACGTGGACTAGGCCGTGGGCGAGGTCGGGGGAATGGTTCTGGGGAGCAAGGTAGCAGTGAAGCCACAGGGCGTCCCGTGCCTACTCCTGTGGGGCAGCAAGCATTGCGACGCTCCACAGTGCCAGGGTTGCTTGCCACATTAACTAAACTGCAGGGTACAAACCTTAGTAGGCCCGAGAACCAGGAACAGGTCTTGCAATGGCTGTCGGATAACGCTTACAGCACATTGTCCAGCAGCCAGTCAGCCTCTGCCTCCTCTCTTCCTATTACCCAACAGTCTTGTCCTCCTTCCTCCCAAAATTCCCAATCTTCACAGAACAATAACCCCAACTGTCCCTGCTCCCCAGAGCTGTTCTCCGCTCCTTTCATTGTCCCTCAACCTGCCCCTCCATTTCGCGATTCCACGGACCTAACAGACGAGCATCTGTGTCCAGATGCTCAAACACTAGAGTCTCCTCCATCTCCGTTCGATTTGGTGGTGGATGACCAGCAACCCACCCTCATCAACGACGATGTGACGCAGTTGCCGTCAGGGCATCCAGTTGACATGCACATTGTTCGGGAGGAGGAGATGAGACAGGAGTTGGAAGAGGAAGTGGTGGATGATGAGGACACTGACCCGACCTGGACAGGGGGGATGTCAAGCAGGGAAAGTAGTGTGGATGTTGAGGCAGGTGCAGCACCAAAAAGGGTAGCTAGAGGCAGAGGTCAGCAGCTTAGGCGAAGCCAGGCCACACCCAGAATCTCCCAAGATGTTCCAGTTCGTACCCAGCCCCGAAAAACTTCCACCTCGAGGCCACGTTTCTCGAAGGTGTGGAGTTTTTTCAGGAAATGCGCCGTGGACAGATATAGTGTTGTCTGCACAATTTGCCTCTCGAAATTGATTAGGGGCTCTGAGAAGCGCAACCTGTCCACCACTTCAATGCGCCGTCATTTGGAATCCAAGCACTGGAATCAGTGGCAGGCAGCAACGGCAGGACAAAGGCCGCCCGCCTTTCACGCCTCAGCCACTGCTCACAGTGCTGGCGATGCACTCTAGAGGACGAGCCAGGACACCACTTCATCTGCCTCCGCCACTTTGTTGACTTCTTCCTCATCCTCCCCTGTTCCTGTCTTATCTCCTTCTCCTGCACCATCAAAGGCACCATCAGGCGCTTCTTTACAACAACCCACCATCTCTCAGACATTGGAGCGGCGGCAGAAATACACCGCTAACCACCCACACGTGCAAGCCTTGAACGCCAACATCGCTAAACTGCTGGCCCAGGAGATCTTGGCGTTCCGGCTTGTTGAAACTCCCGCCTTCCTGGACCTGATGGCAACTGCGGCACCTCGCTATACCGTCCCTAGCCGTCACTACTTCTCCCGGTGTGCCGTCCCCGCCTTGCACCAGCACGTGTCACTCAACATCAGGCGAGCCCTTAGTTCCGCGCTTTGCACAAAGGTCCACTTGACCACCGACGCGTGGACAAGTGCATGCGGACAGGGACGCTACATTTCACTGACGGCACACTGGGTGAATGTAGTTGAGGCTGGGACTGCTTCCCAAACTGGCCCGGTGTACCTCGTCTCCCCGCCTAACGTTCCTGGCAGGGACACGAGAAGAACACCCCCCTCCTCCACCGCCTCCTCCTCCGCCACCACCTCCTCCTCCGCTACCGCCTCCTCCTCCGCTGTTAGATTGACCCCAGCTACGAGTTGGAAACGTTGCAGCATTGGTAGACGTCAGCAGGCCGTGCTGAAGCTGATCAGCTTGGGGGACAGACAGCACACTGCCTCCGAGGTGAGGGATGCCCTCCTCGATGAGACGGCAATATGGTTTGAGCCGCTGCACCTGCGCCCAGGCATGGTAGTTTGTGATAACGGCCGGAACCTGGTAGCACCTCTGGAGCTTGCCGGACTCCAACATGTTCCATGCCTGGCCCACGTCTTCAACCTAGTGGTGCAACGTTTCCTAAAGAGCTACCCCAATGTTCCAGAGCTACTGGTGAAAGTGCGGCGCATGTGCGCCCACTTTCGCAAGTCGACAGTAGCCGCTGCTAGCTTAAAATCTCTCCAGCAACGCCTGCATGTGCCACAACACCGGCTTTTGTGCGACGTCCCCACACGCTGGAACTCAATGTTTCAGATGTTGAATAGAGTGGTTGAGCAGCAGAGACCTTTGATGGAATACCAGCTACAAAACCCTAGGGTGCCACAAAGTCAGCTGCCTCAGTTTCTCATCCATGAGTGGCCATGGATGAGAGACCTTTGTAACATCTTACGGGTGTTTGAGGAGTCCACAAGGAGGGTGAGCTCTGAGGATGCGATGGTAAGCCTTACAATCCCGCTCTTGTGTGTTCTGAGAGAATCCCTGATTGACATCAGGGATAACTCAGATCACACAGAGGAGTCAGGGATAGCATCCGATCCGTCACAGCTGGAGAGTAGGTCCACACATCTGTCCGCTTCATTGCGTTTAATGGAGGAGGAGGAGGAAGAAGAGTTGTCCGATGATGTGATGGTGATACAGGAGGCTTCCGGGCAACTTCGAATCGTCCCATTGTTGCAGCGCGGATGGGTAGACATGGAGGATGAGGAGGAAATGGAGATTGAACTTTCCGGTGGGGCCAGAGGAGTCATGCCAACTAACACTGTGGCAGACATGGCTGAGTTCATGTTGGGGTGCTTTACAACCGACAAGCGTATTGTCAAAATCATGGAGGACAACCAGTACTGGATCTTTGCTATCCTTGACCCCCGGTATAAAAACAACATCTCCTCTTTTATTCCGGTAGAGGGGAGGGCCAATCGCATCAATGCTTGCCACAAGCAATTGGTGCAGAATATGATGGAGATGTTTCCAGCATGTGACGTTGGCGGCAGGGAGGGCAGTTCCTCCAGTAGGCGACCAAGTTCTCACCGGTCCACACAAAAAAATAAATGAACCACCACTGGATAGAGCCTTCATTTTCGTGCCCACCTGTGTAAAGCACCCCAACATGAAACTCCATGTCTGTGCTCAACCTCTCCAATTCCTCCGCATCCTCATACTCATCCACCATAAGCGTTGCACAATTCTGCTAATACTAGGCTCCCTCCACCCTGATTTCCCACAACTCTGCTGGTTAGAGGCTCCCTCCACCCTAATTTCCCACAACTCTGCTGGTTAGAGGCTCCCTCCACCCTGATTTCCCACAACTCTGCTGGTTAGAGGCTCCCTCTACCCTGATTTCCCCCAACTCTGCTGGTTAGAGGCTCCCTCCACCCTGATTTCCCACAACTCTGCTGATTAGAGGCTCCCTCCACCCTGATTTCCCACAACTCTGCTGGTTAGAGGCTCCTTCCACCCTGATTTCCCACAACTCTGCTGGTTAGAGGCTCCCTCCACCCTGATTTCCCACAACTCTGCTGGTTAGAGGCTCCCTCCACCCTGATTTCCCACAACTCTGCTGGTTAGAGGCTCCTTCCACCATGAATTTCCCACAACTGTGCTGGTTAGAGGCTCCCTCCACCATGAATTTGCCCAAACTGGGGTTTTTAGAGGCTCCCTCCACCATGAATTTGCCCAAACTGGGGTTTTTAGAGGCTCCCTCCACCATGAATTGGTCCAAACTGGGGTTTTTAGAGGCTCCCTCCACCATGAATTTCACAAAACTTGGCTGTTTAGAGGCTCCCTCCACCATGAATTGGTCCAAACTGGGCTGGTTAGAGGCTCCCTCCACCATGAATTGGTCCAAACTGGGGTTTTTAGAGGCTCCCTCCACCATGAATTTCACAAAACTTGGCTGTTTAGAGGCTCCCTCCACCATGAATTTGGCCAAACTGTGGTTTTTAGAGGCTCCCTCCACCATGAATTGGTCCAAACTGGGCTGGTTAGAGGCTCCCTCCACCATGAATTTGGCCAAACTTGGGTTTTTAGAGGCTCCCTCCACCATGAATTGGTCCAAACTGGGGGTTTTAGAGGCTCCCTCCACCATGAATTGGTCCAAACTGGGCTGGTTAGAGGCTCCCTCCTCCATGAATTTGCCCAAACTTGGCTGGTAAGAGGCTCCCTCCACCATGAATTGGTCCAAACTGGGCTGGTTAGAGGCTCCCTCCACCATGAATTTGGCCAAACTGTGGTTTTTAGAGGCTCCCTCCACCATGAATTGGTCCAAACTGGGCTGGTTAGAGGCTCCTTCCACCATGAATTTGGCCAAACTGTGGTTTTTAGAGGCTCCCTCCACCATGAATTGGTCCAAACTGGGCTGGTTAGAGGCTCCCTCCACCATGAATTTGGCCAAACTGTGGTTTTTAGAGGCTCCCTCCACCATGAATTGGTCCAAACTGGGCTGGTTAGAGCCTCCCTCCACCATGAATTTGGCCAAACTGTGGTTTTTAGAGGCTCCCTCCACCATGAATTGGTCCAAACTGGGCTGGTTAGAGGCTCCCTCCACCATGAATTTGGCCAAACTTGGGTTTTTAGAGGCTCCCTCCACCATGAATTGGTCCAAACTGGGGGTTTTAGAGGCTCCCTCCACCCTGAATTGGTCCAAACTGGGCTGGTTAGAGGCTCCCTCCTCCATGAATTTGCCCAAACTTGGCTGTTTAGAGGCTCCCTCCACCATGAATTGGTCCAAACTGGGCTGGTAAGAGGCTCCCTCCACCATGAATTGGTCCAAACTGGGCTGGTTAGAGGCTCCCTCCACCATGAATTTGGCCAAACTGTGGTTTTTAGAGGCTCCCTCCACCATGAATTGGTCCAAACTGGGCTGGTTAGAGGCTCCCTCGACCATGAATTTGGCCAAACTGGGGTTTTTAGAGGCTCCCTCCACCATGAATTGGTCCAAACTGGGGTTTTTAGAGGCTCTCTCTACCATGAATTTCCCAAAACTTGGCTGTTTAGAGGCTCCCTCCACCATGAATTGGTCCAAACTGGGCTGGTTAGAGGCTCCCTCCACCATGAATTTGCCCAAACTGGGCTGTTTAGAGGCTCCCTCCACCATGAATTGGTCCAAACTGGGGTTTTTAGAGGCTCCCTCCACCATGAATTGGTCCAAACTGGGGGTTTTAGAGGCTCCCTCCACCCTGAATTGGTCCAAACTGGGCTGGTTAGAGGCTCCCTCCTCCATGAATTTGGCCAAACTGTGGTTTTTAGAGGCTCCCTCCACCATGAATTGGTTCAAACTGGGCTGGTTAGAGGCTCCCTCCTCCATGAATTTGCCCAAACTTGGCTGTTTAGAGGCTCCCTCCACCATGAATTGGTCCAAACTGGGCTGGTTAGAGGCTCCCTCCTCCATGAATTTGCCCAAACTTGGCTGTTTAGAGGCTCCCTCCACCATGAATTGGTCCAAACTGGGCTGGTTAGAGGCTCCCTCCACCATGAATTTGGCCAAACTGGGGTTTTTAGAGGCTCCCTCCACCATGAATTGGTCCAAACTGGGGTTTTTAGAGGCTCCCTCCACCATGAATTGGTCCAAACTGGGCTGGTTAGAGGCTCCCTCCTCCATGAATTTGCCCAAACTTGGCTGTTTAGAGGCTCCCTCCACCATGAATTGGTCCAAACTGGGCTGGTTAGAGGCTCCCTCCACCATGAATTTGGCCAAACTGTGGTTTTTAGAGGCTCCCTCCACCATGAATTGGTCCAAACTGGGCTGGTTAGAGGCTCCCTCCACCATGAATTGGTCCAAACTGGGCTGGTTAGAGGCTCCTTCCACCATGAATTTGGCCAAACTGGGGTTTTTAGAGGCTCCCTCCACCATGAATTGGTCCAAACTGGGCTGGTTAGAGGCTCCCTCGACCATGAATTTGGCCAAACTGGGGTTTTTAGAGGCTCCCTCCACCATGAATTGGTCCAAACTGGGGTTTTTAGAGGCTCTCTCTACCATGAATTTCCCAAAACTTGGCTGTTTAGAGGCTCCCTCCACCATGAATTGGTCCAAACTGGGCTGGTTAGAGGCTCCCTCCACCATGAATTTGCCCAAACTGGGCTGTTTAGAGGCTCCCTCCACCATGAATTGGTCCAAACTGGGGTTTTTAGAGGCTCTCTCCACCATGAATTTCCCAAAACTTGGCTGTTTAGAGGCTCCCTCCACCATGAATTGGTCCAAACTGGACTGGTTAGAGGCTCCCTCCACCATGAATTTGCCCAAACTGGGCTGTTTAGAGGCTCCCTCCACCATGAATTGGTCCAAACTGGGGTTTTTAGAGGCTCTCTCCACCATGAATTTCCCAAAACTTGGCTGTTTAAAGGCTCCCTCCACCATGAATTGGTCCAAACTGGGCTGGTTAGAGGCTCCCTCCACCATGAATTTGGCCAAACTGTGGTTTTTAGAGGCTCCCTCCACCATGAATTGGTTCAAACTGGGCTGGTTAGAGGCTCCCTCCTCCATGAATTTGCCCAAACTTGGCTGTTTAGAGGCTCCCTCCACCATGAATTGGTCCAAACTGGGGTTTTTAGAGGCTCCCTCCACCATGAATTTCCCAAAACTTGGCTGTTTAGAGGCTCCCTCCACCATGAATTGGTCCAAACTGGGCTGGTTAGAGGCTCCCTCCACCATGAATTTGCCCAAACTCTGCTGGTTAGAGGCTCAATCCACCCTGATTTTCAAAACAAATGTTGGTGCCAACCTCAACTTACTACAAGGGCCAAATTCACTGCTGGTGACAAGCTCTCCTCACTGCAAGTGCCAAATACACGTTTCAAGGTGTTTTCCTACTGTCTGAGAGGTGGTATTGAGTGTGTAAAGTGTGTAGTTGTTAGGCTGTGATGTTGGGGTAATAGAGGGTCTTTGGTGTGTTAGATGCCCCCAGACATGCTTCCCCTGCTGTCCCAGTGTCATTCCAGGGTGTTGGCATCATTTCCTGGGGTGTCATAGTGGACTTGGTGACCCTCCAGACACGGATTTGGGTTTCCCCCTTAACGAGTATATGTTCCCCATAGACTATAATGGGGTTCGAAACACGTTCGAACACTCGAACAGTGAGCGGCTGTTCAAATCGAATTTCGAACATCGAACATTTTAGTGTTCGCTCATCTCTAGTATAGACCATTGTATTCATGAACTATGAAGTCCAGGCTAGACAGCTCAATAGAATGCTATCAAGTGGTGAAATGCATGGAAAGAATATCGAAAAATTCATTTAAATTGTAAAATGGTGAATATTTTTACTTTAATAAAACATGTAATATTTATCAGTAAGCCATGTTGCATCTGTGGTTGCAATCTATAGGATCTCATGTAATAACTCCCAATGGCCCATGGAAATAAATACTAGTTTTACAGTGGTTGTAGGTATTGTCCTTTGTTAGGCCATGCACCACATTATGAAACGCTGGTGATTTCTATTTAGGTATAATAGAAGTAAAATGCTGTGGAAAAAAAGCTGTGGCTGCAGCTCACTACATGGGTCCTTAGCCTTAGGCCGAGGCCCCACGTTGCAGAAACACAGATTCTTTTGTTGCAGATTTTACTGCGTTTTTGAGACAAACCTAGGAATGGCTACAAAAGGAATGAGAAATATATACTATAGAAAGCTCTTATACTTCTACCTTCTTCTCATTCCACCCCTGGCTTTGGCTCAAAATCTGCAACAAAAAAAGTTGCTATTCTGCAACATGGGGTCTTAACTTTAGGCCGAGGCCGCATGGGCCAAAACGCCGCGATTTGCCTGCAAGTATGGATATCCACTGGATTTCTCACTGGATACCCCCACTATTTGCTTGCAAGTCTCCACCACATAGCTGCTGCAGGTGATGAATGGCCTCAGAGGACATGTTACTGACATCACCACCTGGAGATATGAGCAATGATCTTAGTACGACATGTGACTGGTGAGGTCACTGCTTGATGTACAGAAATCACGTGCCTTGTATACAAAAACTTGAGAGAACCAATGGAGCTTGTGGAGTGGATCAGATGGGCTTTGTCAAGATGAGTATTATTTTTAACAGCGCGTTGTTTTTATTTTTATCTATTTATTATTGCTCTGTTTCCTTTATAATGAATTATACAATTGCCTAAAATAATAAAACTAAAGACTAAAATATAATATAAATGTACAATCCATGGCTGACACTTTATAATTGTGTATTCACAAAGAAGATTTTCAAATTACTGTAAAATGTAAATAGAATACAAATTAGCATATTTCTGCTTTAGTGCTGAGCATTCTGCTTTGGTTTTATGCTTTATGAGATGTCAATGGCAGAATAATATGTTGGTGTATCTAAGAACTGCGTATTCTGCACTCTCCATGTTTGGGTTCACATGGGAACATGTCTCAAATAGGATCAGGCCAAACCCCTGTATCTATTTATAGATGCTGCTAGCCAAAGTCAGTTGTAAAAGTATGCAGCTGAGAGGTTTCTAAGGGTTTCTAATGAAGGGTGTGTTTTTAACAACCATTACGTTTTTCACAGGATGGATGTAAACTACTGCAATATATTATGCAGTCACTTAGTATTATAGTTCAGTTTATATGAATTTATTTGATCATTTGTTCCTTTCCTCCTCATATATCCATCAAATATAGCCATTACCTGCAAACTACGGTAATTGAATATCTATTTCTCTAAAGTCAGATCTCTGGGCATATTTCATTATTTATCAACAGTAAAGAGTTTATTTCAAATCATAATTACTGCACCTATGTCTTGTTAGAGAATATTAATATCATAGAGGGTGCTCACCACTCAGGACCCTACTCTATTGTAGAGAGGAAAGCTGCTACAGTTTCTGATATGGTGGACTCAGCTAAAGTCCCTGTTCTATTGTAAAAAGTGGAAAGCTGCTGCAGTTTCTGATCTGGTGGGCACAGCTCAGGAAACTGATCTATTGTACAAAGTAGAGAGCTGCTGCAACTCCTGATCTAATGAACTCAGTGCAACCATATATTGCATGACTGCAATTCTTTTAAAGTGGTGTTGTGAGGTATTACTGTACACGGTGCAGTTATAATAAAAGTTGATGTCTGATACAGCAGCTGAATCCAACTGCAACCAACTGATGACGTGACTGAACCCGGAAACAGTCTACACAACATATTGGTAGATCAGTTATATGGGTTTATGTGGGCAACTAACGATTGCTCAGAACCTGCAAGACTTCTTTACCCATAGGAACTTTACTTCAGATGAGGAAGGAAAGAATGGAATGAAAGCGTGTGGAGTGGTAAACAAAAATCAAGTTTTTTCTGTCTGTATTATGAAAGGGGCATTTTCTTCTTTTTGGACCCCTTCTCTTCAATATACATAACTGCAGAGCAGCTTTCTTTAATTTCAGAAAGGGGTTGGGACAATTTTAGTTTACCATCGCCAAATCCACTTTTATAACACTGTTACATACTGCACATCCCTGTCTTTTATTCCACATGCAAATAAGGTGCTATCTGTACTTAGGGAATGCTATGCCCGCCCATAATGTCTAGCACCAGCCCCTAAACATAATGTTTGAAATATGAGCGAAAAAAACAAGTGCTCTGACAGGTGTGCCATGTATATAAAATAAAAGTTGAAGGTCTCAGCACACTAACAACAGTGTAGAATTAATTTAGGGCAGGGGTCTCAAACTTGCGGCCCGCGGGCCAACTGCGGCCCTCGGGATGATAGTTTGCGGCCCCCGCGCAGCTCCCTGTATGTTCCGCTATGTCCCTTTAGTGTTTTACTTAAACTTTCCTCCGATCACTCCCCCGCTCTTATAACAGCAATAAAAGTGATGGGTGATTGGTGGAAAGCCTGCTTCTAGCCTCCTGAGTTTAATGTCCCCCTCTAGTTTCCCCCAGTTTAATGTCCCACTACAGCTGCCATTAATTTATTGTCCCCGTCCAACTACCCCCACTGTTTTATGTCCCCCTCCAGCTGCCCCAGTTTTATGTCCCCTTTAGTTTCCCCCAGTTTAAACTGGGGCACCAGGAGAGGGACTTAATACTGTGGGACAGTTGGAAGGGAACATTATAATGTGGGGACATATAATGTATGGGTGACTGTAGGAGTATTATACTGTGTGGGGGCACTTGAAAAATGAATACAAATGGGCGGAGTCATCATAAAATTGGGCGGAGCTAAATTTGTTGCAGCGAGCATAGCTTGTGGAAAACCTGATGCTGCCCAGCCTCCCCCAGACTCTACCTCCAGTGGCCCCCGCATAAATTGAGTTTGAGACCCCTGATTTAGGGGCAGTTGATGGTGGTAGATTCCCTTTAAGGTCTCGTATGATGATTTCATTTACAGTTTTGAATTTTAAATGAGTTTTTGGGTAGTGGATAATATTGCATAAAGTCTAAATTTATTTGTTTCATACAGTTATGTGTACCACTGTGATTATTCAAGTAAGTGCACCCTTTATCTTGCTAGAACCTAGCACATTGACGTCATGAGTCTCTGTAGTAAGAGCCATTTTCTTTTCAGCCATTGCTGTATGGGTATTTTCAAAGGCAATATACACGGCTTGCTACTCTAAATAAGTGTGTAATATGAATATTCAAAACTAAACAAAAAAACACAGGTTGTCTTTGTACAAACCACTTCAGCATTATCTGATGGAAGATAGCTATGAATGAACAAGTATGATAGATAGCATTAATATATATATATATTCTCCAGAAACAGTCCTGTTGTCTCACATTACTTATGGTATGAATGAATGAATCTGCCTACTCCTGACTCTAGCATGTTGCGCTATGGAGAAAAAACTGAAAAGGAATTGTAGCATGACACATACTTTACTTACATGTTTTCTGCTTCATTTCACTATGCTATTAAAATTGCTGAATAGAATTAAGTCAGCTTCCTACATAATGCATTATTATGCAGAAATTTTACATCGGTGGACTTCTTAGACTAAGTCCATAGACTGTGGATTTTGCATGAAGGGGCATTATAATAAATACTGTATATAGATACACTAGTGAGATAAATCACGGAACTCCAAATCTTGATTGGTGCTCTTGGAAGGGTTTCACCTCAAAATCATCTAGAATGTAATCCAGGAGTCGGCCGAGCCTCTGTAGGTCTCATGAAGGTCCATATAGGACCGAAAACATTTATGTCAATTGTGGATTGCACTACCTGTAAATATCGATGCACTGAATAAAATAAGATTACTCTAAAATTTACCACAGAGTCCCAGGATTACATTCTTTGTTAATATTATACTGTCCTGAAGCGTCTACTGTATGTCACCTCTAGTCTTACTGGAGAATACAAACTTTTAGAAGTGTTTTTGTGTATGTAAGTGTATGTAATTGCTTAAACGGGTTGTGCTAAAAATGACATATACACAGGGTAAGATATAAATGTCAGATCACTTAGTGTCAAAAAGCTGGGACACTCAGCAATCAGCAGAATGAAGATGTTTCTGTATACAGGACAATGCCCCATTCACTTCTATGGGGCTACCAGAGATTGCCATTTCAGCACTTCAATAGTAGTGAAGATCTAACTGTGCACGAGACTGAGCCCAGAGTTAGCCATGTAAGTGCAGGATCCATGCAGAACCCATTTTTGTTATGGGCCCATTCACTTCAATGGTTTTTCTGGGTCCATGAAAATGGCGCTACTGTAAGGAAGGATTTTACTGACTGACTGTCAGATACGCCCTTCTGACAGTGAAGAGCTTCAGTACCGGTACCGATAGCTCTTCACCTGGGGCACAGAACCGGAAAGCCGATAGTGCGCTGACTTCAGCGAACTGTTGGCTTTCTAGCAGTGTATTACAATGCATGTGCCACATATGGTGAAAGGTCCTTTTTAAGGATCTCCGAGTGAGTGTGGTGCCGTGATTCTTGGTTGACCTTCCACCAAACAGGTGGAGACAGTGATGAAGTAGAAGGAGCTGTCCACTCCCTGCTTCACCACCTGGCTGCTGTCTTTGCTCCAGGTGTCCTGGGAGCAAGAGACACAATGTGATGTCATTTACATCGTGCCTGTTGCTCCTTTAAGACTCCGGGACCAGAGAGAAGAGTGAACGGGTGAACAGTGAAAGGTGAGTATTAAGGTTTGTTTTTTTTCTTTGACTATATACACATGGGGGACATGAAACTGAAGCAATCTGGGGGGTGGGGGGGGGACTTGATACTGTGGGGGCAACCTGAGTAGGACATAACAGTGTGGGGGCAAAAACACAGCTCGCTGCGGGAATAAACACAGTTACCCATTGTGTATTTTCCTACAGCACTTTTCACAGGAAGTGAAACACTTTTCTGCTTCAATTATACCTATATATAGTACAAACTGTACTGCACTCTCTCAAAAAATATATGGTGAGTAGTGGTGCAGGCAAGAAAGGGTCCTCCGACCCCTACAGCAGGGAAAAGTAATTCTGCTGCACACACTTTCAGGGTGAAAAAGTTTTAATTAGTGATTTCAACACAATAACAGAGGTTGATATGCCATGAATAGGAGGATTATAATGCTCAAAATGAACAGTGGACCAGTGGTAAATGAGGGTGTTTCGGTCACAAGACCTTCTTCATGCTAGATCTAGTAGTGCAAAACCTGAGACTTCCATGGCGTTGATGCTCTGACAAGTTTGTTTATTTGTATTGCAAGTTGGGAGTACCATAGTAAACCAACACCAGATATTTCTTTTTAAGAACCACAACCTGAAAATATCTGTTTTCTATTGGAGAAATGTCTGGCACAAAATACATATATTTTACATATCCATCACTCATAAAAAATTCTGCTCTTTGTCAGTTCTTCTTACTGTAATATTTTTTTTTAGCTTTGCCCATCACGTTGATAAAACTTGGGTAGATTGTAACAGCATGCGATGGTGACGTGAATATCCAGAGGAATACTTCAGAGGATTTGCAGTGTTTGAGCGACCAGGATAACCTTGTCTGGAATGTATGTCAAAAATAAACCCTGGTCCTCAGTAACGCCATGTTGAGAAGATAGTATAATGGTTTGCCCCTGGGCCTTTACCAAAATAAATACAAGGACCCCTGTCTTAAGAGTATTTGTTCATTCACAAGCCCTGAGGATGCTGGCATACTGTAGCTATACATTGTCAATGAGGTTGATGATACAAATGTGATAGCAGGTTCTATTCTCCAGAGACCAAGTTAAAGATTGCAGTCATCTGTTCCCAAGAGTCTGGGCACTTGAAATGGTTGTCATTCTTTGTTGAATAAATTCAAATACCTTTTAAGGCAATGGCTGAGAAGACGGAACAGCAGCCGAAAGTGCTAGAGATTCATGGGAATGCATGGTATGACCCTGGTAAAGATCACACACACATCAAGCCAATATGATATGATGCATGCACATATTAGTTGTAACCTCAGTTCTTCCTGTATCAGTGCAAAATACATACTGTATATACGGTAATAAGATCTTTGGTTGTTTTAGCGATCTCAGCCTCAGGAAAACCTGGATGGTCTCATTCGCTGCTCTTAAAATGCAGTCACCCAGATTTCCTGTGTTATGAAAAGCAGATCTATGTAGCTTTAATAGAAAATAGTATTAATAGCTTTGTACATGGTTAAACTGTCCTTAGCCAAGTTGTACGGAAATAAACCACACAATGTAGCATTGTTTCTGCATTTGTTTTCTGATGGACTGTATGGTTATGCATAGGAAAATATGCTTGGTATAAGGTTAAACACATTTAACATCTACCATTCAATCTAAAGTGCACATATTTCTCGTGAGCTTCAAACAGCCTGTAGCAAGTCATGAAGAATGACTGTGATTCTAAAATGGGCAGCAGCACAATGAAGTTTAATGTTGAATGCCAGTGCCCTCTTGCGTGCCAGCAAACAGCATAGCCAGGTGCCTTTCATGATTATGTATGTGTGAAGGAAAGAAAGCAGGAGTCCCTTTTCAAAATACTGTAGTCTCTGTGGGGAATTCATTCTAAGGGAGGTGCTGGAATATACCAAGCTGTAAATTGTTCCAATTTATACAATGCTGCACAATGGTTGATAAATGTAGTTGGCATCTTTAAATCCTGCACCTTCTGTTACTTACATCACATGAACACTCCAGGAGAACAGACTGCAGACTGAGCAGCTGGGGAGCAAGGAGAGGTGAGTAACAGTGTTTTTTATGTTAAAATTAGAGTGCAAATTGATGGGGGGGGACATGAAACTGGGGCAGATGAAGGGGGGACATGAAACTGTGGGGCAGATGGAGGAGCACATTAAACTGGCGGTAGCTGAAGGGGGACATGAAAGTGGGGGGGGGCAGATGGAGGTGGAGCATTAAACTGGTGGTAGATGAAGGGTGACATTAAACTGGGGGCAGCTGGAGAGGGACATTAAATGGTGGTGGTCGCTAAACCAAGACATTAACTGGGCGGGGGGGGGGGGCAACTGTAAAGGGACATTAAACTGGTTGCAACTAGAGGAGGACATTAAACCGTGGGAGTAGCTGGAGAGGGACATATAAGCCACTAGTTTCCCTATATTTAATGTCACCTTCTACATACCCCTGCAGTTTAATGTCCCCCTCTAGCTGCCCCAGTTTAATGTCCCCCTCTATTTTCCCCCAGTTTAATGTTCCGCTCCAGCTGCCCCCAATTTATTGCCCCCCTCTAACTACCCCCATAGTTTAATATCACCCTCCAGCTGCCCCATAGTTTAATATCTCTGGTTTCCATTAGTTTAAACTGGGGCACCAGGAGTAGGACTTTCTACTGTGGGGCAATTGGAGGGGAACAATATAATGTAGGGTCTTATAATGTTGGGGTGACCTTCGGAGCATTATACTGTGTGGAGGCTCAAACAAAAATGAATGAGAATGAGTGGAGTCAACATAGTAGTGTGTGAAGCTAAATTTGCAGCGGTGCACATATCGCACCACACATTTTGTCCCTCTTTCTGCCCCTTCAAAGTTGGGAGGTATAACCTATGGGAAATGGAAAGATTCTGGTTCGAGGAAGACAATAACATAAGACTCTGTGGCATATGTGAAGTCTTCCCAGCAATCTGATTATTTATAGTAACCGGACTTACTACTCTGTTTCCTTTAATGGGCATTGTGACTTAGGGCATCGCTTATGGTCAGAATTGCCATAGTATATGATGCATACATACATATAAACGACTAGTGTCGCATGCACAAACCATCATAGTAGAACAAAGGAATGCATATACATTATCTTATATACCGGAAAAGAAAAAACAACCACAAGCGCCAATAGTGTGATATTGTTACAACAATTACTATTGTAAAAGAAGATGCAAAGGTTCTCTTCTTATAAAGTTTTGATAAGCTCACAACTACTGTAAAAGCATATCAGGCATTTTCCAATGAGAATCCGTACTCATGGTGAGAATCTCACGTTGCAGAAATCGAATAACGGGATAAATCCCACAAAAATGGAGGAACCAGCACTGGTCCAGTAAAAACATCTTTAGTAAAGCATAATACAATATGCGTTTTGGGCAAAACAGTGCCCTTTTTCAAGTGTATAAAATTGATGTACATAAATGTATGCATACAGTGTCTTGTCAGAAAAAGAAACTTATACATACAGTATGTGCATGGTGGTTTCTGTAACACTAGGTTTTGCTGTTGATAAAACTGCTGCATTGTTGAGTGCATTGTTGTCATGCACAACATGCCAACAATGCACAATGTCAAATTATATATATTTGTCAGGGGAAGAAGCAAGAAAAGGTGGTTCTTCCGACTCCACACAACAGGGGATCGGGGTAGATGAGTATAATTTTGATTACTTTTCTCTGCACATTAGTAATACGTTACTCCATCTGAGGGCAATATGAGGGCCTCGTTAATGTAGCTGTCAATATTGATTGGGTCTCATTGATATAAGATTGGGGTTAGGTTGTAGGCAGGCAGCAGTGGAAGTATTAACCCCTTCCCCTAACTTTTTTATTTCTCCGCTCCAAGAGCCATATGAGGTCTTAATTTTTGCGGGACAAATTTTTCTTCATGATGCTACCATTAATTATTCTATATAATGTACTGGGAAGCAGGAAAAAAATTCAGAATGGGGTGGATTTGAAGAAAAAATGCATTTCTGCGACTTTCTTACGGGCTTTGGTTTTACGGCGTTCACTGTGCAGCCAAAATGACATGTCCCCTGTATTCTGTGTTTCGGTACGGTTCCAGGGATACCAAATTTATATGGTTTTATTTACATTTTGACCCCTAAAAAAAATTCCAAAACTGTGTTAAAAAATTTTTTTTCTAAAAGTCGCCATATTCCGACGGCCGTAACTTTCTTATACGTGAGTGTACGGGGATGCATAGGGCGTCTTTTTTTGCGGGGCCGGGTGTACTTTTTAGTTCTACTATTTTCGGGAAATGTTATTGCTTTGATCACTTTTTATTCAAATTTTTATCGGAATCAAAACAGTGAAAAAACGGCGGTTTGGCACTTTCGACTATTTTTCCCGCTACGGCGTTTACCGAACAGGAAAAATATTTCTATAGATTTGTAGAGCGGGCGATTTCGGACGCGGGGATACCTAACGTATATGTTTCACAGTTTTTAACTACTTTTATATGTGTTCTAGGGAAAGGGGGGGTGATTTGAACTTTTAATACTTTTTATATTTTTTTATATTTTTTTACTTTTTTTTTGCATTTATTAGACCCCCTAGGGGTGTTGAACCCCAGGGGGTCTGATCACTAATGCAATGCATTACAATGCTAATGCATTGCAAAAAATCATCCTTTCTTTTGCAGGCTGCATAGACCAGCCTGCTCCCGGCTGTCATGGCAACGGGACGTCGGCCCTGGAGCATGCTTTTGACCGCGGCGCCGGAGGGGTTAATGCCTCCGTTCGATCCAGGGAGGTATTATGTGTGTTTGTGTGTGTGTGTGTGTGTGTGTGTGTGTGTGTGTGTGTGTGTGTATGGATAGATAGATAGATAGATAGATAGATAGATAGATAGATAGATAGATAGATAGATAGATATTTGTGCGAAAGGTGGCTCAGTAGGAGCATTGGTGCAGACCCAACCAGTCAGAGACAGGGACATAAATCTTGCAGCAAAAACTGGTTTATTTTAAAAAAAACTGCAAAATTAATAAACCTTTATGTCAGACACAATATAAGCAAAATAGAATACAGCCTTAACGTCAGGCAAAAAGAGAAAACAAAACCTGCTCGTCTGAGCGCTAACTAAACAGAAAACACTAACTGTACATGAGGCTTACTATCAGCCACATGAATCAACTTAAACAACACTGTACCATAACACAAGGTTCTCAATGTCAGGACAGACCCAATCACTTCCTCTCCTCCCAGGATCTGCCCTGAAGTCTAGGCTCGGCAGGCTTTTATTGCCCAGTAATGAGCCAATGACCCACACCCATGCTGCAGCTTATACAAGATCTGCCCTGGAACACACAATCTGGGGGAGATATACCATCACTCCAGCACTCTGCCTGTCACCTTCTCACTATATATATATATATATATATATATATATATATATATATATATATGTATAGTTCCCTAGGTATAACCACATAGAGACAGGTTAATAAAGCAGTAGTCAAGTGATTACACAATTAACCAATCAGACCCCAGGCATAGGTAGGATACAGTGTATTTTTCATTTTTCCATAGGTAACAGACATGGAGATTAGAGATGAGCGAACAGTGTTCTATCGAACTCATGTTCGATCGGATATTAGGCTGTTCGGCATGTTCGAATCGAATCGAACACCGCGTGGTAAAGTGCGCCATTACTCGATTCCCCTCCCACCTTCCCTGGCGCCTTTTTTGCTCCAATAACAGTGCAGGGTAGGTGGGACAGGAACTACGACACCGGTGACGTTGAAAAAAGTAGGCAAAACCCATTGGCTGCCGAAAACATGTGACCTCTAATTTAAAAGAACAGCGATGCCCAGCTTCGCGTCATTCTGAGCTTGCAATTCACCGGGGACGGAGGTTTCCGTCCAGTTAGCTAGGGCTTAGATTCTGGGTAGGCAGGGACAGGCTAGGATAGGAAGGAGAAGACAACCAACAGCTCTTATAAGAGCTAAATTCCAGGGAAAAGCTTGTCAGTGTAACGTGGCACTGACGGGCTCAATCGCCGCAACCCAGCTTTCCCAGGATCCTGAATGGAACACACTGACAGTGTATTCCCGTATACCCCATATATACACCCCAAATCCCCGTTCCAACGGTGTGCCCCCCCACCTTCACCCCAGAAATACCCTGCAAGTCCCCTAGCAATAGAATTGGGGCTATATACACCCACTATTTTTGCTACTGCCATATAGTGCCATTGTCTGACTGGGAATTCAAAGAATATATTGGGGTTACAAATACCCTCATTTCTTGCTACTGGTATATAGTGCCATTGTCTGACTGGGAATTCAAAGAATATATTGGGGTTACAAATACCCTCATTTCTTGCTACTGGTATATAGTGCCATTGTCTGACTGGAAATTCAAAGAATATATTGGGGTTACAAATACCCTCATTTCTTGCTACTGGTATATAGTGCCATTGTCTGACTGGGAATTCAAAGAATATATTGGGGTTACAAATACCCTCATTTCTTGCTACTGGTATATAGTGCCATTGTCTGACTGGGAATTCAAAGAATATATTGGGGTTACAAATACCCTCATTTCTTGCTACTGCCATATAGTGCCAGTTTCTGACTGGTAATTCAAAGAATATATTGGGGTTACGTGCACCCACAATTTTTACTACTGGTATACAGTGCCATTGTCTGACTGGTAATTCAAAGAATATATTGGGGTTATAAATACCCTCATTTCTTGCTACTGGTATATAGTGCCATTGTCTGACTGGGAATTCAAAGAATATATTGGGGTTACAAATACCCTCATTTCTTGCTACTGGTATATAGTGCCATTGTCTGACTGGGAATTCAAAGAATATATTGGGGTTACAAATACCCTCATTTCTTGCTACTGGTATATAGTGCCATTGTCTGACTGGGAATTCAAAGAATATATTGGGGTTACAAATACCCTCATTTCTTGCTACTGCCATATAGTGCCAGTTTCTGACTGGTAATTCAAAGAATATATTGGGGTTACGTGCACCCACAATTTTTGCTACTGGTATATAGTGCCATTGTCTGACTGGGAATTCAAAGAATATATTGGGGTTACAAATACCCTCATTTCTTGCTACTGCCATATAGTGCCAGTTTCTGACTGGTAATTCAAAGAATATATTGGGGTTATAAATACCCTCATTTCTTGCTACTGCCATATAGTGCCAGTTTCTGACTGGTAATTCAAAGAATATATTGGGGTTACGTGCACCCAAAATTTTTGCTACTGGTATATAGTGCCATTGTCTGACTGGTAATTCAAAGAATATATTGGGGTTATAAATACCCTCATTTCTTGCTACTGGTATATAGTGCCATTGTCTGACTGGGAATTCAAAGAATATATTGGGGTTATAAATACCCTCATTTCTTGCTACTGGTATATAGTGCCATTGTCTGACTGGGAATTCAAAGAATATATTGGGGTTACAAATACCCTCATTTCTTGCTACTGGTATATAGTGCCATTGTCTGACTGGGAATTCAAAGAATATATTGGGGTTACAAATACCCTCATTTCTTGCTACTGCCATATAGTGCCAGTTTCTGACTGGTAATTCAAAGAATATATTGGGGTTACGTGCACCCACAATTTTTGCTACTGGTATATAGTGCCATTGTCTGACTGGGAATTCAAAGAATATATTGGGGTTACAAATACCCTCATTTCTTGCTACTGCCATATAGTGCCAGTTTCTGACTGGTAATTCAAAGAATATATTGGGGTTATAAATACCCTCATTTCTTGCTACTGCCATATAGTGCCAGTTTCTGACTAGTAATTCAAAGAATATATTGGGGTTACGTGCACCCAAAATTTTTGCTACTGGTATATAGTGCCAGTTTCTAACTGGGAATTCAAAATGCGCAAGGCTCCTGGAAAGGGACGTGGACGAGGCCGTGGGCGAGGTCGGGGGAATGGTTCTGGGGAGCAAGGTAGCAGTGAAGCCACAGGGCGTTCCGTGCCTACTCCTGTGGGGCAGCAAGCATTGCGCCACTCCACAGTGCCAGGGTTGCTTGCCACATTAACTAAACTGCAGGGTACAAACCTTAGTAGGCCCGAGAACCAGGAACAGGTCTTGCAATGGCTGTCAGAGAACGCTTACAGCACATTGTCCAGCAGCCAGTCAGACTCTGACTCCTCTCCTCCTATTACCCAACAGTCTTGTCCTCCTTCCTCCCAAAATTCCCAAGCTTCACAGAACAATAACCCCAACTGTCCCTGCTCCCCAGAGCTGTTCTCCGCTCCTTTCATTGTCCCTCAACCTGCCTCTCCACGTCACGATTCCACGAACCTAACAGAGGAGCATCTGTGTCCAGATGCTCAAACACTAGAGTCTCCTCCATCTCCGTTCGATTTGGTGGTGGATGACCAGCAACCCACCCTCATCGACGATGATGTGACGCAGTTGCCGTCAGGGCATCCAGTTGACCGGCGCATTGTGCGGGAGGAGGAGATGAGACAGGAGTTGGAAGAGGAAGTGGTGGATGATGAGGACACTGACCCGACCTGGACAGGGGGGATGTCAAGCGGGGAAAGTAGTGTGGATGTTAAGGCAGGTGCAGCACCAAAAAGGGTAGCTAGAGGCAGAGGCAGAAGTCAGCAGCTTAGGCGAAGCCAGGCCACACCCGGAATCTCCCAAGATGTTCCAGTTCGTACCCAGCCCCGAAAAACTCCCACCTCGAGGGCACGTTTCTCGAAGGTGTGGAGTTTTTTCAAGGACAGATATAGTGTTGTCTGCACAATTTGCCTCTCGAAATTGATTAGGGGCTCTGAGAAGAGCAACCTGTCCACCACTTCAATGCGCCGTCATTTGGAATCCAAGCACTGGAATCAGTGGCAGGCAGCAACGGCAGGACAAAGGCCGCCTGCCGTTCACGCCACTGCCACTGCCTCTGCCTCTGCCACTGCTGACTGTGCTGGCGATGCACTCCAGAGGACGAGCCAGGACACCACTTCATCTGCCTCCGCCACTTTGTTGACTTCTCCCTCATCCTCCCCTGTTCTTGTCTTATCTCCTTCTCCTGCACCATCAAAGGCACCATCAGGCGCTTCTTTACAACAACCCACCATCTCTCAGACATTGGAGCGGCGGCAGAAATACACTGCTAACCACCCACACGCGCAAGCCTTGAACGCCAACATCGCTAAACTGCTGGCCCAGGAGATGTTGGCGTTCCGGCTTGTTGAAACTCCCGCCTTCCTGGACCTGATGGCAACTGCGGCACCTCGCTATGCCGTCCCTAGCCGTCACTACTTCTCCCGGTGTGCCGTCCCCGCCTTGCACCAGCACGTGTCACTCAACATCAGGCGGGCCCTTAGTTCCGCGCTTTGCACAAAGGTCCACTTGACCACCGACGCGTGGACAAATGCATGCGGACAGGGACGCTACATTTCACTGACGGCACACTGGGTGAATGTAGTTGAGGCTGGGACTGCTTCCCAAACTGGCCCGGTGTACCTCGTCTCCCCGCCTAACATTCCTGGCAGGGACACGAGAAGAACACCCCCCTCCTCCTCCACCGCCTCCTCCTCCGCCTCCTCCTCCGCTGTTAGATTGACCCCAGCTACGAGTTGGAAACGTTGCAGCACTGGCGTTGGTAGACGTCAGCAGGCTGTGCTGAAGCTGATCAGCTTGGGGGACAGACAGCACACTGCCTCCGAGGTGAGGGATGCCCTCCTCGATGAGACGGCAATATGGTTTGAGCCGCTGCACCTGGGCCCAGGCATGGTCGTTTGTGATAACGGCCGGAACCTGGTAGCAGCTCTGGAGCTTGCCGGACTCCAACATGTTCCATGCCTGGCCCACGTCTTCAACCTAGTGGTGCAACGTTTCCTAAAGAGCTACCCCAATGTTCCAGAGCTACTGGTGAAAGTGCGGCGCATGTGCGCCCACTTTCGCAAGTCGACAGTAGCCGCTGCTAGCTTAAAATCTCTCCAGCAACGCCTGCATGTGCCACAACACCGGCTTTTGTGCGACGTCCCCACACGCTAGAACTCAACGTTTCAGATGTTGAATAGAGTGGTTGAGCAGCAGAGACCTTTGATGGAATACCAGCTACAAAACCCTAGGGTGCCACAAAGTCAGCTGCCTCAGTTTCACATCCATGAGTGGCCATGGATGAGAGACCTTTGTGACATCCTACGGGTCTTTGAGGAGTCCACAAGGAGGGTGAGCTCTGAGGATGCGATGGTGAGCCTTACAATCCCGCTCTTGTGTGTTCTGAGAGAATCCCTGATTGACATCAGGGATAACTCAGATCACACAGAGGAGTTAGGGATAGCATCCGATCCGTCACAGCTGGAGAGTAGGTCCACACATCTGTCCGCTTCATCGCGTTTAATGGAGGAGGAGGAGGAGGAAGAAGAGTTGTCCGATGATGTGATGGTGATACAGGAGGCTTCCGGGCAACTTCGAATCGTCCCATTGTTGCAGCGCGGATGGGTAGACATGGAGGATGAGGAGGAAATGGAGATTGAACTTTCCGGTGGGGCCAGAGGAGTCATGCCAACTAACACTGTGGCAGACATGGCTGAGTTCATGTTGGGGTGCTTTACAACCGACAAACGTATTGTCAAAATCATGGAGGACAACCAGTACTGGATCTTTGCTATCCTTGACCCCCGGTATAAAAACAACATCTCGTCTTTTATTCCAGTAGAGGGGAGGGCCAATCGCATCAATGCTTGCCACAGGCAATTGGTGCAGAATATGATGGAGATGTTTCCAGCATGTGACGTTGGCGGCAGGGAGGGCAGTTCCTCCAGTAGGCAACCAAGTTCTCACCGGTCCACACAAACGAGGAGCACACTGTCTAAGGTCTGGGACACCTTGATGGCACCCCCTCGCCAAAGTGCCGCCACGGAGGGTCCTAGTGTCACCAGGCGTGAGAAGTATAGGCGCATGTTGCGGGAATACCTTTCCGACCACAGCCCTGTCCTCTCTGACCCCTCTGCGCCCTACACGTATTGGGTGTCGAAGTTGGACCTGTGGCTTGAACTTGCCCTATATGCCTTGGAGGTGCTGTCCTGTCCTGCCGCCAGCGTCCTATCTGAGAGGGTGTTCAGTGCAGCCGGTGGCATCATCACTGACAAGCGCACCCGTCTGTCAGCTGAGAGTGCCGACCTGCTCACTTTGATAAAAATGAACCACCACTGGATAGAGCCTTCATTTTTGTGCCCACCTGTGTAAAGCACCCCAACATGAAACTCCATGTCTGTACTCAACCTCTCCAATTCCTCCGCATCCTCATACTCATCCACCATAAGCGTTGCACAATTCTGCTAATACTAGGCTCCCTCCACCCTGATTTCCCCCAACTCTGCTGGTTAGAGGCTCCCTCCACCCTGATTTCCACCAACTCTGCTGGTTAGAGGCTCCCTCCACCCTGCTTTCCCACAACTCTGCTGGTTAGAGGCTCCCTCCACCCTGCTTTCCCACAACTCTGCTGGTTAGAGGCTCCCTCCACCCTGCTTTCCCACAACTCTGCTGGTTAGAGGCTCCCTCCACCCTGATTTCCACCAACTCTGCTGGTTAGAGGCTCCCTCCACCCTGCTTTCCCACAACTCTGCTGGTTAGAGGCTCCCTCCACCGTGATTTCCACCAACTCTGCTGGTTAGAGGCTCCCTCCACCCTGATTTCCACCAACTCTGCTGGTTAGAGGCTCCCTCCACCCTGTTTTCCCACAACTCTGCTGGTTAGAGGCTCCCTCCACCATGAATTGGTCCAAACTGGGCTGTTTAGAGGCTCCCTCCACCATGAATTGGTCCAAACTGGGGTTTTTAGAGGCTCCCTCCACCATGAATTTGCCCAAACTGGGCTGTTTAGAGGCTCCCTCCATCATGAATTGGTCCAAACTGGGGTTTTTAGAGGCTCCCTCCACCATGAATTTGCCCAAACTGGGCTGTTTAGAGGCTCCCTCCATCATGAATTGGTCCAAACTGGGGTTTTAGAGGCTCCCTCCACCATGAATTGGTCCAAACTGGGGTTTTTAGAGGCTCCCTCCACCATGAATTTGCCCAAACTGGGGTGTTTAGAGGCTCCCTCCACCATGAATTTGCCCAAACTCTGCTGGTTAGAGGCTCAATCCACCCTGATTTTCAAAACAAATGTTGGTGCCAATCTCAACTTACTACAAGGGCCAAATTCACTGCTGGTGACAAGCTCTCCTCACTGCAAGTGCCAAATACACATGTTTCAAGGTGTTTTCCTACTGTCAGAGAGGTGGTATTGAGTGTGTAAAGTGTGTAGTTGTTAGGCTGTGATGTTGGGGTAATAGAGGGTCTTTGGTGTGTTAGATGCCCCAGACATGCTTCCCCTGCTGTCCCAGTGTCATTCCAGAGGTGTTGGCATCATTTCCTGGGGTGTCATAGTGGACTTGGTGACCCTCCAGACACGGATTTGGGTTTCCCCCTTAACGAGTATCTGTTCCCCATAGACTATAATGGGGTTCGAAACCCGTTTGAACACACGAACATTGAGCAGCTGTTCGAATCGAATTTCGAACCTCGAACATTTTAGTGTTCGCTCATCTCTAATGGAGACAGCATCTATCTCACAGGAAAATGGTGTATCCACTGCCATGGAGGCAGATGGGTTCGCTTTTCCGCACTGTATACAAGGCTGATCCTTATCGCTCAGTGGTGAGGGTGAACCATGATGGCGGCACCCAAACAACAATCGGGCCCCTGCCTATGCTAAAATGATTTCAATCGGGCCCCTGCCCATGTCAGAGGAGGATTAGGGGAGGCGCTTAGGGCGCCTCCCCTAATCCTAAGAACCAGCGCAAGGAGAGCTACTGATCTCCTTGCGCTTGTTCAGCCATCTACGTATCAGCGTAGGCGGCGTCATCACGTCATCACGCCGCCTACGCTGATACACAGACGTCTGACAGAAGAGGATTCGGCAGCAGCGGGAGCAGCAGAGCGCGGTCGTACGGTAAGTATAATAACTTCTTTTTTTTGTTTTATAATAGGCCGCTGCCTGCTGGAGTATCTACCAGCAGGCAGCGGCCTATTTACCAACCCGGACCTGCTCACTGCCGCCCCCCGCTTCCCCTTGTACTTTAGGCCGCGGCGGGCGGTAGTGAATAGGGCCAGGCCGCGATCCCACTGCCGCTAATATTATACTCAGGGGTCTTTTCAGACCCCCGAGTATAATAATCGGGGCCCCAGGGGAGGTGAGGGAACATAATAAACAGTGTTACTCACCTCTCCGGGATCCGGTGTTACTCCTAGCTGGCTTCGGGGCTATATGTTAATGCCCAGACGTCACGTGGTCTGGAATATTACCATATAGGCCCGAAGCCTGTTCTAGCAGTAACATATAGGCCCGAAGCCTGTTCTAGCAGTAACATATAGGCCCGAAGCCTGTGGTAGTAGCAATAGCCTGTTACTGCGAGCACAGGCTTTGGGCCTGTATGGTAACAGGCTGTTACTGCTACCACAGGCTTTGGGCCTATATGTTACTGCTAGCTCAGGATTTGGGCCTATATGGTAATATCCCAGACCACGTGACGTCTGACACATTACCATATAGGCCCGAAGCCTGCTAGGAGTAACATCAGATCCCGGAGAGGTAAGTGACAGTGTTTATTATGTTCTCTCACCTCTCCTGGGGCTCCGATTATTATACTCAGGGTCTGAAAAGACCCCCGAGTATAATAATAGTTCATGGGTGTGCAACTGTGGGGCATAATAGAGCTTGAAAGGTCCACTGTGGCCCCTGTAACCTCTATTATGCCCTACAGTGGCCCCCCTGCAACCTCTATTATGCCCCACAGTCTATTGTGCCACTGTGGGGCATAATATAGGCTGCAGGGGCTGCTGTGATATATATATATATATATATATATATATATATATATATATATATTACTGTGTATGTATATATATATATATATATATATATATATATTACTATATATATATATATATATATATATATATATATATATATATATATATATATATATATGGTGTGGATGTGTGGAGAAGTGAGGAGTCAAAGATGTCTGTGTTTCAAACTTTACAGAGTCAAGTCACAGCTGGAAGAAGTGGTCATGGCGGTCCAAAGGGAAGAGACGGGAAATGTGGGAAGACGTCTCCTGTGAGTATTACTGCACAAAATATGACTGCATTGTATTTATTGTAATGTTGTGATTTATTGTAATGGTACTGCTAGCACCCCCAATCCCCCCGCTGTCTGAGGTGGACAATTGAAAGATGCCCCCAAATCTTTCAATTACTACAACTCCCAGCAGCTCCAGATGCCCTGGAACTGTTGAGAGTTGTAGTCCACCCACCCCATAGATGATGTCCCACTCTATTGTTATGCTGGTGCCCTTTTCTAGAGCTCCAGCATAACAATATCCAAGTTTCAGAAACGCTGAGGACTTAGGGTATGTTCACACATCAGTATGCCATCCGTCCATTTGAATTCAGTTTGACACTTCAAAACGGACTGATACACATACTGATCTCTACTCTGGTTACAATTGCTACTTTTAATCCCCTTATCTGTCCTCTAGGGGACGGAGAGCGTTTGCTATCAGCATAAAAAGGTGTCAGTATACAATCAGTATGTGCCTCAGTCCGTTTTGAAGTGTCAAACTGAATTCAAACGGACGGATGGCATACTGATGTGTGAACATACCCTTATCTGCCTGAAAATGGCTGACACCTGGCGGACTTCATTATGTTAATGAGGTCTGCCACTGTCTGTGTGTAACCGCCATTTTGATAGTCCACCTCTCCGTCATTCTGGTCCCATTGTGGACCTGTATGACGGAGAGCTTGCCGCTGTTGTGAACCTAGCATAAGGCTATGGCTACACTATAACTTTTTTCATACAACCAAAGATGTCGCCCTGTGATTCTTTCACTCATGTTAGTGAATGGAGTCACATTGCAACCTGAGGGACCCAATGCGACTCCATTCACTAATGTGAAAGAGTCCCAAAGGGACACTGCGATCTTTGGTTGCATGAAGGAAGTAGTAGTGTAGCCATAGCTGTTTTGCACACTGTATTGTGCGTGAAAATGCACTTTAAACGTGTATAATGGCAAAAACTGGACGGGCGATATTACATATGGCAGTAGGGTGGGCCCCTGGAAATAATCCCACTGGTGGGCCCTAGGCACCCCAGTCCGACCCTGTACCTTGGCTTTATATTCTTCTATTTGGTATGGTTTCTTTCTCCTATTTGATTATACTTACCCAGGCTTATATAGGTTTTAGTCCCTTACACTGATATATGTTCTATCTTGTGACCATTGTGCATTTATGGCATTCCTTTTTACCGCCTAGCATGCCTTGTCTTAGGTATTCCTGCTATTTATGACCATCCAGGTCTTTCCTCAATATATATTGTTTGCTGTATTTTGTTTTGTTTTTTTGTCTCTGTGTATGTTTTTTTTTTTTTTTAATCAAACATGAGTAAATTTGTAATTATTATTTTTTACAAAAGTGTGGGAGTCTTTCTCTATTAATTTTGCATATTGACCTTGTCTCATACATTTTTGCTTTATTTGCCTTTGTTTCAGTTGTTTGCTCTTCACCTAACTAGGGAGCTAAACGTAGATGCTTCTAGGGAAAAAATATTACATTCTCTTCCCCCTTGAAAACTGCTGCAGAGTCTCTGGGCCTCTCAAATGCAGCCAGAAGACCTTTGTGTCTCACGTTGGGGTCAGGTGATAATCTGAACAACTTTTGCAACTTCCACTTCCAGCCAGAGTCCTTATTGGGTCCTCAACTCTGTAAGATCCTGGAATTCTTAAGTGAAGGTTAAGGCGAAAAATTTCCAGAAACATAAAAGAAGTTCCGCTGGTCCTTTCCTTCAAAAAAAAAAAAAAAAAAAAAAAAAGGAGGTCATAGACCACCATCCAATATGTGTTCTGATAAACAGAGAATCTTCAGGAACAGAATTCAAAATAAATCTTCTTTCAAAAAGAAGTCCACAAATCCCAAGACTTCTGACTGCTGTAGGCACAAGATTAAAAAGTTTTGCTTCTCTTTGGTCACAGACCTCTTTAAACGCATGGGTCACATCAACTATCAAAAATGGATACTCCTCAAATTCTGGAAGGTTCCCCGCCAATTATTTTGTGCTGAACTCAGAAAAATCCAGTGATTCTTCAGTTAATATTACAGTTCTGGAGCAAAGCGGCCATAGAAGAGGTCACATCTGCATAATGAGGGCAAGGTGTCTATTCCAGGGTGTTCCTGGTACCCAAGTACAAGTAGAACAAGTAGAGGCTGCTGAAACCTAAACCAATTTTTGCAGAAAAAAAACATACAAAATAGAGACCTTACGCTCAGTAATAACCTTATTAGAAATGAACAACTATACGGCATGACGTTGTACATAGAGGCTGTACCATGGGCAAAAGCGCACCTAAGGTACCTGCAGTTTGACGTACTCAGATCTTGGGACAGATGTCCAAAATCCCTAGATGCAACCTTCAAGATCTCAGATGCCACAATCTTGGACCTAAAGTTGTGGATTATACATCAGACTCTTCATTGGAGGTGACTCCTAGCTCCCCAGCTCTAGAAAGTCCTCACTTTGGATGCATCCTCCTGGGTTGGGGTGCACATTCGATTACAAATGGGTTTGGAGAAGCTGGGGTCCATAAAAGCAGAGTCGGTCCTCCAATCTAAAGGAGTTGAAAGAGGTCAGGTTGGCCTTGATTCATTTTTACTCCCACCTACTCACTTGCAAAGTTTTGGTGCAGTCAGACAATCTTGCAATAGTCTTCTATTTGAACGAACAGCAGATCTGTTGAGCTGCAACAGTCTTCATTCAGCAGAATGGGAACTCAACTCCAAAATATTCTACAGGATTACAACAACATGGGAGGGTGCCAGCAATAAATGTATTGGCAACTCACCAGAATGCCAAGCTACCTCTCTTTTACTCTCGGAATCGTTGTGGCCAAGCCCAGGAATGCTTATCAATTCCTTGATCAGGGAAACTGATCTATGTCTTTACTCTGACCCCTTGATCCCCAGAATTCTGGAGAAGATGTGCATCAAGAAGGTGGAGGCTATTGAGATTCTTCCATTCTGGCCATGGTTAGGTTTGATTCACTCTCACATTGAATCTTTTGAGAGGCAGGTTCTGGAAACTTCCAATGACAAAGAATCCTCTTTCCCAGAATGGAGTGTGCCATGGAGACTGACTGGGAAACCTGATCAACATGGGTCTCTCTTTGCAGGTTGTCAACACTCTCCTGCTTGCCAGAAAGCCATCTACAGTGAAAATTTATAACAGGGTATGGTAATTTTTTAACCACCGCAAAGGTGGTTTCAGTAAACTCTATTCATCAATTTCTTCAAGATGGTTTCAATAAGGGTCTGAAGAAAAATACCTGAAAGTGCACAGCGTTGAATGCGCAATTACAGAACAAATTCTCTGACCAGCATTTAAGAAGTATGTTCTTCAAGGCTCTGAAGAACCTGAACCCAGTTCCACAGAAGCCATCTCCATCGTGGGATCTTTTCGTAGTCTTCTCTGCTTTCATTCTGCCACCTACAAGCCTCTACAAGCTATACCAATCTCTCTCTAAAAGTGTTCTTCTTAGTGGCAATAACTTCTGCAAAGCAAGTGAGCGAGCTGCAAGCCCCGTCCTGTAAAGAGCCTTACCTTAGGGACTTAGAGGATTGCCTGCTGTTTAGAACCATGCCCGGTTTTCTGTCTAAAATTCTGTCACTCAAGAATATTAATCAGGAGGTTTCTTTGCCTGTATTTTTCCCCTATTCACAAGGGGAGAAACAAGAGTAATGGCATTCTCTAGATCTCAAAAGAGCTGTACTATTTTATATCCAGAGAACATCATTGTTCAGGCAGAGCATAGGTAGGCAGAGCATCTGTTTCTTCAGTTTTTGGGTCGCAACAAGGGCAAAAAATTCAGCACAGTAACATTGGCAAAATGTATTAGATCAACCATTGAAAAATATTATCAACTATCGACAATCCCCTCTTCAGATCAGGATTCTCTCAACCTGTGCCACGTCTACTTCTTGAGCTAAATCAAGTCACCTTCCTCTTGAGCAAATTTGTAGAGCAGCCACGTGGTCTTCTATCTCAATGTTCTTCCAGCATTATAGGATTGATGCAATGGCAGCAGAGGAGAAATCATTTGGCAAAAGAGTGCAAAATGAAAATTTAACTAACCAAAATTTTATTTCTTGTAGTCCAAGGCATCACATGTATCCCTCCCTTTAAGTTTTTTTTTGTACATTTTTGTGCATCAGAATACACTGTGTTCTACTCTCTGTCTTCAATTTTTACCTGGGGTCTGATTTGTTAATTGTTTAATTATTTGACTACTACTTAATTAACCTGCTGCTATGTGGTTATACCTAGTGAATCATAAACCATGTGTTTTTGTGGTGCCTCAAACTACAGGAAATAAAAATTTTGGTGAGTTAAATTTTAATTACATATATACTAGCTTCTGCACGCGACTTCATTTGTGTGTTGTTGGCATCGATGTTCCGCCAATATTCAACAAAGTGCTGCTGTCGATGATCTGTCAGCTCCGGTGTTTCAGCAGCTGTCAAGCTGGCCTGCCGCTGAACTAGTTCCTCGTGTCATGCCCGTGATTATTCTGGCATCTCAGCAGCTCGCTGGAACGCCATATAATAAGCATGTTGCTGGTGTCGATGATCCATCTGCTCCGGTGTTTCGGCTGCTCTAAGAGCCGCTTACCGAATAGGTAGTAATTGACGTAGATTCAAAATTTTCTATTGGCGGACAGCTCCTGCTTCACCACTGTATTCAACCGACCGGGACAGCAGAACAAGTACTGGAATATGGGACTGCTGAATCCGGGATGGTTTGGAGGAATGGGTAATGGGACCCGGTGACATGAAAGAGGGAGAAATGTAGGGAGCATGTGAGAGAGGAGGCTATAAGAAGGAGATTATGTGTACGGGTAGAGGAAGAGCAAGGAGGCATTTTCACAGAGGAGGTATGGCAGAAGAGCAGGGGGGCAGGATTTTGATGAACCTGATGTCACTTGGTGGATCTCAATACTATCTGCAGGCAGCATAGAGAGATCTCTTGTTTGCACAACAACTCATGCTACAAAAAAAGAGGTCACACAGTGATCATCTGATATACTAAAGAATGTGAAAGCAGGTTAAGAAAAGACACTTTTACCAGACAGCTATTATGATTGAAAGGACGGTCTGTCGGACAATACAATGTGTCAAAGAAAAAATTCTAGAGTGCCCCTTTAATACAGGCAATATCATAGTCTTCAGTGACTGCATTCAACAACGGTTCAGAGCGCAAGGTTTTTTGCCAGACAGATTTTGTTTAAGCTTTTAAGATGTTTGGGCTGGCAACAACTGTCTGCTATAATATTGATTGTTATTTGAGCATGCCACACAGAAGTCAAGTAATTAAATAAGACATAAATCAGACACACGGATCAGGGTTTGTTGTTGTTATGTGGCATGGTTTCTTCTCTCTTTTGTTAGTAGACGGGTTCTAAGAGATTAGCTAGCTCAATAAGCATGCGCTGATGGGAGGAACAGGTTGGATTTGACTATAGGGTGTTCTACAAAGATCTGACCAGTTTAGGGTGAATTTAAACAGCCATGTTTGCCATCTTAGCTGAAACAAACTCGCTGTATCATAGTTATCTATTAGAATAAGTTCACACAGTGGAAACTGAAGAGGAATTCCTCTACATTTTCTGCCACCATATTGAGGAATGGGGATTCTGTTGTGGCTTTCCGCTGCTGATTAAGCCCAGCAGGGAGTCTTGAGCTGCAGAATCCGTGGTAAGATCAAGCAGGATGCTTATTTTTTTCAGAATCGGGACATAATCTTTCACGGATTAGAGGTGGAACCCACCCCCAAACCCGCTGCAAATTCATCCATGTAAATTTATCCTTATGTTGTAAGTTGCAACTCAGCCTGCAAATAAATCTGCAGTGGTGGGGATTGATATTGCAGATTTTACTACAGATAGTTGCAAATGCTATGACCCTTCTCTAAAAGTGGTGCCCAATATCTCTGCTTTAGCTGTGACTGACATTTTGATCCTCTGCATCAGGGTTATCGGTGGGAAACACTGGCATATCAGGTCTTCCCCCAATGCTCTTGGAGACTGATACACATATCTAATAAATGATGATTCTCTGCCTTGCTTCATCAGTTTGTGGCCACAAAGGTATTTTATTGCATATCGTGTATGGTGCCAAATGACTCAATAGTGACAGATGGTGAAAGATTCAGTAAGGAGGTATAAGTCTAAGGTCCCATGTAGTGCCCCACAGCAAAAAAGTGCTGTGGGAAAAACTGTGGCGGCAACGCATCGTGGTTTTTCCTGCAGAGCTTTTCACAGAAAGCTTTTCTCTCCAGACTTTCTGCTATAGTTATACCTATAGGGAAACCACTGGAGTTTCTATAGGTATAATTGATATACTTCAATTTACAAAACTGCAACAGTTTTAAAAATTGCAGCATGTCCGCTGAACGTATATTTCCACCCCTAACACATGCCCGTAAGTCTATATGAAAACTATATACAAATGTTGAGCAATATCACCCTTACTACCAAATTGGCTGAGAACATAGAGAACAATTAGTAGCAGGTAATTACTGTAGGCTTTACTGTAGGCTAAATATGTGTGAATATACGTTGTGTATGTTAGTTGAAATGTTAGTTACTTGTTTTTCAGCTCTGCATCACTAGGGAACAGCTAAGGTCAGTGGTCAAGATTAGCTGCAGTGGCTAATGAGAGTCTGAAATTCAGCCTGTTTCTCATCAGAGGTCTAGACTTGGACCACACAAGTCTACCATATGTGTTTAAGGAACAGTTTCCTTTACAAAAACAATACAATCATTATAAACTACAACCATAGTATCAAAAGAAGGTAACTGACATATAAACAGAAAAATTTGGTTAAATACTGGATATACTTTAAATCGTACGTGTGACATAGACAGAAAAATAAGATGTGTCAATGTCAGTTTTGTATGTCAGTAATAATAATCGGAGAAACAAGAACTTTCACCCAGATTCCATACAACTTAAAGCTTAACAGAATGTGCAGTGCATTATGTGTGCCCTGGTGAATTTACGTATAGCAAGAGCCACTCACTTCCACTTTGACTCAATTCCCATCAATGTCTCTTTGTGCACCCACACAGAATAATGCTCCACAGTGGCCCAGACACTGTATGCCCTTACATTATGTTGTCCCTCTCCAATTGGCCCCCACAGTCTACAGTCCCCTCCAGTTGCCCCCTCAGTATACAGTTCTACCTCCAGTTGCCCCCACAGTGTACAGGCCCCTTTTCCAGTTTCCCCACGCTATATATTCTCCTCAAATTGCCCTCACAGTATACATCCACCCCCAGTTGGCCCTACCAAATAAAGTCCCTTTCACTTGACCCCACAGTATACAGTTCCTCTCCACTTTCCCCCACACTATACGGCCTCCTCTAGTTGCCCCACAATATACAGCTCTTCCTCCAGTTGCACCCACAGTGTACAGTCTCCCTCCAGTTGTCCCCACAGTATGACGAGTCAAAAAAAACCCCAAAACCTTACCCGTTCCCCTGCTGTTCTCTCCTGTCTCTGCTCCTGGAAGCTTCAAAGAACAGCAGATGTGATTTAAGTGATATCACCACATGGCACTTCCTGTTCCCAAAACACCAGGAGCAGAGACAGGGGCCAAATGGTGAAGCATGCAGTAGACAACCCCCTGCTTCACTATTGTATTCAATGGGAAGAATATGCAAATCTGTCTTCCATGATGTAATTAGGAAGTCAGCTGCTGCCTCAGTGTTGCAAACCAATAGAGGGCGCTCACTGGAATGTGCAAGCCTGTATTTCCTGATGTAGTTAGGAAGACAAAACTCCAGTGAAATAACCCAATAAAGGCTGCTCCCTTTCGCATCATGCTCGACCTTCCAAGAGGCCTTTGTTTTGCAATGATGCTGGGATTATTACCAGGTATAAAACAAAGGCCTCTTGGAAGGTCGAGCATGATGCTAAAGGGAGCAAACCTTTATTGGGTTATTTCACTGGAGTTCTGTCTTCCTAACTACATCAGGGAAGACAGGCTTGCACATTCCAGTGAGCGCCCTCTATTGGTTTGCAACACTGAGGCAGCAGCTGACTTCCTAATTACATCATGGAAGACAGATTTGCATATTCTTCCCATGGTCCTTTGCGAAGTGGAGTGCTAAAGGCTTAATAAGTCTCCACACACCTATATGGTGGTCTCTCCCTAAGGAGTGACAATATCCCCTTAACCCTATTGTATTCAACTCATTCGCTTCGGGCGTGGATGATTTGAACTCAGGAGGTTAAAACTGACATCAAGCCCTATGTAGCGTAACACAGTAGAAGCATGTGGAGGGGTTTTTTCAGCAGTGTTTTTTGCTGAGTTTTTGCTGCATTTCCTCTGAATTTTTTTTCTGATGCTGTAACTAAGTGGAAGCTTAATATCCCAAACAAAACACTTTACTCACATCTGTATAGATCAGTGCTTCTCTACACAGTTTTGGAGGACATTCTCCTCTTTTTCTGTGTAGCATATGGAATCTAGTTTCCATCCACCAGCTCAGGGAAAACTGAAAACTACAGATATTGCATGCAGAGTGAGAAGCTGATAACTGCAGAATACACATGAAAGTCTATTGTGAAACGTCAAATAAAATAACAGGTATGTAAACAATTTAACAATTCAAAAGAGTATTTTAGTTTGTCAAGGATTTTGACAAGGAATTTGGACAAGCGTAAAAATCGGCTTCAAATTCCTGAAGCTGAATTTTCTTCTACAAAAAGTCAATTTCGCCATTCACTACATGGAAAAAAATCCGCTAGAGCAATAATCAGATAAAGAAAAAGTCAGCATCTAACTCCCATTTAAATGAATGTGGGTTGGCTTCAGACGGAATTTGGAGTTGATTTTGAGGCAAATCCACCTGAAATTCAATGCAAGCAGCACTTTTCTCTCTGCATTTTTTTGTGTGTAAGGCCTCATTCACATCTGCGTTGGTAATCTGTTAGGGGAGTCCTCATGAGGACCCCCTGAATGGACTACCAAGCGCATTTGCAAGCGGTGTGCAGTGAAAGCACACGGAGCCCCATAGACTATAATGGGGTCCGTGTGCTTGCCGCGAGATCTCCGCAGGGAACATGAAGAAAATAAAATACTTCACAATCTATTTTCCTGTCCGCATTTGTACGGGCAGCGCGTGGCAAGCACACAGAACCCATTATAGTCTGAGGCAGGGGTGGGCAATTAATTTTCCCATGGAGCCGCATGAAAAATTGAAACCGTTCTAAAGAGCTATGCGCACCATAGCAAATTTAGCTCCACCCACTTCTACATTGTCTCTGCCCACTCTCAATCATTTTTCCCTGTTCCCCCACAAAGTATAATCCTCCTACAGTCACCCTAACAGTATACACCCCCACTTTAAAACGTTTCCCTCCAAATGTCCCAAGTATTAAGTCCCTCTTCTGGTGCCCCAGTTTAAACTAGCAGAAACTAGAGGGGACATTAAACTGGGACAGCTGGAGGGGGACACTAAACAGTGGGGTAGCTGGTGGGGGACATTAAACTGTGGGCCAAATAGAGCCAGACATGTCACCCTCAGGCTACCCCCCACGGTTTAATATGTTCCTCCAGCTTCCCCAGTTTAATGTCACCCTCCATCTGCCCCCTAGTTGAATGAGCCCCCCTCCATCTGCCTTCAGTGTAACTGCCCCTACATCTGCCCCCAGTTCCCTCCTCTTACTCACACATGCTGTCTCTTCTCTCCTTATCTTCCTTCAGTCTCCATTCCCGGCAGCTTGCTTTTTCTTTGTAACAGCAACCACACTGTCCCGTGTGGCTCCGCCCACTAACGAGTCTTAGCCTATCCAAGTTGAGCTAAAGGACCTGTGGTGACGTCATCTCAGGTCCTATAGTGGACTTACCAATCGGCATCTACTTTTATCCCACAAGCTATGCGGGCCTGACAGAACCAGTCAGAGGGCCGGATGGCCATACATTGCCCAGGTCTGGTCTATCGGTTCCATGTGTGTTCACTGCACAGCACTTGCAAATGCGTTTGGTAGTCCGTTCGGGGGGGGGGGGGGGGGCTCCATGTGGACTACCAGAAAGGATTACCAAATGTAGATGTGAACGAGCGGTGACTCTCCAAAGTTATACTGATAGGGATTGTAGATTGTGAGCCCTATATAGGACAGTCACAATGTCTGTAAAGTGCTGCGGAATATAATGGCGCTATATATGTAAGCATAATGAATAGTGATTTCTAATCAGCAAGTGTCTATCCTGCACTTATGTAGTAGGTATGTTACATAGCTAATGGTTTAGCAGTGGTCTATTAGATTGTAAATTGCATAGGAAATACATTATATTGAATGGCAAAAATATTGCAGAACTTTCAATTGAAGATATTCCTCTATTTGCATATATTACCATACATAAGTTTACATGTTACTGATATTTCACTCATAATTGACTGCATTATATTTTCCCATATATTTAGTAAGCACAAAAAAAAAATCTTACAAAATAACATGTGGTATATTTAGACCTAATCTATACCAAGACCTCAAGAGACAGCTGCAGAGATAGCAGCTGCAGAACATACAGTATGTTTATCTACATTCATTCAGAACTCTAATTATAATAATTAATTTGACAGGATGGAACTTTACATCATCGCCTTAATAAAGAGTTGTGTTCAGTAGTAGATGCCTACGATTTCAACTTAGCGTCCACAAAGGGAGAGCTATTTCATGTTATGTGAAAAGGAACAAAGACAGCTAAAGGGGTTTTCAGGATTCGTAATTGGTTACCTATCCTTAGGATACGTTAATCAAACAAAGATTATCCAGGGGATCAGCTGTATGAAAACAGTGTAGCATTCAGGTGAGCGCTATGACCTCTTCACAAATAGCCAAACACAGTGCCATACATTTGTATAGTGGCTGTGTTTGGTGTCATAGATCAGCCAATGCACCTGAATGGGACTGAGCTGAGAGTAGGTCATGTGACAGCATATAAAGCAGTCTGTAGCTTCAAACAGCTGATGTTCAATTCATGGCCTATACTATGTAAATGTATTTGTATAAATAAACATGTAAGTATAAAGACTCCTGGCACTCTGAGAAATAAACATGCTTTATTTTCATTTTTATGAGTATACAGTGAAAGCAATCCATATGACTTCTTGGTCCATCGCAGACCTTCTTCAGAAAGTCAGATTGCCAGTCCGGACAAGAAGAAGAGTAAAAAGAAGTTGACTGTCTGGAGAAGGTCTGAGATAGACCGAAACATCACAGAATAGTTATATGGATTGGTTTCACTGTATACCAATAAAAATGAGATAAGGCATGTTTTCGTCTCAGAGTGTCAGGAGTCTTTATACTTACATGTTTATTGGAATGAGATCTCCCCCATGGCAAATTGTAAAGTGCTGTAGAATATGTTGGTACTATCTATATAAAATGTATTCTCGTTATTATTTTATGCAGTGGCGTAACTAGGAATGGCGGGGCCCCATGGCGAACTTTTGACATGGGCCCCCCCCCAAACCGACACCGAAGACCTCGACCAACCCCTCCTCCGCACTCTATTATGTCCCTTAGTAAGCCCTGCACACGGTATTATGTTCCTTAGTGGCCCCTGCACACAGTATTATGTCCATTAGTGGCCCCTGCACACAGTATTATGTCCATTAGTGGCCCCTGCATACAGTATTATGTCCCTTAGTGGCCCCTGCACACAGTATTATGTCCCTTAGTGGCCCCTACAAACAGTATTATCCCCCATAGTGGCCCCTGCACACAGTATTATGTCCCTTACTGGCCCCTGCACACAGTATTATTGTCACGATATGAGTGGATACGCAGGAGGCCAGTGGTCCGGTTTCAATCCTTTATTGCAAATCTGGGTACTATTCCGTTATCGGGCCAGCAGCAGCGCATTTCAGCACCAGCTTTCGGGACAGCAGTTCAGTTCAGCAGCGGGAATTACAATGACATCCGAGGACTGCTGGCCCGATGCTTGTGCCCAGTAGCCAGTACATCAATGACCCCCCCTCCATCTCCTCCTCCTTCCAGTGCTGCCCCCCAGCTCTCCTTACATCTACCCCGTACCCTCTCCCCGCCACATGACTAAGCCGATGCTGGCCCGATGATAGAGGCCGTGCTTGTGTGTAGTAGGCAGTACATCGATCGATGCCCTCATCCTCCTCTTCCTTCCAGTGCTGCCCCCCAGCTCTTCTTACATCTGCCCCGTACCCTCTCCCTGTAATAGGCCTCACCGTAAATCTTGAGCAATGAATGCTACTAGATAGCCGCCGGACGCTGCAGAAAGTTTGTCCCTCCGGCTCGCTGTAGCTCACCGTTCCTATAGTCGGCGTGTTTCTTGTCAGGGCCTGGATTGAGCCCCGGTGTCTTTCCTTTCGGTCTCGGTACTAGCGCTGAGGTGAGGCCTAGTCGTGTGGCGGGGAGAGGGTACGGGGAAGATGTAAGGAGAGCTGGGGGGCAGCACTGGCAGGAGGAGAAGGATGGGGGAGGGGGGTCATCGATGTACTGGTTACTGGGCACAAGCATCGGGCCAGCAGTCCTCGGATGTCATTGTAATTCCCGCTGCTGAACTGCTGTCCCGAAAGCTGCTGCTGAACTGCGCTGCTGCTGGCCCGATAACGGAATAGTACCCAAATCTGACACAGGATAGACAGGCAGACAGTGAGGGCCGGCTGAGAGCGGGAAGGCGGTGCGTAACCAGGCAGAGGTCAAATGGAGGTCAGGGCAGATAGAGTCTGTCGGTGGACGGGAATCCCGGAGAGCGGACCAGGTGGACAAATAGGCACTGGGGTCTTCAGCGACAGCAGGCGCAGACCTTTCGCACTTCCGTGCGGGCAGCGGAGTCGCCAGGTGCAGCAGCTAAGCTGAAGGACGTGTAGTCAGGTGACTGAGTCGGGGAGCCCAGCAGGGGTACAGCAGTAAGTAGAGATGATCCTGAGGTGGACTGCAAGACCCAGCAGGATTGGGGAACCAGCGGGATAAAGCCAGCTCCAGGAGCTTGAGGTCAGCCAGAGGAAACTCCAACGGAATACACAAGCAATGTGCAGAAGATACCACGCCCCTTAAAAAGGCATGTGACCAGAGGCATGTGACCAGGAGTCCAGCCCAGCTGCAGGAAACAGGAAACTTAGTTCAGCGAAGCCCTTCCCGCCATCTTGCTTCAGGGCACCTGATTCCAGTACACACGGTACACAAGGCAGAATCCTAACAATTATCCTCTATAGTGGCCCCTGCACACAGTATTATGTCCCTTACTGGCCCCTGCACACAGTATTATCCTCCATAGTGGCCCCCGCACACAGTATTATGTCCCTTACTGGCCCCTGTACACAGTATTATCCCCCATAGTGTTCCCTGCACACAGCATTATACCCCATAGTGGTGGACACCCATAAACAATGATTATACTCTGGGGTCTTTTCAGACCACAGAGTATAATAATTGGAGACCCGGGGGAATAAAACCATAAAAACTACTGTTTCTTACCTGTCCCCCGGCTCCTACGCTGTCTTTTCCGCTGCCGTCCTTCTTCTATGACGTCGGATGTCACATGACCCGGGAAGCAGGCCGGGTTCATGTGACGTCAGACAACTAGGAAGGAGGCCTGGCAGGATCATGGAGAGGTAAATAACAGTGTTTTTTTTATGTTCCCTTACCTCTCCCGGTCCGCCGATCATTATACTTGGGTGTCTGTAAAACCCTCGAGTATAATGATAGTATTTGTGGAGCCCGCGGTGTCACTTACTGATCCCGGCCCAGCCAGGATTGGCATGTAAATAGGGCCCGTAACTGCCTATAAAAAAATTAAAAAAACGCAGCGGTAGCAGCTGTCACCGGGCCCCCTAATGACCCGGGCCCTGTGGCAGCTGCCTCTGTGGTAGTTACGCCACTAATTTTATGGCTCCTGCAGCATTTAAGGACGGCTCCATAAAGTCATAAAGGTGACTTGCCAACTTGACAAACGCAAATATTTATTTATTTTGTTAAATTGTACTAAAACAAAAATTGACAGAAGTTTTTCCCATTGTAAAATATATGCTCTGGATGTTTTCACCAGTAAATATATGTATTTACATTCTTGGTATTGAATAAAATTAATATATTTTGATTCACTTGTGGGGATGAGCTCCTTTTTGTGGTTGAGATTACATACTTGAACAATGTACAACCTGCACACGGAGTTACGCTCCGCTCATTCTGAACGTAAAATTCGTTCAGAATGAGCGCATAAAAACCAGTTCCCATTGATTTTTATCGGTGCCGGCATACGTGCGTATCACATTGAAAGCAATAGGGAAAAAATCCTCCCATTGATTTCAATGCGTAGCGTACGTATGCCGGCAACCATAGAAATCAATGCGCTCATTCTGAACTAATTTTACGTTCAGCATGAGCGGAGCGTAACTCCATGTGCAGGCTCCCAAACTAAGACTATTTCATTTTCTTCTCAAAGATGATGGTGCAGGGTGTGTCTATAGGCTTCCATTCATTTAATAAAGCCCAAACAAGTGGGTTTTTTTGTTTGTTTTTTTGGTATCCTTTGGGTGATGTGTGATCTGTACTTGCCCATAATCGGGCTACTTATGCTGGGTCTCCGTTCTCAGGTTTCCGTCTTCTGCAGGCAGAAGACGGAAACCTGTCAGACTGTGACCGGCAGTGAGCGCCGGTGAGCATTTTATGCTCTCCGCAGCAAAACTTTTTTTTTTAAACTGGACACAAAGTCCTGCATGTCCGACTTTGTGTCTGGCTACAAAAAAAAACGGTTTTCGCCGCGGAGAGCATAAAACACTCACCGGTGCTCACGGCCGGACACTTTTCAAACCCATTCAAATGAATGAATTGGACAGTGGTTTGACAGCTGACCAAAACCTAATGTGCATGGACTGAAAGAGCATTGGGGAGATTGAAATTATTAAAATAACTGCAGATACTGTAACTACATATTACATACTACAGGCTGTATAATCTACATCAGTCTTTCTCAAAGTGGGCGATAACGCCCCCTTGTGGGCGCTGGAGGCCTATAGGGGGGCAGTAAAGGGCACAGAGAAGATTGGGGGGCGTTGAAGCGGTTTAGGGGGGCGATGGCTAATTTAAAGGGGTGGTATCCTAACAATGATTCTATCTATACTGCTTGTTAATGTGGATTTAAGACTTTTCCTAAATACACTGCTTCAGCAAAACTGCTTTGTTTGTCCACTATCTTTATTCACTTCATTATGGACACTAGCACCTGGCCCCCTGCTCATTGCTGAGGGAGCCACATGACGTAGCTCCCTGCTGTGTGTACGGAGCCAGCCTGTGTCTGCACCACACATACACATCACATACACATCACCTAGCTCCCTGCTGTGAGATAGGGGGGGAAGGGGTGTGTGGAATAAGTGCTGCTTTCTTATATAAAGCAGTCTAAATCCTACTGGGCTAAAGGACCTGGTCTCTCTGTTCACTAGGATAAAGCTTTATTATATAGAGCAGGCTGCTAGTGGGCAGAGGAGCCAGGTCCTTTAGGAAGCTCCGTACAAGGTAAATCCAAGTCTACAGGACCTTTTGATGACATCACAAGCCCTTCAGTCACCCCATAGGATCACGCTATGTGGTGGGTGGAGCTACACACTAATTTGGGGGCGGGGCTAATTGACGCGAGCAAACAGGAAGAAAGAAGATTTTTAGGCAGCTTAGAAGGCAGATCAAGCTTCATGAGGCTACCCCTTTAAAATAGTTTTTTTGCTTTTAACACAAACTTTACCACTCCTTTACGCTTAACGCGCGTTTCCTCGTGTAAAGCCATCTAGGGGACTAGACAGTAACTATTTCCTGTCCAAAAGTTGTCAAACTGTACCATAGATGGCGGTCAGCTCCAATGCGAAGCGAGAAGTTTCTAGTCCATTCTCGAAAGTACTAGGCCCGCCCGCTGCCTCATATAAAAGCGCATGCGCCATTATGTCACAGCCAGTCATGTCATTCGACGATATTACGAAAACAAGTGAATTTAGCGACTAGGTAATAGAACTGATAACGAACAAGGAAATAAAAATAAAATTCAAAAATGGATACCAAGAATTTTGGCTACAAAAGCCAATCCCGCAATTGTACCCTGGATTGTGGTCCATCATTCAACGATTTTTGATAGCATTCCCATCATCATATTTGTGTGAACGTGGATTTAGTGCTGTGGCAACGTTGCTAACTAAAAAGAGAAATCGGTTGCAGATTACCGAACGCGGTGACTTACGGCTGTTTTTGAGTAAATTCGAGCCTGACATTAACAAACTTGTTAAAAATCATCAAATTCATCCTTCACATTAGATTAGTTTTAAAATTAAAATTGAAATGTTTGTTTTAATAACATGAATAAAAGTTTTCCTAATATTACAAAATGGTGTTTTACATTACCCTCATCAGAAAGTCTTATTTTCACATGACACACATAATTTAATTATTAACATAATGACTGCGATTGTAATTCTTAAGATGTAGTAAATTAAAAAAAAAATGGGGGGGGGGGGCGCTAGAAAATAATTAATTCTCGAAGTGGGCGGTAGACAAAATAAGTTTGAGAACCTCTGATCTACATCATACCAAGCGAAGATCACTCCGCACAGAAAACTAATGATTATGACTATGAAGTCTTCCTTCTTTCTTATTCTGTTCCTTAGCTGCTATAGACTCCTAGTATATCTTCTCTTCTCAGCATATGTATGCCTACTTCTGTAATATATTACTGTGTATTATCCTGTATCTGTATTACTATGCTGCTGTAACATGCTGAAATTTCCCCACTGTGGGACTATTAAAGGATTATCTTATTTTATCTTAAGGCCTTTTTTTCACATCCACATATCATGTACACGTACCCATTCACTTTAGTTTGTTTATTCTATTATCCGTGGGTTTTTTTTTTTGCAGACAGTAGGTCCTCAAAAACACAATGTTAGCATGTCCTTTCTTCTTGCTGATATTGATGCATCACATCAATGAAAGTCTGGGGGTCTGTGGAAAAAAAAAATCATAAAACCAATGACATCCGTGTGACATCTGTTTTTAATCCGTTTCCACTCTGCGCTGTATTATAACATTGCATTTAGCATATAATTAACACTCAGTAACACGTAATAGTACATGGAGCTGTGCCTGTGGCAATACTTCCTGTTCTCAGCTCACAATAGTAATTAAAGAATTTTGGTCAATTTGCTTTCCCCAAAAGGTAGCAATAAAAAGTGATCAGAAAGTCATACATACCAAACATTGGTACCAATAGAAAGTACAACTTGTCCCGCAAATAAAGAATCCTGACAGATCTTCATCGTGCAGTAAAAAAGTTATAGGCGCCAAAATATAGTGACTAGAGATGAGCGCGTACTATTTGAAACTCCCGTTTCAAATAGCATGCACCCATAGGAATGAATGGACGCAGCCGGCATGCAGGGGGTTAAGTGGCCAGCCACAGGCAAAGTCTACGTGCCGGCCGCTTCCATTCATTCCTATTGGTGCGTGCTATTCGAAACGGCCGTTTCGAATAGTACTCACTCATCTCTAATAGTGACCCCATGAAAATCGTTCATTTTCAAAGATGCAGTAAAATGTAATAAAAACCAATATGGTTATTGTATCGCCATAATCGTAATGACCCCCATGTCATTTTTCATGCAGAGTGAACAACATAAAAACAAAACAATATTATATTCTGTGCCCTTACACTGATTATATTTATGTTGTATGTAAAGCCTCTTAAAAACTTGCTTAATTCAAATTCCTATTTTGAAGAAATCCTGAAATGACTTAAAGCAATTTTCTCTCATGGAAACAAAAAAAAAATTTTTTTAAGCAACATCAAACAGCTAAGAATTAATGTTGCCAGTGACTAGGCTCAGTTACGTAAAGCTGGATGATTCTCATGGAAAATATCCATTAATTCTTTTTCCCGTGCTCTTGCTGTTATTTTTGGCTTATGAAATCCATGATCCTTGACTACAGTAGTGTGTGGGTATAACATTTTAATAAAGGTTAACCAGGTTTTGGAACACGGACACGTAAAACATTACACATATATGTAGATATACAATATATATATATATATATATATATATATATATATATATATATATATATATAATCTTATCCTACTACCCTACTAATATTATAAATGTGAAAGTTTGTGTATTTGGATGTTTGTTACTCGATCACGCAAAAACGGCTAAATGGATTTGAATAAAATTTGGCACATAGACAGTTTGTAACCTCGATTAACATATAGGCTACTTTTTTTTAATGTAAATTGTGAGCCCCATATAGGGATCACAATGTACATTTTTATATATTTTTTTTCCTATCAGTATGTAGAATGCGAGGAAATCTACGCAATCACGGGGAGAACATACAGACTCCTTGCAGATATTGTTCCTGGTGGGATTTGAACCCAGGACTCCAGTGACACTGCAAGGTCGTGTTGCTCCCAGTACATAAGCTACTTTTTATCCCGGTAAATGACATGGCTTCACAACTGTTATGAATTTATGTTCACATATTATATTAAACTGCTCCTGCAACAGCCTTATCTCAGGTTCTAATAAAGCCAGGTCTGTTATCTCTCTATGTAAACACTCAACTAACCCTCAGTCCATTCTGTACAAACATTTGCATATTATCTGATCCGCTCAAGGCAGTGCTGACACACTGGATGGGGAAGACACCTTTAATCCAAATTCTCAGTTTGCTACTTTTAAACATGGGGGAAAAAGAAAATCTAATTTGTAGCAAAATTCTAAAAGAACAACTATGAAGGTAGCCAGAAGTCACAGTTCTTGAGTTCTCCTCAAGCGGAGCTGAGGGGGATCATCGGCGCCAACAACACACTCATTATATGGTGTCCCAGCGAGCTGTTCAGATGCCGGAACAATCACGGGCACAGCACAAGAAATGAGTTTAGCGGCAGGCCAGCTTTACAGCTACCGAATTGCTGGAGCAGGCGGATTATTAAAGCCAACAACATGCTCATTATATGGCTTTCCAGCGAGCTGTTGAGATGCCGGAACAATCACGGGCACAGCACAAGAAATGAGTTTAGCGGCAGGCCAGCTTTACAGCTGCCGAATTGCTGGAGCAGGCGGATTATCAAACCAACAACATGCTCATTATATGGCTTCCCAGCGAGCTGCTGAAATGCCGGAACAATCATAGGTGAGAAACAAGTTCAGCAGCATGACAGCATAAGAGTTGCCGAAACGCCGGAGCAGGCAAACCATTGACGGCAGCAATTTGCTGAATATAGGTGGATCATGGATACCAACAACACGCAGACGAAGTCATGGGCAGAGACTAGTTTTCTTTATGGCTGAGCATTGGTTATTTGTTAATGTTGGGGTTTAATTAAAACTAGGGTAATGAAAAACTTGTTACCTTGCCTAAAGTAAACAAACACATTCCCCATGTCTGTGTTCTAGGGCAGGTCAAAAGCTTAAAAACAAACTGGATGCTACAGGCAAAGAGTTAATTTTTCATTTGACCACAAGGCCAGTTTTACACAACCGTATTATGTATTGTTATTATGTTATGTTTGTAAAACTACCTGCCTTTCTGTGTAGCCTCCACCTAAAGGGATTTTCCCTTCCTTACATTTATGCTTACAGACAAAGTATATACTGTAAATACTTATCTGGTAAAACCCCTTTAGGCCCCACAGTGCGGAAACGCAGCTTTTTTTGTTGCAGATTTTGTTGCGTTTTTTTTTTTTTTTTTTGAGCCAAAGCCAAGAATGGCTACAAAAGGAATGGGAAATATCAAGGAGGCTCTTATACTTCTCCTTTCTGCTCAATCCACTCCTGGGTTTGGCTCAAAAAAACGCAGCGAAATCTGCAACAAAAAAAAGTTGCGTTTCTGCATTGTGGGGCCTTAGCCTTAGGATAAAGCCTTGCGCAGCAGCCGCAGCAAAAAGATCTGCGACAATTACACCGGCGATTGTTTCTTTCCTCTTGATAGATTGTGTTATATTCTCCTTTTTGTTGTAAAACCAAATAAAACTTTTTTGATGTTAAAAAAAGCGCTGCAGGAAAATATGGCAACACATTGTGGTTTTTCCTGTAGTGCTTTTCACAAAAAGTCCGCAGAGGTTTCCTGCTTTTCTGCTTCATTTATACAGTGAAGGAAATAAGTATTTGATCCCTTGCTGATTTTGTAAGTTTGCCCACTGACAAAGACATGAACAGTCTATAATTTTAAGGGTAGATTAATTTTAACAGTGAGAGATAGAACATCAAAAATAAAATCCAGAAAATCACATTGTATAAATTTTATAAATTTATTTGCATTTTGCATAGAGAAATAAGTATTTGATCCCTCTGGCAAACAAATACTTGGTGGCAAAACCCTAGTTGGCACGCACAGCAGTCAGACGTTTTTTTGTAGTTGATGATGAGGTTTGCGCATGTTAGGAGGAATTTTGGTTCACTCATCTTTGCAGATCATCTCTAATTCATTAAGATTTTGAGGCTGTCGCTTGACATCTCGGAGCTTCAGTTCCCTCCATAAGTTTTCTATGGGATTAAGGCCTGGAGACTGGCTAGGCCACTCCATGACCTTAACAGCCTCCTGGTTGCCTATTTCCATATCTCCCAACCGTCCCGATTTCCGCGGGACAGTCACGATTTGGGTGACATGTCCCGCGGTCCCGGTTGGAGGGAGGTATGTCCCGATTTCAACTCAGATCTGCGTCCAGAGGACGCAGATCTGAATTGAACACATATGCGGCTGAAGCAAGGAGCTGACACAGGTCAGCTCCTCGCTTCGCCGCTGCACGCCTCTCTCCCTGACACATATGCGGCTGAAGCGAGGAGCTGAGCTTCAGCCGCATATGTGTCAGCGAGACCGGCGGCAGCGGGGAAGCGAGGAGCTGACACAGGTCAGCTCCTCGCTTCAGCCGCATATGTGTCAGCGAGAGAGGCGCGCAGAGAGCGGCGAGGGAGCGGAGGAGAAGGTAAGTTTAATGTGGTGGTGGAACATGAAACTGGGGGCAGATGAAGGAGAGGACGGCATGACACTGGGGGCAGAGATGGAGAGGACGGCATGACACTGGGGGCAGAGATGGAGAGGACGGCATGACACTGGAGACAGAGATGGAGAGGACGGCATGACACTGGAGACAGAGATGGAGAGGACGGCATGACACTGGGGGCAGAGATGGAGAGGACGGCATGACACTGGGGGCAGAGATGTGGGGACATGAATCTGGGGGCAGAGATGGAGGGGGGACATGAAACTGGGGGCAGATGAAGGGTGTATATGAAACTGGGGGAGAGATAGAGGGAGGACATATAATTCACAGGTGACTGTAGGAGGATTATACTGTGTGCGGGCACCTGAAAAATTAACAAGTGGGTGGAGTCAACACAAAAGTGGGTGGGGCTAAATTTTCTGCGGCGTGCTACGCGCACCGCACATTTTGTCCCTCTTTCAGTTCTTCAAAAGTTGGGAGGTATGCTATCTCTATTGCCGATAGAGATCCTATGTGCAATGTACTGCAATACTGTACATTGCCCTGGGGATCAGTATATCACAAGCTCAAGTCAGGAAAAAAACATAAAAGAAAAATTTTAAAAAGTAAAAATAAAGTATAAGAAATAAACCCACCTTTAGGCCTGAGTGTTATACCCTGTGCGGCCATGGTGATACTACTACTGTTACGCTAATCTCTGTCCTTATGTTATTGATTGGTCCTGACACGGGACCTGACACGGCTGGTTTCCTGAGCCCTCATTGAGGCCCTTATATAGTTTGTTTTTTGCTTGCCCCCTGCTCACACCCTTTAGCTATCTCCTCCTCCCCCTTTTTCTTTTCTTTTCTCCCCTCTCGCTCTGTCTTTTCTGCAATTCTTCCCTTTCTCCTTTCCTTCCACTTTCACTCTTTCATCCTTTTCTCTTCTTCTTAATATGTCTGTAACCATTTTTAATACAATGACAATGCTGTGAAATGCAAAAAATAATGTTGAAATGGTGGGTTTATTCACATGAATACCCAAAATGCGTTAATAAAAGCTAATCAAAACAAATGTTGCCAAATGAAAGTACAACTCTTCATGCCAGAATAAGCCCTCACATAGCTACGTCGACAGAAAATTTTAAAAGTTATGTATTTTGGAACTTGGGGAAAGAAAATATGAAAAAAGTTGCTGAGCATTAACGACCAAACTACCCTGCGACCTTAGGGTATGTGCACATGGCGGAAATCTTTTCAGCCATGTGGCTTTTTCACACAACTAGCCACGATGGGATCCTGTCGTGGCATCCCGCTCCTGATTAGGCCCAGATGAATAGACCTAAGCAGGAGGGTGAAAAAAATCGTTAGCAGAAAAAAACTGTGAGTAAGTCCATGTGAACATAACCTTAGGCCGGAGCCCCACTGGCCGGAAATGCTGCGATTTGGCTGTGGCGGAAACTCCGCGGTAAAAATTGCGGCATTTTACAGTACTTGCAAGGTGGATGGGATTCATGTGAATCCCATGCCCACTTTGCGGAATAAATCGCAATGCGGTCACGCTGCGATTTCCAAAACTGTCGTGGTTTTAAAAATCGCAGCATGTCAATTGTATCTATGGAAACACTGGCGGCTTTCCTATAGATATAATTGTAACAGAAAGTCCACGGAGGAAAACTCAGTGTTATTCTTAACCCTTGCGGCCATGCACCCTAGAGTGCAGTTTGCCTGACACCACCATTCAACTACTGTAGCTGTTCTATTGACTCCACATAAAACACAAATGGCAAAAAAGCTCTTGCAAGACTTCATTGGCAGCAGATTATTTCCCATAAGAACAAATGGATTGTCCATGTTTAATGAACTTTTGCCACCTCTGCCAAGTCCAGCTCGTTGCACCATTTAATTCTGGCACTGTGACCCCAGCACAGATGGATTTTTTTCTTTAGCCCCAACTGTTCCTGAGCAATAAGTGTTGTTAGTTTTGGTGACTCATATGTTATTTAGGCTCTCTACTGTCAGGTTGGCGGTGTTAGAGCGGGTTCACACATGCGCCCTGGTCTCCGCCTTTAGGTTTCCGTCTTCTTCCGACAGGAGACGGAAACCCAGCAGAAAGTGTCCGCCTGTGAGCGTTTTGTGGTTTCTGCGGCAAAATTGTTTTTTTTTTTTTTAAACAGACACAAAGTTGGACGTGCAGGACTTTGTGTCCAGTTAAAAAAAAAAACGGTTTTGCCGCGGAGACCACAAAATACTCAGGGGCGCACACTTTGCAAACCCATTCAAATGAATGGGTTTGAAAAGTGACTGTCGGTTTCCGTCTCCTGTCCAGTTTCTCGGGCAGAAGATGGAAACCTAAAAGTGGAGATCGGGCGCAGGTGTAAACCCGCCCTTAGGCAGGAGCAAATAAGGTCTGTCATTCTGAGTTCTGATACTGTCCACCATTGATTGGAGCGACAGAAGAAAAAGTGGAAATGTACCTATTAAGTATTTGCTATTTGAGGATAGTCATGACACTTTCATACAAACTAATCAACTGGTCAAAGTATGGGGATGCATAGGGCATTTTTTTTTGGTGGGGCCAGGTGTACACTTTAGTTATACAATTTTTTAAGAATGAATAGTGTTAGGGGCTAGAAGAAGCACATAGCAATGCATTTTAAAATACCTGCATTTGTATGACAGGTTGCCTGAATGCCAGACAAGCTTGGGAGCCTTCAGTAGGATTCCAAATTTCATGACAGTGCCAGCAGTCCTGGCAAAATGGAGCCTTGGTCAGATTTGACTGAGACGCCGGGGACCTTAATGGGAACATCTATTCCTCTTGACATCTGAAGAGAAGGAGCCGTCCCCATAGAAGGAAGTCATCTACCATGATCAGAAGATCTGGATAGGAAGACAGGTAAGTATGATGGAGTGGGGGGAGAGTTGTATTGGTGACTTCCCATTTCTGTCACATGACTGCCCGGCGATACTGTTAAATATGCAGTTTTACTAAACTAAGACATTTACAAAGTATGCAGGATGAAGGGAGTTTAGGTTACAGTATTAATTTAATTTTATCCCAGACAATCCATTTAAGGATTGGTGATGGATCCACAACACCTCTATATTGAGTGGCCCTCATAAGAAAACATGCACGATGAAAAGGATCTTCTGTACTGTGATATGACCACATGATGTCACTATTGCACTGGCTTAATGATTAGCATAACCTGTTCAGTAAGAAGCAAACTTCAGTCCTGAACAGAAAACAAGTTCAGCACTGCCACATTTAAGCAGAAAATGTCATCCATGATGTGATATGTAAGGCTAGGTTCACATCTCCTTTCCAGAATCCGCCTAAAGTTGGAGAGAAAAGTACTGCCAGCCAGTACAGTCAGTGGCGTAACTAGGAATGACGGGCCCCGTGGCGAACTTTGACATGCCCCCCCGACCGACGCCGAATACCTCGACCGACTGATATAGTGCACATACTAAGATATAGTAGCCCCTATACACAGCATTGTGCCCCATAGTGGCCCCTATACACAGTATTATGCTTCATAGTGGCCCCTGCGCACAGTATTATACCCCATAGTGGCCCCTGTACCTAGTATTATGCCCCATAGTGGCCCCTGCACACAGTATTGTGCCCCATAGTGCCCCCTGCACACACTATTTTCCTCACTGTGAACACCCATGAACAATTATCATACTCTGGGGTGTTTTCAGACCCCAGAGTATAATAATCGGAGACCGAGGGGGAAACGCCAACATAAAAACTACTGTTATTTATCTATCCCTGGCTCCACTACACTTCTTGGTGGTGTCAGCCATCTTCAATGACGTGCGTCCCTTACCTCTCCTGGGCCTCCGATCATTATACTTGGGGGTCTGAAAATACCCCTGAGTATAAAAATAGTGTTTATCGGGCCCGTGGCGTCACTTACCGATCCTGGCCCCTGCCAAGATTGATAAGTAAATATGGCCTGTGGGTCCTCAAGTGAACTCCATGAACGGAAACCCAAACGAAGGTGTGAACCTGGCGTAACTAGCTTGCCTCTCCTAACATACTTTTTAGGCCAGTTAATCCGGCCAACACTACAGGCATCTCATTCTGTCCATTGCATAATGCAGGAAGAGAACCGTAGTATTAATCTGTATATGTGTCCTAAAGGATACAGTTGAAAGTGGCCCAGGATACAATTGTGCAGTTTTACCTGTGTGTTCATTGATGCACATACAACATATACCCATACCTCTCAACTTTCAAAGGACAGAAGAAGGGACAAAATGTGTGGCGCACTATGTGTGCCATGGCAATTTAGCTTTGCCCATTCTCACCCAGAATAGCTGTAGGTGCAATGTGAGTGACGTCATCCCATCGTGCCTTGTTTTGCCAAGTTTTATCAACACAGGTTCTAGATACACTTTAAAGAAGGTCAGTCAATTAGGATATAACAAAATTGTGTTTAAAATAATAATATATTATGGTAAAATGATAGTATATAAGTGATATAATACTTTGATTACAAGAAATAGTGTGATACTGTGTACACGTTTCTAAAATGCTAGATACAAAGATTAATATACAAAAATTAGAATACACAAATTAAGATACAGATTCATCACCAAAAGCTTACATCATCATCTGCCCAGAAAAGAAAATCATCAACCGTGGAAGCGACCAGCGAAGGCAGAAAACCGTTGGTAAACAAGGAGGAGCGTCCTCTACACATGGATACAGAGCTTCTGACTTAAGCAGCGCCCCCCTCAAACTTCTTATACACATTAAACAAAATGGCTGATACAAGCTACTGTTGCATAAGCTTGTGCTGTTTGTCTACCTCCTCCTATCCCATGGAGTGGCCTGTTCCAAAGCCTCAGATAAGGTAGTCAAAACAACCTTCAGAAAACGAAAAAGAGCTGTTCACGGATGGCTCCTGCTTCACCATTATATTCAACTCATTTGCGTCCTCTCCAGGCGCAGATGAGTTGAATCTGAGACATACCTCCCGCCGGCGGGACAGGACCCACAATCTGGGACTGTCCCGCATAATTCAGGACGGTTGGGAGGTATGCACATAACACATAACAGTACAAGTTGTGCATAACCACAGCAATTTACAGGAAAACTTTATGGTTAAAACTGTTTCATGTAAAGGCACCCTTATGCCGGGGAACCACAGGTGCTAACGGAAATAATTGCGGCATTTTACAGTCAGAGCAAAGTGGATGCCATTCTAGTGAATCTCATGCCCACTTGCGGTAAAAACCTTGCTGCGGATACAATGAGATTTCCAAAACCGGCAGTTTTGGAAATCACAGCGTGTCAATTATACCTACAGAAACGCCGGCGGTTTCCCCATAGGTATAATTGAAACAGAGAGTCCACAGAGGAACCATGATGTATTGCACTTTTTTGCTGCGGGACACCACACGGGGCCTTAGCCTTATGCATGTTTCACATGTCAGTACTTTGGTCAATGGGCTGCATTAGTGTTTGTAAAGCCAAAACCAGGAGCAGGTCGAAAACACAGAGCCAGTGATGGTTTTCCAGTATACCTTATGGGCTCGGTCACACGGGGCAAGAGGGGGCAGATTTTGGTGCTGAATCCTCCTCAAAATCCGCTCCCTCACAATAGAGGTCTATGCAGACCGCTAGCGTTCTTTTTTCTGCTAGCGGTTTGTTCCCGCTCACGGTAAAAAGAAGCGTGCTGCCCTTTCTTCAGGTGGATTGCGCAGCTGATTCAGCCGAGGCCCATTCATTTGGGCCTACTCCGGAGCAGGAAGCCACGACTGTTGCATTTTGGGTACTATCTGACGCAGCTTCCTGTGTCAAAATCAGGACCAAAATACGCGGTCCCTAGCCCTGTGTTAATGGGGAGTATCTCTGACTGAACAGCTACATGTGAATACGAACTTAGCTTTGGTGTAAAGTGGCATATCATGGCAGGGGCATAAATTATCATTTGCCGCAATGTGACATTTTTTCAGTGTCATACAGAGGTGGCTGCAAAGCTTAGACTATAGCATGTAAGGCATTTATTACAGTATATCACAGACATGACAGAGTTAGGCCGGGGCCCCATGGGACGTAAACACAGCGCTTTGTCCACAGTGGAGACACTGCGGGAAAAATCGTGGCGTTGTACAGTGCAGGCAAAGTGGATGGGATTCATGCGAATCCCATCCCCACTTTGCGGAAAAGATTGCAGCATGGACACGCTGCGATTTGCAAAGCCGTTGCGCCTTTGCAAATCGCAGCATGTCCATTATATCTACAGAAACGCCGTTTGCTTTCCCGTAGATATAATGTTAGGAGAAAGTCCGCAGAGGAAAACTCTGTGAACTTTCACTTAAAAGTGCTGCGGAAAGAACCGCAATGCGTTCACGTAGCGGTTCTTCCCGCAGTGCTTTAGTGCTGCAGATACGACCCATGGAGCCTTAGCCTAAAGACTCGTTCACATCTGCGCCCGGTCTCCGTTCATACAGGTTTACGTTTCCTGCACAAAACAGAGCTTGAATGGGTTTGAAAGATGTTCGGCCATGATCGGCGGTGTTTTATGCTCTCCGCCACGAAACCGTTTTTTTTTTTAAACCGGACACAGAGTCGGACATGCAGTACTCTGTGTCTGGTTTAAAAAAAAACGGTTTCACGGCGGAGAGCATAAAACGCTCACCGGCGCTCACGGCTGGACCCGGCCTTACAGGTTTCCGTCTTCTGCATGCAGAAGATGGAAACCTGAAAACGGAGTCCGGGCGCTAGTGTGAACCCAGCGTAAGGCTTAGTTCACACTGAGTTTTTTTTGTCAGGAATTTGCCTCCATAAAAGCCTCACAATAGAACTGTATTGGGAGGATTTTTTGAGGCGGATTCCTGACCAAAAACTCCGTATGAATTCAGCCTAATGAGTATACATGTGCCCGGCAGGCTGGACGCTCAGGGCTGCAGCCTGTGTAAGAGCAACGCAGAGGGGAGGGCTCATTCTATAAGAGGGGGGTGGAGCCCTGTGTGACCCTGAACTAGGAAACACTACAGTGCAGACTGTGTGTGAGAGGTGACAGCAGCAGCTACATCATCATGAGACTCCTCACAAGTCTGTGGAACTTCAGCAGAATCTCCCTTCAGTCTGTGAGTAACCTTGTGTCCTGACACTACTCCTCCTGCTGTGAGCACCATGTCTGGGGTTACACACTCACATCCACCTTTTATACCCTCCAACTTTTTATTCTGTCAAAGAAGGACATTTGCAGTTCACTGGGTGAAAACTTAACATTGGTTTGCATATGTATATGCTTGAAAAGGTTATTATTAAGCTATTTGCACAACAATATTGTGTGTGTGAGTATAAATGATATATATATATATATATATATATATATATATATATATATATTTATTTAAACTTGTGATTGTGTACCTGGGATCTAATATACTATTAGAGACCAGATAGAAAGTGTCTGGAACTATACAAACGTGTATGAAGCCACATCTATTTCCAATATGGGGATACGTGGTAGGTATTTAAATGTAGTATTACAGTACAGATCAGGGGAGTCTTGTATTAAACCAGTCTAAGGTTTTCTGTAGACTGCGGCTTTAATGCTGTACTTTTGGCAAAGAAGTGTGGTCAAACTCCTAAGTGTATTTTAATAAAAACAGTTTGGTTTTTTTAAAACAAAAAACAGCATTTGTCATTGAAAGTTTATAATCCACACTTTTTTTTTCTTTTTTTTTTTTTTTTTTCCCCTTCAAAAGCTGCACAAAATAAACCTGAATGAGTATACCCTAAGGGTCAATGCACATGGAGTTATTGGGTGCGGATTTTGCATCAGAATCTACGCCCAATAACTCCATGTGCATTGACCCAAAAGCCACTTGCACACAGGTGAATCTGATCTGGGAAATCTGGTCTGTGCATCAATTGGATTTTCGGTCCAAACCCAGTCAGGAGACCAGGACTCCCTTGTATCCTAATGATCTATGGTGCTTGGAGTCTCTGCCTGCCTATAGCTCTACTGTCATTATTCTATTTTTTTTTTCCTGTTTTGCCTCTATTAAAAATGTTAAATGTTCAAAGCAATAGACATTCCCCAAACTAGTATAACTAAATGTACCCCCGTACACAGAAATCTAAAAAAAAAAAAAAAAAAAAAAGTTACTGGTGTCAGAATATTTTTATTTGTAAAGTTTTTGAGTGAAAATGTAAATAGAACAGTATATGAAGTAACTCCATAATCTTATTGACCCATAGAATTCTCGTAACACATAAGTCCAGCTGCACAATGAATGCAGTAAAAATAAAGCCTATAAGCAGTTTTTTCCGATTCTGAACTTTTTCCAGCTTCCCGGTACATCATATGGAATATTACATGGTCACATTATGAAGTACAACTTGTACCGCAAACCTTATGCCCTCATATGGCTCTGTGAATGGAAAAATATAAAAAGTTATGGGGTTTGGAAGGCAAAAACGAAACTCAAAAAAATGCCCTTAGGCTGTATTCACACTGAGTAACGCTGGCGTTTTCTTGTGCTTATTTTTGCACATAGCGCCGCGTATATGCCGCGTTTGCGCCGGTCAACGCCACCGCAAAATAGCGCGGCGTATATGCGGCGTTAACGCAGCGCGGCGCTATGTGCAAAAATAAGCACAAAAACCGCCAGCGTTACTCAGTGTGAATGCAGCCTAAAACTAACCGAAAGTTAGTTTTATTATATAGGACAGAAGTCAGCAACCTTTGGCAAACCAGCTACTGTGAAACTATACAACTCCCAACATGCTCTATTCATTTCCCTAGGGGTTCCATGAAAAGCAGAGCAATTATGTATGCTGGGAGTTGTAGGTTTACGACAGCTCAAAACTTGTCTATTCCTGGTGTAGGACATTGCTTATATCCAAGTATGTATAGTTTTCCTTCAATTCTCCATGATAAGTGCTTGTTTATAATACTTGGGATTTTTAATTTCTTTGAAAATTGTAAGTCTGCTTTCTTACGGTCAGTGTTTGGTCAATGATTTTCATCAGTGATTGTGAGCCAAGACTAGGAGTGGGCTAGAAAGACAAAACGGGTACAAATATTTCTTTTATACCTCATCTCTGTGTAGTCGCCACTCCTAATTTTGGTGCACAACCATTGAATAAAATCACTGTATGAAAGCAGCCCTACTCCTTGGAAAATATAGAAGTGGTTCTACTTTTCCCTCCTGCTCAATGCACCCCTGGCTTTGGCTCAAAAAAAAAAAAAAAAAAAATTAACGCAAGGTCACACGGCCTACGAAGCCGTGAAATACATTAATTTGTGTTGAGCTCAGCCGTATAAGATATTCCTTTAATAGTCCCACAATGGGGAAATTTCAGTGATACAGTTTCATAGATGGTACAGTAGTATATAACAGGAGAGAAACACATACAAGCTCATGGCAGAGAAATCCTAGGAATCAGAGCAACTTAAAAAAGAAAGAAACACTGACACACTGCAGGATCATTTAGTTCTCTGTGTGGAGTGATGTTAATAATAATAATAATAATAATTAATACAGCCGACTTGGTTGTAGGACACGAGGAGGGGGGTCACAGCATGTAGATATAACAATAAGGTGTGTTTGTGTGTATATTAAAATATATAATATATATTACACTACACACATAACCTTGCAAGTTAACTAGAGATGAGCGAACAGTGTTCTATCGAACACATGTTCGATCGGATATCAGGGTGTTCGCCATGTTCGAATCGAATCGAACACCGCGTGGTAAAGTGCGCCAAAATTCGATTCCCCTCCCACCTTCCCTGGCGCCTTTTTTGCACCAATAACAGCGCAGGGGAGGTGGGACAGGAACTACGACACCGGGGGCATTGAAAAAAATTGGAAAAAGTCATTGGCTGCCGAAATCAGGTGACCTCCATTTTAGACGAATAGTGGATTTCAAATCCGGGTCATATGAGAATGTGAACTTTGTGACTAAGAGACAGGGATAGCTGTACAGGCAGGGATAGCTAGGGATAACCTTTATTTAGGGGGGAATGTTATTAAAAATAACTTTTTGGGGCTCTATCGGGTGTGTAATTGTGATTTTTGTGAGATAAACTTTTTCCCATAGGGATGCATTGGCCAGCGCTGATTGGCCGAATTCCGTACTCTGGCCAATCAGCGCTGGCCAATGCATTCTATTAGCTTGATGAAGCAGAGTGTGCACAAGGGTTCAAGCGCACCCTCGGCTCTGATGTAGCAGAGCCGAGGCTGCACAAGGGTTCAAGCGCACCCTCGGCTCTGATGTAGGAGAGCCGAGGGTGCACTTGAACCCTTGTGCACCCTCAGCTCTGCTACATCAGAGCCGAGGGTGCGCTTGAACCCTTGTGCACACTCTGCTTCATCAAGCTAATAGAATGCATTGGCCAGCGCTGATTGGCCAATGCATTCTATTAGCCCGATGAAGTAGAGCTGAATGTGTGTGCTAAGCACACACATTCAGCACTGCTTCATCACGCCAATACAATGCATTAGCCAGTGCTGATTGGCCAGAGTACGGAATTCGGCCAATCAGCGCTGGCCAATGCATTCTATTAGCCCGATGAAGTAGAGCTGAATGTGTGTGCTAAGCACACACATTCAGCACTGCTTCATCACGCCAATACAATGCATTAGCCAGTGCTGATTGGCCAGAGTACGGAATTCGGCCAATCAGCGCTGGCTCTGCTGGAGGAGGCGGAGTCTAAGATCGCTCCACACCAGTCTCCATTCAGGTCCGACCTTAGACTCCGCCTCCTCCAGCAGAGCCAGCGCTGATTGGCCGAATTCCGTACTCTGGCCAATCAGCACTGGCTAATGCATTGTATTGGCGTGATGAAGCAGTGCTGAATGTGTGTGCTTAGCACACACATTCAGCTCTACTTCATCGGGCTAATAGAATGCATTGGCCAGTGCTGATTGGCCAGAGTACGGAATTCGGCCAATCAGCGCTGGCTCTGCTGGAGGAGGCGGAGTCTAAGGTCGGACCTGAATGGAGACTGGTGTGGAGCGATCTTAGACTCCGCCTCCTCCAGCAGAGCCAGCGCTGATTGGTCGAGTTCCGTACTCTGGCCAATCGGCACTGGCCAATGCATTTCTATGGGGAAAAGTTAGCTTGCGAAAATCGCAAACTGACAGGGATTTCCATGAAATAAAGTGACTTTTATGCCCCCAGACATGCTTCCCCTGCTGTCCCAGTGTCATTCCAGGGTGTTGGTATCATTTCCTGGGGTGTCATAGTGGACTTGGTGACCCTCCAGACACGAATTTGGGTTTCCCCCTTAACGAGTTTATGTTCCCCATAGACTATAATGGGGTTCGAAACCCATTCGAACACTCGAACAGTGAGCGGCTGTTCGAATCGAATTTCGAACCTCGAACATTTTAGTGTTCGCTCATCTCTAAAGTTAACATATTTTGGTCACTTTGCTTTCACCAAAAAATGAACAATAAAAAGGTGATCAAAAACTATACATACCAAACATTGCCATTGACTTGAAATTCAACTTTTTCTGTCTAATAAAATGCCTTTTTTTTTTTTTTTTTTTTTCCATTTCTCAAACTTTTGGATCGTTTTAATTTAATAAAAGCATCACATTTTTACTGCACAGTAAATGACTCTAAATTTGCTATTTATACATGAAAGGCAGTTCTAGTAATGGTTTTTCTGATTATATAGTGACCTCTAGCATTATTATGCCTATATATCTATTATTTCCATTACTGCAATCTTGTACTTGGCTAAAAATACTCGTCCATGACTAAAAATGCTGCTCATAAATAAGAGTAGTCTTACTTTTCCGGTAAAAAATGTTGTGACCTCTAATGGGGCTCAACAAATACTTCTTACTTTTTATTTTGCTTCTGATGAACTCAACAGCAATGTCAGGAAGATTTCCACAGAAGATTTTGCATGATGGGTCTCTCCACAAAATCTGCTGTGAGAACTTGCCCTTATACTGGCAGTATTTCCTGACGGTGAATAAAGATATTCTGGCAGATGTATCACCATTGTTCTTTTCTACGCAGGTTTTGATATAAATGAAGTCCATCATACGTCAGTCCTGTGCATTCAGATTAAATTGCCAACTTTCAGTGAAATCTATGGCAACGGTTTTTGACTTTTTCACACCAGTTTTTTTTAACATGGAGAGATAAGTCTGTCATTGTCTATAAATAAAGCCATAAAAATACAAAATTGTGTAATTTTTATCGGTTTTAGAAACTGTCAGGAAACGCTTCCTATGGTGTTTGGAAGACATCTGGAGCCATTTTAGGACGCTGTGGATATGGAACACAATCTGAAGGGCCCAGACCAATCAGTCGCTTTCCGATACCATACAAAAAAGACTTGCCATATGATATAGTGGAACTAATGGAAGAGGTGGAGAAAAAGGTAAGTTATACATTGAAGCAATAGGTATTTACAGGCAGGAACCTTTACTGTTAATTGTATTTGTGTGAACACAAGTTCCTGTCACTTATTAAAGGGGGTTGTCCAGCTTAGAAAACGGTTTGATATACTGAGATACTAATGGGTGTTAATCTGTTCAGGATGCTTGACTCTGAAAGGCTTTAAAGACTGCTTCGCTCTATAGAGGACTTGTTCTGTTTGAAGCCCATTTATTTGTATCCTCAGTGTGCAATGCTTAGTCTTCCCAGTGGTGGCACTGCAAGGAAATTGAATACATGCGACCAGGTTTTTACAAAGATTATATCTGATCACTGAGGCTCACAGGCACACTGCTTATTGTCAGGGGACCCTTCTAACATGAAAGTGACCAAAGAGGTGGCGTAACCACAACACGGTGTAGTACCAGCATAAAGGATGAAATCAAAACCTGTGCAAACTGATCTGTCACAAGTTATCAATCGATTTGTGTGGGAGAAAGCAGTAGAAGACCCATGCTGATTCATAAAGGTGCACCACCATAAAACCATGCTAGTTTTTGCAGAGGTGACCTTTAGAGACATACACTGCTGAATTTGGGAATTACCTAAATTCCACAGCTTGTTCATACTATGTGAATCTAGTAAGAGTTCTTCAAGGGATTTTCCAATACTGTTATTAATGGCCAACCCTTAGGATAAGTCATCGGATCAGTTGAGGTTTGATACCTGGCACCCTCACTGATCAGCTGTTTGGATGACTGCTTACCTTCCAAGCACATGTTGTATGGTGTCTGTCCTTGGTATTGCAGCTCAGCTTCATTCACTTAAATGGAAGTGAGTTGCAATCGGGCCATTTGAGAGATGGATGTAAGGTCATGTGGACTGTGAAGCAGAAGTGGTGCTCACATGAGTGCCACTGTTGCTTCAATCCACTGATATGTGGAATAGGTCATCAATATTTTAGTCCTGGAAATCCCTTTCAACCTAAAGTGAAATAAATATTATGAAAGTATGGAACTAGACTCTGATCTATCCTTCTAGACACAGAGCAGCATCTGGAATTAGTTCTGGACAAGGAGGATATCAAAGGGAAAAGTTGAAACCAGAGGGCTAAAAATATGTATTCTGTACGAAAGATGTTGGTTGAAAAGAGCTACACATTGCTGAAGTTGTAAAGAAGAAAATCTGCTTTGTGTGAACATACCATTCGAGTGGTGCCTTATTGGGAATGTACACATTAACCATTTAAAGACCCAAAAGAATACATTTGCAAAAAATATATTGCTCCAAAGCATTAATGATACACAATGAAACTTTAGTCTTTACTTATAATCACCTAATGTCTTGAGTCTACAACTGTGATGCAAACCTGTTTTTGTATAGTAACTAGAGATGAGCGAGTACTATTCGAAACTCCCGTTTCGAATAGCACGCACCCATAGGAATGAATGGACGCAGCCAGCACGCAGGGGGTTAAGCGGCCGGCCGCCGGCAAAGTCTGCGTGCCGGCCGCTTCCATTCATTCTTATGGGTGTATGCTATTCGAAACGGCCATTCCGAATAGTACTCGCTCATCTCTAATAATAACAAACTACAAACAGCCCCGCGTTGTCTGGTCCTTTCTTCATTCTCTTCTCTACATCTTGATTACCTACTGTAGTTAGTGTTTTTTTTTTTGTTTTGTTTTTTATAATGTAACACAAAGTTCTAGTAAAGTAGGATTTGTGGATTTAAATATTATTCTTTGTTACAATGCAGTTATAATGTACAATGTTCTTGTAAGCTCTCTAGATGCATGATGCCTTGTATGCCGCACAGTATTTACACAACTGTTCTTCTTTCCAGGGTGGATTTTTACCAAATGTTTTTAAAGTAATGGCACACCGACCCAATGAGTTCCGAGCATTTTTTGCTTATTATGATGTCCTTATGAACAAGGAAAGCGGTAAATACATTTTTGTTGTGTGATTTCATCTTTGTACGTCTGGGTTTGTAAACTTCTTTATTTACGATGTCCTAGCTAAAATAATTGTGCTTTCAGCTTGATCTAGTTATGCACAACAATCTAAAGCAGGGTTCACATTAGTGTCTGTGTCTGATGCTACTGTCTGCACAAGATTTTAGCATCGGACACTAGCTGTGTCCGTTACAATTTGCATTATTTTAAATGGGACATCATGTAGTGTCCTTTACTGTCAGTGTCTGTTTACAAAGAAGTCTGTGTTTTTTTTTTGTTTGTTTTTTTTTCATGCGGACAGAAAAATCGTACATGTAGGATTTAGGGCTCGTTCACATCTGCGCCCGGTCTCAGTTCTGCAGGTTTCCGTTTTCTGCACAAAACAGAGGCAGGAGACGGAAACCTGCAGGACTCTCTCACCCATTCATTTGAATGGGTGAGAAAGCTGTCCGGCGGTGAGCATTTTATTCTTGCATGCAGAAGACAGAAACCACAGAACGGAGTGCCGAACGCAGGTGTGAACCTAGCGTTAGCTGTCCGCTTGAAAATAATGCAAATTGTAAAGGATACAGCTAGTGTCTGATGCTAAAATCTTGCGCGGACACTAGCTGTCGGACACCGACGCTAGTGTGAATACCCGCTAAGATTTCTGTAAGCTAGAATGGTAAGGACACTTGCAGATTTAGGTGATCCTTCTTTGATCCCTCATCGATTTGCGGTATTACATACCACAAGAAATCCGACAGCCCCGGTAGTTACTCTTCCAGAGTTGTACTAGTGGTGGGGAGGCGTTCCTTTCTGCCCAGAGATGACGCTAGGCTGTAAGGCTCGTCTGACAGTGGGGAGATATCAGTGCTGTTAGTGTTGGCACAGATATCTCCAGCACTGAATCGCTTACCGGAAAAGCCAACCGTGCATCAATGAGGACATAAAAAAAAAAAATCAGAATATTAACTTTCTCCTAGAAAATAAAGGGTTACCACCCACTTGGGGAATAAGGACTAATTTACGTATAATCTTCCAGGGGCCATATGTTTTGAACAGACAGATAATGAAAATAAAAACACTAAATTGATCAGGAGAACAGAGAGCGTTAAATGAAATTAAGTGCTTTGTACTTGGTGATAGAACCTCTTTAAAGGGATTGTCCAGGATAAAATAATACCGCTAAACTCCTTCCTAACGTCTAACTTATTGACATGGCCAATGACAAATCACAATCTACGTTCCCTATCGGTATGTCTCTGGAGCGTGGGAGTAAAACCACACAAATACAGGGAGAACACAATCTCTTGCCACTCTGTGCGACTGTGGTCAGAACAGTGCAGGGACACCTCAGACTAACAGATTCATTATAAATCAATGTAAGTTGTAATGAAAATCTATACCAGTTCTTAACTGGTGCAGATTTCCATAGTGGTGCAAGAAAGTCCAACTGCTCTATAAAGAGGCTGCAGGGAATATTCCAGCCAGCCAGCCTTACATTTTTCTTGTAAGGCCAGGTTCACACAGAAGTTCTTTTGGACCAGATTTTGAGCCTTTTTTCTGTGAGTGGGAACAAACTGCTCGTGGAAAAAGTAACCCATTGAATTAAATGGGAGGTGGGTTTTTTGAGCTTTTTTTTTTTCTTTTTTGGCGGACTCCACATCAAAATATGGACCAAAAAACCTGTTTGTGAACCCGGCCTAACAGCTACAGAGGCAGTTTAGTATTTCTGGGCAGTAATGGAAGGACCAGGTCTGGCCGACTGGGAACCATAGTTTGCAGCACCTCTTTGTTCTAGCTTCTAGTTGAGTCTGTGATATAGGGGGTTCTAAGCGTATCTTTTTATGATAACCATGTGCCTTTATAAGGATTTGGAGTTTTGTCCAAAAAATTGCATCTCATAAGGCCTGGTTCATTCTGGCCTGGTGTTTGGGTCATTCTGTTCCCCTCTCCGTCTGAAAAATGCAGAGAAGTCTTGCAAGCAGCACTCTTCCCTCCTCGTTTTTCGTGCAGAAAGCAGACTCCATTAGTCTTTGGGGTCCACGGGTTTCCTAAGGTAACTGCTTTTTCCATTACATCCACAATGACGGCTACACAAGGAGGTTGACCTCTGACCCGCTGTAGGGACAGGAACTGAGAGACTCTGTTAAATACACCACTCCCACCACCATTCACCAGTGTTTCCTGTACCTACACAGGGTCGGAATGAGAGGCTCTCCTCCATCTGGGGGAATAGGTAAGTATTACCACCGTCCGGCCCTCGGTCGTAGTCAAAGGCGCCTGCCTCCCTGGGCCATTAAGGACACGGGGGTATCGCTCCGGCCTGCCCCCGGGTGGAAAACTCCCCCCTTCCAGCGGTCTGTTATGGCTAATGCAGGGGGTAGAGTGGATGCCGGCTTCGGCCAGCACACAGGGGAGGAACGGCCAACCTAGGCGTACTGGCGTTCCAGGATGTGACATAGCCAGGCACAGTGGCGTGCGTCCCAGCTTCCGCTGAGGCGGCAGGATCAAGGAATTTCTGGCTACACAAGGGATGAATGCCGGGCGGTGAGTGAACTAGGCGGCATTCCTGCAAGGTATGTGATGTATCACTGTATGTTCCAGCATGTTGCTCTCTGAGGCACAGCTGTTGATCACAGATCCCCTGGCTGTTCCAGCTCCCTTGGTGTTGTGAGTACTTGGAACAGCGGCTCTGTACCTGAGAATTTATTTATTTTCCCTTTTTGGGGCAGAGTGTAATTTGGGCTTCCAGTCTCCAATTGTGATCTGAGACGGAAGGTTCCCATAGGAGCAAGGGTGTATTAAAAACTCCAGAGAATGACCACTTTGAGGGAAGGAGTTGGCATTCCTGTTCTAGAAGCCCTATGCTCAGGAAGTACGGCGAAGGCCCTTAAGGGGGTAAGCCGACTTGGGAGGACTTAGGCCTTTCAGTATAAAGAAGTCCAGTCCTCCAGTTCTAGCCTGTCTAGATGACAGAAGGAAAAGTAGGTTTATTTCTCTTAAAAAAGCTTAGCCAGGGAAAGCATAGGGGGTAAAGTTCTATTGAGAGGCAAATTCCCAGGATGGCTAGTGTATAACAGAGTAAACCTTGGTAGCAGTTTGCTGATTATCCTGCTGGGGGGAAACGCCCAAGGTGAAAGGCTTATCTCAGGTGAAGCCTTGCTAGCTGGGATTCTGACAAAACGGTTTGCACAAGTGCAACATTGTCTGGCGTGGCCTCAGTTAAAATTTGGTCTGGTCTGATCACCACCTGCCACATCCTAAAAGGGCGCGGTGAGTAAGGTCAGGGCTGAGGCCTGATCAAAACCGGCTATTCTGCTGTGTTAAAAACAGAGTGGTACATATGGATGTAGGTAATGGGTGCTGGGTGATATATACTAAGTGATATATAGCAGGCATAACACCATTGTTAATGGTAGATACTGATGATACCTTTGCCTTATGATATATATGGATAATGCCAATGCTCATTGATGCATGGGTGTAGGTGTATATGTAGGTATAGTGTACACTGATATATGTATGTGTGTGTATATAGATATGACAGGCATAGCTCTTTGCGGTGTGGGTTAATCCCATTGTGGAGTCATATGTACTGATAGCATGCATAACACCATGGCTGGTTGATATGTGGTTCCTTTTGGAACAATATGTGCTGAAGGTGGTAGGCCAGGGTGTGCCATTTTGGAATGAGTTCTTACTGAGTTCCGGGACTGTGCTTGTTATATGCTCTTTGACATGTGAACAAAGGCAAAAATTAACTGGATGAATACAAGCCATTTACTAACCTGTATGGCCGCATGGCTAAAAGGTATTTACTAACCTGTATGGCCGCATGGCTAAAAGGCATTTACTAACCTGTATGGCCGCATGGCTAAAAGGCATTTACTAACCTGTATGGCCGCATGGCTAAAAGGCATTTACTAACCTGTATGGCCGCATGGCTAAAAGGCATTTACTAACCTGTATGGCCGCATGGCTAAAAGGCATTTACTAACCTGTATGGCCGCATGGCTAAAAGGCATTTACTAACCTGTATGGCCGCATGGCTAAAAGGCATTTACTAACCTGTATGGCCGCATGGCTAAAAGGCATTTACTAACCTGTATGGCCGCATGGCTAAAAGGCATTTACTAACCTGTATGGCCGCATGGCTAAAAGGCATTTACTAACCTGTATGGCCGCATGGCTAAAAGGCATTTACTAACCTGTATGGCCGCATGGCTAAAAGGCATTTACTAACCTGTATGGCCGCATGGCTAAAAGGCATTTACTAACCTGTATGGCCGCATGGCTAAAAGGCATTTACTAACCTGTATGGCCGCATGGCTAAAAGGCATTTACTAACCTGTATGGCCGCATGGCTAAAAGGCATTTACTAACCTGTATGGCCGCATGGCTAAAAGGCATTTACTAACCTGTATGGCCGCATGGCTAAAAGGCATTTACTAACCTGTATGGCCGGAGGGCTAAAGGTATTTACTAACCTGTATGGCCGGAGGGCTAAAAGGTATTTACTAACCGGTATAGCTGCATACTAACTGGTATATAATGATGAATATGTAGATATATAGATACGTGCGCATGGCACATATGGCATACATAACTCCATTATTGAATGGTATATAATGTGGGCTACAGATATATGTATATATAGCATGCATGACACCATTGTTGAATGGTATATAACGGATGCAATACACCAGTATTGAATGCTGTATACACGAAAAGATATAGCATGCTCAATACCATTTTTGAACGGTATATAATGATATAGCATGCATAACACCATTACTGAATGATATATAACGGTGTATGGGTATATAGCTTACATAACACCATTGTCGAATGGTATATAATGGATGCAATATGCCAGTATTAAATGATATATACGGAAAGTTAGAGCATGCTCAATACCATCTTTGAACGGTACATAATGATATGGCATGCATAACACCATTACTGAATGATATGTAATGTGTGTGTATGTATATATGTGTGTGTGTATGTATGTATGTATATATATATATATATATATATATATATATATATATATATATATATATGTAGAGATATATGTATATATGTGTATGTAGCTTGCATAACACCATTGTTGAATGGTATATAATGATTGCATTACACCAGTATGGAATGGTATATATGCATAGAGGTATAACATGCTTAACACCACTGCGGAGTGGTATATAATGATATAGCATACATAATGCCATTATTGAAGGGTATATTATGTGGTATATAGATAGGTGTAGCTAACATGCATAAACACCATTGGCGAATGGTATAAGGGATACAGTACATCAGTACTGAACAATATATACAGATAGAGATATAGCATGCTTAACACCATCATTGAATAGTATATGGTATGGAGATATATGCGGTGGTGTGTATGTGTGTGTATGTGTGTGTGTGTGTATATATATATATATATATATATATATATATATATATATATATATATATATTTATGTATATGGCACGCATAACGCCATTGTGGAATGGTACACATTGATCGGTGTTTATAGGACTGACGCCATTGTCGAATGGTATATGCCTATTGCGCAAGGACATAATATTCATTACAGGTTCCTGCTTATATCAGGGCAGATCTCTATTGATTGGAGAATAAAACCCCTTTCTGACAACAGTGCAAATGGCTACAGTCTTCTGCGGTTTATAATAGATCCGTCTGTTCTGATAATAGTGTATGTTATTATACAGACGGCCTGTTCTGATAGTGTATGTAGGTTACACTTTATGCCTGTTCGGATGAAGGGGTATGTTCGTAGATTTTGGGGCAGGTCCGGATAATGGCCTATACACATTCTGCCTGTTCTGCAGCAGGGTCAGGGTCCAGATCTTTTCTACGGAGAGAAGGTTCTCATTCTATCCTTCTTGGATTCTGAGCAAATGATTATATCTATGGATCCTTATCCTATCAGTCTCAAAAAGAAATTCCACTCCTAAGGACAGAGATGAAGGATTCAGTGCCATTAGGTAAAGCCATGAACATTGAAGAGGATTCTTTAAGGCCGGTGCCAAAATTTTATGCCGGAGGCAGGGGCAGAGTTCCTCAGAGAACTACCTCCTTTTGCTCAAATCCCTCTTCTTCAAAAGAGAGGGAGTAGCAGGCCATGGACGTCAGAAGGGCAGTGGTCGCCTACCTGGAAACTACCTCCTCCTGGAGAAAGGATGTAAATTTATTAAATTAAACTTGTGGGTACCAAAATAAAGATCATAAGGCTTCCAAAACCACCATTGCCGGGGGATTAATGTGCCAATCCTGCAGGCTTTCCTGTTAAGGAATCTACCAGAGCCAGGGAACATCAAAGCTCATTCAACTGGGGCAGCTTCCTCTTCTTGGAATGAGACGGGAGGCTTCCCTGGAGCAGATATGCAGGGCTCCCACTTGGGCTAGTTCGCGGACCTTTGCTAAACACTACAGGTTGGGTTCGGTAAGTGATTTAGCCTTTGGACGTAAGGTCCTTTCGGCGGTAATCCCACCCTAGGAGTTGTAATCTGGTATATCTCCTTGTGTAGCCGTCATGGTGGATGTAATGGAAAACCGGAGTTAGAACTTACCGGTAACTCTATTTCCATGTAATCCACCATGACGGCGTCTAATTACCCTCCCTAGTTAATATCTTTATGTAAGACAACATACTGTAGTTTATATTTCGCACCTTTCCTTTGTAATTTGGTAAACACTGGTGAATGGTGGTGGGAGTGGTGTATTTAACAGAGTCTCTCAGTTCCTGTCCCTACAGCGGGTCAGAGGTCAACCTCCTTGTGTAGCCGTCATGGTGGATTACATGGAAATAGAGTTACCGGTAAGTTCTAACTCCGGTTTTTTTTTTTTTTTTGCGGATTAGCTTTCTGTTGAGGGGGTCCCCAAACAGACCCCCGAACGAAAACCCACGTGCAGATGTGTATTGGGCCACACATAAATATTTGTTATATTTGTGATAATTGTCAGTTCAATATAATAATGTATCCTATGTTTGCATATATAGATGCTATAAAATACATATTTTTCTATAGGAAATCTATCCATAGCTGACAAAGAACTAATCATTGTAGCTACAAGTGCAAAAAACAATTGTCCTTATTGTGTAGCTGCCCATGGTGCATTACACAGAATATATTCCAAGAACAAGACATTGGCTGACCAGGTAAATCTCTGCCACTTATTTCCTAAAATCATACAATTTGTCTCTTACTGCATGCAAAATCTGATAACAAAAGCGCCAAAGGGACAACTTAGTTCTAGAATCTTTGCTCACACAATGGTTTAGCTTCCTGATGTCACACTGTGTAGGGGTCTCAGAAATCCTACTACTTCTTTCTCCAAATCATGATAACCAAGAAGCCTACATGAAGTTGTAGCAGTCTAAATAGGAACCAGTGACAAAAAAAATTGTTGTATTAAATGGAACTTGGCACTGCACTCAGCAATGCGGACTCCATTAACAAATCTGGGGAACTTCTACAAAGATACTGGTGCCAAAACAAACGGCACATATATTTCTGTCACCAGGGACATAGGGGAAAGCTGACTGTATGACAAATTCAGCACACTGTCAACTTTCTAGTGGTATCTAATGCCACACATGAAAGATCCTCTTTAAGCAGCATAAAGATAGACCATCAGCACAGCCTTGTCTATATAGGATCCTTGGACAGGACAGTCACTAAAGATGTACCAGATTAAGCAGAATGAGCCACTATTAAATTTGTTGCATTTTCAAATAGCCTGTCTGTGACACGGTCTGACTACAGTATTAGTAAATGTGGGACAATGTGTTTTAGTTGCTGTCGTGTTTACTATTCTGATTAACTTGGTTTTTCTCTAGGTCATTGTCAATCCTGAGCTGGCAGATCTCACGCCTAGACAACGGGCCATGCTAGACTTTGCTTTAGCAGTTGCAAAGGCAGAAAATATAACTGATGAGCATTTTAGCAAGCTGGAGGAACATGGTTTTGATCGTGAAGATGCATGGGATATCGCTATGGTCACTGCATTTTTTGCTATGGCTAACAGAGTTGCTCACGTAACTGATATGCGACCAAATGAAGAGTTTTACACACTGGGGAGACTACAGAGGGAAAAATCTGAGGAATAAAAGATTAACAACATCGCATTATAGGGCGATGGACCTCTAAATCCATTAGTAAACTTACTACTCAGGTACTGGCTATTCTAAAATAGAAACTCTTAAATTTGGCAACTTTTGCTCTAGGACACTCAGTTCTAAGTCAAAATACATAGATCAAGTAACATATTTTAGACCTGTTTTTCCCAGACTGGGTAATTATGTTACAACACTTCACACAATTTTGTCAACAGATGATGGTACATAACACACCTTGTGAGTATTCCTCTTGCTGCAGGGGACATGTGTTCTTGCATACCCGCCACTCAAGTAAACTGAAGTCCATATAATTCATAGGTGAGCGGAGAGCAATACAGAAGCTTTCTTGAGCCAATATTAGAGTATTTCTACCCAAACCCCATAACTTGTAGTTATGTTTTTCCCAGTAGGTTCATACGAATAGCGGCCATGCCCCTACTAGCAATGCTGAAAGAATACACCAATTTCATAGTATACAAATCTGGCTGTATGAGGGGGAGTGCTACACCCACCTCTCCCTGCCCCATAAGATGGTGACTGACAGCTGTGTGAAGACTTGCACATAGAAGTCTCTCAAGTACCATCTCAGGCTGGGTCAATATTCTAAGAACTAATGTGTTCATTCAGCATTGCTAGTAACAAATGGCACAAGGTGTGTACTCCTTTGATACTAGTAGGGCAGACCTGCAGCATATTGAACTGACAGATTAATTTAAAACTTTCTCTGTCCCATTGCTGTGCAAAAGTGACAACTTATAGTCACTTTGTAGCCTTGCTTATAACCTTTCTGGGTGTTTTTAGGGTAGGTAAGCAATAGACGTGTATTTAGATAATGGATATAATCTCCTTCCTCCTACTTCCAAAAATCCGCTTGTGCCTACTATTGCAGACTGAAAACTCAAAGTGAGGACATCTGTCAAGGTGTTCCAAGATGGGTACATAAAAATGGGGCTTAGTGGATTTTATGAAGAACTAAAGCAGAGTGGAATTCAACAATCATTCCAATATTTTTCACTTTTGGAATGTACAATGGGGAAGTATGAGCATACTTTATAATCTGCTGAAATTTCCCCAAGGTGGGACTATTAAAGGATTATCTTATCCTACATGTACAAAAGATCTGAACAAAAATGTACAGAAAAATATTCCTGTTGTAGTGTTAAAAAAAAAAAAAAAAAAGTCTCACATTACTGGGAAGGTGGATTGATAAGCATTTAACTAGTAACTGTGAAAAGCTACTCTATTTTCATTATATAAGGACGCATGCTCTTCTTGCAGCATAGACAACCCACATGTGGCCGCCATTGATCACACAATTATACTGTATAACCATATCATAATTGGGGCTGTGGGTGGGGTTTCTGCCGCATGTGACTGCCCCACCATGCTTATGCACCCTAAGGTGGTTACTGGAATATCTAGTGTCACTGTTCCACTATATGAATGTTATCTACTTTTGCACTCTATTAATAAATCTAATGTGGAGTCAACATAATTGTAAGAACTAGTTACACATATGAGCATACTTTATAATCTGAATGTATTTTGCATTATGAAAAGTGTACAAGCCTATTATAAAGCATCTTAATGTAGATATCCATATCCATGATTGTATAGAAATGTTGCCAGTAATACTTCCACAAATTGTATTGAGCTCTTTATTACATTTTGTCTGTAGCAATGGAAAGCCAGTGAACAGTAAAATGCCATAGCTTTCCATCGATTATCTGGATTAATTAAAATGCAGTACTACATACAACCTGTGGACAGATGTGGCACTCTAATGGCACAGTCTATTTTGACCTTCATTTTCAACCTTGCCTGGCTTCTGACAGCCATAACTTGGTTTTCTTTTGACATAGCCATGTGGTGGCTTAATTTTTGCCAAGACAAGGTGTACTCTTAAATGGAATGGACCGTCACGATTTACAAAAATGTACCATGTCAATTATATCTCAGGAAATTCTGGCGGTTTCCATATAAGTACTTATCACTGGACTAGGAACTACAAAAAACTAATATTTAACACAAAGGGTGCCCTCACAAAAAAATAAAACGTAACTTTTAATAAGTAGTACTAAAATGGTGGCGTCTAGCCCCCTTATAAAACATAGTGATGTCTGTTCATTCTTAATCACGCCTTAAGTTTAAAACAATCATCTATAGTGGGTAGTTGTATAGATAATGGGGGTATGACTGCTCCCTCATACGACCCTTTTGGTTGGAGGTCCAATCTCTCACTGATGCTATCTTTATACAGGGTGTTCCACTTGATTCTTTCACCTACCTGCTTAACCTTCCTTCCAACCACACCTTGGATGCTTTCCAGGCCGTGCGGTTGTCTTGGGACTCCTATTGCATCCTCCGTGGCCTATGCTATGACGACTCTCTACTATTTCTTTCCTCTCCCTTTTTTTTTTTTTTTTTTTCTTCAGTTTGTTCTCATCAACTAGCGATTTGATTGTTTGTTTGACATCGTATATGTTCTGGTTTTTTTTTCTGTGAAAAATTTAACTACAGTTAAATAAAAAAAAAAAAGATAATGGGGGTATATATTGTTCACTGTCACCCCTTACTTAGTGACCAAGGGCCTCCATTCATCTAAAACAGTGCCCCCACCTAAATAGGGCTCTGAATATGTGCGTCTTAGCATTCTCCCCTTACACTGTGAGCAGTGCTATGTTATAACAAAGACTTCTTTGTGTGTCTTTTACGGCCGTCATAAAACTTTACATAGAGTTCTATAGGAAAAGACTGCCGTCATTTACGGCCATGATTACAATGACGGCCGTAAATGACGGCCGGCCGTCTTTTCCTATAGAACTCTATGTAAACGTTTTATGACGGCCGTAAAAGACACACAAATTACACACAAATGACGCCTGGCGTTACTCTGTGTGAATGCAGCCTACCTCTGAGAGGGGAGAGCTGCGTAGCAGCTACTTATATTGGAGGCCGACTGGTCTGCCAGATCCAATGTAGATTAACCCTTATTGTTGGCTCATGGCAGTCAGCCTGCTAAGCTGTGTGCTATTAACCATATCCTGTATTAGCTGCAGTCAAACACACAGGGTGGGTCAGAGCACAGACTAGAGGTATGATCTCAGTGATGGAAGATATTAATGATAGCACTCCCAGAACCTGCTTTTTGGCTGTGGCTTGCCTTAGTTCCATGTAGATTTTTCTCTCTTCCGATTTTAAGAATCTGTGGTGGAGTCTCCAAGGCAGATGTGAACCTAGCCTTATAAGGATAATGATCCTCCTAGACAAAACAAGCATCTTTAACTAATAATGGATATTTGTGAATCTAGTTGTACTGATTCTCATCGATCATCTGAATGCTGCGTTCTCTTTAACCTGGCGGCTCCTGAGCGGCCACCATATTTAAATACTGGACATCCGCTGTAGAACTAAAATCCAAAAATTCCTCTGGCAGAAACAGGTTAAATAGCTGATTAGCTATGCTTAATATTACAGCTTAGCCTCAAACAGGTCATGTAACTGATGAATGTGACAGCCCATGGCCTGTAAAAACCTACGCAAACTGGAAAATGGAGTCTCAAAAATCTGGACCATGGGTTAACTGCATTTCCCAGATTCGGAGGCCCTTTTATGTTCTCATGAATTTGTGATTTTTATGCACCCCCTAGAAAGCCGACGTCACATGAATTCAGCACACTCTCTGCTTACCTGATATGTATCTCCCCACTGTCAGGGCCCCTTCACATGGCGTAAGTGCGCCGCTCAGTTAGACATGTATACATGTGCCTGAGTGCGGCGCTTCAAAACAGAGCCCATTGATTTCCGATATACGCGCGCTTCCCATTGAAATCAATGAGCTCTGTTTTGAAGCGCCGCGCTCGGATACGTGTCTAAATGAGTGGCGTGCTTACGCTGTGTGAAGGGGACCTCAGATGGGTATTTCTCAACATCATCGCCTTCATTAGGGCCTAATCCGGAGCAGAGTGCACGACTGGATGCTACTGAACTGGCATCCAGTTGCAGCTACCCGGTTTTTGGACCGGAATCTGAGGTGGCCTCTGCCTCAGGTTCTGATCCAAAAAACCCTGTGTGAACTTACCCTAACATAGCCTTGTATTGTCAGAGGGGGGCATTCTTTACTGCCCAGCAATGATGCTGAGCTGTGAAAAATACCCTAAGTACAAGTCTATAGATGAGTACTGTCGGGGGTTTGTTCATCATATCCCAGCAATGATGCTAAGTTGTGAGGAACACCCTTCTGACAGCGGGGAGATATTGGTGCTGAAATTAACTGCACCGATATCTTCACCTATGGGGAACATACTGGGAAAGCCAACAGTGTACTGAATTCTTCACACTGTCAACTTTCTAATGTTATATAAAACCACACATTCATGAGGATATGAATGATCCTCTTTAATGTTGTTAGGAAAATAGCACTCATACTGTACATCATAGTAATCTATAACGCTACTGTAGGAGTTCCTGCTGCCTATAGAGTAATCGAGGATAGTGGAGAAATGAGGAGCCAGAGATTTCTACCTTCACAGACACTAGTATACACTGGAGGTGTCACAGCTGTTACCAGGCCAGAAGCCAAGGGGGCCCACCCTCAACTAGATAAACTTCTTTGATGGCTGGCGGTTTATGCATTGTAAATTTATGATTCCACTAGGATATGATCAGACTCTTGTGTGAGCTATTCTGGATTGTATAGAAGAGTGAGGAAGCTGCTAGGAACAAGACTGATAAAAGGTAAGGAGGAGAGAAGAGAACATATGTGAGCAAGAGGGGGACATGAGGGTGCAGGCTGGGTGTGAGCAAAAGGTGGGAATGGGGGTGCAGGCTGTGTGTGAGCAAGAGGGGGATTGTGGTTGCAGGCTGTATGTGAGCAAGAAGGGAACATGGGGGTGCAGGCTGTGTGAGCAAAAGGTGGGAATGGGGGTGCAGGCTGTGTGTGTGCGCGCGCGCGTGCAAGAGGGGTATATGGGGATGTAGGCTGTGTGTGTGAGCAAGAGGTGGAAATGGGGAGTTCAGGCTCTGGTGGGGGTCACTGGTGAGCACATAATACTGTTTGGGGGGCCACTGCGGAGCATGTAATCTGTCCCAGTATTGTTTACATGCCAGGCGCTGCTCACTCACCGTATTCTTGATAACTGCAGTTGTTAGTACTAAAGCTATACCCCTTTCACACATCTGAGATATCGCTTCAGCGCTCGTAATTGCCACTATCAAGAATTTGCTCTAGGAAGGAGGCCACCCCACCCCACCCGGACAAAAGTTTCAAACCGGGCCACAAGACTTTAGTTACGCCACTGGTCTTAGCCGTCCCGATGGAAAAAGAAAGGAAATGTGAATGAATTGTCAAAGATGTCACCTGTGAGTCACTAAATGATAGTGCACTGTATTCACCTGAATCGTCCGCAGAGCCCTGTGTAGCACTGAGCTATACCGCTATACAGTCACCGTATAGTTACTATCTGTACACCTACGTTGGGCGCCCACTTGGACATGGTCACACTCCCTGTACTGAACCCCTAGATACATCACTAACTCCTAGTCTACGGACCACACTCAGCCTGGGAAACAGCCAATATTTGGTATGGATTGTCCAGACCATATTTGTGTGCAAGGGGCCTGAAATAGAAATATTGCTCACTGGATTTCCGCAGTTGTGGTGAATAACACATCTGATAATATATTCGAGGCCAAAAGTAGTAGAGTAGTACTAGTAGGGTGTGTGAATGCACTCCAAGTGTGGACTTTAGAACTACCGCACCACGGCACCGTCCTTGAGTCACGCCGTCTAAACATACACGTATTGTCTATGAAACAGCGCCATCTGGTGTTTATGTGGAGAACTGTAGGGTATTTGCGCCATTTTCTCGCACTTCAGAGCGGCAATTCGAGAATTGATGTAGTAACGTGAAGTATAAAAAGTCATTCGCGGAAGAGACTTCATGTTATACCCGCTTACTCCACTGAGCTCGGATAGCAAGCTATGCTAAAGACGGACGTGACGTAAGAACTCGCAGCCAACACCGGAAGTATTCGCTCGGCCATACTTCTCTTGGGCAGCTGTACGATACTCCAATAATTCTATACAGAATTCTGTAATAACTGTGCCCACACATATACAGGTAGTTCTGCGGTCTCATGGATGTAAACGGCGCCTCCTAGTGTGAATGTAACCCGAGGACAGCCCCAGAAGTAAGTCGGCGCATTGTAATGACGTAATAAGCACTTCCCCACATCGGTGAGCAGCGCATCGTACAATCTACCCGCAGCCTAACCTGAGAACGCTTTCCTTATCGAAAGACGGCGGGAAAGGGCTCTGCTGGGAGCCGCGGCCGCTGTGGCCTTTGCGGATATGCTCGTGTGTACCACACCGCCTCCCAGGTCCAGGGGTGCTAACGGCTGAAGGAGGCGGCCATCATACCACTGCGGCCTCCGGCAGCAAGCAGCAGAGACTCTGACCTCCACGGGAAGGTGGGAGAATGAGCGACTCAAAGGAGGAGAGGCCAGAAGAGGAAGTGGAGGAAGAGGCAAATGACGAGAAAGTGAAGGACGAGCCACAATTTGGTGTGGAGGTCAGAAGCCCCGCCCCCGCGGAAGATCCCGCGCCTGAAGCCGCCCCTGCCAATGCTGAGAGTACCGCCGAGAGTCTGTTTTACTGGCTGAAGGACAGATGCCTAGGCCGGGGCCTTTGTGTGGATCCTGCCCGGGACAATTACAAGGCTATGACTAGTCTATACAGCTCCATTCACCCGGCTGATTCTGTGAATCTCAGCACAAGGACTCATGGAGCAGTCTTCAACCTGGAGTATTCTCCGGATGGGTAAGCACTGTCTATCACACACTTAAATCGACCTTCAGGGCTAAAAATATTGATGACCTATCCTAAGAATAGGTCATCTATAACAGATCAGTGGGTGTCTGATATCTGGTAACCACATTGATCAGAAATTCACAGAGAATGGAGCAGGAAGCAGACAGCGCTGTTCTATTTAGTGAGTGGTCTGATCAGGTTACTGCAGACCAGCTCCCCTTTCACTTGAATGGGACCTAAGGTGCAGTGACTTAGTTCAGCCACTACACAGAGAACAGCGCTATCTGCTTTCTGCTTCATTCACTGTGATAACCGCTGATTGGTGGGGGGTACCTGCTGTCAAACACCCACTGATCAGATATAGCTGACCTATCTTTATGATATATCATCAATATTTTTATCTTGCAAAACCCTTTTAAAAAAACCCAAGCTGTCAGGGAAGGGTTGGGTTTACAGGAACAATCAATCTACCATAGAAGAAAATGGGATTTACAGAAACTGTGGAGCTGAGTGACACCTCACAAGTTATGGAAACCTCTCAATGCACTATGTTGTTTCCAGAATTTCCATTCACATCTTTGGGAGTTAACTTGGTAAAGCTCAGGCCTGGTTCACATCTGCATTCGGTATTCTGTTCAGGGAGTCTGCTTGGGGACCCCCCCATTCAGAATACCAAACGCATTAAAAAGCAGCAAAGAAACCACAAGGACCCCATAGCCTATAATGGGATCTGTGTGTTTTCCGCACAGTGTCTGCACGAATCATGCGAAGAGTAAATTGCTGCTTGAAGTACTTTTTTCTATGCATGATCCATGCGGACACTGCAGAAAACTCACGGACCCCATTATAGGCTATGAGGTCTGTGTGGTTTCTTTGGTAACCGCTTTTTAATGCGTTTGTTATTCCGCCTAGGGGGTCCCCAAGCAGACTCCCTGAACAGAATACCGAATGCAGATATGAACCAGGGCTCTGCTGTTTTAGTTAAACCAGCCACTACTGACAGCCTGGGTTTGGTTAGGATGGGATTTGGGGGAGTTAATTTTAGAGACAGAGGTGGTACCTGCATCTATCAAACATTTATCACATATCCTATGGATATTCCATTAATGTCTATCATCCCTTTAATCTCAAAATCTTGCTTTGCAACACATCTGGCCACCAGCCACATAATGTCCTGTACCATTTATAGTACAGGAGAGTCAGTTGCAGGGAGGACGGGACTTTTAACAGCGTAGATAACTATACTGCTATGAGTCCCGCTCACGGCATATTGTACAGGCTGGTAAATTTGGCCAGCATACGGACTAAGTTTTACTACTGAAACTGAGTCGTGTGAATGCGACCTTATTGGGAGCAATACTACATTTGTCCACCACTTCTATGGGACTGATGGAGTGCTCTGCTTGGCTATCACCATCAGTTTCATGAAAGTGGCTGGAGCTGTGGCTATGTATACAAACCATAGCTCCATTCACATGGGGGAATCGGGATCTCCATTATCATGAATCCAGGTGGTCTGCCCACTGAGATCCCTAATCTGAAACTTATACCTTATCCTGTGGGTAGGGCAAGTGTTAGTCTAAGAAAGTGACTTTAAGTAGTAGATAACCTTGTTTTCTTTCAAGTCAGCGTGACATGCATGTGTTCTGTGTTTATTTTCTTGATTTAGCTCTGTACTCACAGTTGCATGTGAGCAAACGGAAGTTCTACTATTTGACCCAGTGTCATCCAAGCACATAAAAACCTTATCAGAAGCGCATGAAGACTGCGTCAATAACATCAGGTTAGTGGCTTGCATAGATTCGTCATGTAAAGGTTCATGAATCTTAAAGTGTCTATTTGTGTTTTCAGTATATGTAAGATCCTGAAACTTTCCTCAGGAACTATACCACCAGTGCTCATTGCATAAGTAACAGGTGTGTTCTGAAAACCCAACAAGCTGTAGTGTAATGCATATGAGTGGAGTTTAGATAAATGCCATTCACAGGCAGTGGAAAAACGTTTCTATGAGGAATGGTGACTGCATACTTTGTAGGACAGTTGTTAAGGCTGTGTATGAGTGCTATTCTGATTCATGCAAAAAAAACAAAAAAACAAACCATGCTTATAATGGCATCCATGTGGGTTACAAAGCTACATGTAGACATGTGAGGTCTCCCTCAGATCCTTCATGACTTATTAGGTACAACAGCAAGATACAATCCAACCTGTGACACCATTAAACATATCATAGAACCAAACTGAAAATCCACAGCATAAATTGACATGTAACCGGATAAAAACCTGCAGTACAGGTCAGTTTGTGTTGTAGCTTTTGTTGCAGAATGTGTGTGAGATTGTATCAGATCTCATACACATGGCAGTGGTTAACAGGAGCTATTATCAATGGAAAAAGCCTTCCCAGCATCTGTTGTAATGGTATGGCGGATGTCGGGTCTCCATCTGTGTCTGTCACGCTATTGCTTTAAAAGTCCATTGCTCTCATCCTATGACGGATATTCACAATGGTAGTGTGAGAGCCCCTTTACTGTTCCTTGATCTGGCTGGATATGCATCGACATTTCTGTTCAGACTGGAATGGATGGTGTGGGTTAGACTTTGCATGTGAAATATGTCAAAATTTATTCTGGAACTCAAAGGGTTAAAATTCCACCATGTGATACCACATATATGGATTTCCTATTGTGCTAATTAAACATTTAGCTGATACATAACTTAATATGTAAATAGCTTCTTGTGTAACACGTCCATGGTTAACCCTTCTGAGAAGTGTCTAAGTGACATTTCTATTTTACATTTATGTTTCTATGTAAGCTTATTTATATGTGGTAATTTTGTTATTTTTGGTATTCTTCTAGAGTAAACTTTTTATTTTTGATAAGCGTAGGGTATGGTGTTTGGTGTGTGTGTGTGTATATATATATATATATATATATATATATGTATATTTATATTTATATATTACAGGTGTATATATATAATACTCTCCCTATATAACTGGTTTTACTTCTTGTACAGATTCCTGGACAACAGAATGTTTGCCACTTGCTCAGATGATACCACAATAGCACTTTGGGACCTGAGGAAGCTGAACACTAAGGTGTGCACTCTGCATGGGCACACCAGCTGGGTGAAGAACATCGAATTCGATACCAACACTAGGCTTTTGGTAACATCTGGATTTGATGGCAATGTCATAATCTGGGATACAAATAGGTAAATAAGTGATTTTTAATTGCAGTTTTACGCCGTTTTTTTTATTTTTATATATATATATATATATATATATATATATATATATATATATATATATATATATCAGAAAATGCGAACATATATAAAATAGGGCTTGGTAATTAACACAAAAATAACCGAAACTGAACGTCAACTAGGATAACAGACGTGATTTTGTTCACATTGGTTATTTCGGTTCAATTATTACAATATTTGCGAGGTTCTATCTTCAGTTTCGTTCGGAACAAACACTGAACTACTATTATACTCTGGGGTTGTAATAACCAGAGACCCAGGGGAGTTGATCAAACATAAAACAGTGTTACTCATCTTTCCTGGGGTCTGCTGTAACTCTCTGCGGTCTTTGGCGCTTCTGAAAGACTGTCTTTGGTGCTTCCGATCATTGAGACCTGTGATTTGGCCACAGAGGATCACGTGTTGTGACGCATAGATGCAAGCGTCATGATGCTGCGAGACCCCTGTGACTGCTGAGGCTTAATTACAGGCATCAGTGGTCCCTGACCTCAGCAAGAAGCACCAAAGACAGGAGGAAGTTGAACTGATGCCCAGGAGAGGTGAGTAAGGCTGAGGCCCCAGAATTTGTTGCAGAATGTGGTTTTTTTGAGCCAAAGCCAAGAGTGGAATGAACAGAAGGGAGAAGTATAAGAGCTTCCTATAGATTTCCCATTCCTTTTGTCGGCGTTCTTGACTTTGGCTAAAAAAAAACGCAGCAAAATATGCAACAAAGACAGCGGCGTTTCTGCAATGTAGAGCCTAAGCCTAAAACAGTTTTTTTATGTTTGATCTCCTTCCCTCAGCCTATGCTTATTATACTCTGGTGGTTTTTTTTAAATTTTTTTTTTTTTTTCTTAAATGTAGATTGTGAGCCCCACATAGAACTCACAATGTACATTTTTTTCCCCCTATCAGTATGTCTTTTTTGGAATATGGGATGGAAATCCATGCAAACACTGGGAGAACATACAAACTCCTTGCAGATGTTTTTTTGTTTTTTTTGCCATTGGCGGGATTTGAACACCAGGACTCCAGCGCTACAAGCCACCATGTGGCCCCTATACTCTGGTGATTGAAGAGACCCCAGATTATAATAGCAGTTACGGTTCAGTCTGAACAAAACCAGCGGGTGAATCTCACGAGCTTCAGCCAATACATACTTGTAATGTAAAAGAGCCGTGACCTAAATAATCAACATTGATCGTAATCGAGCTAAAATCCCTGATTAATTGCGATTTTGATTTAGGTCATAATTGTCCAGCCCTAATGTAAAATATGAATGTATGAAAATATAAATACAGTAAAGTGTAAGAATCTATGATTATGTGACACTGAAATTTTAAAGGGTTTTCAGATTGGTGTGTGCCCAATGCCCACGCTGATCAGCTGTGTTCATAAGACAAGTAATTTTCTACAAGGCACATTGCTCAGCAGTGACACTTGCATTTTCTGACATAATCGTTTAGAAGGGTTGTTTCATGAAGACAGTCCCTGTATATGCCCTGTATATTCCATATACGGGCATATGGGCACTAGGCATCATAGAAGGGTTTCCCTTATTGGGAAGACAACAGTTCTCATTCTGGAAAAGCCATTTTGTATTCTATATGATTAGCAAGTGATAGTCTTCAGTGTATTATATATTTCCCCTGCCGTGGTCACTGCTTGGCTTATAGTTCATTGCTTTACATTATGCTGACAAAGCCAGTTGTGACTATTATTTGCAACTTTTTTTTTCTTTTTTAAATCTTGAATGAATTTGTACACATTTTTACTGTTCTAGTATTTTATTATTTCATTGCTTGTATCTAATAGGTGTACTGAAGATGGTTGTCCACACAAAAAATTCTTTCACACCCGTTTCCTGATGCGCATGAGGCTTACCCCCGACTGCTCAAAAATGCTGATTTCCACTTCCTCTGGTTATTTGTTAATTTTGCATGATTTAGATCTGACTAAATCCCTGGAGGTTGGCAGCTACCCTATCTTGAGAGCAAGAAGAACAGCTTCCACTTCAGGTACATTAAACAAGATATATAAATTGTGCTCGATCGAATACCTCGGCCGCATAGCTCCCGGTGCAAAAACACTTCTGGGGCGTCAAATTTTTACTGCCCCTCCCACCTTCCCTGTCGCCGGGAGCTATGCGGCCGAGGTATTCGATCAAGTATATTCACTCATCTCTACTAATCAGACATTAGGAGCTGATACTATCTCCATATGTTGTTCAGTTCAGTCACTTGACATAGTTCATACACACAGCAGTATACTGTGCTGTTTTTGGCCCTTTAGAGAAAGGGGCCGTGCTCAGAGAATGCAATACACACAAAAGGTCGACTCTCCTGAGCTTCTTCCCTTTGTGGTTGAGGTTCTAGGCTGAAAGGCATAACTAGTGACACTGTTCCACAACCTCCATCTGTAATGATGATAGAGAATTTATGATAGGTCTTGGGAGTTCTCAGATGCTGGTCAGAGAGCATACAGAACATTGTGCTTTCAGGCCAGGGTGTACTAACTGAAGGTCATAGTCTGAGGGTTGGATCTGTTTTATATCCATAAGTGAAGCTCCTAGGCAGCAGCTAGCGGTTATAGCGGCTTCTACTAGGCAGATGGTGGAACCTATTATTATATAGTATTCAATTCACAATTTATTGTCATTTTAAAGGGATTATCCATGTAAAGCTGAGACAGCACAGGGCAAGACAAATCTTATCCACATCTCATCATAAAATCTGTAATGTCAATTAAAACTGCAGTGCGTAGGATAAAAGACGTGCAGTGTTTTTCTAGAGAAACCTGCAGGTGAACCACAGCAAAAAAAACCCTGAACATTTGTTTTTTTGTTTTCCTGTGGTGGCTTACACACTGTAAAATTCTGCACCAATTTGCCTTAGGAACCCATGTCTGCATGTCTCGTCCATTCATTTCTATGGGAGTTTCAAAAACAATTGAGTGTGCTTACTCATTTTTTTCTCAGAACTCACATAGAAAAGAGTGGTTTTCCACCTGTTTGGGACTGTAGACCCCAACCACTTTGTTTCCTAAATAGGATTAGATTTCGAGCTTTACAGCATATCCTGTGGATAATGCCCCATAACTGGGGATTGAAAGTTACCAGCAGCTCTCTCTCTTCTGTCCTGCTTCTGTGTACTATGCGAGCTTGCAGACTCGCTCATTGTAATTACGAAGCCAGCCTTCTCTGATGTGCATCGACAAATAAAGAGGCTGGATTTTCTATTAGGAATATCTAGTCTGCCAGCCATGTCATACAAAGTAACTAGCCTAGAAGCCTACAGAACTGGGTGCTGGTCACTTACAGTCCATGGCTACCACCTTTATGATATCTTTGTGATATCTGAATTAAAAACAGCCCCTTTATCACACCATTCTAAGAGTCCATATTTATCATCAGAGATGACAAGACCTCATGGCTACCTGTAGCTAATCCCTCTCTCTTATAATGGACATACCTATCACAGATAAAGATCGTAGCATTACAACATATTAAAACCAGGATTCCTTCTCAAGACTCAAAGCTCAAACAACTACTTCTTCAGTTTTATATAATGTTACAAAGTCTCACTGTGTCTGCAAGTAGTAACCTGTTTTTATTTGAGTACCCAACTTTTCATCAGCACCAAAAGTACTGATGGCTACATCTACATGTGTGAAAACTAGATAAAAAAAGACCCCTTGTTGGGTCTTGATATATGTGAATACCTACATTTTTGGCTGAGTTTTCTAGCACAGTGTTGCCTTCAATAATGTTCTAAATATTTAAATTCGTATAGACTGTGACCCCCTAGGATCCCTATTATGTGATTCATTTATTTATTTTTGTTAATGCGCTGAAACTCTTTCCAGTAAAACTTGTTAAGGGTTCGTTCACAATTGCGCTCAGTGTCCGGTGTGTGCATTCTGCTGGGTTTCCGTCTTCAGCCCCAGCGACAATAGATGTCCGACTTTGTGTCCGGCTAAAAAAAATTGTTTCCCCGCAGACAGGCAGCAGGTGGTCACCTTTACAAACCCATTCAAGTAAATGGGTTTTAAAGCTGACCACTGGGTTTCCGTCCCCTGTCCAGTTTCACTGGGGCTGAAGACGGAAACCTGGCAGAATGCACACACCGGACACTGAGCACAAGTGTGAATGAATCCTAAGAAACACTATAGAAGTAAGTTTTCTCCCTATCCTTCCTATATAGCTAAGTCCACATGGTCAAATAATCATATAAATTCATTTTTTTGGAGTCAAAACCAATAGAGTTGTTAATGTGTATTCTTCAGTACCATTCTATGCCTAAAAAGTCTGTGTGTATTTAGTCTCCTCTGTGATTCTTATCTCCCTGCAAGCCTTACATTTCTTATAGCTATATTGTCATTGAGGAAGAAGCCAAGTAAAGTCTTGACGTGTTTGGCTATTCCAGTTATTCAAATCACTTTATGAAATGGCGCACCCTGTCTTTTATATCTCTTAATAACCGTAAGCAATTGCCATGATAAACCTTAAATGTGAATGCTATATCAGCTAACTACACTTGGACATGGATACACACAGGACCATTCCATTACTTTAGTATCTAAATTATGAACATCCATGGAACTGCAGGTCCCAGGAAACTTGCAATGGATGTCAATATTAGAGTGTGGGCTGTTGTATAAGAGACTGTATTGAGACTGCATATTGGACATTTTTTTTATTGGTGTATATACATGAATGAGGGTAATCTCCCCTTACCTGACCAGGAAGACAATAAACACAATACTTATGGCATGTGTTAAGTCAGGGGTTGGCAACCCCTGGCACGCGTGCCGCTCTTGGCACGCGTGGCATATCTGGCTGGCACGGCAGGAGCTGCAGAAGAGGAGCGTCCCTTCAGTGCTCTCAGGACACTCTCCCTTCTCTGGCTGCTCTCTGCCCACCAATGATATGAGAGAAGTGAGCTCAGGGGTGGAGCTTATCCCTATAGAGATCCAGGTCCCGCCTGCAGTGAGAGCTCCTGCTGTCTCCATACTGCACACAAGAGACAGAGCAGAGTGAAAGAGAAACTCCGAGCAAAGTGAAAGCAAAAAAAAAAAAAAAAAAGAAAACACCAGGTACAGGCTGTACTCTGCCTATTACTGTCAGGCATTTGGGGTTATTAATTTAGTTTTAGTAACTCCATGTGCCTGACATTAATAGCAGTTAACCCCATCATGTCTCTCACATTAACCCCTGTGTACCTCACATAAGGATAATATTGTGGACTATTATATTTTAATGGTCCCGTACACATGGCCGTTGTTTTTGCGGCTGTGTGTCTGAGCTTAAATTAACGAGCTGCAAATGATGGTGCAGGTCCCATATGCGTCTGCATTTGCAGCCCTATCAATTCATTTGTCATTTATACATCAGTAAAAACTATATCCGTGCCATTTTTTTGTGCGGGAGGCTTAAGAGGTGCAGCACACGACCGTGTTTCACATGTGAAACGCGGTCTGTATGTCAGCCAGATTTATCGGCATGAACTTCATGCTTCATACTGGCAGTATAGTCATTTATGATGCTAGGAGTCCCGGTCTCCCAGCAACATACTGCCCCATATCAATTACAGTACAGGACATCATATCACTGGTTGTGTGCTGCTCCCCTAAGGCTGAGGCCCCATGTTGTAGAAATGCAGCATATTTGTTGCAGATTTTGCAGCAATTTTTTGAGCCAAAGGCAAGAATGGCTACAAAAAGAATGGGACATATCTAGGAACCTTCTTATATGTATCCCTTCTGCTCAATCCACCCGTGGCATTGGTTCAGAAGAACACAGCAAAATCTGCAACAACAAAAAAAGCTGCATTTCTGCAACGTGGGACCTCAGCCTTAGGGGGCATTCACAAGGAGTAACGCAGCACTGATTCTGCCACGATAACTCACGGCAGAATCAGCGCTGATAAAAAAGACTCTCATTGACTTCAATGAGTTCCGTTTAACGCGCATAACACATTGAAGTCGATGGGAGTCGTTTTATCAGCACTGATTCTGCCGCGAGTTATCGTTACGCCTTGTGAATGCCCCCTTAGGGTGTTTCTTTCTAGGTGGTGACACACTGTGTACCCAGATGCGGCTATAGCCAAATCTAGTCAACAGGCAACAGTGCTGTCACTTTGGTATAAGTGTGACACCTATTAATTCCTAGGAAAAGAAGGAACTTCACACGAATTATATGCCAACCAATCAAGCGTGTTTATTGGTAGAGCGAACGTTTTCGGTCTCTATAGACCTTCCTCAGGCTCTACACAAAGAAAAATTGGAACAATGGAAACCAGTAATACAGTCCTATGAAAAAGTTTGGGCACCCCTATTAATCTTAATCATTTTTAGTTCTAAATATTTTGGTGTTTGCAACAGCCATTTCAGTTTGATATATCTAATAACTGATGGACACAGTAATATTTCAGGATTGAAATGAGGTTTATTGTACTAACAGAAAATGCGCAATATGCATTAAACCAAAATTTGACCGGTGCAAAAGTATGGGCACCTCAACAGAAAAGTGACATTAATATTTAGTACATCCTCCTTTTGCAAAGATAACAGCCTCCAGTCGCTTCCTGTAACTTTTAATCAGTTCCTGGATCCTGGATAAAGGTATTTTGGACAAACAATTCAAGTTCAGTTAAGTTAGATGGTCGCCGAGCATGGACAGCCCGCTTCAAATCATCCCACAGATGTTCAATGATATTCAGGTCTGGGGACTGGGATGGCCATTCCAGAACATTGTAATTGTTCCTCTGCATGAATGCCTGAGGATTTGGAGCGGTGTTTTGGATCATTGTCTTGCTGAAATATCCATCCCCGGCGTAACTTCAACTTCGTCACTGATTCTTGAACATTATTCTCAAGAATCTGCTGATACTGAGTGGAATCCATGCGACCCTCAACTTTAACAAGATTCTCGATGCCGGCATTGGCCACACAGCCCCAAAGCATGATGGAACCTCCACCAAATTTTACAGTGGGTAGCATGTGTTTTTCTTGGAATGCTGTTTCTTTTTGGACGCCATGCATAACGCCTTTTTTTTATAACCAAACAACTCAATTTTTGTTTCCAAAATGAAGCTGCCTTGTCCAAATGTGCTTTTTCATACCTCAGGCAACTCTATTTGTGGCGTACGTGCAGAAACGGCTTCTTTCTCATCACTCTCCCATACAGCTTCTATTTGTGCAAAGTGCGCTGTATAGTTGACCGATGCACAGTGACACCATCTGCAGCAAGATGATGCTGCAGCTCTTTGGAGGTGGTCTGTGGATTGTCCTTGACTGTTCTCACCATTCTTCTTCTCTGCCTTTCTGATATTTTTCTTGGCCTGCCACTTCTGGGCTTAACAAGAACTGTCCCTGTGGTCTTCCATTTCCTTACTATGTTCCTCACAGTGGAAACTGACAGGTTAAATCTCTGAGACAACTTTTTGTATCCTTCCCCTGAACAACTATGTTGAACAATCTTTGTTTTCAGATCATTTGAGAGTTGTTTTGAGTAGCCCATGATGCCACTCTTCAGAGGAGATTCAAATAGGAGAACAACTTGCAATTGGCCACCTTAAATACCTTTTCTCATGATTGGATACACCTGGCTATGAAGTTCAAAGCTCACTGAGGTTACAAAACCAATTTTGTGCTTCAGTAAGACAGTAAAAAGTAGTTAGGGGTATTCAAATCAATAAAATGATAAGGATGCCCATACTTTTGCACCGGTCAAATTTTGGTTTAATGCATATTGCGCATTTTCTGTTAGTACAATAAACCTCATTTCAATCCTGAAATATTACTGTGTCCATCAGTTATTAGATATATCAAACTGAAATGGCTGTTGCAAACACCAAAATATTTAGAACTAAAAATGATTAAGATTAATAGGGGTGCCCAAACTTTTTCATAGGACTGTAGGTCCCAAGGAATTACAGTGATTATGACAAGTGACCAAAAATAATATATACACCTATGTCAATAACATTATATACACCTATCTACAAGTATAATATACAAAAAGAACCATGTGCGGTTTTATCCAATGGGAATGTTTCTTTAGAGCATCACTACAACTGTAAATGGCCGTAGACTGCAATACTGTGATCACTCTGTTTAAACAGCAGAATCCATTATGGCTATGACATAACCCACTCCTGAGTGAGCACTGTATTTAAATCCCTGACATCCACTGTTATAGTACAGCACATTTTAAGAAGGATTAATATATCACAGGAATGCCTAAGGCCTCTTGAGAGCCAGTATTTCTTTTGGAGATATTCCGAGCCTTCAGTTCCTGATCCAGGTGTGTATAGGATGAGCTTTCTCTTCTTTCTTTAATTCATGTGTGCTTAAATAACTGCGAGCTGAGGAATATTCCTGACAGGTACATGTTCACTTCTTTATTCTTTGTATTATCCACAGATGTGACCACATCCCCAACATCTTCTGACTCCAGACCTGCTAGCTCTCCTTGTCATCATAGTGATTTGGGCTCTCTCTTTGAGAAACATACTTCCCGGGCCTCACAAAGAGAAGGTATGACCTTTATAAACACTACTTTACTTTAGCTGTTGAGTTTAGTTACAGAAGAAGCAGGCCCTAGGTATTGCGTTGTGTTAGGTATCAGTGAGCTGGGTAAGCCTAATTTATGGAACATATCACCTTTACATTTTCCCATAGATCAATAGGTACACTTAAGTGGCCAATACTGATTTGTTTCCTTTTTTTCACCATGTAATACAAGGCGAATCAAGAAGAATGGTGGAAAAACTTTAGCCTCCGTATTAATAACCAGGAGAACTAATTTATTAACATGAAAAGACATATCTAACCAAATCTTCTATATACTACAAATGTATGCTGTGATTTCCATGGGAGAGAAAGTAAATATCTAGGCAGTAGCCCGGTCCAGTCCGGATATGTGAGAGCATATATAAACTCCGCTGTTTTACTGGGATCCTGTAGTTGGTGGGGATGAGTGCTTGATGTAACCATATCGTAAGAAGATGTTTGATATTAGATCCGGCGAATAAGTAGGCAAGTTGCACCATTGTTGAATCATTTTTTTCCTGCACCGCCAATCCAACACGCTGGTAGCGTTTTATTCAGGTATTGGTGAACATCCAAATAGAAATGCGGACGTGCACAATCCTACTGATAGACGACATCAGGCAGATATTCCTATAATTATTGCATAAACCATTCCTTTAACAAGACGCCGTTCTAGCGCATTCCAATATGTAGAAAGCTTTTTCTTGCTTGGGTCAAACTTTATAAGCACGTTTGAAATTTGGCTTTTGGACAATAAAATCTGTGCTATGATTGGTTGTTATGGGCAGCTAAGCCACTTTTGCTTTGTTTTTGTTTTCTGTCACTGGTGATTTGCTTTTGCGCCATACTTTTTGAATCACTCTGTATGTGTTTATATATTAGGCAATTCTCCTCGTAATAGTCTCGAAGTTTTAACTCCAGAAGTCCCAGGTGAGAGAGATCGAGGCAACTGTATTACTTCTCTTCAGCTCCACCCCAAAGGCTGGGCTACACTATTACGCTGTTCTAGCAATACTGATGACCAAGAGGTAAGGACTTCTATTCTCCTGTTAGGGTAAGTTCACACAGAGTTTGTTTGGTCCGGAACCTGAGGCAGCCTCTGGACCAATAAACGGGTAGCTGTGACTGAATGCCGGTGCACTCCGCTCTGGATTAGGCCCAATGAATGGGCCTAGTCTGGAGGAGGGAGTGTCTTCAGGCTGAATCACGAGGCAAATTGCTCCCATTGAAACCAAGCAAACCAGGAGCTGGTTTGCTTGGTTTCAATGGGACCTGTCTTTTTGGTAAGGATTTTGACGCGGATATGGCCTCAAAATCTTCACCAAAAAACTGTGAACTTACCTTTAGAGTGACCAAAGCCTGACCTAGGGCTGTGCAATTAATCAAATTAATTCACCCATAAAGAGTCTAACGATTCTGTTTATTAACCAAATCATCAGAGCCATTCATTTAGATTTTACAATGGCGCTGCTGTGCTTGGATACTAAACTGCTACTCTATCTGTTCCTCCCCTTCTGGGCAACTGTTAACCCTTTTCCTGACATCCGACATAATTGTATGGTGGTTGTCAGGTTTTTGCATATGGCAGCCATAGATCTGGTGGTAATGCCCGCAGTCGCAGTTCTTTCTGAATTAGAGCATTAAATGCTTATAGGTCCACCGAACCTGTGGTCCACCGAAACACCGGTCCCTGTGTTTCCCCTTCTCACCTTATGTTTTACAGTTGTTTCGGCTCACTACAAGGCTGTGGCAGCTTAGGTTAGAGGTTAGGTTAGCATGGCAGCCAGGAGCCTCCTGTTATTGCAATATACTAGAATCCATATTTCAGTCTATGGTACAAGCAACGTCATGATCGCAGGTTCAAGTCCCCTAGTGGGGCTTAAAAAAATATTAATAATTCAAAAATTATTTTATTTACTATTTTTAAAAGTATTAAACATATTTATTCTCTATCCTTGAGCCCCCCATCCCATTACCCTGTGAGCTAGGCTGCGGTGAGTGCAGGTGCACTTCTGCTCCCATTCATTTCAATTGAAGGTCTGGAAATGGTACAGCACTTCTCAAGCATTTGCATTACAGTGAATGGCAGTGGGCATGTACCTGTGTTCACCACAGCTACGTTCTCAACAGGGGAAAAACGCCTGATGGAATACTTTCTAATGCCAGTTCCATCAATTCCATGGAAGCGAATGCTCTATATAGACAAAGCATTAATTCTTGCTAAGGGCCCAAACAGAAATTCTTCCTTGTTAATCTAATCATTTTACTGTGTCTTTTTAACCAGTGGACCTGTGTTTATGAATTTCAAGAAGGAGCTCCTGTACGGCCCATCTCTCCTCGCTGTTCTTTGCGATTAACTCATTACATAGAAGAGGCCAACGTTGGCCGGGGTTACATAAAAGAACTGTGTTTTAGCCCGGATGGACGTATGATTGCCTCTCCACATGGATATGGAATCCGATTGTTGGGATTTGACTCCCAGTGCAGTGAGCTTGTAGACTGTATGCCTAAGGAAGCTGGGATTTTACAAGAGATCCGTTCCCTATATTCTCATAAGGATGTGGTCCTGACAACCAAGTTTTCCCCCACACACTGTCAGATCGCGTCAGGTTGCCTTAGTGGACGGGTTTCCTTATATCAACCGAAATTTTAATAACAATTATACATGATCAGAATCAATGTGTTTTCAATTATTTAAAGAGACTTCACACATATAGCCTTTACCTGAACTTACGAAATCTGCACTGCAGTGTGTGAATGAAGGACAATGAACTGGGCCATTGGTGGCTTTCTCCTCAGTTGGATTTCTTGTTCTATGATTTTGATTAGCCCCATTCACTTTCTGTAGGTGAAATCTCTCAGCATAACACTGAATCTCAAGTAACATCAAGAAGCCTGTATGGATGTCTGACAGTCATGACGAGACTGTGGCTGTATATTTGGCATTATTTATTACTGTACAATAAGTTAAAATATTATTCATGATTGTGACTTTGAGCTGTGCATGGTGTTCATTATCAGTGATCCAGTTCAGAGGTCCCACTACTAAAATGAAATATGTTACTGCATATACTGTATAATATAGACAACAGGCTGCTGTATGAGCTGACTGTCACTTCTGTAGCCCATATGATCTATTACTTGCCTTTAGTATTGTGCAGCCAGCATTTTAGATTTTTTTTTTTTCTTATTAACCAAGACAGACTTTTTTGTACAATGCTCAGTTTCTTCGAAATGTGTTTCCTAGTGGACTAGAATGTTATTAAATTCTGAAAAGTGCATCTACGTTATTTTGTGTTAAATATCAGTTTTACAGAGTTTTGTTTATCATGAATGTATTGTTATAAAGAATAAACAATGTTAATTAGAAAATATACCTAGAAAGTGGTACCACCCAAAATCTCATCTTTATTTTATTACCAACATATCCTGTATATACAACGCCAGAAATATTCCATATTTTAGGGCCCATATATCCAGAAAAGAGCATAACAAACCTTAGGACCTTTACACCTTGTGACAGCGTAAGAGCAGGAGTCCAAGACTGGTCCCTCCCACCACAAAAAAAAAGTGGTACGTACCCCTGGATTACTTAGAGTGTATTTATTCCAAGTGAACAAAATAAAAACTGCTGATAATACAAGATTATATAAAACATACAGCAATCTATTGGCAACATTAACAGGTAATTAACACCTTGGGTTCTGTTCACACTGCTTTTCATAACAGATTTGACTTTTACTCCCAGCATAGTCAAACATATCCATAGATCCTATTCATACAGAGGCCAAAGATGTTTTTTTTTCTTTCTTTCTTTTTTTAATCTCAGGCCAGTATACAACAGTATACTTGTTTTGCTATATAGAATAGCATAGTTGACCCACTACATACGGACAAAAAAAAAAAAAAAGTATTTTGTTCTCTTTAACCTGGGAGTCTATGGCCAATGAACAGTATACCCTATACTCAACATTCTCTGCAAACCTAGCCTGAATGTACTCTCACCTTCATAGTACTTTGTACTACTAAGAAAGTGATATCACTAACTTGATCAGACAGAGCAAACTGATGACATCTTTGTATGATACTTGTAATGAAAGAAGACGTGTAAAATGTACAAATAAAGTGTGTGATCATTTTCGGTTATCCTGGCAATTGCTACTTAGTACTTACTGTTAATGCCACTAGGGAAGATTGGTTCCATAAGGCAGCATGTGATGGAAGAAGCCATTGGCGCATATATATATATATATATACACACACAGTCATGGCCAAAAGTTTTGAGAATGATACAAATATCAATTTTTACAAAGTCTACTGCTTCAGTTTTTCTAATGGCAATTTGCATATACTCCAGAATCTTATAAAGAGTGATCAGCTTAACAGCAATTACTTGCAAAGTCAATATTTGCCTAGAAAATGAACTTTATCCCCCAAAACACATTTCAACATCATTACAGCCCTGCCTTAAAAGGACCAGCTAACATCGTTTCAGTGATTGCTCCATTAACACAGGTGTGGGTGTTGATGAGGACAGGGCTGGAGCTCAATCTGTCATGATTAAGTAAGAATGACACCACTGGACACTTTAAAAGGAGGCTGGTACTTGGCATCATTGTTTCTTCCGGAACGCTTCTTATCGACGTCCTGAACATTTCTGTCAGCTTCAAACTTATCTCTAATTCGAGTGATGGTAACTCGTGTAGGTGGTTCTTTGTTAAACTCCCTCCTAAATTGTCTTTGCACTTCTACTGCGTTTTTATACTTCCAGTAGCATTTTAGAATAAATTTCCTTTCTTCAAAGTCAAGTCTGTATGCCATCACTCGGTTTAATGGGTTCAGTCGGTAAAGAAAGAATAAATAACTGAGTTATCAGCTGCTAAAATGTGTACACATTTTTTTGGGACACCGTGTGTATGTGTATGTATGTATGCATGTATGTATGTATGTGTATATATATATATATATATATATATATATATATATATATATATGAACATGTGAAAGATGATTTATGATCTGTTAAGGTCCAACTTGTAAGGATAAAGGTGCACATTAGCATTGCTGTTCACTATCTGTGCAGGAAACTTCAGCACAGCGCTATTCACTTGGAGCTATGCTGCAGTTCCTTGTATAGCTGAAGCTAAGTTCACACCTACTGTACACTAGGGTTTCTAATCTTCCTCTCTGCTTGAGGATCCGAAAAACGAAGACCCAATCCACTTAAAAATCAGTTACATGCTTTTCTCTCTTATAGAAACACGGGGACCCCTTAATAGTCTATGGGGTCCGCAGGTTTTCTACAAGGTTTTCGCCTGAAAAATGTAGATGCTTGCAGGACTTTTCTCTCTGCATTTTTCAAGTGGAATGGGGGAGGGAATCCCCAAACAGAGCAAGAGCTGGTGGGAATTCAGCCTTTAAGGGGTATTCCCAACTCGCCAATTCACCAACGAGTAGGCTGTGTGCTTTGTTCACTTCCTGGTTTTCTTGGTTAATTGGTGGGCGGGGTTTCACTTGCTCTGCTAGCTCTCTTCATAGCAGTACATGCTTGCAGTCAGTAATGAGGGATGGTTGTAAATAAACTAGCACAGTATCACTGGAAGATGCACAATATGAAGTTGATGTAGCAGAGCTGTATTTGATAGGTGATCAGAAACCCAAATTTACATGCTAGAGAGTCAGCTTGCAATAAACTCAGTTTTAGGTCTGTGTGTACATACAGAGGTAACAGACTCCCTGTCTCAGCCCTTATCAGCAAAATTCAATTAACCGACTGCTAACTGGAAGAGCTGGACATAAACAGTTCAGAAATACAAGCTGCTCCAAGCACTCAGCTTCCCCTCCCCTCCTGCAGCAGGGAGCTATGTCACTTATCCTGGGCGGAGAGATAAGATCATCCCTAGGTCTATGGTTATGGAAACGCAGTGTAAACAATGAAGTGAATAAATTAAGATAGCGGCCAAACAAAGCAGTTTTGCTGAGGCAATGTATTTAGAAAAATTCTTAAATCCACATAAGCTAGCAGTATAGATAGGATCCTTGAGATGGGACAACCCTTTCAATTACATGTAACTAAAGATAAAGGCTCACTTAGCTATGAGTGGATAATAAATCAATCAATCTGTTTAGCTATAGGAGTGGATGAATTATTAGTAATTTTCTACTATAGCACAGTAGACATGAAAAATGGTAGCAAGTACAGTTGATCTTGGAGGGAACGTTGCCCATAACAACCACACAGATTTTCTATTCTAACCCGTTCTGGAAGTTGCCATTTGATGGTTATCTCTAGTACTTGACAACGGTCACAAATAAGTCCAGTATGGTGAAACACTGTTTATTGTGTTATGTGGTGTAAAAGATTACAGTACAACTTGCATCCTTTGGCAATATGATGAGGTGGTTATTTTATAGCAGCTGTTATGATATCATCTCTTTCCTTTAGGCTAAGACCTGACGTTACATAAGTGCAGCATGTTTTGTAGCATGTTTTTTTGAAGTCAGGAGTGGATTAAACAGGAGGAAAAGCCTAAGTCACAGCCCATTCCCCTTCAGGGTGCATTCACATGGAGGAAAATGGCGCTGAATTTGGTGTGGAGTCCACGCTGAAAAATAAAAAAAAAGACTCCCACTGACTTCAATAGGTTCCTTTTTGTCAATGGGAGGCTTTTTTTTTTTTATTCCAGCGCTGAATGTGACGTGGATTTCACACCAAATTCAGCGCCATTTTCCTCCGTGTGAATGCACCCTCAAACCACTCCTAACTTTGCCTCAAAAGACCACAGCAAAATCTAAAAACAAAAAAAAAAAACTACATTTCTGCAACATAGGCTTTTAGGGCAGGTTCACACTCGCTCCCCGGTGTCTGCTTTTAGGTTTCAGTTTTCTGCCCAAGAATTTGGACAGGAGACTCAAACAGGCAGTCAGTTTTCAAACTCATTCACAAAACGCTCACAGGTGGACACTGACTTGCCGGGTTTCCATCTCCTATCGGCAGAAGACGGAAACCTCAAAACGGACACCAGGGCGCAGGTGTGAACCTGCCCTTAGCTGTAAATGCTCATTTCCTGATTTTGTTAAAAGGTAGAATATAGCAAAATCTATAACGCACCATACATATGTTCTATATTACAATCAAGTAGATGTAACAAAAATCACATCACTATGCAACCACATTTTATACATACACTAGGTAATGGCTGTCTGTCGTAAATATTCCATATTATGCCATATACAAATCTATACACATACAGCATAATCATAACCAAAAAAAAGTTTACTTTGTACAATTGAAAGGTTTTGTGACAAGTTCCAACAGATCAACAAATACTTGGTAAAGTAGAATATCTTCAGAATATTTTATTTGTACAGTTATATACCATGTGAAAAAGCACATACATTGTTTGATCCCATTGGGCAATGGTCGTCTTACATTCATATGTCTAACCATTTCTGGCTTCCATGTAATCCACAACAGTGTTCAAGGGCTCATTCACAAGTCTGCATCCCACAGAATATAGTGCTGGATAGAGGAACCATATTGTGGCATAAAGTGAGTACAGCTCTGTAATATAGGCACAGGGCACGAGGTTTTGTCATTATATAGTCCACATGTAGGGCTGTATAAGCAATGCATTTACACTAATGTCCAAACATTTCTATGGGCCAGATGTCCATACGGAAACTTGTAAATGTATACAGACATAAGCAAGACCTTTCTCCCTGCAGTATACACATACAGGAGGCAGATAGAAGTACGGACAAAGAGCAGGCATCTGCATTTTTATTTTATTTGATCTTTAGGAAATGCATGGAATGGAGTGCTGCTTGATAGCTTTATCAAAGGCTCTAATCGGAGTGGCTTGTGAAAAACCTTTACGTTAGATTTTCCATTTCAGATATCTCATTAAAGAAAACGTGATATATCAGAAATCTCCCCATCGTGTTATTTCCATTCATAAGAGGAAGTTTTAAAGTCCGTTTTGCTGGCGATGTCTGCTTTGCCATAATTTGTGCCGCACAAACACGGCATGATGTTTCATAAACTTGGCATATCTGTAAGTCTAAGGTCTTATTTTCAGAACTGTGCTCATTTTTCCAGTTGTTAAAAACAGATGAATTTTTTTTTTTTTTTTTTTTTTAAACACCCATTTTGCATATGGTCCATGTTCAATTTTGAAAACTGATTGCGCTCATATGAATGTTTTTTTTTTTTTTTTACTGTGCATACTATTTTTTCTGCATTTTTATAGATTTCTAGTAATCTTAATAAATAATCCCTCATGGTAAAGGCAAAGTCTTTATCAGTTGTGATACTTCACATTGTCCTGTTCATCAAACAGTCAAAGTCACCTCGCACCAGCCTGTGGAAGAATATGGTGAGAAGAGAGTGGGAGATGGGAACACCCCTTTAGGCCAGGGCCCCCACAGGATGGAAATGCCGCGGGAAAAATCGTGGTGTTTTACAGTAAGAGCCAAGTAGATGGGACTCTAGCGAATCCCATGCCTACTTTGTGGTAAAAACCACGATGTGGACACACCGCAATTTCCAAAACCGGCAGGGTTTTGGAAACTGCAGTATGTCAATTATACCTACCAAAATGCCAGCTGTTTTCCCATAGGTATAATTGCAACAAAGTCCACAGAAAAAAAATTCCGCAAACTTTCTGTCTAAAGCGCTGCCGTCGCATTTTTTCGCACAGTGCTCTTTTGCTCTAATGCCTTATGTTGCAGAAATGCAGCTTTTTTTGTTGCATATATTGCTGCGTTTTTTTAAGCCAAAGCCACAAGTGAGCTGAGCAGAAGGTAGAATTACAGGGTGTCCCACTCAGGAGTACAACTTTAAAACTACAAATTACTCGTGAACGTAAAGGGGAGCAGTAAGAACTGAACATACCTGTATTTAGTGGAAAACAAGTCCACATTACAAAAGGTGCTGAAAATGTCCTCGCACCAACGTCCGCATGCAAGGAAACGTGATGCTCCATATTTGAGAATGTCCTCATATGAGGTCATCCTCCAGAATGTTGATCAACCAGACTTCCCGTCACCTCCAACATTTTGGCCAATTTTGTGATGGTTTTAAATGTAGGTGGGTTTCTCCCTCCAAATATTTCCTCAGACACTGTTTTGCTGACCCGGTGATCCAGTAGGTCTTCACAATGAACACTCTTTGTGGTATGGAATACTGCATACTTGCTTTCGCCACTTCGGACCAGCTATAGTGCCCGCCCCTTTATGACACAGAATCAATTCTTCATTAAATAAGGAATATTTTGAACCTTGTTGCAAAATATATGCACGCTTTGCAGAGTAATTCACATTTTAAAAGTTGTACTCCCGAGTGGAACATCCTGTATAAGAACTTCTGATATGTGTCCCTTCCTTTTGTAGCCATTTTAGGCTTTTGGGGGGGGGGGGGGGGAGGAGCCTCAATTTTTTTTTATACTGTACTAATTAGATCCCCTAGTAGGAGTATTGAATCCCAGGGGGTCTGATCACTAGTGCACTGCAAAATACCAGCACTTCTATCACAGGCTGCACAGAGAGCCTTAATGCTCATGATTAGTACAGTCACTGATCGTGGGCATTAGTGCAGGGTCTTTTCTGTACAAATTAGCAAAGACCCAGCAGCTTATGGTGGCTGCCGTATATACCTAACATTTGCCTTAATATTACGGTAGATATTGGGAAGGGGTTAAGGTAGCTGGTAATCATGAAAGGGTGGTTATTGGGTCTATTAGGCTTTACTTGGGTAGAGCGCTATGCAATGGTTGTTTAAGGCTAAGGCCCCACGTATAAAGCAGCTTTTATTGTTGCAGATTGTGCTGTTTTTTTTTTTTTTTTTTTATTTGAGTCAAAGCAAAGAATGGCTACAAAAGGAATGGGAATTGTATAGGAAGCTCTTATTCTACTCAATCCATTCCTAGCTTACACCCCCCTCCCCCTCAAAAAAAAAAAAAAAAAAAAAAAGAAGAGTCAAGCCCCCTTACCTACTTCTGCCTGACACCATCTACCTAACAGAACAGAGCCTAAGCAGAACATAAGAAAGCTAACCTAAGCACTTTTTGAATGAGAATGGTGTGGGTTAAAGAATAAAATGTCATCTGTGGCAACATCGGTGGAGCAGTTAAATGTTGGCCTTAGAGGAGGTGGTGAAAGGTTCTCTAAGTTAGGGATATTTCATTTAGCGCAGTTTGATCAGTACTGTAGCTATTAATTTTTGTAGCTTTTTAATTAATTATTTACTTAATAAAAACTACCTGGTTTAGTGGGAAAACTTTATTTAAAAAAGATTGTACAAATGCCAAACAAGCAAGCTTGGATGATTGCAACTGCTAGTGGCATCTATTGCTTCACAATTTTCTGCGACGGGTGCTCCATTCCCCCTCAAATCTGCATCTTTGGCCATTAATAATCCGGTTTGGGCTTAATTGCACATCTGTGAGCAACACAAAATCCTGTACCAACCATGGAGGATACGTCCTTCAAGATACAACCCTGCACAAAGAACTTTTTTCTCTACTCAGAAACCCAACAGACTCCATTGTAGTCTATGGGATCTAGGTCTCCATCATTTGTGTCCCCCCCAGCAGACTCAAACAAAGACCTCTGCGCAAATGTGATCCTAGCTTTAGTACTTGATAAACAGATAATACAAGAAAAGGCTTTCACGTGCTGTTCATAATTTTCACACAGAAATACAGTAACTAGCAAAAACGCCTAAATAAAATTGTATATTTAAGATTACACAAACTACAAAGAATATATAAAACACTAAATACAATCACTCAGAATTGTGCCTTTAGAATGCAAAAATACACATTCTGGACAGTTACAAAAAATATTAATGTACTCAAAAGTAATGCATATATAGATTACTGTACTGTTGTAAAGTAGCAAGGAAATTCTCATTTACCCAAGTGGTATTTAAGCACAGCCCGGTGTTTCATTTTGTGAGTTTCATTGTAGTGTCTTTTGTGCTTATAAAACGGTTTAGAAATACTAGAAATGCAATAAGGCAATTCATAGAGCCATTTTTATTCTATTTACACGACCAATGACTGATAACCAATCTGTTTTCTAATAGAAAACATCGTAAAGGAACCTAATAGATTTCATTGCCGTGGATTCCAGTTAATGTTCTCTCAGAATAGTTCAGCAAATGCAACCAAAGGGAAAGCACCAGTGCAAACAAATCATTAGGGGAAATGTACTCGGGAACTCTGGCATCAACATTCTGTTTCATAAATCTCAAGAAAGTTTCTGCAGCATTTACTTGGATTTTTTTTTTTTTTTTTTTTACAAAGTCCATTCAGATGTACGAAACAGTCGCAGAAATGTCTGCAGCAAAAAGTCACATGTGAACATACCAGAATGTTGGAGTAAAAAAAAAAAAAAAAAAAAAAAAAAAGTTAGTGCAACAAGAGCTAAAGTGAAGGATATTAAAGTAAATAGACAGGAGTGGCAAGGAAAAAAAAAAGAAATACAGAAAATCAGATACAGAAATCACATCAGGAACATCTATAAAACCGTGCATAGAAAAGGACCATAAAAGAGAACCTGTCACCAAGTATTACATGCCTCATTTGGTTGCTGTTGTGCATTTAGCTTTTTATTTTAATCTCTCCATCCAGTCAAAGCTATGGCCCGTTAGGCTATATGTACAGTAGTTAGCACTTGTTTGTAACCTTTTATTGTTTTTGTAGGTTGTATAAGGGTCCATTCCCATGGAATAAAGTGGCACTGATTCTGGCACGATAAACGTGTGTAAGAATCAGCGCTGAGGAAAGAAAAAAAAAAAAAAAAAAAAAAAAGACTCCCATTGACTTCAATGGGTTTCATTTTCCACCTGGATCCCATTGAAATCAATGAGAAAAAACCCACAAAAAACCTCCCATTGATTTCAATGGGTTCCACACGGAAATTGGAACCCACTGAAGTCAATGGGAGTCTTTTTCCACGCTGATTCTTACGCAAGTTATCGTGCCAGAATCAGCGCCACTTTCCTCCGTTGTGAATGGACCCTAAAGGTAGGTTCCTGCCCACCTGGAGAATGAGCTATTTGACATATAACCACCTTTGAACAGATAGACTGATTTATTAAAAGAAAGTAAAGGGGGGGAAGCACCCCACACATACAGATGCCCAATTGTACAGGAGTAAAGCAGCAATCACTCAGTATTTTTGGCTAGATTCGTTATTCTAAAAATGGGGTTTCCATTGAACAATTCCTCCTAATAAATAGAGGGGGTGTAACCAGATTGGGATGCTCTTCTATCACATCCATATGCCCCAACAGCACACTTTGTACAGTATCATCCAGAAGTACACAACTACTGCTAATACATAAGTGCCAGTATCACAAAATGTGTTACATAAACCAGTGCTCTCCATTACCTCATTTTTGTCTTGATAAGGTTTCCATGTATAAAAGGGGGTAAAAGAACAGATAAGATAAACAAGACCTGACAACTAGAGGACTTGTTACATGAGGCATACCCAAATGTGCCGTAAATGGCAGAAAACATTTAAGGGATGGTCCAAGGATTTCAAACTAGAACTGTCCAATGCCAAAAGTGATCTTTGTGTCGCTGGAAAAAAAACGATCACATTCAATAAGACTGGCATTTTATACACACTGGTCTTAATAATGGTGGTGTAACTTGTGAGGTCTTTTCACACAAACTAAAACTAACAGCTGGGCTAGTAATTTTGGCGTTACCCACGTCAGATTTTTGATGTTAGGAAAGTTAAAATTTGTCAGGCTGTGAAAGATGGGCCCCTCCTCTGCAACTACTTTTTAACAGTGACACAGGCAGTCTAAAAATTGATTTTCTTGTCAAAAATCTGGTGTGTGCTAAAACCTGTACCTTTTTATGACAGTTTTGGTTTTATAAATATGTCCCATTGACTTAGTAATCAAAATGCGCAAGAATTCTGTTAGTTTGTGCAAAAAATAAATATATTATCTAACACCCTGTGCACAACATGTATCAAGATTTTTTTAGACATTAATGACGTGCACGACAAAAGGGAAGTGACCTTTATTGCACTAAAATGTTGTTAAAAGGTGGTGCAAAGTTACAGTCTAAGAATACAACAGATTTATCATTAGACACAAATTGTGGTGCAGTTTAAGACTGTCTAGTCCAAGTGTGCATTAGCTTTTATATAGTATTGATAAGTTTATCAATACTGTCTGTGTCTTTGCACCGACTTAAAGGGATCCTATCATTCAGACGATATTTTTTCTAAGTATCACGTCGGAATAGCCTTAAGAAAGACTATTCTTCTCCTACCTTTTGTTGTCTTCTCCGTGCCGCCGTTCGCCCACAATCCCGGTTCTTGTCGGTATGTAAATTAGCTCTCTCACAGCACTGGGGGCGGGCCCCAGCGCTCAGACAGCACTGGGGGCATCCCCAATGCTGCAAGAAAACTCTCTCCAGCACTGCCTCCTTCTTCAGCAGAGTCATCTTCAGCCTCTTCTTCCGGCGGTGGCTTGTAACTTTTAAGGCCTCCGACCTTGGGCAGAGTAGACTGCGCATGCCCATAGGCCACGAGAAAATGGCCGCTTGCATAGTATTGTAAGCGTCCATTTTCTCAGGGCCTGTGGGCATGCGCAGTCTGCTCTGCCCGAGGCCTAGAAGTAAGACTTCTTCCGCCGGAAGAAGAGAATGAAAAGGCCGTTCCTGACGAAGATGGAAGCAGTGCTGGAGAGAGTTCTCTCACAGCATTGGGGCCGCCCCCAGTGCCGCGAGAGAGCTCATTTGCATACTGAGAGAAACCAGGATTGTAGGCACGGAGAAGACGACGAAAGGTAAGAGACGAATTGTCTTTAAGGCTATTCCGACATGGTACTTAGAAAATATGTTGTCTTGACAGGATCCCTTTAAACTACATATCCCATTTGCAGTTTTACGTAGTTGCCAATCTGTCATACAGACCTTCATAAATATGGAGTGTTTCTAGAGGCTCCAAAATAGTTGCCTCAAATATTTGGCGTAAAAATGTAGATCAAAATATTAACTTGCAGACTGAAAAGAACAAATATTTGGCGCACGCATCAAAGACCCTACAGTTCTTGGCATAACATAAGCAAACACGAGTCATCTCTTGCTTATTGAGAGAAATATGTGGCGCAGGACAGAAATTTTTGACGCACAAAGTAGATTGTTGTAAACTCTTTACACCATTTTAAACTTTGTCTACTTTGCACTGGAATTCCACGCCATATTTGTTTTTTCAGTTTTCATAAATGTGTTGTACAGTGAGACACTTCTGGCGCACATTTTTCAAAAGGATCTAGTCTGTTGTACTTTATTTTTTTTTTCTGGTGCACATTGTTCATAAATATGTCAGAAATGCTGTGCACAATGAATTTTGACACAAATGTAGACAGAAAAGTGTTGGACTTGGATTGATAAGAGTCCGGACTTTATGCCACGAAACACACCATGTTCCAGAAAAGTGCAGCAAAGATGGGGAAAACTAAAACCACTGCTCCAAATGGTATGTCATCTGTTGTGTAACAGCTGTGGACTTCCCATAGATTTCAACCTATGAAAAGTAGCATCACCATGCAGATCTGAGATCCACAACATGCCAATTTCAAGAAATGTTACACAGCATGTAGGATAATTCAGGCTTCAGATTTTCCCACAAAACAAGTCTTATGTAACAGAACCTAAACATGTGTGGCAGGTTTATCCAGACTTGCAATGGATTTTATTCATTGCAATGCAGTGTAAAATTTGCAGCAGCTTCAGTACATATTACAAACAAGGTTCTCATAGGGTACAGGCAACAATGTCTCTTTCTTTATACTTTTTTTTTTTGCATCTCTGCTGAAATAGGTAGAAAATAAAGCAACACATGGTAGGAACCTCCCCCCTTCATTTTCTGGTAAGCGTCTTATAAGTACAGTAAGTAATGTCTTATTTGCACTGAATGATCTTGTGCCGTTTATGTTCTCCAAGGACAGAATGCAGACATATTGACTTCAATGAATGTATTCGGATGTCAGTTTTCCCACAGTGGTGGTAAGTGGGAATGAAAAATATTGACTGTCTAGCTTAGGCAAACGCACCACGTATCGGGTCACAAAAAAAAAAACAAAAAAAACACCCAAAACAAACAAAAAACACACTATGTGGGAGGAGGGAGTAGACAAACGCATTATGGTTTTTCCTGCAACACTTTTTCTGAAAGTTTGCAGAGTTCTCCCATGAACTTTTTACTTCAATTATACCTATAGAGAAACTACCAGCATTTCTGGAAGTATAATTTATCTTCTGTCAGGTCTGTTTACTTTTGTATCGGAGGATTATTGCTGTTACGTTATTTAGATTAGTGTCAATGGGAACAGACACAATCAGTTTGTAACCATTCTCTGCAACAGTTTAATAACCATTACTGTCATCCTATGACAGAAAACAGCAACGGACATTTAAAGCTGTAGTTTAAGCTTTCCCTTAGGGCGGGTTCACACCTGCGCCCGGTCTCCGCTTTGTGGGTTTCTGTCTTCTGCCCGAGAAACCCTGACAGGAGACGGAAACCAAGGAGTCAGTGTCCACCCGTGAGCATCTTCTGGTCTCCGCGGCGAAACTGGGTTTTTTGTTTTTTATGTAACCGAACACAAAGTCCTGCATGTCCGACTTAGTGTCCGGTTGAAAAAAAAAAAAAGTTTCGCCAAGGAGACCAGAAGATGCTCACGGGTGGACACTTTGCAAACCCATTCAAATGAATGGGCTTGAAAACTGACTACTGGGTTTCTGTCTCCTGTACAGTTTCTCGGGCAGAAGAAGGAAACCTGAAAACCGGAGATCGGACACAGGTGTGAACCCACCTTAAGGCTAAGGTCCCACGGGCCACTGCGTGAACACATTGCGGTTCTTTCCGCAGTGCTTTTAAGAGAAAGTTCAGTTTTCCTATGTGGACTTTCTCGTAACATATCTATGGGAAAGCCGCCGGCGTTTCCGTAGATATAATCGACATGCTGCGATTTGCAAAGTTGCAACGGCTTTGCAAATCGCAGCGTGTTCGCGCTTCGATCTTTTCCACAAAGTGGGGATGGGATTCGCATGAATCCCATCCACTTTGCCTGCACTGTACAACGCCTCGATTTTTCACGGCATTTCTGGTCCGTGGGGCCCCGGCCTCAGTCTGGTTTGCAGACCAACACATACTTTGTAGTCGGTGAGTCTGCATTCAGTTTTATATAGATCTACAAGAAAAAAAAAAAAAAAAAAAAAGTACTGAAACATGTAGCACTTATTCAGTTGTTAACCCTGACTGGCTAGGAAAGTCTTATTACATAGCAGTGCATCTACTGAAAAAAACATCAGGATGGAGAATTTTCATTTCCTGCTATTTAATGGTCACATGGAAATATTTTCTTAATGAAAGCAATTTTGTAATATAACTAACTATAAATGACATTAGACCAAAGGTGCTAAATGTGTAATGTGCAATAAGGTTCTGCAGAGAGTTGTGATCTGGAGTTTGTTTTTCCAAAGTCGTGCAACTTTTCTAAAAGCTTCTTTCCTTCTAAATGACACAAATTATGGATTAATTGTAATGAACATAGTGGATCAAAATGATTATGTTTTTTGTACACTGTAGGCCCATTGTCATCATTCTCCCTGAATAATACACACACAGAAACAGGACAAGAGTAATTATATTGAACATATTGACTGTAAAAGAGGTAAAGCAGAAAGTGATGTTTCTATACAGATATTCCCTTTTCGTTTTACCTGGAAACCTGAAACTTCCCAGATTGTTTGACTGATCAACTATAAAAAAAAAAAAAATTAGGTAGGAATTGTTTAAGCTATATGAACTAGTGAGTATAGAACACAGGCTACAGGTAAGTAATCAATATATACTACATATATTTGATGAGCCACAATATCAGGCAACATACTTAAATACTGAACCCTAAAGAGGAGACAACAATAAGATGGTTTTACAACAAAAAAAAGCGCCAGTTTCAGAAGAAATTGGCAGTGTGGCTTACACTGTAGATTGGCTATAAAAGTGGCACCCATTTTACATAAATTTGTAGTAGAGATTACACAGAAAATCCAACATTTAAAAAAAATTGAGCTTGTGTGACCTACAGCCAGAGACCAACAGATCAATACATTTCTAGTGTAGGTTTAAAGCTGTCCAAATACAACATCAAGCATGTACATTGTAATAGTAATCACAGAAACAAGGCTGTCACTGATAAATAAAAGGAACAGACAGGCACTTGTGTTTACCAGACACCATGACTGCCTGCTCAAACAAGGTTTGTTCTATTGCAATATTAGTGGTGCACACAGGCAGCCCTGTATTTGGTTTTGTGACAATTTGATCCCTTGCCTAGAGGAAAACATGTAAGGTGACTGTGTCACTGTCATATCAGAACAATTTTAATAGCAGCTCATAAGTTGCATTGATGATGCCCCAGGACAAGATGGATCGATTATAGTTAAGGAGGGCACCGCGAAAAAGGTGGGTCAGTTTTCCATCACGTTCTGTCCAGATTGTCATGAACACTTTCCCAAATGAGGTAAACTCCCCTCCAATCTGGGACTGCATACGGGCCTTTACCACATTAATTGGGAAAAACACAATACCCAACATGGCTCCAAGAAGTCCTCCACAAATAAAGTCATTGATAACATGAGCGCTATAGGTTTTAGCTTCAGGCAAACACTGTTTGATTGGGGTGCGAAGGCCAAAGAAAAGTGCATTGCTTGGTCCATTCCGGACCAAGATCGGAACTAGGCCACGGTAATATTCCCTAATACCATAGGGTCGCAGCACTTTGAAAGCCTGAAAAGTATTTGTAAATCGATCATGGTGTTTGTAGTCTTGAAGCAAAGTCTGAACTCTCTCAAAAGGCGTGAGAAGAGCTTCAGTTGTTCCTGCGAGGATTGCTGCTACACTTCGTGTAACAAGCTCTGGAGAATTTGTATGCCTTAACAAGAGACTTGAGAAGTCCTCATAAAGGCCAAACATCAGGGCAAGTGTTGTAGTCTTCTGTAACAGAGGAGGTAATATTCCCCTGTAAAGGTTACGAATGCCATCTTTCTCCAGCTGTCTAATAGCATCCCTTATCCTTAATCCATAAAGCTGTTGCCGAAACAGCACCTTCTGGATGGGGAAGGTGATTGCAATGTTTGTAAATGCAGCACAGTAGCCGCATAAATAATGTTTACCAGCGCCAATATTTACTTTATGTTGTATAATGTCTTGGGTTGCCGTTGGGAGAACCAAGTCACTTTTCCTTTTCCCATGAGCTTCTGAATCCATCACAATATCAGGAGTGTTGATATGTCGTTACATAGGAAGAGTCACGTCACCTAAAAATTAACAGTTATCAGTTAAAAAGGGTACAAATGGAGATATAATAGTGTGCTGCTGAGGGCAATCAGAGATAGCAAATGGAAAAGCAAATATAGTATATTGTCACAAGTAAAAGCCTGCCAAAATCTAAGTGTGGAGATCTGCCAACGCAGTTACCAGCCATCACTTGCTGTCATACCTGGCCGTTTGCCAATAAAAGCTACTCTTCCCACAATGCTGGGTGCATCCACAGAATAGTTAATATTTCATAATATTATACATGATATATTTGCTTAAAAATATATAAGGGAGGAGCTTCTATTGTGCAAACAAAACCAAACGGAGGAGCTTTCATGTATGCTTTTGTGAACACAACCATAAGGCTGCCGGTCTTTTGGAGCAGGATCCTCGGGTTGTTACTTGTCATATCACTTGAGAAAGGGGTGTGATCCCTGAAACACTATCAAGCATCGCTTGTATAATTGTTTTTTGGTGTGCTCTCAAAGCGTATTCTTAAACTGCAAATCGGATTCAGCGCAGTACTATATTCTGCATACTGATCCTATTGGGGAAGTATTGCAGTGGTCAATTGGTGTATTTTCCACACTGTCTGGTTAGGAGAGTGGTGGTAGCTGCTTCTGTCATACATTCAAAAAACCGTGACAGTAGCATTTCCCCCAATCAAGGGGTTACTCTTCTGATTCAATCGTCAGTTGCTCGGTACCCAACTTGTATTTTTGCTGATGTGTGTGGGGTCTGGTTGTAGGACTCCCATTGGCTCAATACTGAACCTATCATTAGGATAAATTGGCAGAATCAAGAATGAGCCCAGCCCAAAAACCCACACACCCAGCAGTTTCAGAACAGTAGGAATTTCTTCTCTAGCTTCCATTGTTCCCGAGCAACAAGCGTAGGTATTTTTGATGTCTTGTGTAGAGATGAGAGTACTATTCGAAACTCCCTTTTCAAATAGCACACACCCATAGGAATGAATGGACGCAGCATGCGGACTTTGCCGGCATCCGGCTGCTTAACCCCCTGCGTGCTGGCTGCATCCATTCATTCCTATGGGAGCGTGCTATTCGTAAAGGGAGTATCGAATCGTACTCTCTCATCTCTAGTCTTTTGCCATTTAAGCTCTGTCTTGTCAGAAGGGCAGGGGGTGTGATTCAGAGCTACAGTCAGAGCTCAGAATCACACCCCTTGTCTGACACTGCCCTACTGACAGTATATAGCTTAAAGAGGACCACGGGGCTGGAGATATCGGTGCAGTTATAACGGTACCAATCTCTGTCCACTATCAGAAGGGCGTCTAGCTGGGCTGTGAGGAAGGCCCCCCTTCACAGTACTCATCCATAGCCCTGTACTGTCAGAGGGGGCATTCCTCACAGCTGAGCTAGACTGTCAGAAACTCCTGTCTGACAGTGGGCACAGATCGATAACGGCACTGATATCTCCAGCCCAGAGGACATAACGGGAAAGCCGACACAGTGTTGAATTCAGCGCACTGTCGGTTTCTAGCGGTATATAAAACCACATGTGCCTGAGGACATGAAAGGCCCTCTTTAAATAACCTAATAGACACCAAAACTAACAGCATTGATTGCTATGGAATGATGGGGTCTAGAGAAAAATTCTAATTGTGCCAGAATCAGTGGACCAGCGACTATTAATTAATGTGGAGAGCTGTCCATTTTGGAGGTGATAAGTCCTCTTTAAACGTATAGGGAACATGCTTGTGATGCTTCAGGTAAAGTTAACATGCTGCATTTTTGAAAACACAGCTTTTCTGCAGCTTTATTCGTTGAAATGTGTGACTGACGGTAAACAAAACCTTACTCACTTTGCTAGTACTGAAGAACACCATTTTTTTCTGCTGCATTTCCATAAGAGCTACACTTTTTTTTACGGAACGTGGAGCCTTATTCTAAGAGTCAGGTTTGACTACTGCAGAGAACGTTCAAATTGTCTTAGAAGCGCAAGACATATTTCTCTTACTCTCACACAGATCAACAGAATTTAGCCTGCAGGTAATCAAATGTACAATGCATCTTAGTTGTCAAAAAGAAAATGTCAGTATTAGGAAACGAAAAGGACTAAGCTATATGTACTTTAAAGAACATCAGCAGCATATAGAAGGTTCTTGTCAATCAAGAAATTACAGTTCTACTACATTTTAAGGGTTCAGTGACCAACCTCTGTACCTTACTCAGCTGTACAGGGAAGTATCCACCTGTACTCTACACAAAAAGGGGCCAAAAGCAAATTGCTCCAGCCCCTGTTTATTGGCTGGGAGTCAGTAGTGCAGCTCAGTTCCAATTGAAGTGAATGGGAGTTAAACTGCAATACTGCCACTACACTGGTATCAGAGCAATTTGCTTCCCCTTGTTGCGTACAGTATGAGATTGCTTACAGTGGATGGGAAGGGCAGGGTGAAGGCAGGGATACTCTGGTTGAAAGGGAAGGGGTGGGGGGGTTTACTTCAAACAGATATTTTCACATTTTAAAATCTAGAAGCATAGCAGCAAACCCCAATATTTTTTGCTATTTCTCCATAAAAATTTGTGAGGCCACTTTATAAGAAGAACTTAAAACAAAAAAACAGCACCAAGCGGTCCATAGTGTAAAACCCTACGTGAGGTGATACAAATATAGATTAATTAGGAGAGGTTCTCACCTAGTTTGTTTGTAAAAGCCAGTCAACACCGTTAGATGCAATGGAGCCGATTCAATCATTGGGTTCCTCTCAGGGTGGTTCACAGCAGCAAATTCCTGTACACCCTGGGGTGTAAAATGATGCACTTGCAAGGACCAAGACCAGGAATTATGCTCCATCATGGAGTGTTCTGAAAACATGACTATTAACTACCACACAATGCGTATCAGGGATTACACCCCTCCCCCCCCCCCCTTTATCAAGTGTACATGTAAAGAAGAAAAATCACAATTTCTACTTTACTTGTACACTTGATAATCCCCCGAAACCCATTGCGTAGGTAGTTAATAAAGTCATCTTTGCAGAACAATCTGTGGTGGAGCACAATTCCTCATCTTCCATAACCCAGGTCGTAGGTTTGGTCTTGGTACTTGCAAGTACTTTATAAGAGGAGAGCTTTTCTTATTGTTTCATATCCCCAGCTATTGTTTACAGGGGTTGTTAGGCTAGGGGTGCTTTAAAGGGGCTCTATCAGCCAAATTTAGCTGTATGAGCCCCACATATGCGTGAATAGCCTTTAAAAAGGCTATTCAGGCACCGCTAATCTTATTTTACACCTGCCGCCCGTTTTAAAATAAAACTATAAAAACATATGTAAATCATACTTGAACGTGCACCCTGGGCGGTGATCCAACGTCATCTTCTGGCACGCCTACCTCTTTTTTCGGCAACGCTCTCCGGTCCTGGTTCTTCCCCGGCTTCATCTTCCGTGGTTCAAATCCGATTGGCTGAAAACTACTGCAAACACTCCAGTGGCACTGCCATTGAGAAAAATGGCGCCGGAGTGTGCGCAGTAGCTCCGGAGGGAGCGCTACAGCGCAAGCGCCGGATTTCAACTAATCGGATTTGAACCGCTGGAAGAGGATGAAGATGAAGCCCGGGAAGAGCCAGGACCAGAGTACGTTGCCAAAAGAAGAGGTAGGCGTGCCAGAAGATTACGTCGGATCGTGCATCACCACCCAGGGTGCACGTTCAAGTATGATTTACATATGTTTTTATAGTTTTATTTTAAAACGGGACAGTGGTTTAAAATAAGATTAGCGGTGCCTGAATAGCTTTTTTAAAGGCTATTTACGCATATGTGGGGGGGTTCATACAGCATAATTTTGCTGATAGAGCCCCTTTACACTAAACAAAACACTCACCTGTCCCCTTTGCCTCCCAGTACAGTCCGGTCCTGCAGCTTCATTGTTTTCCTGCGCTGCACATGACTGCTGAGCAGCAGGACCAGACTGTGCTGGGAGGACACCGAAGCACCAGGGAGAGGAGAAAATGGTTCTTGTCGTCCTGCAACACTTTAGACAAGTGTTTCTTCTGCGGAATTTGTTTGAATGATACCTAGGTATAATTGACATGCTGCAATTTCCAAAAACCACAGTGTGTCCAAAGTGTGGTTTTTACTGCTAAGTGGGCATGGGATTCCCACCCACTTTGACCTGACTGCGTTTTCCCACTGCATTTCCATCAATGGGAACCTTAGATTTGACTATTCAGGCAACAGGTAAAAATAAGAAATGCTTTACTTTTTGAGGGTGTGTTACAACAGACTGAGAAAAAAAGAAAAAAAAAATATGCGCAAAGTACCATTGATGTTGCTCCATGTGACTGGCATGAAAGTTGTTTATGTGAACATAGCAAAAATTATATATAATATATATATATATATATATATATATATATATATATATATATATATATATATAGTATATTTTACACACACGCTCATTTGTGACACTTTAGACTGGGTTTACACAGCAATGAATTGCATGCAGTTTGTAATTGCAGTAACGCCTAGCACGTTACTATACATTTCACCTGTATGGCAACAACCAGTACGACAGAGGTTTTCAATTTAATGGCTGTTCTCATACAGGTGACATTTTTGAAGAAGAAATGTATACAGTATACAACTGAAGAAATGCCTAGGTTACTATACGCGTCCTCTGTATGATAACCAGTACACCAGAGATTTTTCGTTTACTGGTTATCAGCTGAGATTTATAGTAACATGTGCTGGACATTACTACAATTATATATATATATATATATATATATATATATAAAAAAAAAAACAAAAAAAACACAACTCTAAATAAGGAATACGCATTGTTTAAAACCAGCCTTCCCCAGGACTGTTGCCACAACAGTATTTCCTACCAGAAAATATCATTTAGATAGGTTTCAGAGAACAGTATAAACAATAACACTGCTAGAGGGGACAGATTTCTTCTTACTTACATCAGTGTAAGGTTTATGTTGCCTTTCAATTACCTTTAGGCTGAAAATGTATCCTCTTCACAGATATAAAATAGATTTAGGCTTAGTTCACACAAACATGTAGCTTATTTTGGCACCGGAAAAAAACTCTTCCTAATTAGGAAGCATTTTTTTGACCTTGACACGCTTTTTGTGGAGTTTTTTTTTGTAAAAACCACTTGCAGGTGGTTTTCCCATCCTTTAAGAGAACGGGCCACAAAAAAGCGCGTTGCGGTTTTTACCATGCGGGTTTTTTGCAAAAAAAAAAAAACGCGCGGTAAAAACCGTTTCCCATTCACTTCTATTGCTTTCTTCAGGCGAAAAACGCCCGAAGAAAGGTCATGTTGCTTCTTTTTCTCTGCTAGCAGTCTACATGGACTAACATTGTATGGAGGAGGATTATGACATGGATTCCGCTGTCAAAATCCTCCTCCATGTCCCCATGTGAACTAGCCCTTAGAAGTGTGAACTAATACTCCAGCAAGGGGTATATTTTATCATATCAAATTAAAGTCTATATACTGAACTGTGTGAACAATTACTGTTTTACAAGTGTTGGCCAGTTCTAAGTCCATTTCCATACTCCTCCTGTTCAGGTTCCTCATCTCTTGGCTAAAATGACTACAAAAAGTCTGTCACTCTTTAGGACCTGTCCTGTGAAACACAGACCTATTGATGTGAATGATACTGTGTAACACTTGACTGCCCCTGTGGTGGCGCTGCAGTGAAGTTGAGCACTTACTTTTAAGTATCCTTGTAAATTACAGTTCATTGAATAGAATTCCATAGGAGAACATTTTGTGATCTTATTGTCAAAAGAACCTTCCAACAAGGGGTTATCCAAAGGGGAAGACTCCCTTTAGACTAAGGACCCACGTAGCGAAAAAGCTGCATGCAGGGTTCTTCTATCCGCTTGAGAAGTCAGACATCTTCTCTTGGGGACAGGGAAGGACGGGAACGGAGTGCAAAAGAACGCACCCGATGCCCTTTCAAGTGAATGACAGGTGTCACGGACACAGCTAGTGTCCGCTCCTAATGTCCGTGACAGATTTTGAGCGGACACTACATGTCGGACACCGACGGTAGTGTGAACGCCCCCTTAGTTTTAAGGTGGTTTCTGGCCCCAAACAAATTGGAGGTCTGACACCAAGACCCCATGCACATCAGCTTTTACGACAGCCTCCAAGTGGCTAAACTGCTGCAGTGGATGTGGAGTGCATGCAGGCTGTTCCTATTCATCTAACAAGAGCAGAACTGCAGCACTGGAACCACCAATATACAGTGGCAAAGGCTGCAGCGACGTTCTTATTACTTGGATAGGAGCAGAGTGCCCACACGCCCCCAACCACTGCACTACTTTCTGTCACCTGAAGACTTCGAGAACAGCTGATCTGTGCAGGGTTTAGGTATCGGGTCCCCACAAAAAAAACACACAAAAAAAAAAAACACACATACTGAGTAACTATCCTGTGGGAAAACAAAAAATCCCTTCAATTGGGTTTTTTTAATCAAAAACACAGCGGTCATGTACTACATTAGGCTACACAGGAACTTTGGCCGCAAATCCTGCCACATGGTGTAAATGAACCGAGTTATGCTGCAACCACACCTTCTAGTCAACTGTTTTACAAGTAGAATTCAGCGCTCTGTCAGTATCTGCTCCAGTTGCAGATATTAGTGCTGTTAGTTTTGGTACCAATATCTCTGCACAGTCAGAGGGCCTGGCCTTACAGCTCAGTGAGGACCACCACCCTATGGAACTCTATATGGTCTTGTACTGTCAGGGTGGGGGTGTTCCTCCCACCCAGTGATGACGCTGAGCTGTAAGGCCAGCCCCTTAAAAGGTGGTATAAACTTAGACTAGCCTGTCTAAAGAAATGCCAGATTTATCAGACACTGTGATAAATCTGGAACATCTTAAGCTGCCTATGTTTATTCTGACAAATTAATATTAAATCTGGGCCATTGACTTCATGGTATCTTTTACATATGCTAAATAATCTGAGAAGGAGGCCTGAAGACTATACAAGCCTGCCACAGACAGTGCTGTGGTGAATGGCAGCATTACAGACCAGGGTAGTCACTTGTCCACTATGCGAGTGGAGCCCCATTGACAGTACATGTCACCCAGGTTACCTGGAGGCCATTCAGTCACGTGTATTCTCCCTATTCATTCATTTCAGATCTATGTCCTAGATGAAGGTCCTCCTGAGGGACAGACAGCCCCTTTTACCCAGTCACAGGACATACACTTAAGTCTCTCAGGGAAGTAGTTGTGCTATCCTGAGGAGATCTGTAATAGAACTGTGTATACCTGACTTAGCTATTCCTACCAGTGACAGAAGTGCTGAGGGTCAAGGACAAGCTCAACTACCACGTGACCAGCCCACAAGTACTGCACTACAAGCACCAGCATGCACGCCCTGCCTTATACACTGTATCCCTTTCCTGTGTTGCAGGCCTGGACTCCACATGGGAATGTACAGACATAAGATACTACTAGCTCATGCCCACAATAGCTCTGGAGTAAGCAAGTAGCCCGTGCCTGTCTCTGGTAGTCTCCACATTAGCTTCACACTTTCATTCTCAGGTGGCTTCTCACCTTCCCTCACAGCTCGCCATGCCAAGGCTTATTTACCCAGAACACGGTGTTCACTATTCATCCTCTACGGTATTTCCATTCCCACCTCGGCTGGTGACAGTTGTGGGCGGGCTAAAGAATACTTTACTTCCGGTACGAGCAGCCACCCAATCCACATACCCGCTGCCACCCGGCTTTGCGCATGCGTCTACCACGGACCGCTCCATGTCACCTTCAGTCACCACCTCGTCTTTATAAGCGCACGTTATGAGTGTAACCAATCAGAGGCCGGGCCTCGCCGCTAGCGCAGACGAGAGAGTTATTTCATTTGTCCATGTGTGCGAATATGAATGGTAACTGGTGAGCTTCAATAAAATGGCCGCTGGGTGACGCGTGACGTCCGCAGACAACATTATTAAGAAAAAAAAAAAAAAAAACAAAGAAAAATGGGGCAGATGTTATAGTGGTGGAAGTCCAGAGAACTGCAGTTATATAGCTGCTGCGATAATTGTCCTCCCCAGCCCCAGAAATACAGAGACAGCCCTTCACAGGGTGATTTGCAAAAGTGAGAGCGGCCTTTATAAAAGGGCACAGTTACACATATACAGATCCCATATCATAATACTGTATTAGACCCCAGAAACTAGTTGATTGAGTTAACAATTGCGCCATTTTTATGTACACCATTTAGTGATCACTAGAGATGAGCGAATGGTGTTCGATTGAATTGATATTCGATCGAATATCAGGCCGTTTGAGGTATTCGATTCCAAACGAACACCAGGTGGCAAACTCACAAAAAATTCTATTCCCCTCCCACCTTCCCTGGCGCATTTTTTGCACCAATAACAGGGACAGGAACTATGACAACAGGGACATTGAAAAAAAATCGGAAAAAGTAATTGGCGGCCGAAAACATGTGACCTCCAATTTAGACGAATGGTGAATTTACCATTTGTTTAATTTGGAGCAGTGAAGTATATGAATGTGAGTCAGGGACAGATCTACAGGCAGAGTTAGCTAGGGATAACCTTTATTTAGGTGGGAATATCACTCACCCAGCTTTTTGGGGCTCTATCTTGTCGGGATCCCTGCCAGCTTGTGATATATGCGAGCTGACTTTTTCCCATAGGAATGCATTGATCAGCGTTGATTGGCCGAATGCCCGTACAGTGGCCAATCAACGCTGGTCAATGCATTCCTATGGCTCGGAACTACTAAAGGAATAGCTGAGCTGAGCGTGTTAGTACTACTAAGGAATAGCCAGCTGAGTGTGCAGTGTGGGAGATTATCCTATTCACTACACAGCATGTACCCCACGCTGTGTAGTGATTAACCCCCTTAGGAGAGTGTGAGGGGGTACTGGGCGGGGAGACTCCCCGCCCACACTCTCCTAAGCCCCGCCTTCTCTATAATACTAGTCAGGAGAGGGGCAGGGCGCTCTGAAACCGGGACCATGGACCGAAGTGGACCAAGAGCAAAGAGCTGCAGGTGAGCGGACACCGGGGGTGGGGGGGGAGGGGGTTAATCACTACACAGCGTGGGGTACATGCTGTGTAGTGAATAGGATAGTCGTTACAATCCCAGCTCTGCTTAATCAACAAACAGTAGTGTCCAATACTACAAACTCAGCTCGACTATACCGATAAACTGAGCGTGCAGTGTCCGATACTACAAACTCAGCTCAGCTATACCAATAAACTGAGCGTGTAGTGTCCGATACTACAAACTCAGCTCGGCTATACCGATATACTGAGCGTGTAGTGTCCGATACTACAAACTCAGCTCGACTATACCGATAAACTGAGCGTGTAGTGTCCGATGTAGGTGATCTGAGTGTGTAGGAGATGTAGATGTAGGAGAGCTTGCAGATATGCAGCAGACTAACACACTCAGCTCTGCTAACATCGGCCAGCTCTGCTACATCTCTGGTGTATCTGCACTACACCCAACCAACCCTCCATCTACTCCTCCTGTCACACACATCTCGTTATGTTACACCAGAGATGTGTGTGACAGGAGGAATAGCCAAGCTGAGCGCACGGCTGGCTCTGCTTCATTTCGCCATAGACATGCATTGACCAGCGTTGATTGGCCAAGTCTTACAGCATTCGGCCAATCAACGCTGGTTCTGCTGGAGGAGGCGGAGTCTAAAATCGGGCCAGAATGGAAACTGCTGTGGACGGCTCTTAAACTCCGCCTCCTCAGGCAGAACCAGCGTTGATTGGCCGAATGTCGTAGACTGGCCAATCAACGCTGGACAATGCATTCTTATGGGAAAAAGTCCGCTCCGGCATATCGCAAGCTGACAGGGGATCCCAACATAATAAAGGTACTTGATGCCCCCAGACATGCTTGCCCTGCTGTCCCAGTTGCTTTCCAGGGTGTTGGCATCATTTCCTGGGGTGTCTTAATGGACTTGGTGATTCTCCTGAGTCGAATGGTAGGATCCCCTGTAGTGAAGCATTTTCTCCCATAGACTATAATGGGGTTCGATATTCGTTCGGATAGTCGAATATTGAGATGCTATTCGTAACGAATATCGAATCTCGAACATTTTATTGTTCGCTCATCTCTAGTGTCACCTTATTTTTTGGTGATACTGAAAGAAAGAAACAAAAAAAAATATATGTATATATGGCCAGCGTGGGGGAAGCTGGGCAATTGCCCAGGACCCCTGTCCCCAAAGGGGCCCCTGGGATCTAGAGCCTGATGACTCCAGATCCCGGACTCAGGCTCGGCCATATAAATAACAGAAAGGGACCCAGTCTAGTGTGCTGCAGGGCCCCTTTCCAAGGTGAGTAAAAATAGCAAACATTTTTACTCACCTGTCCTAGGCGTCCGGCGTCATCTTCTAGCGTTTCGGATGTATCAACTGAGGCCTGGCTTCAGCAGTTACGTGGGGCACGCTTTCAGCTTTCACTGAGGCCCAATCACAGGCCTCAACAGTGACGTCCAGAACGCATGACATCAGTCGCAGAAAAGAGGAAGCCAGCTGCGGCGGGGACAGTGGAGCAGTGCCAGGAGAGATAAGGCAAGGCGAGTATAACAGTTTGTTATTTTCCCCTACCTATCGTGGGCTTTCGAGTATAATATAATAGTAGCACTGAGGGAGTCTGTACGGCCACTGTGGAGAATTATAAAGGTGGCCTCCTCTGAAGAGAATATTATATTCTGCAGGGCCACTGTGGAGCATTATTCTGGGGGAACCTTTTTGGGCAGAATATTATACTGTGTGGAGGCCATTGTGGAGCATTATTCTGGGGGGGGCCCTCTGCAGAGCGTATTATATTGCGTGATGCCACGGTGGCGCTTTATCCTAGAAGACCCTCTGGGGAGAATATTGTAGAGCATTTTGCTGGGGGGATGCTCTGGGGAGCATAATATATTGCGTGGCACCACTGTAGAGCAATATACTGAGGGGACACTGGAGAGCATTATACTAGGGAGCCCTCTAGGGAGCATATACTATGGGCCACTGTGGAGCTTTGTACTGGGGAGGAAAGGGCAGTATGGGGAGCCTGTTCTACTGTGTGGTGCCACTATGGAGTGTATTATATTGTGTGGGGCTTCTCGGGAGCATATTATATTCTGAGGGACCACTGAAGAGCATTATACTGGGGAGACCACTGTGGAGCATTATACTGGGGGAACCCTTCGACGGAGTATATTATGCTGTGTTCAGCCACTGTGAAACATTATGCTGGGGGGGCGGTACTGTGGGATGCATATTATACTATGTTAAGCATATTATATTGCGTAGGGCTGCTGGGAAGTATATTGTACTGTCTGGTGCCACTAAGGGGTAGTATACTGTGTGGGCCACTATGGAGTATTATACTGTGTTGGTGCTCTGGGGAGCACATTATACTGTGTGGGGCCACTGTAGAGCATTATATACCATGTGGAGAATTATACTGTGGGGGAGGAGCTCAAAATTCCTGCTGGCAGCCATGTACTATGTTTGCATCACAGCTCCCTCACTATAATTTTGCACATATGTGTAGTGCTCCATGGCCATGCCATACAGTAGTACTAGAGGGGCTCACTATACTGGAAACATAATCAATAACATCAGATAGTTAGTACATACAGTGTTGGCCAAAAGTATTGTCACCCCTGCAATTCTGTCAGATAATACTCATTTTCTTCCAGAAAATGATTGCAATCACAAAACCTTTGGTATTATTATCTTCATTTAATTTGTCTTCAATGGAAAACCACAAAAAGAATTGTCAAAAAGCCAAATTGGATATAATTCCACACCAAACATAAAAAAGGGGGTGGACAAAAGTATTGGCACTGTTTGAAAAAGCATGTGAAAAAGCCCATGGCACTGTGGCTAACCTCCCTAAATGTGGACGGAAAAGAAAAATTGACGAGAGATTTCAACGCAAGATTGTGCGGATGGTGGATAAAGAATCTCGACTAACATCCAAAGAAGTTCAAGCTGCCCTGCAGTCCGAGGGTACAACAGTGTCAACCCGTACTATCCGTTGGCGTCTGAATGAAAAGGGACTGTATGGTAGGATACCCAGGAAGACCCCACTTCTTACCCAGACACATAATGCCAGGCTGGAGTTTGCCAAAACTTACCTGAGAAAGCCAAATATGTTTTGGAAGAATGTTCTCTGGTCAGATGAGACAAAAGTAGAGGTTTTTGGGAAAAAACATCAACATACTGTAGAGTTTACAGGGGAAAAAAAAAAAAAGAGTCCTTCAAAGAAAAGAACACGGTCCCTACAATCAAACATGGCGGAGGTTCCCTGATGTTTTGGGGTTGCTTTGCTGCCTCTAGCACTGGACTGCTTGACCGTGTGCATGGCATTATGAAGTCTGAAGACTACCAACAAATTTTGCAGCATAATGTAGGGCCCAGTGTGAGAAAGCTGGGTCTCCCTCAGAGGTCATGGGTCTTCCAGCAGGACAATGACCCAAAACACTTCAAAAAGCACTAGAAAATGGTTTGAGAGAAAGCACTGGAGACTTCTAAAGTGGCCAGCAATGAGTCCAGACCTGAATCCCATAGAACACCTGTGGAGAGATCTCAAAATGGCAGTTTGGAGAAGGCACCCTTCGAATCTCAGGGACCTGGAGCCAAAGAAGAATGGTCTAAAATTCCAGCAGAGCATTGTGAAACTCATTGATGGTTACCGGAAGCGGTTGTTCGCAGTTATTGTGTCTAAAGGTTGTGCTACCAAGTATTAGGCTGAGGGTGCCAATACTTTTGCCCATTTTTGGAGTTTTGTGTAAAATGATCAATGATTTGACTTTTTTTTCATTCTCTTTTGTGTTTTTTCATTACAAGCAAAATAAATGAAGATATTAATACCAAAGAGTTTGTGCTTGCAATCATTTTCTGGAAGAAACTGAGTATTATCTGACAGAATTGCAGAGGTGCCAATACTTTTGTCCAACACTGTAAATATGCATATATATATATATATATATATATATATATATATATATATATATATATATACTAGCTGCTTCCCACTACTTAGTCTGCAGTGATTGTAGAAGTGTGTAAATCGAGTCGCGGGTGAAATTTTACGATCGGGTTTACGCAGCGTTAACGCCGCGTACACGCGATCGTAAACGCACACCGTAAATAGCGTGGCGCAAACGCTCCCGTAACGCGGCGCTTGGCGTAAAATTAAGCACCAAATGAGCGCCGCGTTACGCCGTGTGAATGGACCCTTACACGTGTATTTGTAGACGTGTATTTTAAATACATGGGCGTTTAGTGGGTGTGAAGGAGCAGGGGGTGCACTGAATAATGCAATGCATTGCAATAGTAATGTATTGCAATGCATTGCCTAATAGTGTGAGTGTATGCAGGCGTAATGTTTAGTTCAGTTAGTAGAGTGGGGGATTTCGGAGGCGGGGATAGGTAATGTGTGTGTTTCACAGTATTGTTTTTTTTTTTTTATTTTAATGCTTATGAGGTTTGCAGGCTGCATCCAGCAGCTTGCAAAACAATACCGTTGTACACCAGCAGGGGGTGTCCTGAACAATGCAATGCATTGCAATCGTAATGTATTGCTATGTATTGCATAATTGTGCCAGTGCTATTGCAGGCTACGTAGCATAGCCTGCAGCAGCCTGGACACACTGAGCTGTGTGGGAGAGCTAGCGGCTGCTATAGGAACCTTCGCGGTGGCAGCCTAGCCCAGTGTAGGTGGCGGAGATGAGCAGGAGGATGCCTCCGTGCAGCGAGGGACAAACGGGAGCTGCGGGACAGGTAAGAGAAGGCGGCAGAGGACGCAAAGTTGGCAGGAACCGGAGACATGACGGGGGTAGCGCAGTGTATGCACGATTGTGTAAGGGCGTACGTGAACTTACCAGTGTCGAGCTGGTGGATGGATCGTGCAGAGGAAACAGCAGAGAGGTGATAGCGGCGTTGGGTACTGTTGCGGGCTGGAGGCAGGATTTTGTGTGCTGCGGCCTAAGGTGGAGGCACAAAATGGTGGCGTGCTAGTAACACGTTGTTTATGTGTGCAGTGTGCGCATGCTCCTGTGAAGCTAGTGGAGTAGTGTGGTGGGCGGTGCCGCGGATCCTCCCAGCGGTGGGGGTGGGCAAACATGGCTGGTCCGGAGAGTGACAGAGATAGGTTCCTGCAGGATGGTGAAGGAGAGGGTGAAAGTAGGAAAGTATATGTGAATGTGAGTGTGTGGGGTTAGGGGCTAGGCTGTAGGGGGTAATGTGAAGTTTAGGGGCTTGCTATGGTCCAAAGTGTGTGAGATTGCAGAGATATTGATGTCAGTTTGTTTTTTGTGGGGTTCGTGTGGAAAACGTATGTGGGTTATTGTGTTGAAAAGTAGCCTATTGCGCAATCGGGTGTATTAACTATATTTGTAGAAAATTTCAGCCAAAACGGTGGAGCGGGTTTTGCGTGATTGACCGCCAAACATCCGAACATCCAAACCCACAAACATTTCACATTTATAATATTAATAGGATATATATATATATATATATATATATATATATATATATATATATATATTATATTATACATATATATTAATATATATATATATATATGTTAAAGGATTTGTGAGTGAAGCTGCAAAATTTGGGGAGTAATATTGAAATTAGGGTGTCATCCATCCATATCAGATGCACAAAATGGACTCACATGACGATGACCATGAAGTCTTCCTTCTTTCTCTTCTGTTTTTTTCCTTAGCTGCTATGGACTCCTAGTATATCTTCTCTTCTCAGCATATGTGTGTCTACGTCTGTATTATATTACTGTGTATTATCCTGTACCTGTATTACTATGCTGCTGTAACATGCTGAAATTTCCCCAATGTGGGACTATTAAAGGATTATCTTATCTTATCATCCATCCATATCAGAGGCACGAAATGGACTCACATGCCGGCTTCTCCTGACAGTATAGACACGTGTTACTTATGCCCTCTCAGCATATCTGATAATGGCATACTACATACTAATTCTCAGACAATGCATTTCTATACTTATATTACACTTTGATGGCATTAATGTGTATATTACACCTCAGTTCTCTACATACACTTAATCGCTTCCTTTTGTAGAGGACCTGCCCAGTGGTAAGTACAGATTAGAAGATTCAGTAGGAAAGCAAAATGCCAGTCATTAAAGGGTTAATGCTTAGGAACACTGATGGGCAGTAACCATCTGCAGTAACTATGGCAATTGTGCTGATGTCATAAACACATGCCCATGACATAAAGAACCCATTAGGGAAAGTTCCAGAACAGAAGGGCATACAGCCATATGCAGCAGCAGCAGACTCGATGTGTGAAGACCTGGAGCTTCATCACTCCACAATCTATGAGGGGAAAAGGGGACATCCACCTAGCCAGCCAGATCAGCCATATTCGCCTAGCCAGCCAGATCAGCCATATTCGCCTAGCCAGCCAGATCAGCCATATTCGCCTAGCCAGTCAGATCAGCCATAATCACCTAGCCAGCCAGATCAGCCATATCCGCGTAGCCAGCCAGATCTGCCATATTCACCTAGCCAGCCAGATCAGCCATATTCGCCTAGCCAGTCAGATCAGCCATAATCACCTAGCCAGCCAGATCAGCCATATTCGCCTAGCCAGTCAGATCAGCCATAATCACCTAGCCAGCCAGATCAGCCATATTCGCCTAGCCAGTCAGATCAGCCATAATCACCTAGCCAGCCAGATCAGCCATATCCGCGTAGCCAGCCAGATCTGCCATATTCACCTAGCCAGCCAGATCAGCCATGTTCACCTAACCAGCCAGATCAGCCATATTCGCCTAGCCAGCCAGATCAGCCATATTTGCCTAGCCAGTCAGATCAGCCATAATCACCTAGCCAGCCAGATCAGCCATATTCGCCTAGCCAGTCAGATCAGCCATATTCGCCTAGCCAGCCAGATCAGCCATATTCACCTAGCCAGCCAGATCTGCCATATTCACCTAGCCAGCCAGATCAGTCATGTTCACCTAACCAGCCAGATCAGCCATATTCGCCTAGCCAGCCAGATCAGCCATTTTCGCCTAGCCAGCCAGATCAGCCATATTCGCCTAGCCAGCCAGATCAGCCATATTCGCCTAGCCAGCCAGATCAGCCTTATACTCCTACTCCCAGATTAACCCTAGCGATCAATGGGGTGACAGATGTTGCAGCCAGATCTTCCTCACATCCGGTACAAGCTGTGCGAGTCCTGGAGAGGTCTCATTGTTACATGTTGGCGATAACCTTCTAAGCCCAAGGGAAGGGCAATCCTCCAGCCATGGTTCCCTAGAGGTTTCCTCCACAGGGGGTTTTCCTCTCCTGAGTGCTGGAGGGTGACTCTTTGTGAGTCAGGGGTACGCTATTTTCAGTGTCTTTTTCATAGCAATTGGCCTGATTATAAATTTGGGACACTGAATGAATTAATTGTAATGTAATTTTCAATAAAGTCCCTTTTTTCAGTTTAATATCCGATTAAAGTGTTTGTGTCTTCTTTTCTACAGTATTTAGTTAATATAATTTTACTTGCGAGTCAGGATTGATGAAATATGTCATGGTAAAAAAGTCAGATACTCTGTGCTGGAAAACAAGGAGCAATGTGGCAAATCTTTGGTGAAAGATTTTAAAGGTCTGTATATTAGAAACTGCCCATAAATCACCCCATTCTCAAGATTGTGCCCCTCAAATTATTCAAAACAGCATTTGGTAAGTTTGTTAACCCTTTAAGCCCTTTACGCATTTACACATACATGTACGTGGGAGAATGTGGTTAGTTACCACATCCCCACATGCATGTACGTGATGGTGATTGAGTGGGCTCCTTAACCAATGCATCTGCATACTTCCCGACATCCTGCGCGCTGGTCGCCTATATCACTCACTAACAGGGAATCCAATACAATAGCCTGGGGAATATTAATAAGGGTGCATTCAACACGGAGTTTTGTGGTGCTGATTTTGCCACAATAACTTGAGTAAAGACTCAGCGCTGAAAAAAAGACTCCCGTTGACTTCAATGGGTTCCATTTTACGCGCATTTCGTTTACGTGTTTCAGTCATCCAGTTCTCCTTTCTTCTAGCTGAAGTTCTCTCTGCATGTGACTACCTGTGACGTCACATGACCCCCTGGGACCATTCAGCAGCCTAATGGAAGGTACCCGGGGATGTCAAAGCCTGTGAGGATTTCAAGCAGACAGCAGAGCTGCAGGGCCAGACTGTGCTAGGTGGACACTGGAGCACTGGGCATAGACAAGTATGTTTAGTATGTCTTTTTTTTTTTTTTTTGGGGGGGGGGGGGGTGGAATGGTTTCACATCCCCTGGACCAATTATAAAAAAAGAAAAACAATTATACTGCACAACCTCTTTAAAGTGTCACACATTAGGGGTCGTCCAGGCATAATTTGTTATGGTTTATCCTCAAGATAGGCCAGAGATAACTGATCTGTACGGGGCTGATACCGCTTGGACCGATCAGCTTTAAAGAGCCACTTCTGGCTCCAGTCCTGTACACAAAACGGGGCCAGAAGCAGAAAGCTCTGTCCACTGTATATCAGCCGGCACCTTCACTGCATCTTGGCACTCATTGAAGTCAGTAGGAGCTGATCTTCAGTGAAGGCAGCGGGCGACTATACAGCGGATGGAGCTTTCTGCTTCCAGGCCTGTGTTGTGTACAGAACAGGGTCCAGAAGTGGCTCCGTACAGCTGATGGGGACGGGTGTCAGCCCCCTACTGATCAGGCATTTATGGCCTATCCTGAGCATAGGCCATAAAAAAGATTAACCTTGGACAACCCTTTTAATATGCATCGCACAGTTTAATGACCCATCCCCCACAGAATGTCAGCCCCCATCACTGTTCTCCTTACAAGCACGGGGAAACCAGTGAAAAGGCCAGTGGGAGGACCAATGAAGTGGCCATAAAAAGTTTGGCCCAGACATCCCCTTAAAAAAGGTTGTCCATAAACTGAAGTGATAACTGTGGCGGCCAGGGAGGTGTAAAAAAAAAAAAAAAAGTAAAAAAAAGTATACTCACCTGTCCCCAGCATCCCATTGTCCCCCACCTGTGTCTGTTCAGTCTCATGGCGGTGCCTCATTTCTGGAAATCCTGTACCTAATTGGTCTTTACAGTCACACGAGGTGCTGGACTGCCAGCAAAAAGGCGCATGCACAAGACTGAATGGACAGTGGCAGCAGACAACAGTTTGCCGGGGACAGATGAGTATGCTTTTTTATTTATTTATTTATTTATTTATTGTACACCTCATGCCCGCCACATCGGTCGCTACTCTGTGAATCAGCTTTTCCAGGACAGAGCAGCTACAGGTAATGGTAACAATTCTAGGAGCCATTCTGTTCACTTACCATCCAGGGTGTAGCAGTAGGTTTAGGTAGTGCGTTGTTGCACATGGTATAACGGGTGAGCAGCTTGGCTCCCGATATGTTATTACTAGAGATGAGCGAACAGCATTTGATCGAATAGGTATTCGATCGAATATCAGGCTATTCGATATATTCGATTAGAATCGAATACCACGTGGCAAACGCAGTAAAAATTCTTATCCCCTCCCACCTTCACTGGCGCTTTTTTTGCACCAATAACTGTGCAGGGGAGGTGGGACAGGAACTACGACAACGGAGGCATTGGAAAAAAATAGGAAAAAGCCATTGGCTGCCGAAATCAGGTGACCTTGGATTTATAAGAATAGTGGCCGCCATGTTCGTTTCATTTGCGGCTTGGAGAGATAGGGACAGAGATCTGCTGAGGGCTAGAGAGGGATTAGCTTCTGCTAGGCAGGAAATCTGAAGAACAACAACAGCTCTTTTCAGAGCTATACTGCAGGGAGAGGAGTCCGTATACGTTCAATCCAGCTTTCCTCGGTGTATACCCCCAAAAAAACCTAAGTGGTATACACAGCAAATCCATCCGGCCATACAGTGGGGCAAAAAAGTATTTAGTCAGTCACCAATAGTGCAAGTTCCACCACTTAAAAAGATGAGAGGCGTCTGTAATTTACATCATAGGTAGACCTCAACTATGAGAGACAAAATGAGAAAACAAATCCAGAAAATCACATTGTCTGATTTTGTAAGAATTTATTTGCAAATTATGGTGGAAAATAAGTATTTGGTCACCTACAAACAATCAAGATTTCTGGCTCTCACAGACCTATAACTTCTTCTTTAAGAGTCTCCTCTTTCCTCCACTCATTACCTGTAGTAATGGCACCTGTTTAAACTTATCAGTATAAAAAGACACCTGTGCACACCCTCAAACAGTCAGACTCCAAACTCCACTATGGTGAAGACCAAAGAGCTGTCAAAGGACACCAGAAACAAAATTGTAGCCCTGCACCAGGCTGGGAAGACTGAATCTGCAATAGGCAACCAGCTTGGATTGAAGAAATCAACTGTGGGAGCAATAATTAGAAAATAGAAGACATACAAGACCACTGATAATCTCCCTCGATCTGGGGCTCCACGCAAAATCTCAGCCAGTGGGGTCAAAATGATCACAAGAACGGTGAGCAAAAATCCCAGAACCATGCGGGGGGACCTAGTGAATGAACTGCAGAGAGCTGGGACCAATGTTACAAAGCCTGACATCAGTAACACACTACGCCGCCAGGGACTCAGATCCTGCAGTGCCAGATGTGTCCCATTGCTTAAGCCAGTACATGTCCGGGCCCGTCTGAAGTTTGCTAGAGAGCATTTGGATGATCCAGAAGAGTATTGGGAGAATGTCCTATGGTCTGATGAAACCAAACTGGAATTGTTTGGTAGAAACACAACTTTTCGTGTTTGGAGGAAAAAGAATACTGAGTTGCATCCATCAAACACCATACCTACTGTAAAGCATGGGGTGGAAACATCATGCTTTGGGGCTGTTTCTCTTCAAAGGGGCCAGGACGACTGATCCGGGTACATGAAAGAATGAATGGGGCCATGTATCGTGAGATTTTGAGTGCAAACCTCCTTCCATCAGCAAGGGCATTGAAGATGAAACGTGGCTGGATCTTTCAACATGACAATGATCCAAAGCACACCGCCAGGACAACGAAGGAGTGGCTTTGTAAGAAGCATTTCAAGGTCCTGGAGTGGCCTAGCCAGTCTCCAGATCTTAACCCTATAGAAAACCTTTGGAGGGAGTTGAAAGTCCATGTTGCCAAGCGACAACCCCAAAACATCACTGCTCTAGAGGAGATCTGCATGGAGGAATGGGCCAACATACCAAAAACAGTGTGTGCCAACCTTGTGAAGACTTACAGAAAACGTTTGACCTCTGTCATTGCCAACAAAGGATATAGAAAAAGTATTGAGATGAAATTTTGTTACTGACCAAATACTTATTTTCCACCATAATTTGCTAATAAATTCTTACAAAATCAGACAATGTGATTTTCTGGATTTGTTTTCTGATTTTGTCTCTCATAGTTGAGGTCTACCTATGATGTAAATTACAGACGCCTCTCATCATTTTAAGTGGTGGAACTTGCACTATTGGTGACTGACTAAATACTTTTTTGCCCCACTGTATATGCTCAATCCAGCTTTCCTTGGTGTATACGTGATGTCACAAGTCGGGGACGGCATACCAAGAGAAGTGATGGTTAGGGGCAGCATAGCGAGCTGCCGCAGCTGCCATCAGGTCACGGAAGGCCTGAGTCTCCACTAGCATAAACGCCAACATCTCTAGGGCCGGCAGTTTTGAGATGAGACCGTTGAAGGCTTGGGCATGTGAGTGGGTTGTGAGTGGGTGTACTTCTGCCTGCAATGAAACGACTGGGAGATGGAGAGTTGCTGGGAAGAGGCGCATGATGGTGCAGGCAAAGGGAGCAGAGGCAGGAAAAGGGGCAGATGAGGGTGAACTCCCCAAAGTGTCAGAGGCAGATGTGGAGGTCTCCAGGCTGGTGGTCTGGACTGCAGCACCAGCTCTGGAAACAGTGGAAGAGGCAGTGTTGGCAAAGCCGGCTGACGATTGTCCTGCGTTTGCTCTCTCTCACTGAGCCCAGTGCTTGCCTTACAAATAACGGCGCATGGCTGAGGTGCTCAGGTTGCTTTTCTCAGAGCCCCTATTTGGTTTTGAGTGGCACAGTGTACAAAACGCACTCAGTTTGTCCTCCATGCATACGCTGCAAAATCTACACAACATCAAGGGAGGTGGCCAACATGGGCGAGTTTTGGGCGAGTGGCTAGAACAGGGAAAATCTTGGGCCTTGCTGGCTCTGGCCTGGCTTCTGTGAAGCAGCTGTCCTGTGCCTCTGGACATGCCTCTACCTCTAGCTGTAGCTTGACCGCAACCTTTCTCCCCAGCTGCATTTCCACGCCCCGGGGCACGTCCTCATCCACGTCCCTTAGCACTAGCTTTAAGCATTTTGTGATGTATTCAAATGTTTTCTTTTGTATACACAGAGGCTAGATATACTGAGCATATATTAGGTCCTATAGACTGTATGACAGTATACAGGAATGAGTGACTGTCCTGTGCGTATGGACATGCCTCTGCCTTTAGCCAACTTTTTTGCTGCTGCGCTTGCCTCCACATCTACACTGCTTTCCCCCCTAGACATCACACCTGTCCATGCCTCTGCCTATAGCCACCTTTTTTCCTGCTTAGCTTGCCTCCACATCTACACTGCTTTCCACGCTAGACATCACCCCTGTCCATGTCGGATCGGTGGCCTCGTTGTCCACCAACTCCTCTTCCAATTACTGCAAAACCAACTCCTCTCCTCTTACTGCAAACCAAACATAACCACAGCTTGCCCTGATGGCTACTGTGTCTCGTCATCATCACTGAGGCCGAGAAACGCTGGTTGTGGGTCCACAACCACAAAATTGGCAGGAAATGTCAGATGCTCCAGTTTTTGGGCATCAGGACACACAAAGTCGTCTGGTAGCTCCTGGGATTCGGGAGGTGGTTCAACAGAGGGAGAGACAGTAAAAGGACCCGAAAAGAGATCCTGAGAGGTGGCAAGAGTGGGATGACTCTGCTGGGAAGATTGGGCATGTTGGGAGGAAGAAGGGGCAGACTCTTGGGTATGAACACGACTGGAGGTAGTGGCTGCCTGGCTGGTGGAAAAGCAGCTGTAAGCATTATCCGCTAGCCATTGTAACACCTGTTCCTAGTGCTCGGGCCTGGTCTGCATTGTACCCTGCACCCTGCTTAATGCAGCTGTCGAATCAGGAATTGTAAGGAGCGCATGCTAATGTTTCTTTCGGTTTAAAGTTATGTTTCTGTCCATATTAATGTAGAGGAAAGAAGGTTTCCAATTATTTATCCACTTTCATAGAGGTTCTAGTGAGTTTGTAAAGTGTCCAATGGAAAGGATGGGATAGGATTTCACATAAGTCTGCCATCCATGGGCACTCATGGTTGAGAAACTGAGGGAGCTGACTTTGATGAACCCTTGGGTTTTGGATTTGGAACTCCATCAAAGGTCTCTGCTGCTCACACACCCTGCACAACATAGGTTATATAGGGTTTCAGCGTGTGGTGACCTCGCACAACAGCCGGTGCTTCAGGCAGATGTAGGCGTTGCTGGAGTGTATTGAGGCTAGCAGCAGCTACTGTAGACTTGCCAAAGTGGGCGCACAAGCACCGCACTTTCACCACTAGCTCGAGAACATTGGGGTACGTTTTTAAAGACCGTTGCACCACTAAGTTGAAAACATGGGCCAGCCATGAACCGTGTTGGAGGCTGGCAAGCTCCAGAGCCGCTACCAGGTTCCGGCCATTACACAAGAAGACATGCCTGGGCCCAGGTGCAGTGGCGAAAACCACATTGCCGTCTCATCCAGGATGGCATCCCTCATCTCAGAGGCAGTGTGCTATCTTTTCCCCAAGTTGATGAGCTTCTGCACGACGTCTCCCCACGCCAGTGTTGCAGCGTTTCCAGCTCGTAGCTGGGGTCGATTTAATGGCAGCAGAGAAGGAGGAGGAGGAAGAGGAGAAGGAGGAGGATGGTGTTTCAGAACTCCTGCCAGAAATATTGGGCGGGGAGACAAGGCAGGCCCCCACAGTTTGCGACCCGGTCCCAGCCTCAACTACATTCATCCATTGTGCTGTGATTGAGATGTAGCGTTCCTGGCCGCATGCAATTGTCCACGCCTCGGTGGTCAAGTGGAACTTTGTGCAAAGCGCGGAACTTAAGGCCCACCTGATGTTACAGGACACGTGCTGGTGCAAGGCGTGGACGGCACACCGGGAGAAATAGGGATGGCATAGCGAGGTGCCGCAGTTGGTAACAGGTCTCAGAAGGCCTGAGTCTCCACAAACCAGGACAGCAACATCTCCTGGGCCAGCAGTTTTAAGATGAGGCCGTTGAAGGCTTGGGCATGTGGGTGGGTTGCACTGTACTTCTGCTGGCGATGAAAGGCCTGGGAGATGGGGAGTTGCTGGGAAGAGGCGCATGATGGTACAGGCAAAAGGAGCAGTGGCAGGAAAAGGGGAGTATGAGGGTGAACTCCTCAAAGTGTCAGAGGCAGATGTGGAGGTGACTTGGCTGGTGGTCTGGACTGCAGCGCCAGCACTGGCGTCACTGAGCATGGGTTGCTGGTCCACAACAACTAAATCACCCGGAGATGGCGGATACTCCAGTGTTTGGGCATCAGGACACACAAACTCATCTGGTAGTTCCTGGGATTGGTGAAGTGGTTGTACAGAGTGAGGGACAGTTAAAGGGGGGGACTGTGGGATGACTGTGCTGGGCATGTTGGGAGGAAGGAGGACCAGACTCTTGGCAAGGAAGAGGACTTGAGGTAGTGGCTGACTGGCTGGTGGATAAGGAGCTGTAAGCATTATCCGCTAGCCATTGTAACACCTGTTTCTGGTGCTCGGTCCTGTTCAGTGTGGTACCCTGCTTAACGCAGCTTTCAAGTCAGGGATTGTGATGAGTGCATGCTAATGTTTCTTTAGCTTAAAATTTGGGTTTCTGTCCATACAATTGGGGAGGAAAGAAGGTTTCCAGGTGTTTTTCCACTTTCATAGAGGTTTTTTTGAGTGTGGAAAATGTCTAGTTGATAGCCTGTGATAGTGGGGTAAAACTGGGACTTGGGCATCTTAGATGCCCCCAGGCATGCTTCCCCTGCTGTCCCAGTTGCATTCCAGAGGTCTTGTCATTATTTGCTGAGGTGTCATAGTGGACTTGGTGACCCTCCTTAGTCAAATAGTGGTTTCCCCTGAAACAAACATTTTTTTAGACTATAATGGGATTCAATATTCGTTCGAATAGTCGAATATTGAGGGGCTATTCGAATCGAATATTGAATATTGCTCTGTTCGCTCATCTCTAGTTATTACCTTTAGCTGCCCTGTCTCGGTACGCTGGTCTACAATGATCCTGATGGTGGCCCCTAGAAAAAATTCCACTGGTGGGCCCTAGACAACCCAGTCCGGCACTCCTACTTTCCTATTGTACATACATAAAGTATTTCTGTGTAAAGAGATCAATTTTCCATTGTAGTTTTAAACATGATCACTTCTAGAGGGTCTTCCATTGCCGAAACTATTAGTAAAATAGCTGCTGGATTTAATTAATATAGTGATCATCCTGTATGAGCCATATATTAAGGTGTAGATTCTTAAAGGGGTTTTCTGTCCCTAATGCATGTTTCATACAGATGACATGTCTAGAGGACTGGTCAGAATTATGTGATCTATGGAGTCTGACACACAAACCCTGCGCAAATCAGCTGTTTCAGTAGTTTTCAGGGGCTGGATGGTGAGTGTGTGCGCCGATGTAAATAATATGAGAGGACCTGCAGATTCTCTATGCCACTGCTATACAGGGCAGCTACTCTGCTCCTTTAACTGAATAGCAGAAGACTGTACTCGCACCCATCCACTACAGCAGTTTCAGGCACTAGCTGCCGGAACAGCTTATTTGTGTGGGGGTACGGCCCCCACATCTTATACTGATATTCTATACTGAGGATAGGTCATCACTATAAAAAATACATTTGGGGTTTGAATTATATACCTATAACTAAGGTATAAATACATCATGTGATGCCCCTAAAAAACACTCAGACTGTTAATGCTCTTGGGTATACATGTCATGTACTGTGCTCATACTGTGCTATTAATCGACATCACATTATATAATCATAGCCCTGGAGGTAAATTGATGTAATGTATGTGCTGCAATGGCCGCAATCAGGTACCCGGTCTCAGCTCTAATGTAATAGCCCCTGCCTCAAATCCAAATTATGTGGTGTATGTATATATCTCAAGCACCTTTCCAATAGAGCTGTGACCAACCCAGCACCGGCAGCCCAAAATACTGATACTGATACTACTTGGAGCTTGTGCCACTTCTATACACACATCTCAGTCTTTATGTCTTGCCCTCTCTTAGGCTCTGCCCAGTCCCATAGACTGCCCACTGTATAGATTGTAACACCTGTATCTTACTAGTGGTAGATTGTGGTCTGGTGGTAGTTCAGGAATGGGAGTGCTCCTGAAGCTGCTGCCTGTTCTATTTACCTCCCTACACTTTCCTTATAGGGTCCAAGCCAGGCTACTTTTTGCCCACCCTGCCTTCCTCTTAACAAGGTCCCTGTGCTGTCCTTTCTTCCACAGAGCCCATGCAATCTTCTATCTCGCCCATACTATTGCTTCCTTTCCCTCCTACTTTGTCTGTGATTCCCTCTGCATTCCTATCATCTTGGGTTTTCCTCCGGTCCCCTCCCTCCAGTTAGGGTGTATTCACAGGGTATGTAAGATGTATGCCACTATATACAATGGTATGCAATAGGCTTATTGTATATGGGGAGTAGGGGGGGGGGCAGATGATTTGACTTTAGGGAGCCCTGAAATTTCTGATGGAAGTCCTGTATGTGTAATACATCACCATGAGGTCCTTACCTCGCAACAATGAGAGCTCTCCACAATAACATGCTGAATGATATGTCGTAGCCACAACTGTTAACAGTGGAGAGTCCTTAATACTCCAACACTATTAGATTCTTTTGCAGGCATATGACATTGTAGGGCATTTACTAGCAAAGAATGGGCCCCATAGCAAACTTTTGACTTGGGCCCCCTACCCCCTAAGCAGCATAGTGTCCCCTTTCTTAGCCCCCACACAGTATAACACCCCATTTACATACACTACTGGTATTCAGACAGCATAATAACCCGTAGCGGCCCCTCCACACAGTATAATTTCCCATAGTGGCCCCTCCATGCAGTATAATGTTGTATCGTGGTCTCTACACACACTATAATGTGCTATAGCAGCCCCTCCACACAGTATAATGTTCCACAGCAGCCCTTCCAAACAGTATAATGTCCCATTGCTGCCACTCCTCACACTATAATGTCCCATAGCAGTTCCTGCACACAATATATTGTCACATAGTGGCCCCTTAACACAGTATAATGTCATATAGCAAACCCACTACATAGTATAATGTTCAATATCAGCCCCTCCACTCAGTATTATGTGCTATAGTGGCCCCTCCACACAGTATTATCATACCTCCCAACTTTTAAAGGACAGAAAGAGGGACAAAATGTGGCAAATATAGCTCCACCCACTTCTAAATTGACTCCACCCATTCCCACCTATTTCTTTTGGGTACACCCTGCATCACACATCTCTCCTTTCACAGTACACCCATGCACCCCACATTTCATCCCCCCCTCAGTACACCCATACACCCAACACCTCTCCCCCAACAGTACACCCTGTACCCCACATCTCTCCCCCACAGTCAACCTTGCACCCCACATCCCAACGCAGCACACCCTGAACCCCACATCTCCCCCTCAGACACAGTACACCCTGCACCCCTCATTTCTCCCCCTCACACACAGTCCACCCTGGATCTCACATCCCCCCTCCCCAGTACCATGTCCCACAGTAGACCCCGCACACAGTATAATGTTCCATAGAAAGCCTCCATACGATATACTTGGAGTACAGTTTAACATTTGGGGCAGATTTGCAATACTGTCTAACTCAAAAACAGTCTTTGTTGCCCATGGCAAGTTATTGCAGCTCAACTTTCATTTTTAAGAGCACTCTAAGAACTGAAGGCTGCGCTGTACTGTGAAACAAAGACAGTGCTTCTTTTAGACGTTTTTTGTAAAGCTGCTCCGATGTTCTTGTAAAATTGTAGGAGCTGTATTGGATGGTAATAAACCAGGCCATAGAAACCATCAGAAAATGATATACAGGGATGTGAATCAAAATGTCCCAAATCTGGAAAGGAGAAGACATACATGGTATGTGGTATTGTACCAGACTGAAATATTTTTGGGAGAAGATATTTAATAAAGTAAATAATGTAATTAAGACATCTATAACAGCAGCTTTATGGCCCCTTCAAAGCATTTGATGATTGGGGTCATAAACCAGACTTGCATTTTCTGGGGACGCATTTGTACAATAAAATCCATTTTAAAATATCATCTTCCTTCATAACTTACTGGACCACAAAGAAAAGGGAGTACATTATCCTGCATTTTTTGTGATCTTCACGTTTGTGGCAGTCCCCAAGTAGTGCCACTACTTTCAGACTCTTGGTGTGGAACAAGGCTGAGTAAAAGGTGTGGAAAATGGCTGACTGCACCAACTGCGCATGTCTGTCACCCATTTTCCTGTGGCCTCTCCCGTTCGGCCTGCAGGAAAATGGCCGACGGACATGCGCAGTCTCTTTTGAGATCCTGAACGGCTGCCATATTTAAATACCCAACATCCGCTGTACATCTGCTGTACTATTACCAAAGAGTTAAAATTAATGTTTGCAACACTGTCTTATCAGGGTTTGCAGTTTTCCCACTCACTGCTGTACAGATTGTTGATCTTGTTAGTTCATTTGTGACTGTGGTGCAAGAAAATAATATTAGTATTAATAGGAGGCATTAGGGTGTAATATTTAAGTAAGAAGGCGTAATTTATACAAGGAGACATAAGGGGGTATAATTACTGATAGGGGAATTGGGTGATATTAATCTTAGGTGGCACTCCGGGGCATTTAAAGAGGTTCATGGGGTATTAATAATTTGGGGGAGTTATTCATTGAGCAGCACTATTAAATAAAGGGGGTATATAGGAACATTATTAAATTAAAAAGGCACACGGGCACACATTCATTCCAAGGAGATTTTATATCATATATTTATATTATTGGGGGTAGCAGCAGGATGGAGATTTTATGTAGGTGTGAACAATCTTGCCTGGAAAAGTAAATATCCAAAGATATCTGTGTTGCCAACTTTACAGAGACAAGTCACAGCTGGTAGAAGTGGTCATGGCGGTCCAAAGGGAAGAGACAATAAATGTGAATGATTAATGAGAGACATCAACTGAATGTGTGAGAAAGCTGTCCGGCCGTGAGCGGCAGTGAGCGTTTTGCGCTCTCCGCCGCGAAACCGGGTTTTTTAATCTGGACACAGAGTTGGACATGCAGTACGGACATGAGCATAAAACGCTCACCGCCGCTCACGGCCGGAGCCGGTCTGTGCTTTCCGTCTTCTGGCATGCAGAAGACGGAAAGCACAGAACGGAGAGTAGAACGCAGGTGTGAACCTAGCGTCAACAGTATTTCTGTACTTTATTTACCTAAATGATCTGTAGAGCCCTGTGCAGAGCCGATATCTACCATTATATGGTCACCATATAGTGATAATATTGGTATACCTGATTTGGGAGCCACTTAGACGTGTTCGCCGCCTCTGTGCTGAACCTCTAGCTATTATATGTTTATTAGAGATAATAATAATAATATTTTATTTATATATTGCCAACATATTTCACAGCACTTCACAAATCATAGCATCAAAGTATAGACAAAATTATCATTACAGGATAATAAATCAATTTACACAATGGGGATTGAGGGCCCTACTTGCAAGAGCTTACAACCTATGAAGTACCGCGGTTGACACCAGAGGTAGAAGGGGCAACATAGAAGGTAGCTTATACAGTGATCCAGATGTTTTTGTGAGATACGTTATTTTAATTACACATAAATAAAGCTGTATGAGCCATCACCAGCCAGTTCCCTTTTATGTGCAGATGGTGCATGGATATATGGACCAAACTGAGATTACAGGTTGGGTCATAAGCAGAGATGAGGGAGGAAATATAGGAATGTGCAGCATTATGAAGAGCCTTGTGGATAAGGGTGATACATTTTGACCCAGAAATTGTTCAGTGAACAAATGGTGATTTTTTTTCGGACGATCTAAAATAACCTTAGTGGCTTATGGAAAGGACAAGTGACATCACAGGTATTTTTTCCTTAGGGTGATTGGCCTCAGCGGTCACGTGCTGTGCGGGCTTCTGCCTGAAGAAAATTCCAGTAGCAGCAAGAGTGGACCATGTTAGGAGACAGGTGAGTATGCTTTTTTTCACCTTGCTTGGTCCCCTTGCAAAAAAATGATTATCCTCGACAACCCCTTGCCACAGGTTACAAGTATATTCATAAGTAAATGAATCACTCTGCTGTCGAAAAGTGTGAAATAGTGAAATGCCTTACTCAAGTTATGAAAACGTTAGATATGTCACAAAAATTAAGCGTGATCACTGTACTGTGAGGAGATTTGTGGCTGATTCGGAGCACAGATGGGTTTGTGCAGATAAAGGCATAATGAGGAAGGTTTTTGAGAGACAAAATAATTGAACTAAGAGAGCAGCTGCTAAAATACCATTACAAAGCAGCAAAGCAATTTTTTGAAGCTGCTGGTGCCTCTGGAAACCCACAAACCTCAAGTTGTAGAATCCTCTAGATGTCTGCAACTAAGATAAGATAAGATAATCCTTTAATAGTCCCACTATGTGGAAATTCAGTGTGTCACAGCAGCATAGATAATACAGTAATATATTTCAAGAAAGAACACATACAAGCTAATAGCAGATAGAAAAAAGATATTAGGTGTAATAGCAACTAAGAAGAAAAAGAAAGACTTAGGATTAGTTAGTTCTCTATGCGGAGTGATCTTCTCTTAGCCTGATGTTGATTATACAGCCTGACCGCAGTTTTGAGGAATGACCATCGATAGCGCTCCTTCTCACACTTGAGGTGAAGCAGTCGGTCACTGACAGTACTGCCCAGTACTATTACGGTCTCATACATGGGATGGGAGTTGTTCTCCAGCATGGAGCTCACCACAGTATCACCACAGTATCCTTCTGTCACTCCTCAGGACACAGCTGGCCCTTCTAATCAGCCTTTCAAGTCTATTTCTATCCCTGGCTGGAATGCTAATCCCCCAATAGGCCGCTCCAAAGAATATGGCCGATACTACCACACAGTTGAAAAAAGGCCCTATGAAGTGCCCCTCTGGACTCAAAAGGCCTTCAGCCTCCTGAGCAAGTAGAGTCTGCTGTGACCCTTTCTATACAGTGCATCCAGGTGATCACCTGAGTCCAGCTTATTATCGAGGAGCACACCCAGGTACTGATACATCTTGACCATCTTAATGCCTATCCCCTGGATGTCCACTGAGTTTGGAGCATATCTCCGTTTACTAAAGTCCAACACAATCTCCTTGGTCATCCCAGCATTAATCCTGAGGTGGTTCTGCTGGCACCATTCCACAAAATCCCAGTTTAAGTCTCTGTAGTCCCTATCGTCTCTGTCTGTGATGAGGCCTACTATTGCAGAGTCATCGGAGTACTTTTGCAAGTAACAGCTGGATGAGTTGTGCCTAAAGTCAGCAGTGTACAGTGTGAAGAGGAAAATGGCAAGAACTGTACCTTGTGGTGCCCCCGTACTACACATCACAGTGTCAGACACACAGTCCCAGGCTCACAAATACTGATGTTGGTTTGTTAGGTATTCTAGGATCCGGTTGGACAGGTGATGGTCCACTCCAACAATGTCCGGCTTGTCTCTCAGTAGCCCTGGCTGAATGGTGTTAAAAGCACTGGAGAAATCAAAGAACATTATTCTCACAGTGTTCTCTGATTTCTCCAGGTGAGAAAGAGCTCTGTGAAAAAGGTTGATGATGGCATCATCCACCCCAATGCCTGGGCCATAGGCAAACTGGAGGAGGTCCATGGCAGAGCTCACCAGAGGTCGGAGCTGTGTCACGAACAGACTCTCTAGGACCTTCATCAAGTGGGATATCAGTGCTACAGGTCTATAGCCATTGAGGTACGTCGGATGAGGTGTCTTTGGAACTGGTACAACACAAGATGTTTTCCACAGTTGTGGTACCACTCCCAGCTTTTGGCTCATATTGTACATATGTGTAATAACTCCACATAGCTGGTCTCCGCACATGTTAAGGATTTTCACGCTTATCCCATGGGGTCCTTCAGCCTTATCCACTTTTATCTTCCTGATTTCCCTACACACTTGAGAAGAGCTTTTATTTCAGAGTTAGTCCATGGCTTTTTATTAGAGAAACCACATTTGTTGGTACCGTGTTGTCTACACAGAAATTAATGTAGTCCTTTATGCAGTGTTTAAGCCCCTCAATGTCATTCAGATGAGAAACTTGCAACACTTCCCATGCAGTTGTATCAAAACAATATCTCAGAGCCCCCACACACTCTTCTGACTAGATCCTCACTGTACGAGTAACAGCTGGTTCTCTACATACGAGTGGCTTGTATACCAGTTACAGATGCACCAGGTTGTGATATGGTCTACCTAGGGGCGGTAGGGCTAATGAGCTGTATGTCTCCGTTTCATTGACAAAGAGCAAGTCCAGTGTTTTGTTGTCTCTTGTGTGTCAGGTTACATGTATACATGTATATTGTGTGAAACTGAATAGAGTGGTTGGTAGAGAGACATGGTTGAAATGTCCAGACACAAGGAGGAGGGCATGGGGGTGTAACAACTGCATCTGGCTCACCACAGCATGTAGCACATTACAGGCAGAATGAGGTTTTGCAGATTGTGGGAACTGTGCATAAACCTTCCATAGCAAGATCACCTTTAGGGCCCCTAACGTGTAAACGTTCCAAATCAGCAGCGTTTAAAACAGGTCCCATTGCTTTCTATGGGAGCCGGCATATGTGCGCTCCCCATAGAAATGAATGGGCTGCTTTTTCCCATTCATTTCTATGGGGAGCGCGCGTATGCCAGCTCCCATAGAAAGCAATGGGACCTGTTTTAAACGCTGCTGATTCGGAACGTTTACACGTTCAAAATCAGCCAGCGTATCCTCCATGTTAAGGGGCCCTTATGCATGACAATGCACCATATAATGAAACAAGAAAACCTGAGTCATTGACTACTCTGGTGTGTATGGGAAGAATATGCAAATCTGCCTTCCATGATGTAATTAGGAAGACAGTTTGCTGCCTCAGTATTGCAAACCAATAGAGGGCGCTCACTGGAATGTGCAAGCCTGTCTTATGACAGGATTCCAGTGAAATAACCCAATAATGGCTGCTCCCTTTAGCATCATGCCCGACCTTCCAAGAGGCCTTTGTTTTGCAATGACGCTGGGATTATTACCAGGTATAGTCTCTCAATCGAGGACAGCTGTTTCGATCTACTTGGATCTGGACAGACTTAGGGAAACTCACGGGGTGGTGGCACTGGTGGTGGTGGTGGTAAATAAGTCTGGCAGCAGTAATTACACACGGCAATGTCTCATGTATGAATTTTTTGTACATTGCTTGATATATGGAGCAGCAATTATGGACAAGGACAATGCATGGCTTTCATGGACCACCGGGTCATTTTCTTGAGTGGCAGTGGTCACAGTCAGGAAACTCAAGAAGACCAGGTACTAATTCCACCTGATTGTGCATGTCTGGTGTGAACAACATGCAAGGCCCACTCACCTTTTCTGGATCTTCCACTCTGGAGTACTTTCTACCATTCTTCTTCACCAGGGCTGCCAATTAATAAGCCTAGATCACAGGAGTCTCACAGCAAAGGAACTGCTTTGCTGTATCCTGCAGCATAAATTCCACTGGATGGCTTCTTGCAAGCTCCAACAATAGCACCAATATTGTTGCTGCGTTGTAGTTTGGACAATTAACACATTGTCCCTGAATGGTGCATGTCCTTAATTTGGTGATTTGCAACTTTATTAACATGTATATTGTATAAAGAGGTGCTCCTGATGGCCAGCAAAGTCTTTCTGCATTTCTGCTGTTCTTATGTTGCAAAAACACCCTGCTCCATTTGCAGCGTCAAAATGGTCTGACTTTGCACAGCTTTATCAGCTACATTCCAACTCGGTGGAACTCCACCTTAAACATGCTGGAGCAGACCACAGTGACAATGTGTTGCTTCATAATATGCTATTGGAGGCTCATTAAGGAACGTATGCTGGCTTTTCAAGCTCTTTGAAGAAGCCACTAAATTTGTCAGCAGGGATGACTTCAGCATCAGCGATGTGATCCCTATATTGTATATTGTGCAGTAAACACACTCATGCAACTAGGGACAATAGAGGAGGAACAATTTTGACCTCTTAGTCAATGTCATCACCCTGTGTTGATGGAGGAGGATGAGGATCTGGGTCAGGGTCATTATGATGGAGGAACTGGGACACCAAGACTGAAAAACATGGAACATTCTCCCTTGGCTGTAGAGGAGGCCCTTGATATGTCACAGACACAGCCAGGAGATGGGGCTGACCTTTATTTCTTCCTAGAGGATGATGATGAAAACAACTGCGCTGGTCAAGAACACCAACCATGGCAAACCCTTGGGCATGTGCATACTCTTGCAAGCATGGCAGATTACATGTATGTGCTTACACAGCGTCAAGTGTATAATTAGCATCAAGCAGAGGAATAAGTACTGGAAGGGAATGCTTTTAGATCCTTATATAAAGGCAAAAAGGGAGAATTCTTCTCTGCTTCCAAAGGGAAGATAATTTAAATACGAGGGGGTCCCCAAAAGTTTCCAGAAAAGTTGTTTTTGAAGCGTATATTTATTTTTTTGTACAAAATTCCTTCAATCTCCTTCAAAGTACTCTCCTTTAGCGGCAATACACTTGTCAAATCTCGTCTGCCATTGTTCAAAACATTTTTTAAACTCATCTACTATGATGTGTGCAAGCGCCTCCGTTGTTTTTTTTTGTGGTCTTACCCTTAGGCTGAGTTCAGACAGGGTTTTTTGGTCAGGATTTTGAGGTGGAAAAGAAATGACCGGCTGCTATTGATATCAAAGGGAGCCGGTTATTTCTTTTTTCCTTGAGCGGTCTGTTCCGCCTTCCGGAAAGAAGAAGCGACATGCTCATTCTTAAGGCGAATGCTGCAGCCAGTTCAGCCGCGGACGTCCACTTGAACACACTCCCTCCCGACTAGGCCCATTCATTTGGGCCTAATCCGGAGCGGAGTGCCGCTACTGGATGCCAGGGCACTGCAGCGGCATCCAGTCCCAGCTACCGTTTTTTTGGTCCAGAATCTGAGGCAGCCTCCGTCAATAACATAACATAACACAGATTACTTGTTAATGTTTTGTCTTAATAAAAGTCAAATATAATATACCTACATTATTAAAAAATACATATTAGCCATCTCTTGGAGTCTAATTAAATGTACTATAATATCATTTTATATATTAGAGGGCAACCGTATGTAACATAATTTTAAGAAAAAATACATTAAGCATATATTATACTTCTTAATAGTAAATAAAAAAATAACACAAAGAAAATAACATTATTTGTTCACAGTAAAATATAGATATTTTATATACTATACTATATATCATTTCATAGTTCTTTGGTGCATTCTGTACATATAAACAATAACATACATACATTAACAAAGTTACAGAGTGAAGTATGTGTAAACATTCTACATAATGGATAATATTATCCTGAATAATAGCATATAAGGTCAAATGATCAACGACTATACAGTGATCTGAAGGAAAACAAACATTTTGTACAATTTACATACGCTTTTTAAGGCAATACTGATATTGTGCTCCATTACTTGTATAATAGTGTTATGAATGCTAACAGTTTTGTGACAGTTTTATAATACTGTGAAACATTCATTTGGTCTCATCAAGTCAAACTCATTTCAGAAATGCGCATTAGAAAAGGAAAATAATCAACACATTCTGGGTATCATGTACAGAAAATAGTACAACATATACACAACCATGATACTATAACTCCTCACCAGCTCAGGGGTCTCAAACGTGCACTGATTTCAAGCTGTCATCTGAGACCCACAGGGAAATGGAGCTCCCAAGACATATTTGGGAAAGCAGACAACAGGTTGAAGGAGAAGTATGCTGTCACGCCACTTTCCGACCAATATTGAAAATCAAATGTTATTGTTTTTTTTTTAATAAAAAGATAAAACATATACAATTTTCCAATATATTTTTTGTATGAATTCCTCACGATTTTCTAGATCTTTGCTTGCTGTCAATCATTCTGTTATTTAGAGTGGATAATATTCTGACCATGGTCATGTGATTGACATTGGATGGTCATGTGCTAAGCATGACTTGTTACCATGCAGATGTCTGATTACTGTGCTGTGACTATAACGTGCTGTGCACATGTGTGTTCATCACATGACCATGGTCAGAATTTCATCCACTAGAGGTAACAGAACAGAACTCTAAATAATGGTCTGAAAGTGGCCAACCCCTTTAATGATATAACACTGAAGCACATTGTGTTGAGGTTGAGGCATCTTTCCCATGCTGCTGGACCACTGGTGGTAGGTATTTGAGAGGAGAATTTTTCTTAAATCATTAGGGGAGGAACAGTATGTTATGAATGGCGGGCCTCAGACTGTGTATAAGAGCAGAGTCACTATGTATGTCTATGGGGACACTATGTATGTCTATGAGGGTAGCAGAAGTATATAAGAACAGAGTCACTATGGTTCTAAGGGGCACTATTTCTATGGGAGCTTGCAAATTTCCAACAAGTTTAAATCTTAAGATATTATTAGTATTGTATGGAATTTGAAAAGAATGTAGCCTGTCAACTTCAGCTTTTTTCCATGTGGCCCATTTACCCAGCTGAGTTTGAGGCCCCTGTATTCATAGTCATGGTGTTATATAATGCTAAATAGCTGACAGTGTGCTGAATTCAACTTTGCCGGTACTATCCCTCTTTGCAGAGATAGCGGTGCTGTTAGTTTCTGCACCAATATCACTGTACTGTAAGAGGCGCCGGCCTCACAGCTCAGCGTCATCACTTGACAGTGAGGAATGACTTCAGTGACAGTACAAGGCTGTGGAAGTGTACCATACACTGAGCTGTGAGGCCAGCCCCTCTAACAGTGCAGTGATATTGGTACTGAAACTAATGGCACCGATATCTCTGCAACGAGGGCACATACCTGCAAAGTTGACACTGTTCTGAATTCAGCAAACTGTCAGCTTTCTAGCGGTATATAACACTGCCAATGTGAGATGACATGTACAACAGAAGGGATCATTGCCTTAGAATTGAACACAGTCATTATATGGCACTAATAGGAATCAATACATCTATATTCCTCTATAATCTAAAACTGTATATATGGATTTGGATGACATCAGTAGCGTAACTAGGAATGGTGGGGCCCCATGGTGAACTTTTGACATGCCCCCCCCCCCCCCCCCGAAGACCCCAACGACCGAACCCCTGCCCCCGCATTCCTGCACACTCTATTATGCCCCATAGTGGCCCCTGCACACAGTATTATGCACCATAGTGGCCCCTGCACACAGTATTATGCCTCATAGTGGCCCCTGTGCACAGTATTATGTCCCATAGTGGCCCCTGCACACAGTATTATACCCACTGTGGACACCCATAAACAATTATTATACTCTGGGGTCTTTTCAAAGGGGGAGATACAAACAAAAAAAATCACTGTCACATACCTATCCACGGCTCCGCTGCAGTCCTCGGTGGTGTTGGCCATCTTCCTTGACATTCTGACGTCACAAGACCCGAGACGCAGGCCCCGGTCATGTGATGTCAGGGACCTCACAGTAGTAGGCTAAAGCCTGCCAGGAGCGCGAAGAGGTAAGTAACAGTGTTTTTTATGTTCCCTTACCTCTCCCGGGCCTCCAATCATTATACTCGGGGGTCCCCCCAAGTATAATAATAGTGTTTGTGGGGCCCGTGGCATCACTTGCCAATCCTGGTCTCTGCCAGGATCAGTAAGTAAATAGGGCCCGTTACCGGCTGGGGTAACTCCAGCCGGTAACTGCCTATTAAAAAACAAAAAAACAGCGGTAGCGGCTGTTGCTGGGCCCACCAATATCCAGGGCCCTGTGGCAGCCGCTACCCCTGTTACCCCAGTAGTTATGCCACTGGATGACATATTATGATGGTATTATCCCTGGATGTATGTGCATGAGGCCTAAAACAGCAATTCCACCCAATAAAATATTGTGAAAGTGCTAGTTATTAAACAATATGTAACTTTTTGGCTGCCAAGGGCAATATCACTGTTTATATTCTACTAGTTTCTGTACATTACTTCAGATTTGTCATTACACATGATCCAAACTTTTCTACACATTTGTTTCCTGTAGCAAAAGTGTGCAAACCTTTGGTGGGATAGTCTCGTTATTATGAGGCCAATGTGCTTATTTCCCCTTTTAGCTTTTTTTTTTTCAGAGGGAAACCAATGATCTGAACTGCTGTGTCAGGCAAAATATAGCAGCAGTGAGTGCAGTGCACTGTCGGGACAGCAGCTTGGAATGCAAATCACGATCTTCACTCTCTGAAGCCTTCTTGGCCGCTTGGACAAACTGATGGTAGGTACATATGAGATCACATAAATTAGTTTGCAGTTCCATTTGCCGTTTGTTGCAACCTGCACAACTAGAAAATTGCAGACATGCATCAATCATTTGCAGCAAACCAAAAAATGTTTCTTCTACACCTTGATAAATCTCCTCGGATAACTGGTCTGACCTCAGCACTTTCTGTGATGAAGACATCATCTTGCGAGACAAACTACAAAGGCAGGACTTTTGTTCTGAAAACATAGCAGCACATTTGTCTTTAGGGTGTATTTTATGCTTGTCTTTGTATTCTTCTAAAATCTTTTGGAGGTCCAATACACTGTCTTGCAATTTGCCAAAACCAGTTGGAGAATCCTGCACTCTTCTCCTTAGAAGATCAAGAGCCTCAAAATGCTCTAGGCAGGGTATATAGTTTCCGGAACGATCTTTATAATTTGGATTATTTTCAACAAATAATGGGCTCACAGATGAGGGTGGTATTATTGTAGGTAATGGAGAAGTACTTGTAGTAAAATCAATAATTTCATCTTCTACGTCATTGTCTACGGGCTGGAAACAGGTTGTGTATGACAAATGACAGCTACAATTTCCTACTTTGGATATTTTATGTTTTTTCCTAACTGAGTCACAATTTGGAGATGTATTTTCAACAGTTAATGCTTCATAACCTTTAAAAGCTTTGTTAGTAGACTCGGTTAACCTTGGTGTGAGTGCGCCTACATCAGAGTCTTCATTTTCATCACAACCCAACTTAAGCCTGTCCAGTGTTGTATCAGAGGGACTCAAGCATGGTGCCCCAATTTCTTTCTTAGCTCCACTTGGTGACTCATCAAATGTCAACTGCTCTTGTTCTTGATTTGTCAAAAGATGCATTTCCTCTTCAGAGGGAGGAACGGTGGGAATTGTAGAGTTTACATCTTTCAAGGAATTGATAGGGAAATTAGTAAACAGATCAGCTAGCCCCTTAAAATCTAAAAGTAAATCGGCAGCGCCAGAGAAATCAAACAGTTTCCGAGATTTACAGTTTTTCGGAGAACTTTCTTTACTGGTTGATTCTTCAGATGTGGGAGAGTCTACCCTTAGAATGTTGTGACCTGATGGGTTAGTGTTGTCTGACTGACTAATATATGGTAGCATTCTGTCAGTGGGAGCAATGGTGAATATGGAACCAATATCTTCTTCGATAAACTTATTTTCATTATCATTTTGAAATATGTTTTTGAATATGGCCTTACCATTTCCTTCTGAGACCTCTGCTTTTGGTGCCTCTCTTAAGCTATTTATTTTGTATTTTTTACTGCTATCAGTTGATTGTGGGCGGAAAAGCGTATCTTCATTTGTGCTATTTCTGAACATTTGTAGTGATATTTCTGATGGACTAACTCGGCCACTGCATTCTTCTGTATTAGTACAAGAAGAATGACTGTCATTAGAACCAAAGTCACTCCTGAAACGAATAGCAGATATAGAGGACAATACTGAGTCAGTCACTGATTTGGTCTCCATGGTGTCAGGCTCCATCTCCATGAGACTGGGTGAATGTGCTTTGCTTTTAGACTTCACTTCAGATTTGTGTTGCACAAGTGATTTGGTTTCTAAAAGAGCAGGTTCCCCCTCAATGTCTTTAAAGGAGGAAACTGTAGGTGAATGGGATTCTACTGGTAGGTGAGGCTCTTTTTCAAAACAACATACATGATCCATAGTCTCTAAAGAGTCTGAGGATAATAAAGGAAAAGTGACTTGAGTGGTATAGTCTGTTTGCAGGAAAGATCTTCTTTTCCGTAACATTTTTGTTGGCTTTCTATTATACTTCAGCATTTTACTTTTTTCTGTAGAATATTCCTCCAATTCAGGACGTGAGCCATGCAGTGCTCGTCTGTCTGCATAAGAGAATTTGTTGTCTGATTTTGAACCTAAAAAGAGATAGAATATTCACATTAAAATTCAAAGATCCTCGTAAACCAAGAAAGTGGTATTATTCATAACCATGAAATATTCAAACATCATACAAATTACTCTGAAAGTTCAAAAATAGATGTGCAGATTTGGCTAAAACGAAAAATCTACAAGTACTTGCAGATGGAGAACTGATTCAATTGAGAGTTGCAATAATGGTCAATTGCTCAGGAGGGGTTCTAACATGACCCTTTATTTTTCTATCTTTCTACAAGATAATACTTTAAAAAAAATCAGCAACCAATTGCCAGTTCTAGGACATCTGGGGCTCTATCACTGGGAAAAGTCATTTTTAACTAATCACATACATGCATAGGCTTTATAAAGGCTATTCCACACCTACCTTTAGTATGTAGATTGCCTCAGTGGTTTCTGAATAAGTCCATTTTTATTCATATGCTAATTAGACTGGTGCATGTTACATTGTGCACCCCCTTTGCTATTGTATCCTATGCACTGGCTGCGGCTGATGATGATGATGATTCTGCTTCCTGTTTGCACACACACATAGGAGATAATAGAAGAGACGAGTGCTGCTGGGAACTTCCTGTGCTGGCTGGAAGCTCATTATCATATGAATAAAAACGGACTTATTCATGAGGCAATCTACATACTAAAGGTAGGTGTGGAATAGCCTTTCTAAAGACTATGCAAAGATGTGATTAGTTAAAAATGACTTTTCCAAGTGATAGAGCCCCTTTTAGTTGGTGAGAATATCATTATATGTTCAATATATTGAAGAGACTAGAAAAAGAATAAGACAAGCTGTCATAAAGTGATGCAAGCACCTCCATCCTTCACATATGCAATACATCTTAGAGAACAAGTGAAGGATTGAATATAGTAACAATATGTGAGTTAAGAAATTTGATTTACCAGGAGAACTTAATGCAGGTGTGAAACGGTCTGTAGCATCAAAAAATTCCTCTTCAGAACTACTGTCACCAAAACCTGGTGGTGGATCAAGAATAAGTGTTTCCACTTCTTCATTCCTTCCATGGCTATAAGCTTTACGCTGCACTTTAGCTTCTGTTATTTCATCCTTTACACAGTTGCTCTCTGGACTGCTAGGAATGTTCCTATCCACACTGCTGGCAGGGGACACATTTGAGCACAAACTGTAGTACTCCATTACATTATTTTCTATAAACTGACAGCCGAAGAAGCCTTGCAGATCATTGTCCTCTCTGCTGCCTGTCTCCTTAGGAGATCTAGATGACTCCTTCAAATCTGTAGCTGAATCATCCTTGCTGTTGATCTGCTGCAAGAAGCATAACAATGGATCTGGTTCATGGCAACCATTTCCTTTGCATTTCTGTTCAGGGTTATCAGTAAAGACACATTGGTCTTCCGTGGAGACATCTTTCAAAATTGGAGTATAAAACTGAAAAAACTCTGGCTTACTTGAGGAACATGTCTCTAGGTCATCTTCTTCCAGAGCATCAATTGAATCACTGGACCAGCTGATTTTATAACCTTGACTTTCTGTATTAGCAGAATCTGAGTTTTCAGAAATGCTGTCTGTATCATTGATGGTACCATCACAGTGATCTTTTAATTTTATATCTTTCCTTTCTTCATTTTGCTTAATTATACATCCATCTTCTTTATCTTCCTCCACATTCTCTTCCTGCAATGGTTTTATGTCTCTGGACTTAAGAAAGTGCAGATCTGAAGAGAGGTCTTGTGAAGAATCCAATTCTGAAGAATCCAGTTCTTCGGAATCACTGCAAGTTCTAGATTCATACCCTTGAAGTAAAGGCAATGTTCATGATTAGGTTAAGTTTTATGGTCATAATGTTACATAAAAAATACAGATTTAGCATCAGTGTCACTAGCTATTTTGATGGTTAATAGTTTAGGCATTAAGATATTTTTAAAGCTTTATCTTCAATAAAATTAATAAAAAGGAACATATATGTGATATGTTCTAAATAATTTTAGACTTAGGGTATAGAAAGCCACTGAGTACCACTTATAATGGATGAAAGTACTGTAGTTATTAAGTTCCACTTAGTAATTGTGTGTGATCCTGGTGTTCTTATAGGCCACAGGTGGCCTGTGACCTACAAGACAGAGTGTTAGGGCAAGGAATCTATCATAGGTTTCAATTGTATTCCCATTCTGAGGACAGAGATATAGTTAAAAGTGGTACGCTCACAGTAATCCAGGGGAACCAGGGGAAAAGTCCAGGATATGTGCCCCAGATACTTGTACTAGTGACACCACTGGCTTAAAGATGTGTTTTCAGGTACGAGAAACTGCTCCTTAGGAGCACCCCTGTCCTGAAGAACCAATATTGGCAATATCCTTAAAGGGGTTGTCCCTTACAAACACTTATGTCCAATCACTGGGGTCACAGGAGGAGGATGGGGACCAAAAGTCCTCCTAAGGCCCCCATGTGAATGGAGGACCAGTTTGATTGCATGACTGGTGCAGGGCCGCCGATAGGGCAGTATTACTGCTACTGGCGTCAGGGGCCCGGCCAAATTGAAAAATGAGGGGGGCCCGGTTTTGGCCCGCCACCGTGTGCCGGGCCCTGGCGCCCGCAGCAGTCATTGTGCCCAGTGAGTCCGGACCTGGGGAGCCCTAGTTTCAAGCGTGGCCATTGATGTCTGTGATAGAACAGGACGTTGTAGTCCCTGCTCTACATAGGTGTCACTGCATAGATAACGGCAAAAGACCTGTGAGGGGGCGTGGTTAGTGACGTCATCACAGGTCCTTTGCCGAGGAAGAGAGACTTCAGCCCCAGGACACAGCAGGAGCCTGGGAAGGTGAGGGAAACTTTCATTATTTTTTTTTAGAAATGAAATGACTGTATTACTGATAAGGGGGTCAGATATTTACTAACAGGGATTAGTTTTAATAATTTCAGGGTAACATAAGGGGAGGGGGGGCTATTTATAAGGAGGGTTTATTGTTAATAATATCCCTAGGGGAGCTATTATATAATGATGGGGAGATAGGATATACATACCCCCTTATATAATAGTCCCCATAGACTAGCTCATATATATATATATATATATATATATATATATATACAGTCCTATGAAAAAGTTTGGGCACCCCTATTAATCTTAATCATTTTTAGTTCTAAATATTTTGGTATTTGCAACAGCCATTTCAGTTTGATATATCTAATAACTGATGGACACAGTAATATTTCAGGATTGAAATGAGGTTTATTGTACTAACAGAAAATGCGCAATATGCATTAAACCAAAATTTGACCGGTGCAAAAGTATGGGCACTTCAACAGAAAAGTGACATTAATATTTAGTACATCCTCCTTTTGCAAAGATAACAGCCTCTAGTTGCTTCCTGTAGCTTTTAATCAGTTCCTGGATCCTGGATAAAGGTATTTTGGACAAACAATTCAAGTTCAGTTAAGTTAGATGGTCGCCGAGCATGGACAGCCCGCTTCAAATCATCCCACAGATGTTCAATGATATTCAGGTCTGGGGACTGGGATGGCCATTCCAGAACATTGTAATTGTTCCTCTGCATGAATGCCTGAGGATTTGGAGCGGTGTTTTGGATCATTGTCTTGCTGAAATATCCATCCCCGGCGTAACTTCAACTTCGTCACTGATTCTTGAACATTATTCTCAAGAATCTGCTGATACTGAGTGGAATCCATGCGACCCTCAACTTTAACAAGATTCCCGATGCCGGCATTGGCCACACAGCCCCAAAGCATGATGGAACCTCCACCAAATTTTACAGTGGGTAGCATGTGTTTTTCTTGGAATGCTGTTTCTTTTTGGACGCCATGCATAACGCCTTTTTTTTATAACCAAACAACTCAATTTTTGTTTCCAAAATGAAGCTGCCTTGTCCAAATGTGCTTTTTCATACCTCAGGCAACTCTATTTGTGGCGTACGTGCAGAAACGGCTTCTTTCTCATCACTCTCCCATACAGCTTCTATTTGTGCAAAGTGCGCTGTATAGTTGACTGATGCACAGTGACACCATCTGCAGCAAGATGATGCTGCAGCTCTTTGGAGGTGGTCTGTGGATTGTCCTTGACTGTTCTCACCATTCTTCTTCTCTGCCTTTCTGATATTTTTCTTGGCCTGCCACTTCTGGGCTTAACAAGAACTGTCCCTGTGGTCTTCCATTTCCTTACTATGTTCCTCACAGTGGAAACTGACAGGTTAAATCTCTGAGACAGCGTTTTGTATCCTTCCCCTGAACAACTATGTTGAACAATCTTTGTTTTCAGATCATTTGAGAGTTGTTTTGAGTAGCCCATGATGCCACTCTTCAGAGGAGATTCAAATAGTAGAACAACTTGCAATTGGCCACCTTAAATACCTTTTCTCATGATTGGATACACCTGGCTATGAAGTTCAAAGCTCACTGAGGTTACAAAACCAATTTTGTGCTTCAGTAAGTCAGTAAAAAGTAGTTAAGAGTATTCAAATCAATAAAATGATAAGGGTGCCCATACCTTTGCACCGGTCAAATTTTGGTTTAATGCATATTGCGCATTTTCTGTTAGTACAATAAACCTCATTTCAATCCTGAAATATTACTGTGTCCATCAGTTATTAGATATATCAAACTGAAATGGCTGTTGCAAACACCAAAATATTTAGAACTAAAAATGATTAAGATTAATAGGGGTGCCCAAACTTTTTCATAGGAATGTATGTATATATATATATATATATATATATATATATATATATATATATATATATATATACACCGTATTTTTCGGACTATAAGACGCACTGGACTATAAGACGCACCTAGGTTTTAGAGGAGGAAAATAGGGGAAAAAAAATTTGAAGCAAAAAATGGTAAAATATTTAATATATGGGAGTTGTAGTTTTGCAACAGCTGCAAGGCCACATTGACAGGTGACCCTGCAGCTGTACGGGGATGTATAGAGTGGGTTTTTTTGCGGGGCCAGAAGTACTTTTTAGTTATACCATTTTGGGGAATATCTATTGCTTAGATCACCTTGTATTGAAAAAAAAACCCGGTGGTTTATGACATATGATTTTCTACTTTTATATATATATTCTAGGGACAGGAGGTGATTTAGAACTTTTATTTTTCATATTTTTATTATATATTTTTAAAGGTTTTTTTTTTTTTTTTTTTACTATTTTATTCCCCCCCGGGGGCTTGAACCTGCGGTCACTTGATCGCAAGTCGCATAGACGGCAATACAAGTGTATTGCCGTCTATGGGACATTCTCTCTATTAGTATTACGGCTGGTCATAGAGACCAGCCGCAATACTAATACAGCAGTGACAGGCCTGGGAGCCTCATTAGGCTCCCGGCTGTCACCCGAACAGGTCGGCTCCTGCGATATCGCCGCGCAGGAGCCGGCCTGCAACTCTACAGGTACGGGGCCGGTGGGGACCGGCCCCGGGGGAGAAGAGGCCGCTGACAGACTGCAGACCCGGCATCCGCTGTACTAGAGAGGCGGATGCCGGGGAGGGATAGACGCCGGGGCCTGAGACATCGCTCCTCTGCCCTGCCTGAAGCCAGCGGCGGGGGCACGGAGGAGCGGAATAGCATCACTCCTCCCGCTGCTGGCTTCATGCAGGACAGGGCAGCGATGTCTCAGGCCCCGGCGTCTATCCCTCCCCGGCATCCGCCTCTCTATTACGGCGGGTGCCAGGCCAGGCACATTCAGACTATAAGACGCACCCTTCTTTTCCCCCAAAATTTTGGGGAAAAAAAGTGCGTCTTATAGTCCGAAAAATACGGTATATATATATATATATATATATATATATATATATATATATATATATGTATATATATGGAAAAACTACTATTAATAAGTCTAGGGGGGAGATTGTATAAAAAGAAACTATTCATAATAAATCTGGGAGTGGGAGGGAGTTATATATATATATATATATATATATATATATATATATATATATATATGAAGACAGAGGAACTATTATTAATAATTAGGAGGATATATTACTTACTAGCTGGGGGAACTATTAGCCCCCCTCATTACTAATAGTTCCCCAAGCCTTATTAATATTATTATTAATAAGGAGGGTCTTATATTAGTAAGGCTGGTGGAACTATTATTTATTACAGGGAACTAATAATAATAAGGTGGGTGGGGAATATTAATAAGGGAGCTATATATAAAAGAAGGGACTATTATTAGGGGGCATTCACACGGAGTTACGCAGCACTGAATCTGGCACGATAACTCGTGTAAGAATCAGCGCTGCAAAACAGAATCCCTTTGAGTCCAATGGGTTCCGTTTTAACGCGCGTAACACATTGAGATTAATGGGAGGCCTTTTAACCCATTGCCTTCAATGTGTTACATGCGTTAAATAGAATCCATTGAACTCAATGGGATTCTGTTTTGCAGCGCTGATTCTAACGCGAGTCATCGTGCCAGATTCAGTGCCGTGTTACTCCATGTGAATGCCCCCTTAATAAGGTTATGGGAACTATTATATATATATATATATATATATATATATATATATATATATATATATATATGAGGGGCTATTTATAAGGAGGAACTATTAATAATAAGGTCAGCTGGGGAATTATAGTTCATATGGAGGGATTATTATTATTAATGAAGCTGATGAAATTATTATTTATAAGGGGGGCTATTTGTAAGAAGGATCTATTACTTATAATGGGAAGCTATTCCTGATAGAGGAGGGGGTATTATTTATAAAGACAAACTATTATTTCTAAGGGGGAACTATTATTCATAATCGGGGACTATTATTTATAAGGGGGAGCTATAATAACTCATAAGGTGATACTAAAGGTGGTGATTTCTATTGCATATGGGCAAAATGGGTTTTATTAATTTACTATTTTAAAAGGAGTTTTCTAGCCGCAAACTGATTTTTGATACTGATGATCTATCCACAGGACAGGACCTCAGTATGTGATCTGTCGGGTCTGTCTGTTCTAGCGGCCTCCATGTGCTGACAGCTTATAGTGGACAGGATGCAGCACTGCTACTATTCAAGTAATAGGAGTGGCACAGCAGCGCCATCCTCTGTAAAGTGGTGTTTCTGGGTTTTTCAGCGCCGCTCCTATTACTTGAATAGTAGCGTTGAGGCATCCTATCCACAAGCAGCATCTGGCACCAGGAAGCTGCTAGTACAGCTGATCTGTGTGGGGTTCGGGTGTCGAACCCTGTCAGATTATATACTGACATTCTGATGAGCCGTTCTGTAGATAGATTATATACTGACATGCCGATGAGTTGTCCTGTAGATAGGTTATCAGTATAAAAGAATCAATTTGGGGCAAGAAAACCCTTTAGTTGATGTGATGTTTATTAGGTTAGAAGTCTGTGTAGTGCTTGGCTATTGTCTTTGATTCACTATGCAATGTAGTGGAGGTTGTCACAGTGTGGAGGTCGTGTACTATCTGGTCCCTGTATAGAGGTGTTGTTGGTCTATACATGATGTGTATTGTTTGGTAATTGTCTGTATAGTGGTAATAATTCTTCCCAGTATAGCGGTACATATATAGCAGTTTCACAACTATATATATCTTTACAATTTTTTTTGTATTCCTGATCTTTTGAGACTATATCAATGCCGCTGGAAGTGCAGCCCTGACTACTGAAATGACTGAATATGATGGTGTTGGTATGTCAGGATATGGGGGCCTCGCTTTTAGTTTTTCCCAGGGCCCCACTTTGTCTAAAACCGGCCCTGGGGCCCGGTTTTGGCCCGCCACCGTGTGCCAGCCCCCTGGCGCCCGCAGCAGTCATTGTGCCCAGTGAGCAGCGCCGAGCTCCAGCTCCTCGCACAGGCGCAGTACTACCCGTATTGAAGCCGGCGAGCGGGTAGTACTGCACCCGTGCGAGGAGCTGGAGCTCGGCGCTGCTCACTGGGCACAATGACTGCTGCAGGCGCCAGGGGACATTATTTATAGGTACAGGGGGCAATGTCGCAAAATAAAGTAGTTTTAAAATGGTGTGTGTGTGTGGGGGGGGGGGGCAGACACTTAGACTGTATGGGGCCCCAAAATTCCTGATGGCGGCCCTGGACTGGTGCTCCCTCATTGCTATGGAGCTAAGTGCTCTGCTGGAGATTATAGTTAAAGCAGTCCAATAGAAGTGAATGGAGCTCTCGTCAAGCATGCAGGTGCACTGGCACTCCTTTCACAAAGACTCCTTATGAGGACTTTAGGTTTGTACAATTTCTGCTAATGAGAATAATTTTAAGACATTTACATGGATGATTGTCAAAGGCTTGAGTGTTTACTAGTCTCTCTTACCTTCCTCTGTAGATATCCTGTGGTATAAATGATTACCGGGCCACTCAAAGATTGATGTTGTGCTGTTCACAAATAGCTTGCAGTAACCAAAAATGAGACATGCAATATCCTTTGCACTATTTGATTCCAGCAAAAGGGACAAAGGCTATATAAATGAAAAACAGTGTCTATAAATAAATACTACAACAATGCAAACAACGCATAATAGAGAAAAAAGAAATTATGATATATATTATTAAAACAAAGCAGGGTAGTCCAGAATCAATTGGAGACTGGCAGATGGCACTCAAGGGCATAGCTAAAGGAACCTAAAAGATGACTTACCAGAATGTCTTACATATGTAATCTACTAAATACTTGTATTCTTCATAAACAATTCTGGAGCATCTTGTAACTCTACATTGCACCGTTCCTCTGCTTGCTACCAGCTGATGTTGTGCTCCTATATACTGTCGCACTCTCTGATCAGTACTGACAGAGCTAGACTTTATAGCATCACACCCCACTGACAAACAGAATGGTAACACCCAGGTGGTCAATGTATTCAGAAATTCCTAGTAGGAATAACAGAGGAATGGCACAGGTCTAAAAATTATGCTCCAGAATTGTCATTTCATAGATAATACAAGTATTTACTAAAACAGAAATGTCAGGAGTAATGGGAGTGACTGATATGAAAATAAGTCTCTAATGATTTGAGGCGGGGTCTGATTTACCAGCTATGACACAGGCAGAGACTGAAAACCTCCATCACAGCTAAAGGGGTGACTTTGGACACCAATTTTAGAGGAAAGTTAGCGCAATTGTGGCTAACTTTAGGCAAATTTGGGAAATCAGGCCTGCTCCCAATGCACTTTAGGCTGGTTTGCATATTCATATAAAGATGATTATCACTGCAATTGCTTATTCAGTTTGCTATCATGAAGGTATGTTTCAACATCTATTAAAGGCTCCTGCATAAAATTATTATTGGTTTGGAGGCATTTTAGAGCTGACAGACTCTCCTTAAAGGGGTATTCCCATGTACATAACTATTTTTATATTTGTACATCATTAAAATTTAAACATTTTTGCAAATATAAGCAATTAAACATTTTGCCGGGTTTTAAAGATTTTCTCTAAATATCTTGTGGTCACAAGTTGTTGTCTTGATCGGTTGCCAGTGGATACGACCATGAATGCAGGATCTTTCTAAGGTCTTATTGTGGCCAGGATATCTTCTGATACATGTAGTGTCTCTGCCTGATAACTCAGCTACAATAATGTAACCATGGCTGGGTTCCTGACAAGTCCCAGACCATAGAAAGTTTCTGCATTTGTGGTCTTATCCATTGGCAACCAATCAAGATAGCAGACTGTCACCATGAAGATGATTAGAGAAAATCTTTAAAACTCTGCATAATTTTTAACTACTTATATTTGCAAAAATGTTTAATTTTTAACTTTCTACAAATATAGATATGATTATCTACATGGGAATACCCCTTTAAGTCACCTTTAACACGTAAGTAAACTTTTGGACAATTTTTGTTTTTCAGACAGTATTAAAGTTATTAAAACATTTTGTAAAATACTTTATTTTTATACTGTATTACTGTATTTTTTTTAATATAATAATATTTTATATAATATTGTATATAATAATATTTAATAATACTGTATTTTTTTCACTCTTTCCCTTGCTTTTCTATTGAGAACTATTTCCGCTTCTCACTGAACGTTACTGTGTTTGGAGTAGGGGCTTTTTAAGATGTAGAGAAAATGAGGATAGGCGTAATTTCAAACAGTCATGTCTGAAGGGTTATAAAACGTCCAAACTTACTTTTGGTGTCATATGATACCAAGGCTGCAGTGCTATCTATATTATTTCCAGAGATATCACTGGTTGAAAACAGAGTCAGGATTGGAGTATTTATTTCATATGTATTATGCAGCTGCTTATAAATATCCCAATCCCGACTGTGTTTTCAACCAGTGACCTCTCTGGAAACAATGAAGATAGCACTGCAGCCTTAGCGTCATATGAAAGAAGAGGATCTGAAGTGACCCTCTCCTATTCTCATTTTCTCTACATTTTACACAGTCCCATAATCCACACCTGTACTCCATTCACAGTATCATTCAGTGAGAGGCAGGAACAGATCTCACTACAGAAGCAAGGGAAAGAGTGAAATAATGCAGGATATCAGAAAGGATCTAAAATCTGTTAATAAAGTATATTACAAACAGTATTAATGACAAAAATACTGCCAGAAAATCAAAAGTTGTCCAAAAGTTTAGTTACGCTTTAAGGCTTCAGCTTTTAATGGCTTCCTTGGAAAATTATTCGGTGGATTTCCCATAAGTGACTACGATGGGAAACCTTTAAATGTACTTACCTTGACATCCTGCAGGTAAACCTTCACCATGCTTACTTTTTCTGACTCTGCAGTAAGCTCTATTTTGCTGATGTTGGAGAATTCTGCCAGGGTTATCATGATGTTCAGTTTGTTGTTAATAATCTGGCTTATACCATATTTGGCTCCAACAAGAAGAGTGACATATGATTCTCTGTCCTGTAGCTGAAGCAAGAATAGGGTCAACTATTGAAAAATAACTAAGTACAGTAACAACCAAGTACAATAGTCACATATGATAAAGGATATGGACAGCAGCATTTTCAACATACAGATATTCTTACCTACAGTATGTCTGTGATCTCTCTTAAATTTATGACATCATGTGAGTTGATATGGCCACAGATACAAGATAACTGTAGGCCAACTGTTATAAACCCCTGATTCTCTCATTATCTTGGACATTTGGCTCAGCTGAACACATATGTTATTTCAATGGTGCAAAAAAAAAAAAAACCCACAATGCTTTTGGATATTTGTTTCCGTAACAGATTCTCTCAAAAAAGTCTCTGCCAAGACTCATACACATCACACAGTTTATGAATATTGTCACATAGAAGACTCAGTAGTACCTAGTATTAGCATTATATATTATCACTTACTTTTTTGAGATTTTTTAACGTTTTACATATTTAAATTGTTGTTAAAAGGAAGTGCAATGCAACTAAAAACCAACAGGTGGGTGTTACATGTATCACATGGTTTAGAAATGGCAATATCATGTATTTAACCCAGACAAAGAAACAATGGCTAATAGAGGGTGTCCCACTCGGGAGTACAACTTTAAAAATGTGAATTACTCGCAAACGCATGAACGTAAAGGTGAGCTGTAAGAACTGAACATACCTGTATTTAGTGGAAAAAAGTCCACATTACAAAAGGTAGAAAAGAGCAAAATCGACTCCACACAGGAAAGACATTCAACGTGTTCAAACCCGTTTCATTACCCAGTATTATTCCCAGTGGGATGAAATGTCCAGAATGTTTGCCATAATTGGCCAATTCTACAGGGGGACCCAGTCCTTATGAAATACATTCCATTTTCTCCCAGTATTGTCTCAAGAAGAGCAAAAAATCTAAAGGACATCTTAGTCCATCGCCATTATGAAGTAAAACGACCCAACATCTTTGGAGCAGGTATGCCTAAACCCGGTTGCTCTCCTTGTGGCCATTGCGTGGCATGTACAAACATAATGAAGGCCACCAATTTCTCAAATGCAAAGGGGGACAAAACATTTTTGATAAAAAATCGGATTAATTGCAACACGAAATATGTTGTGTATTATGTGACATGTCCCTGCAGCAAGATCTATGTGGGCCTCACTTCAAGGGAATTGAAGTTAAGAGTCAGAGAACATGTCAGGGACATCCTGGGGACTACCAGCTCCGATCTGGTGTTTGATAGATCAAAACCAGTAGCCAGACATTTCGCCACCCATCACAACAGTGACCCTTCACTTTTTCAGGTACGGGGTATACACTGCATTCAACCCAGTGTGAGAGGTGGTGATCTTAAAAAACGTCTGGCCCAAATGGAGTCCAGATGGATATGGACTCTGGGAACTCTTGCCCCCTCTTGGGCCTGGGCAGAGCCGACTGCGCATGTCCGCTTGTAGTGCGGGCATGTGCAGTCGGCTCTGCCCAGGCCCGATGCCTGGCAGAGTGAATTCAGAGCTGGAAGATGCCGCGGGGACGCTGCACAGAGAAGACTTCTCAGAGGATCCAGCCCGACCCTCACTCGTGGACTTGGTAAGTATAATTTGATCGAACGTTGCCTACCCCTGAAACGAGCATTTTCCCCCCATAGACTATAATAGGGTTCGATATTCGATTCGAGTAGTCGAATATTGAGGGGCTACTCGAAACGAATATCGAACCTCGAACATTTTACTGTTCGCTCATCTCTAGTTGTAATATCATTAATTTTCGAGGGATGACCTCTGAATGGTGGCTGTGATACTACATGTCTTTCATATGGTTGTGTTTATTCTCCTCACTGTGCCTTGGTGTTTTTAATCTTCATTAGTGTTATGCCCTTTAGCTGCCTGGCTGGAATATACTTGTCTTCCCAGACAACACCCTTCACTCTCTCACAGTATGTATATTCATACATACCATTAGTGTGGCATTGAATATCTTTCCTCCATAGGTCTTCAAGTCTCCAAGAATCTTTAAATATTGTAATCGAATCTGAGCTGCAGATATCGGCTGCTAAGACAGAATAAAATTGAGAATGGTTAGAGTGCTGTCTTATGCTGCAAGGTAAGTCAACCTTGGTGTGTTTGCCTTGTAGATCAGAACCATGGCATTCTAAAAAGTAGTGTAGCTATAAGGGATTACAGAAATTGAGAAGAACCAAATATCCATATGCCACATAAAATGGCATCAGAACTATGAAGGAATTGTACTGAGATATAGTGAGAACTATTACATGGAAATAAAAAAACCCAAAACCATAGCCTTCATATGGATCCTACCTGATGTAAAGTCATTGCACATATGAGGGTTGGTGGTGGCAACTGGTAAAGATTGTGTCCTGCTGCTCATGAGCCTCAAGCTACACCACTTAAATATAATATATACCCAGGTATAACACAAGACAAACATTCCTGCTCACCTTTTGTCTTGGTTCAAGAATACATTGGTTCCTCTTCATATGAAAGCTGATTGCTTTCTTTATATCCTTCCCTCTCATGTTCCGAAGCAAGGTTGGAGATAAAAAGTTATCTATTCCCCAGTCTTTTCTAGTGAAAAAAAAACATATATCTGAACATTAAAAATATACAAATTTTGCTTGTGAAATAAATAATCAATGGATTATTTATAGAGAACCTTTTGCAACCTCCATAAAATCCATCTCTTAGCCACCCCACTGATTCCAGTGCAGTTGGAATTTTTTCTCTAGCTCCCACCATTGCCATACAATCAATGCTGTTAGTTTTGGTACCTCGTATATTTAGCCTCTGTACACTCAGGTTGTCAGTGTCAGTATCAGGCTGGCAGATGGGTGTGATTCAAAGCTCCATCCAGAGGAGGACAGTTTAAGAGCTCAGAATCACACCCTTGCCTGCTCCAGTCTAACACCACCCACATGACAGTAAATAGCATATGAGACACCAAAACTAACTACACCTATTTCATGGGACTAGTTGGAGCTAAAGAAAAAATTCCAACTGTACCAGAATCAGTAGCACAACCCTTTACAATTTTTTTTTCAAAACTGATACGTGACCTTATCTTATATAGTAATAATTCTGTAACACTTTAACTTACCCAAGAAAATATCCTAAACCCACACACACATATTCAGGCTCAGTATTCCTGCATTACGATCCATCCATCATAAGGATCACCATACTCTATTATAACCCATCAGTCCTACATCTCAGTGTTCTTGCATTACATCCCTTCCCACACACACATACAGCTTACTGTTCATTTATCACACTCCCCCCCAAACCCATCCCTGTCCATTTATTACACACTCCTTCCCCACAGCTCTATGTCCATTTACAACTGAAAGGTACATTATAGTCATACATATGTATACAATAGTGATGACCTCATATGTGTAAGTACTAGTTTATAGTTATGGGCGTTTTGACTAGATAAGCTTATGTATGAAAAGGATTGACTGACAATTCAAATCTGTCTTACTTACTCAATATATTTGAATGTTATCTTCTGTGGTTGCCCACAAGAATGAATACGTTCCTGAATGTGCAAAGCAGCCAAGCGTAATGCAACACTGCACTTCATCTCCACTGCAAATCTCTCCTGAAGTACATCACTGCAGCTCTATGGTGGTCGAACAATAACAGGACAGGTAATTGGGAGAAAAGTAAATATTACATATTCATAGATGAAGGAGTGATGTAGTGCATGTATAGCATAGGCTAGTTTTTATTTTTGTATTTATTATTTATTTTGCTTACTTATGTAGCGCCATCATATTCTTCAGCACTTGTACAGAGATATTGTCAACACTTTATAGGACTCACAATCTCAATTCCCTATCAGTATGTCTTAGGAGTGTGGCAGGAAACTGGAGTACCTGGAGGAATCCCATACAAACACGGGAAGAACATACAAACTCTTTGTACATGTTATCTTTGGCTGGATTCAAACCCAGGACTCCAAGGTATAAAACAAGTAGGTCACTGCATGAATATTCAGGTAGAATTCATATACAGTATATTCAGCTCAGTGAAGGGTTATTTTCCTTGTCACTAGATATAAAGTCCACTTTATGGACATGTTGCCTACAGTCATGACAAATATATATGGAAGCAAAATGTCTACAACTTCTCCAAAAAAAAAGAATGTTAGATTAAAAATAAAGGGGAGAGTAAGTAAATGCAGGATTTCTTGGCAGAGGAGTCAAAAACAGACTGTGTAGGTTGTGCTTTGCGGAATATCCTAAATATTGCAGTATTTCTACAGTCTACTGCACTTTCCTATACAGTAAATGCACAGCAAAGGTCAAGTGTACACTCTTTGGGTTCCAGCATGTGAACTGGGGCCTATAGATAGGTTTGAAGTGTGTACTTTATATACCATGAATATAAATAAGATATGAACATACCCTTTATAGTAATATGGTTCAAAATAGCAAATACTCACCTGTAAGTAGAGATACTCAAAGGCAACTGTATCCTCCTGCAGAAGGTCTAGAGGATCTTTCGGTACAAAGCAAACTCTGAAGAGACATCTATAGTCATGAGATTCTTTCTTCTGCACCACCTACAAAGCATACATGTCATTATATTAGAGAGGTTTTCCACAAGTGGATGGGATTCCTGTGGATAGGTGACACGTCTAATTGTTGGGGGTCCTGTATGCTGGATTGCTAAAATGGGATTTGAAAGTCCCAATTCTCTCACAGGACACAACTGCAGTTTGTTTTTGAAGTGAAGAGGATCTTGAATAGAGTGCAATATGTGCCCTGTCACTCCAGTGAGTGTGAATGGGGGGCTAACAGTAGCAGTTGGGTACTCTACAGCAGTGGCTAGGGATAGGAGTGATAGTAGTAGGGTCCCCAGGGATTAGATTTTTATGACCTGTACTGTGAATAGGTGATAAATGTTATTTCTGAAAAAATCCTTATAATAATCTAAAGTAGAGATGAGCGAACACTAAAATGTTCGAGGTTCGAAATTCGATTCGAACAGCCGCTCAATGTTCGCGTGTTCGAACGGGTTTCGAACCCCATTATAGTCTATGGGGAACAGATACTCGTTAAGGGGGAAACCCAAATCCGTGTCTGGAGGGTCACCAAGTCCACTAAGACAACCCAGGAAATGATGCCAACACCTCTGGAATGACACTGGGACAGCAGGGGAAGCATGTCTGGGGGCATCTAACACACCAAAGACCCTCTATTACCCCAACATCACAGCCTAACAACTACACACTTTACACACTCAATACCACCTCTCTGACAGTAGGAAAACACCTTGAAACATGTGTATTTGGCACTTGCAGTGAGGAGAGCTTGTCACCAGCAGTGAATTTGGCCCTTGTAGTAAGTTGAGGTTGGCACCAACATTTGTTTTGAAAATCAGGGTGGATTGAGCCTCTAACCAGCAGAGTTTGGGCAAATTCATGGTGGAGGGAGCCTCTAAAAACCCCAGTTTGGACCAATTCATGGTGGAGGGAGCCTCTAAAAACCCCAGTTTGGACCAATTCATGGTGGAGGGAGCCTCTAAAAACCCCAGTTTGGACCAATTCATGGTGGAGGGAGCCTCTAAACAGCCCAGTTTGGGCAAATTCATGGTGGAGGGAGCCTCTAAAAACCCCCAGTTTGGACCAATTCATGGTGGAGGGAGCCTCTAAAAACCCCAGTTTGGACCAATTCATGGTGGAGGGAGCCTCTAAACAGCTCAGTTTGGGCAAATTCATGGTGGAGGGAGCCTCTAAAAACCCCAGTTTGGACCAATTCATGGTGGAGGGAGCCTCTAAAAACCCCAGTTTGGACCAATTCATGGTGGAGGGAGCCTCTAAAAACCCCAGTTTGGACCAATTCATGGTGGAGGGAGCCTCTAAACAGCCCAGTTTGGGCAAATTCATGGTGGAGGGAGCCTCTAAAAACCCCCAGTTTGGACCAATTCATGGTGGAGGGAGCCTCTAAAAACCCCAGTTTGGACCAATTCATGGTGGAGGGAGCCTCTAAACAGCCCAGTTTGGGCAAATTCATGGTGGAGGGAGCCTCTAAAAACCCCCAGTTTGGACCAATTCATGGTGGAGGGAGCCTCTAAAAACCCCAGTTTGGACCAATTCATGGTGGAGGGAGCCTCTAAACAGCCCAGTTTGGGCAAATTCATGGTGGAGGGAGCCTCTAAACAGCCCAGTTTGGGCAAATTCATGGTGGAGGGAGCCTCTAAAACCCCCCAGTTTGGACCAATTCATGGTGGAGGGAGCCTCTAAAAACCCCAGTTTGGACCAATTCATGGTGGAGGGAGCCTCTAAACAGCCCAGTTTGGGCAAATTCATGGTGGAGGGAGCCTCTAAAAACCCCAGTTTGGACCAATTCATGGTGGAGGGAGCCTCTAAAAACCCCAGTTTGGACCAATTCATGGTGGAGGGAGCCTCTAAACAGCCCAGTTTGGACCAATTCATGGTGGAGGGAGCCTCTAAAAACCCCAGTTTGGACCAATTCATGGTGGAGGGAGCCTCTAAACAGCCCAGTTTGGACCAATTCATGGTGGAGGGAGCCTCTAAAAACCCCAGTTTGGACCAATTCATGGTGGAGGGAGCCTCTAAAAACCCCAGTTTGGACCAATTCATGGTGGAGGGAGCCTCTAAACAGCCCAGTTTGGGCAAATTCATGGTGGAGGGAGCCTCTAAAAACCCCCAGTTTGGACCAATTCAATGGTGGAGGGAGCCTCTAAAAACCCCAGTTTGGACCAATTCATGGTGGAGGGAGCCTCTAAAAACCCCAGTTTGGACCAATTCATGGTGGAGGGAGCCTCTAAAAACCCCAGTTTGGACCAATTCATGATGGAGGGAGCCTCTAAACAGCCCAGTTTGGACCAATTCATGGTGGAGAGAGCCTCTAAAAACCCCAGTTTGGACCAATTCATGGTGGAGGGAGCCTCTAAACAGGCCAGTTTGGGCAAATTCATGGTGGAGGGAGCCTCTAAACAGGCCAGTTTGGGCAAATTCATGGTGGAGGGAGCCTCTAACCAGCCCAGTTTGGACCAATTCATGGTGGAGGGAGCCTCTAAAAACCCCAGTTTGGACCAATTCATGGTGGAGGGAGCCTCTAAACAGCCCAGTTTGGACCAATTCATGGTGGAGGGAGCCTCTAAAAACCCCAGTTTGGACCAATTCATGGTGGAGGGAGCCGCTAAACAGCCCAGTTTGGACCAATTCATGGTGGAGGGAGCCTCTAACCAGCAGAGTTGGTGGAAATCAGGGTGGAGGGAGCCTCTAACCAGCAGAGTTGTGGGAAAGCAGGGTGGAGGGAGCCTCTAACCAGCAGAGTTGGGGGAAATCAGGGTGGAGGGAGCCTAGTATTAGCAGAATTGTGCAACGCTTATGGTGGATGAGTATGAGGATGCGGAGGAATTGGAGAGGTTGAGTACAGACATGGAGTTTCATGTTGGGGTGCTTTACACAGGTGGGCCCAAAAATGAAGGCTCTATCCAGTGGTGGTTCATTTTTATCAAAGTGAGCCGGTCGGCACTCTCAGCTGACAGACGGGTGCGCTTGTCAGTGATGATGCCACCGGCTGCACTGAACACCCTCTCAGATAGGACGCTGGCGGCAGGACAGGACAGCACCTCCAAGGCATATAGGGCAAGTTCAAGCCACAGGTCCAACTTCGACACCCAATACGTGTAGGGCGCAGAGGGGTCGGAGAGGACAGGGCTGTGGTCGGAAAGGTATTCCCGCAACATGCGCCTATATTTCTCACGCCTGGTGACACTAGGACCCTCCGTGGCGGCACTTTGGCGAGGGGGTGCCATCAAGGTGTCCCAGACCTTAGACAGTGTGCCCCTCGTTTGTGTGGACCGGTGAGAACTTGGTTGCCTACTGGAGGAACTGCCCTCCCTGCCGCCAACGTCACATGCTGGAAACATCTCCATCATATTCTGCACCAATTGCCTGTGGCAAGCATTGATGCGATTGGCCCTCCCCTCTACCGGAATAAAAGACGAGATGTTGTTTTTATACCGGGGGTCAAGGATAGCAAAGATCCAGTACTGGTTGTCCTCCATGATTTTGACAATACGCTTGTCGGTTGTAAAGCACCCCAACATGAACTCAGCCATGTCTGCCACAGTGTTAGTTGGCATGACTCCTCTGGCCCCACCGGAAAGTTCAATCTCCATTTCCTCCTCATCCTCCATGTCTACCCATCCGCGCTGCAACAATGGGACGATTCGAAGTTGCCCGGAAGCCTCCTGTATCACCATCACATCATCGGACAACTCTTCTTCCTCCTCCTCCTCCTCCTCCTCCTCCTCCATTAAACGCAGTGAAGCGGACAGATGTGTGGACCTACTCTCCAGCTGTGACGGATCGGATGCTATCCCTAACTCCTCTGTGTGATCTGAGTTATCCCTGATGTCAATCAGGGATTCTCTCAGAACACACAAGAGCGGGATTGTAAGGCTCACCATCGCATCCTCAGAGCTCACCCTCCTTGTGGACTCCTCAAACACCCGTAGGATGTCACAAAGGTCTCTCATCCATGGCCACTCATGGATGAGAAACTGAGGCAGCTGACTTTGTGGCACCCTAGGGTTTTGTAGCTGGTATTCCATCAAAGGTCTCTGCTGCTCAACCACTCTATTCAACATCTGAAACGTTGAGTTCCAGCGTGTGGGGACGTCGCACAAAAGCCGGTGTTGTGGCACATGCAGGCGTTGCTGGAGAGATTTTAAGCTAGCAGCGGCTACTGTCGACTTGCGAAAGTGGGCGCACATGCGCCGCACTTTCACCAGTAGCTCTGGAACATTGGGGTAGCTCTTTAGGAAACGTTGCACCACTAGGTTGAAGACGTGGGCCAGGCATGGAACATGTTGGAGTCCGGCAAGCTCCAGAGCTGCTACCAGGTTCCGGCCGTTATCACAAACGACCATGCCTGGGCCCAGGTGCAGCGGCTCAAACCATATTGCCGTCTCATCGAGGAGGGCATCCCTCACCTCGGAGGCAGTGTGCTGTCTGTCCCCCAAGCTGATCAGCTTCAGCACAGCCTGCTGACGTCTACCAACGCCAGTGCTGCAACGTTTCCAACTCGTAGCTGGGGTCAATCTAACAGCGGAGGAGGAGGCGGTGGCGGAGGAGGAGGCGGTAGAGGAGGAGGAGGAGGGGGGTGTTCTTCTCGTGTCCCTGCCAGGAATGTTAGGCGGGGAGACGAGGTACACCGGGCCAGTTTGGGAAGCAGTCCCAGCCTCAACTACATTCACCCAGAGTGCCGTCAGTGAAATGTAGCGTCCCTGTCCGCATGCACTTGTCCACGCGTCGGTGGTCAAGTGGACCTTTGTGCAAAGCGCGGAACTAAGGGCCCGCCTGATGTTGAGTGACACGTGCTGGTGCAAGGCGGGGACGGCACACCGGGAGAAGTAGTGACGGCTAGGGACGGCATAGCGAGGTGCCGCAGTTGCCATCAGGTCCAGGAAGGCGGGAGTTTCAACAAGCCGGAACGCCAACATCTCCTGGGCCAGCAGTTTAGCGATGTTGGCGTTCAAGGCTTGCGCGTGTGGGTGGTTAGCAGTGTATTTCTGCCGCCGCTCCAATGTCTGAGAGATGGTGGGTTGTTGTAAAGAAGCGCCTGATGGTGCCTTTGATGGTGCAGGAGAAGGAGATAAGACAGGAACAGGGGAGGATGAGGGAGAAGTCAACAAAGTGGCGGAGGCAGATGAAGTGGTGTCCTGGCTCGTCCTCTGGAGTGCATCGCCAGCACAGTCAGCAGTGGCAGTGGCAGAGGCAGTGGCAGTGGCGTGAACGGCAGGCGGCCTTTGTCCTGCCGTTGCTGCCTGCCACTGATTCCAGTGCTTGGATTCCAAATGACGGCGCATTGAAGTGGTGGACAGGTTGCTCTTCTCAGAGCCCCTAATCAATTTCGAGAGGCAAATTGTGCAGACAACACTATATCTGTCCTCGGCGCATTCCTTGAAAAAACTCCACACCTTCGAGAAACGTGCCCTCGAGGTGGGAGTTTTTCGGGGCTGGGTACAAACTGGAACATCTTGGGAGATTCCGGGTGTGGCCTGGCTTCGCCTAAGCTGCTGACCTCTGCCTCTGCCTCTAGCTACCCTTTTTGGTGCTGCACTTGCCTCAACATCCACACTACTTTCCCCGCTTGACATCCCCCCTGTCCAGGTCGGGTCAGTGTCCTCATCATCCACCACTTCCTCTTCCAACTCCTGTCTCATCTCCTCCTCCCGCACAATGCGCCGGTCAACTGGATGCCCTGACGGCAACTGCGTCACATCATCGTCGATGAGGGTGGGTTGCTGGTCATCCACCACCAAATCGAACGGAGATGGAGGAGACTCTAGTGTTTGAGCATCTGGACACAGATGCTCCTCTGTTAGGTTCGTGGAATCGTGACGTGGAGAGGCAGGTTGAGGGACAATGAAAGGAGCGGAGAACAGCTCTGGGGAGCAGGGACAGTTGGGGTTATTGTTCTGTGAAGCTTGGGAATTTTGGGAGGAAGGAGGACAAGACTGTTGGGTAATAGGAGGAGAGGAGGCAGAGTCTGACTGGCTGCTGGACAATGTGCTGTAAGCGTTCTCTGACAGCCATTGCAAGACCTGTTCCTGGTTCTCGGGCCTACTAAGGTTTGTACCCTGCAGTTTAGTTAATGTGGCAAGCAACCCTGGCACTGTGGAGTGGCGCAATGCTTGCTGCCCCACAGGAGTAGGCACGGGACGCCCTGTGGCTTCACTGCTACCTTGCTCCCCAGAACCATTCCCCCGACCTCGCCCACGGCCTCGTCCACGTCCCTTTCCGGGAGCCTTGCGCATTTTGAATTCCCAGTTAGAAATTGGCACTATATACCAGTAGCAAAAATTGTGGGTGCACGTAACCCCAATATATTCTTTGAATTCCCAGTCAGACAATGGCACTATATACCAGTAGTAAAAATTGTGGGTGCACGTAACCCCAATATATTCTTTGAATTCCCAGTCAGACAATGGCACTGTATACCAGTAGTAAAAATTGTGGGTGCACGTAACCCCAATATATTCTTTGAATTCCCAGTCAGACAATGGCACTATATACCAGTAGCAAGAAATGAGGGTATTTATAACCCCAATATATTCTTTGAATTCCCAGTCAGACAATGGCACTGTATACCAGTAGTAAAAATTGTGGGTGCACGTAACCCCAATATATTCTTTGAATTACGAGTCAGAAACTGGCACTATATGGCAGTAGCAAGAAATGAGGGTATTTGTAACCCCAATATATTCTTTGAATTCCCAGTCAGAAACTGGCACTGTATACCAGTAGTAAAAATTGTGGGTGCACGTAACCCCAATATATTCTTTGAATTACCAGTCAGAAACTGGCACTATATGGCAGTAGCAAGAAATGAGGGTATTTGTAACCCCAATATATTCTTTGAATTCCCAGTCAGAAACTGGCACTGTATACCAGTAGTAAAAATTGTGGGTGCACGTAACCCCAATATATTCTTTGAATTACCAGTCAGAAACTGGCACTATATGGCAGTAGCAAGAAATGAGGGTATTTGTAACCCCAATATATTCTTTGAATTCCCAGTCAGAAACTGGCACTGTATACCAGTAGTAAAAATTGTGGGTGCACGTAACCCCAATATATTCTTTGAATTCCCAGTCAGACAATGGCACTATATACCAGTAGCAAGAAATGAGGGTATTTATAACCCCAATATATTCTTTGAATTCCCAGTCAGACAATGGCACTGTATACCAGTAGCAAAAATTGTGGGTGCACGTAACCCCAATATATTCTTTGAATTCCCAGTCAGAAACTGGCACTATATGGCAGTAGCAAGAAATGAGGGTATTTATAACCCCAATATATTCTTTGAATTCCCAGTCAGACAATGGCACTGTATACCAGTAGTAAAAATTGTGGGTGCACGTAACCCCAATATATTCTTTGAATTACCAGTCAGAAACTGGCACTATATGGCAGTAGCAAGAAATGAGGGTATTTGTAACCCCAATATATTCTTTGAATTCCCAGTCAGACAATGGCACTGTATACCAGTAGTAAAAATTGTGGGTGCACGTAACCCCAATATATTCTTTGAATTCCCAGTCAGAAACTGGCACTATATGGCAGTAGCAAGAAATGAGGGTATTTATAACCCCAATATATTCTTTGAATTCCCAGTCAGACAATGGCACTGTATACCAGTAGTAAAAATTGTGGGTGCACGTAACCCCAATATATTCTTTGAATTCCCAGTCAGAAACTGGCACTATATGGCAGTAGCAAGAAATGAGGGTATTTGTAACCCCAATATATTCTTTGAATTCCCAGTCAGAAACTGGCACTGTATACCAGTAGTAAAAATTGTGGGTGCACGTAACCCCAATATATTCTTTGAATTCCCAGTCAGACAATGGCACTATATACCAGTAGCAAGAAATGAGGGTATTTATAACCCCAATATATTCTTTGAATTCCCAGTCAGACAATGGCACTGTATACCAGTAGTAAAAATTGTGGGTGCACGTAACCCCAATATATTCTTTGAATTCCCAGTCAGAAACTGGCACTATATGGCAGTAGCAAGAAATGAGGGTATTTATAACCCCAATATATTCTTTGAATTCCCAGTCAGACAATGGCACTGTATACCAGTAGTAAAAATTGTGGGTGCACGTAACCCCAATATATTCTTTGAATTACCAGTCAGAAACTGGCACTATATGGCAGTAGCAAGAAATGAGGGTATTTGTAACCCCAATATATTCTTTGAATTCCCAGTCAGAAACTGGCACTGTATACCAGTAGTAAAAATTGTGGGTGCACGTAACCCCAATATATTCTTTGAATTACCAGTCAGAAACTGGCACTATATGGCAGTAGCAAGAAATGAGGGTATTTGTAACCCCAATATATTCTTTGAATTCCCAGTCAGAAACTGGCACTGTATACCAGTAGTAAAAATTGTGGGTGCACGTAACCCCAATATATTCTTTGAATTCCCAGTCAGACAATGGCACTATATACCAGTAGCAAAAATTGTGGGTGTATATAGCCCCAATTCTATTGCTAGGGGACTTGCAGGGTATTTCTGAGGTGAAGGTGGGGGGGCACACCGTTGGAACGGTGATTTGGGGTGTATATATGGGGTATACGGGAATACACTGTCAGTGTGTTCCATTCAGGATCCTGGGAAAGCTGGGTTGCGGCGATTGAGCCCGTCAGTGCCACGTTACACTGACAAGCTTCTCCCTGGAATTGAAGTTATATGTAAGCCCAATATATTCTTTGAATTCCCAGTGAGACAATGGCACTATATGGCAGTAGCAAAAATAGTGGGTGTATATAGCCCCAATTCTATTGCTAGGGGACTTGCAGGGTATTTCTGGGGTGAAGGTGGGGGGGCACACCGTTGGAACGGGTATCGGGGGTATATATCGGGTATACGGGAATACACTGACAGTGTATTCCATTCAGGATCCTGGGAAAGCTGGGTTGCGGCGATTGAGCCCGTCAGTGCCACGTTACACTGACAAGCTTCTCCCTGGAATTTAGCTCTTACAAGAGCTGTTGTGGTTGTCTTCTCCTTCCTATCCTAGCCTGTCCCTGCCTACCCAGAATCTAAGCCCTAGCTAGCTGGACGGAAACCTCCGTCCTCGGTGAATTGCAAGCTCAGAATGACGCGAACCTGGGCGGCGCTGTTCTTTTAAATTAGAGGTCACATGTTTTCGGCAGCCAATGGGTTTTGCCTACTTTTCTCAACGTCACCGGTGTCGTAGTTCCTGTCCCACCTACCCTGCGCTGTTATTGGAGCAAAAAAGGCGCCAGGGAAGGTGGGAGGGGAATCGAGTAATGGCGCACTTTACCACGCGGTGTTCGATTCGATTCGAACATGCCGAACAGCCTAATATCCGATCGAACATGAGTTCGATAGAACACTGTTCGCTCATCTCTAATCTAAAGATTTCATTTCTTGATTTTGTATATTAAAAGTAAAACTTTGCCACCAGAGTTGGCGCTGCTAAATCACCAGCATATTGGTATGTATCTGCATTTCAGGGCCTCAAACTGCCAATAAGCCCGGTCATTTCGTGACTCATCTCCAGTGGCTTTGGTTGCATGTTCATTCCGCAGATAAAGCCTAGAACAGTACACCCCATAGAAAAGCAAGCTTTCTCAGGAAGGCCATCCCCAAATCTCTTATTTACGAAACAACATCAAAAATATCACAAAAAGGAAATCTCACGAGATCCTCCCATTACATCTCTCTACCTCTCCCCCTTTCCCATTTTTTCATTTCCTTTTTCCCCCTGTATTATATTTTTAAAACTACTTTTTATAAGGAATTTCACAAAACATTGAAATTTTGAGTAGAGATGAGCGAGTACTGTTCGGATCAGCCGATCCGAACAGCACGCGCGCATTGAAATGAATGGATGCACCTAGTGCTTCCGGTTTGACGGCAGCCGGCCGCTTAACCCCCCTCGTGCCAGCTGCGTGCATTGATTTCAATGCGTGCGTGCTGTACGGATCGGCTGATCCGAACAGTACTCGCTCAACTCTAATTTTGAGTCCACAGCCAGGAAACTCTCCAGATCTCAATCCCATTGAGAGCCCGTAGACCATCCTCAAAAAGCGGGTAGACAAACAAAAACTCAGAAATTGTGAGAAACTCAAAACTCTGATAATACAGGAATGGCCATCAGCAGGATTTGGCCCAGAAGCTGACACCCACCATACCAGAGCAAATTGCAGAAGTGTTGAACAATAAGGGTTAACATTGCAAATAATGTCTTAGTATAAAATTGATGCATTTGTCAATAAAAGTGCAAATATGTATCAAATGTGTATAATTGTACAGTATACCATAGAAATACTGACGCAGGCCCTGTGCACACGCCTAGTGTGTGCACAGGGGCCAAGTTTGCAACGGACGCACTAGGATGACACTCAGAGTGACATCAGAGTATCATCTGAGTGCATTTGCATCTATGGGAGCTTCTGGTCCGTTCTCTTCCAATGACATGGATGATTATAGAGAAGGACCATGCCATAGATGTGAATGCATAACAGAGTGTCATCCGAGTGTATCCCACTACAAACTTGCCCCCACATCTGAAGCAAACTTGTTTGTACGATCTAAAAACCCTGAAGCAGCAAACTTTGTGAAAACCAAAATTTGTGTCAGTCTCAAAACATTTGGCCACAACTGTATAGAGAAGCAGCACGGTGCAACATTTAAAGGGTAAACAGATTTTGTTTCCTTTGTGTGGGTTGTTTGGCGAACATTTTTGTCAGCATCGGACTGGCCCAGCAGAGGTCCAGATAATCCTCCACAGGCCAATAGAACCCTGCCGGGTAAGTTACCCCAGAGTTTAATACCGGTAGTAACACTGAAATGAAACCGGTCGATTCTCATGAATATTCGTCAAAACGAATTTCGAGGGGTTTGCCTGGGAGCAAATTATACTATGTGAGGCCACTGTTGAGCATTATACTGGGGGGAAGCATCTGGGGATCATATCATATTGTGTGGTATCACTATGGAGCATTATACTGGGAGGATACTGTGGGGAGTCTATTAAATTGAGAGGCTGCTGGGGAGTATATTATACTGTGTGGGGATGCTGTAGAGCATTATACTTTGGGGGGGGGGCATCTATTATACTGTGTGGGGCTGCTGGGGAGCATATTATACTTTGTGGAGACACTGGAGCATTATAGTGGGGAGCCACTGTGGGTAGCATATTATACTGTGGAGCATTATTCTGTGTGGGACCACTGTGGGGAGCCTATTATACTGTGTATGCCTACTGGGGGGCATATTAAACTGTGAGTGTCTACTGTGAAACATTATATTGTGGTAAGGGTGGGCTCTGGGCAGCATATTATACTGTGTGGTGTAGGCTATTAGATAGAAATAGACTTGACAGGCTGGTTAGAAGGGCTAGCTCTGTCCTGGGGAGACCCCTGAACCCAGTACAGGTGGTGGGTGACAGAAGGATACTGTCCGTGATGAGCTCCATGCTGGGGAACAACTCTCATCCCATTTATGAGACCATGACAGCACTGGACAGTACTGTCAGTGACTGACTGCTTCACCCTAAGTGTTTGAAGGAGCGTTATCGGAGATCCTTCCTCCCAACTGCAGTCAGGCTGCATAATCACTTTCAGGTTAAGCGGAGATCACTCCGCACAGAGAACTAAATGATTCTGAGTCTTTCTTTTTCTTTTTAGTTGCTATGGCTTCTAGAATCTTTTTTTCTATCTGCTATGAGCTTGTATGCGTTTTTTCTTAAAATATATTACTGTATTATCCATGCTGCTGTAACACACTGAATTTCCCCATGGTGCGACGATTAAAGAATTGTTTTATCTTATTAGCAAAAAGCAGTTGGGTGTGTTACCAAAGCAAGTTCCTCTGCTGGGCCCTAGGCCCTTCAGTCCTACACTGATTTTTGTTATGTACTTTATGTAACCTATGTTACTTCCTTTTAGTAGAAAACAGACTCTGCTCTCCATAAGTCATTGCTCTAACTGAGCAGTGCCAGGGAAAATCAGTACACAAACTGTGTAGAGTATGCACAGATGTAACAGTTGATAAGAGGTGGGGCTGCATCTTCAATTTTATATAATCTATAATAGTCATTCTGATATCATATCAATGCTGAGATTTTTAGCTTTGATGTGATATGTGAACCACTGTTTATATAAGATTCTGAGCTTTAATGTGATACCAAGATTGCAGTTCAAGTTATAAAAATCAGATATATCAATAGTTAAAAGCACAGTATGTGCGACTGAGATTTATATGCAGCAGTTCATGCTCTGTATAAAAATCATTCCCAATTGCGTCTTCAACTAGTGATATTTCCACTAGTAACTACAAAATTATCTTAGTGTATTCACACAGTGGTCATATTGCAGTTTTGTACCAATTTTCATATAACTACTGCAAAACTGCTACATATTGCTGAGATTTTGTGTAACGTTCTGCAATAACCATGATGTGCAGTCTCACGAGAATGTTACACCTGTATTACCTAGAGAATTCTATTGGGTCCTAGAAAATCTCCTCTAAAATGTATTGTGCTAGACAACAACACTTATAATCATTAAAACACAACTACAGCTCAGCAAGTAAAGAACACGGTACAAAACGGTACAAAACCCATGTTTAACACAGAGTGATCTAGTGACAAATATAACAAAGTATGTCATACATAGAAATCTATTTACAGCATTTCGAAAGAAACAGATTACAGATTATATTAATCCAGATTCTGCTATAAATTTACCAAACTCACCTGTTCTATCAGTTCATCTTCATGAAGTAGGTAAAGCTTTGAGATGTTATATTGCTCTTCAAGAGCTAGTGCAAAGTGCTCAATTACATTGATCGAAAGTTTCTCCTTAAGGGTCATTAGAATGTCCTGAAATGATTGAATATTTTAAGCAATTACTGTGTAAAGCTTCAGCAATAAGATTCCACAGCTTCATCTCCCATGTTTACCCCCAACCCCTTATCAATCCCTTCCATCTCTCCTCAGGATGCGTACTGTAATTACTTGGCTACAGGTCTACAGATGCCAGTGTTTACGGCCCACTATAAACACTTAATAATAAAAATGTGCCAGAATTGTGAAAATATTTTTGTAAAAAAATGGCATACAAAACTAGTGCCAGAGTTATTAATTTCTTTAGACAATGTTTGCACTTCATCCAATTGGGGGATGCGATTTAGCAGAAAGAGTGTAGCTTAGCTGAAAGGGTTGTGGCTTAAGAAGCAACACTGTCTGACAAACTTTTTTTTTTTTCAGAGTGCCAACCTGTTCATGTACTATACGTTATATTACAGTTTAACCACACTCAAGAAAACCAGCAGCAATTAACCCCTTAATGACGCTTTGTAGTTTTTGCATTAATGATCGGTGACTTTTTTTTCATATTTTCCCTCCCCTGTGAGGGCTTATTCTTTGTGTGACGAGTTTTACTTTCATTTGCCACCATTTTGGGGTACATATGATGTTTTGATTAGCTTTTATGTACATCTTTTGGGGGTCCCTGTGAAATAACACACAATCCTATCATAATTTTTTTATTTTGTTTTTATGGAGTTCATTTTACTTGGTTCACTGTATTCTGAAACCTATAACTTTTTTACTGAATTTATTTATTGTGTTCACTGTACAGAATAAATAACACTATTTTTGGATAGTGGGGACTTATATGCACTTGAGATATCTAACATGTTTTTGTATTTATTTTGTTTATATTATATGTGTTTTAAATATAAACATATATTATTTTTACTTTTTATTATTTGTTTTATTTTTATGTGTTTTTTTTTCCACTTTTTACATGCCCCACAAGGGGACTTGAAGCTGGGACCTCAAATTCCCTGTGCAATGCACTGCAATACATAGGATTGCAGCATATTGCATAGTAGTTCCTATTGAAGCTGTGGGAGGTCTGAGGGGTGAAAGTGGGAGGTCTGGGGGGGGTTCCAGCAGGGGGCACTCTTGCCCTTGGAACCTCTGGATACCTTGATTGCTATTGATCATGGTATCCAGGGGGATCCAGAGTGCGACGTAATAGTACTGTACGGTGCAGAGCATTAAAGTTTGAAATTATTATGCATTGTTCGCATAAAAAGTCACAATTTTTAACTCTGTAGCACCTTCACTATTTTCATGATAATGGGGCATGGTGACGGCAAGTAGGGTGCCAGGCTGTTTCCCTAAATTAATAATCATTTATGTCAGAAATCTGGTGTAAATGATGCGTGAAATGTACGCCAACTGCAAGCTGAAGAACATTTCCCTCCAGGAAGTGCATGCCTCATCATATAAAAGGTTTACCCTCCACTGGCTAGTTGGCTATGAAGACTGGCTTTAGTAATGTCAGTCTTGATATATCTGCTCAAATAATTGTAAATACATAATATACAGTTTCATATAATATATCAATCCATGGATACCTTAACAGTCGTTTTCTTCTCAAACTTAAATGCTTTTGTTTGACCATTTTCCAAGTAGACTTTAAGGACATTAGGCATAAACAGAAGTGAATTCCCCTAAAAAAAAAGAGCAGAATGTTACATACAATATAATTCCTCTGAGAAGCTATGTGGTATGTCATAGAAACAGATTATGTCGATTTACAGAATGTAATAGCAGGAAATTAGCTTTACTGTAAATTACATAACAGAAAATGGGCTGCAAATGGATGAGAGCAAATGTCCATATTATTTCCTAAAGATATGTGGGTTTAGATAATACATATCATACATATAGATAGCCAATATTACACAGTACAGGTCAATGTGGAATAAAAAGTCAATTCTACGGACGGATTTCAAGTTCAATGAAAGACAGCTAAACTCGTATTACCTTAGTTAATGATATTTATGTAAAGATGTGCATAGAATGGATTTTTGGATTTTTGTGACAATATTATCTCTAGATAATAATAGCCATTTTTATTTGTTGCCTGCGGCTTACATAGTGACACATATTCAGCAGTGCTGTACAAAGTTGTCATTATATACATCCTTCTATGTCCCCGGTGGTGTTCACAATCTAATTTCTCTATCTCAGAACACATTAGGGCCAATTTCATGCAACGATCAATGAAATTCTCAGTATGTATTTGGAGCCCAGAAGGAAACCGGAGTACCCAGAGGGACATATGAACCACATCCAGCTTATATGCACCTTAGTACTGGCTTATTATCTGAATAAGAGGGAATAAACTGTCTTTTTACACAGAGATAAAACCCTATATTTTTTTCATTTTAGGGTCTTTTGTGCAGTCATCTTTAAGAGGCTACAGTTGATGAGATTGTTAGAAGATATCTTAGGGATGTCAGTCAAACTGCCCTCCATTGACTGGATCTGTTATTTGATGCCATTTAGTGATTTGCTATGATTAGTTAATAGATTGTAAGCTCTTGCAAGCAGGGCCCTTACTCCTATTGTTTGATATGTTAAATATTATGTTATACAGTAATGTCTGATATCGATCTATTCATGTCTTCACCGATATGTAAAGTGCTGCAGACTATCGTATTACAACCATTTTAACCACTTAGCACCACAGACAGTTTTAACCGTTAAAATGTAGTGTTTTCTTTCTTCTTGCATAAACATAATCCACAATTTTTACACTTTCCATACACATCTGTATGATGGTTCAGGTTTTTTTTCGCCAGTTTAGGGTACTTACAACTTATCGATTATATTATATTAACTCTTTGTGAGGGGAATGGAAAAAAATGCTCCGCCAGCATTTTTACACTTTGCTGGGGAGGCTGGGGCCCCACATGGAGTAAACGCTGCAATTTACTTATGGCAGAAACGCCGCAAAAGAGATTGTGGCGTTATACAGTCAGAGCGAAATAGATGGGAATCCAGTGAATCCCATGCCCACTTTGCGGTAAAAACCGTGCTTTAAGGCCAGGGCCCCACATGCAGTAAACCCTTTAATTTCCTATGGCAGAAACGCCACAGAAGAAATTGCGGCGTTTTACAGTCAGACCAAAATGGATGGGAATCTAGTGAATCTCATGCCCACTTTGAGGTAAAAACCGTGTTGAGGACACGCCACGATTTCTAAAACCGGCACGGTTTTTGGAAATAACAGCATATCAATTATACCTCCGGAAACAAAGGCGATTTTCCTATAGGTATAATTGAAACAGAAATTCCACAGAGGTAACCTAAGTGAAATTTCTGTCTAAAGTGTTGCCACCGTGTTTTTTCCCGCAGCTCTTTTTTGCTGCAGGACGCCACCTGGAGCCTTAGCCTTAATGTTGAGTTGTAAAAACTTGAAAAAAGAATCTTTTGGCCCTTGTGTCTCCTTGTACTGAGGGCTATAAAATATTGTGTAAGATAAAACTGTGTGGGATAATTCATGTCATAACATAGTATGGATTGATATAAATATAGAGATACTAACTTTGTATAGTTTGTAAATTTTTCCTATTTTGTAAAATCTTCTCTTTTGTTTATGTATTGTATATAAAATTGTAGATTTTTTTTAAAAAAATGAAAAATAGTTTTTCAAACAACGTTTTTTAGTTCCACATGGTAACTTGTACATGTGACTGTACATTAATTTACCACTGTAGTATGGGGGCCAACTGAATGGCAGATGGAGCCCCCTCTGTCTAACTGCTTAGATTGCGCAAGCTAAAATATTAATTTTCCAGTGTTGGCCTTGGTGGCATACAACCTAGTGACAGGTTCCATTTCAATAAAAGATCATTGAGCACAACATATTTAGAACAGAAAGATGAATTCTATTTAAGTCATACGTTTAGTAGAGTGTTAGTGATATGGCACATCCCAAATAAAATCCAGAGTAACCAACACAGCTACTACTAGTATTTACCGTATGCTAACTTACATTTATATAGATTTTATGTAGTGAGTTTATTTACTAGTTCCATAAAATGAAGAAATAGAAAAAATGAGAAATAGCACATGCATGGATTTCTGCAAACCCCATTCAGAAACTACTGCAATTTGCAGTGCACATATACCCTGATCATACTACCGTATTTTTCGGACTATAAGACGCACCTAGGTTTTAGAGGAGGAAAATAGGGGAAAAAAATTTTTAAGCAAAAACTGGTAAAATATTTAATATATGGGAGTTGTAGTTTTGCAACAGCTGCAAGGCCACATTGACAGGTGACCCTGCAGCTGTACGGGGATGTATAGGGCGTTTTTTTTTGCGGGGCCAGCTGTACTTTTTAGTTATACCATTTTGGTGGATATCTATTGCTTAGATCACCTTGTATTGAAAAAAAAACAGGAGGTGATTTAGAACTTTTATTTATTTCATATTTTTAAAGTTTTTTTTTTTTTTTTTTTACTATTTTATTCCCCCCCGGGGGCTTGAACCTGCGGTCACTTGATCGCAAGTCCCATAGACGGCAATACAACTGTATTGCCGTCTATGGGACATTCTGTATATTAGTATTACGGCGGCTGGTCATAGAGACCAGCCGCAATACTAATATATAGCAGTGACAGGCCTGGGAGCCTCATTAGGCTCCCGGCTGTCACCCGGACAGGTCGGCTCCTGCGATATCGCCGCGCAGGAGCCGGCCTGCAACTTCAAAGGTACGGGGGAGGCACAGGTTCGGGGGAGAAGGGGCCGCTGATACTGACCCGGCATCCGCTGTACTAGAGAGGCGGATGCCGGGGAGGGATAGACGCCGGGGCCTGAGACATCGCTACGATCCTCTGCGCAGGGCAGAGGATCGTAGCGATGTCTCAGGCCCCGGCGTCTATCCCTCCCCGGCATCCGCCTCTCTAGTACAGCGGATGCCAGGCGCCACCTTCAGACTATAAGACGCACCCTTCTTTTCCCCCAAAATTTTTATAGTCTTATAGTCCGAAAAATACGGTATATTGTTTGGTCTGTTATTATGACCTGTTCTAGGATCAAAACAATAGACTGAAAAGCTGACAGGATGAAAGATCCAGATGTTGCAAATTCCATTTATATCCTTTAGGCCCACATTGCAAAAATGCAGCATTTTGGCCATTTGTGTTTTACGGTACCTGCAAAGTGGATGGAATTCTGGCTTCAGTTTTTTTGAAAATCGTAGCATAACAATTATACCTACAGAAACTCTGATGATGTGTTTCCGCCATGTTTTTTTCTGTAGCGTTCTTTGCTGCATTTCACTACATGGGGCCTTAGCCTAATAAATGAATGCAATGTTAAAAAAAATACCAGAAGATAAAGTCCTGCACGCAGGCATCCTTCATTCTTTCAGCTTTTCAATCCGTTGTTCTGATCTGCCAGTGTGAACATAGCTGAGGAAGCAGCAAATTTATGAACTTGTAAATAGGGTTGAGCGATTGTGTTCGGAAAAGATCGGATTCCGATCGGCGATCGAGAAAATTCACGATCGCCATCGGAATTCCGAACACGATCTTTTTATGTGGGATCGAGATCGGTGATTTTTCCCACAATGCTTTGCTTAGCCTTCACACTGAGTATACGCCGTATACTCAGTGTGAAGGCTCCGCTGCAGTTCCATAGGAATGAATGGAAGCAGCCGACACACAGCCTTAATCCCCTGCGCTCTGGCTGCCTCCATTCATTCAAATGGGAGGCTAAACTAAACATCTCTAGCAGCTACTTACCTCTAGAGATGGCTGCTCCGGTGCCCTCCTTCTTCTTGCCTCGCTGCCCCGCCTCCTAGGTTAGTGTTTAAAGCGCTAGGTAGGCGGGGCTTGTGGCTTAGGAGAGTGTGGGCGGGTACAGGGCGGGGAAACGTGACGTCTCCCCTCCCAGTACCCGCCCACACTCTCCTAACCTGGAAGGGAGGGGGCAGAGAAGGGAGAAAAGCAGCGTGGAGCAGCAGCGAGGCGAAGGAGGAAGGCACCGGACCAGCCATCTCTGGAGGTAAGTGGACACCAGGGGGGACTAAGTAGCCAGAGGATTAAAAAAAAATCCTCTGGCTACTTTAGTGATTCACTACACAGCGTGGATTCTAACAATTGTTAGATTCCATGCTGTATAGTGAATAGGATTGCTTTTAAAATCCGATCTCCGATTAATAAAAAAAATCCCATTGACTTGCATTGGGATCGGAATTGGGATCGAGATCGGGTTCGAATGAAAAATGATCGGAAATCGGATTTTAAAATCGATCCTGAAAAGTCAAGATCGGCTCAACCCTACTTGTAAACCTTTAGATGAGAAACTACTAACCTGAGTGTGGCCATTTACAATCACTTCTTCAGCAAACCTTACTTTTACTGGATTGCTTTTTAATCTGGCCCTTTTCTCCGCTGTAAGAAAGGATGACTTTGGACTCTGCACATAAGTAACAAAATGTGTTAATATTTTACTTGCATAGACAATTCATATGTAGGCGACATGAGACTAAAGGATACGGGATATGGAATAACTGTCTGATCATTAGTGACTTACTCTTGGATCCTCCACCACTCATGAGAACTGGGATCCTGAGCGCTGCGGCTCCATTCTATTCTATGGAACTGCTGGAGTCTTTGACTTTTGTCTTTTGACTTTTTGGCAGTCCCATGGAACGTACAGTACGGACCCCTGTTCTCATGTTTGATGGGTGTTTGACTGCCATTTAGGATTCCAACTTCTATCCTGATTATAAGGAATTACCTGTAATTTCTGGAATAAACCTTTCCTTATATTATTAATATTTTTTTTCAATATTATGTATGTATGTATTTGGCAATAACGCAGCAGAACCAGTTTGTTCTACTTGTCACTGATGAGTGAGAATAATAAAACTGTCCATAGATAGCTGACCATGCCTGTTTATTTTGACTGGGAGATCATAAGATTCTATACTGAACACCTGTAGAATCCCTTATCTCTAAAGGAACCAAGAACTCAGGCATATTGACATCCATGTTTCCATCTTAATATGACAAAAACTATATAAACTTTCTAATGTTCAGGCATTTTTTTGACAGCCAAAGTAAATTGGTAAGTATAAATGATGATGATGTTCCGTTCATTAGATACAATCTTTTACAGTACTATGGATGGCCGCAATGAAACTGATAGATCATAATGCTTTTCATTGACAGTGTTTCTGTATCATTTACAATCTACTAACTCAATTGGCAAAGTCTTTAATGAACAGTCAGGCTTTAAGATCATGGAATGACTCTTTAAATATTGGCACCTGCACTGCAACCAAGGAAATGTACATTTTAAGAACTGTACTAGTATAAATGGATCATTTAACAAGCCCTGAACCTGTAACAGATAAATCCTAAAGTACCTAAGCAAAAGACTACAGTTACAGAGCTATACAACAGACACAATACAATTACATCAACGGGTGTCAGTTATAAAATACAATTGACACTCACCTGTAACACCCTATATGATATAACTGACACCTGCCTATAATACCTGCAATTAGAGCTGAGCTCCAATCGCAGGTATTAATCCCTTAGCTACTGTGCTCAGTCATGATGGTGATATCTAAGTGATGCCCGGTTCACACTAGCTTATGTGTTCCATCCGGAAGGAGTCCGCATGAGGACCCCCCCCTGGACAGAATACAAGCACAACTGCAAGCGCTGTACAGTTAAAGCGCACGGACCCCATAGAATAGAACGGGGTCCGTGTGCTTGCCACGCACTGCCCGCACAAATGATTTGTGCGGGCAGAGCGCGGTAAGCACACGGACCCCATTATAGTCTATGGGGTCTGTGCGCTTTAACTGCACAGCGCTTGCAGTTGCACTTGTATTCCGTCCGGGGGATCCTCATGCAGACTCCTTCCGACGGAACACATAAGCTAGTGTGAACTGACACTGAGTGAGGTCCCTCCCATGGCCAACATGTGTATTACAGTTTATATTACAGAACCAGCGATCAGAAGATCACTGATTCATGTTCCCTAGTGGGACAAAAAACAACATAAAAATATTAAAAACAAAACTTTATTGAGATTAAAAAAAAATAAAGAATAAATACCCCCCCCCCCAAAAAAAAATAAAAAATACTATTTTCACATATAATATAATTTTAAAACTTAAAATAACCACAAATCATATTAGGAATCGCCTGTCTGTAACAACCCGTACAATAAAATAAAAACATTATTTAAAATGTTATGCATTACAGAAGATGGTGATGTAAAAACAGTTAATTTTATTCCTCAAATGGGTTTATATTCTGGAAAATTAGTAGCTCATAAAAAACTATAAAAATTGGGAATCACCATAATCGTATCGACCCATTGTTAGGCAATTGCAATAGGAGCAATTCCCCAGTAGCTGCTGGAAACCCTGGAGGAAGGGCCACAACAGTGAGCCCTAAGCTGGAACCCCCCACTGTCCCTTCCTGCTTGCCTAGTCCTATCCTACTCAATAGGCGGCAACTTGGAGATGATCCTTTCCTATATACGTGAAACAGAAAACGCAGACAAGACAAACAACAACAAAGGGAGGTCAGCTAGCCAGGGTTTGGTAACAGTCGAGCAATGCAGTGCCAAATTGAAGTCCAAAAGAATAGTCAATATGGAAAGCCAAGGTCAGGATTAAGAATACAAGTAAATAAACAGCAAGAGAAAGACAGCAAGCACGAGGCAATAGCAAACACCAGTGTGAATGTGAGCCAAGCATAAATAGGGAGGAAGAACCCGCCCTAGAGTTCATAGGTGGACAGGCAGTCAATCACACAGCAAGACCAGAATTAACCACTTCATGAACAGAGGCAAACAAGAGCAGAAGACGGGTGTGGTGGAAATTCAATTACAGAACTAGAGCCGTGTTCACACAGTGAAACCAAAAACTTTAAGCAAGGAACCAAACTGCACACACCTGTTGCACCGCTGCATGCGAGCAGAGGGTGGCGCAGAGACCCGAACAGGCAGAGACGTTACACCCATAGAATAAAGTTAACATTTTTTTTATGCTACATGGTAAACAGCAAAAAATGTAAAATGTTTATAAACAATGCCAGAAATTATGTTTTTTTTAAAACCCCCACCACCTGTTTTTTGAGCCAAAGCCAAGAATGACTACAAAAGGAATGAGAAATATAAATGGATCTCTTATACTTATAACTTCTGATCAAATTCTGATCAAAATTTCTGGCTTTAGCTTAAAAACTGCAGCAAAATTTGCAACAAAAAACCCCTGCATTTCCGCAACATCTGCGGGCAATGCTGCACCGAAAAGTATGATTACATATATGAGCTACCTAAGAACCCTTCTAGTGTGACATCACTGTGTGCATTATTTCTGTGCTGATAACACTTTTTCAGTATTGTGACTTTACACATTATCTCTACTGTAAAATCAATCTGCATTATCCCTGTGTGCAAAGTAGTCATAAATAAATAAACTTTTCTAGTTCTGAACTTGTTCCTTATTATAGTACTTGTGGGGCCCCATTGCAGATTTTTCTTTGGGCCCCATGATTACTTGTTACACACCTCAACTGTAATATTGATTTATAGGAAATAAAACTGAAAAGATGGTTACACTTTAAAACTTTTTCCTCTATAATCCTACCAGCAATAAAGAAAGGGTCTGATCTATCAATACACAACAATGTTATATTTACCGAAGTACCTCGAAGTACTGTTATAGTAACAGTGTCCCCCGAATCCCTGGAACATAAACACACATATTTGTATATTGTACATAGGAAGATGATATAAATATACAATTATTCATAAAATCACTTCTAAAACGGTTACATGTCTCCTATTTGTACTGTATTCATGTAGCCACTGAATGCATGACTTACTCATGTACTCTCTTAAAATGATATTATCAAACCATCATAGGCCATGGCATCATCCCAGTGAGCGGCATCTAATATGGATATATTTTCCAGCTGGCACTAATGTGAGGAATGTATCGGATTTATATATTACAGGTTGTTTTCATGTAACATACTATTTTGTACGGGTGCCACAATATTAATATGGACATTTGTATAACCTTCCTTCACCTTGGTATGATATTTTTCACATGGTGAGACACATTTTCTATCTATCTGTTCGTTATATCTGGTTAATAAAAAATAGTTTCTTACTGGTTTACAAATAGTCTGGGAGGATCTGTCAGATTTTTAGCAGACCAACATAGGCTCCCGACAGGCATAATGGGACATAGATTGTGATGAGTTATGTGTCTAGTTAGGTTTATTTATGTATCTATTTATTGCCATAGCTAAGTGTTCTGGTCAATGTGTTAGGCTACATTCATATGAACGAGGTGCAAAGCTGTCATTAACAACAGCCATCTTGCACCCAAGGGGCAGCCATTTTCACAGATACCCCTACATTTGAGTGTAGGATCCGTGAAATAGGACATGACCTATATCTACGTTCATGTGAATAGCATACACTGACATTGAAATTAATACTGTTGTGTGAATGCAGCCTTAGGAAGTCTGGCTGGAATTCACACCTCAGAGTCCAGGTGAGCAATAAAGTCATCCAGCTAGTCTGTAAGTCAGGAATTATTCACATGATTGAAATTTTGAAGGTCCGTTGTAATGCAATGTTAAAATACAGGTCATGTCCTAATTTTGTCAGTTTTCATGGCCCCCTCCTTACACTCAAATGTATGGAAGATCTGTGAAAATAGGTGCCCTACTGGTGCAAGATGGCCATGAAAAATACATTTTTTTGCATGGCCATTTTGCACCTTGAACATGTGAATATAGCCTCAGCCTTATAATCATGTGTGTGCCAATGTGAATATATATATGTCATCTACCAGAAGTGTCAGGTGGAGACAGCTATTTATATGGATGTGCACTTCACTCCTTTGTAGCCGAGTGTGATAGGTGAGTGTGGAAGCTGATTCCCCTTTTATGGTCACATTCAGGGTCACACTCGCTTCTGTGGTGAATGGGTGTTTGGAACTCTGACAAAAATAAGTATCTGATAGTTTGATGGAACCTCTTTCTGGTACTCTGATCCATTACCTTATTCCCTATGTATAATCGTGTATTGATCGCTACGTTGGAAATACTCAGTTGGGACGTTTCCAAAACATAACACCAGTTGGGATTGATAGCAACTGCATATAAATATCCCAATCCCAACTGTTTATTCAACTAATGATATCTCTAGAAATAATACAGAAACTAGAAATAAAGAACTGCAATCTTAGTCTCATATGAAAGATGAGAATCTGTTTTAATATACCAGAATCGTATTTCTAAGTGTTATAGTGCCTGAGATATACCTGGTTGATATGACCCTCCGCTAGCCTCATTTTGTCTTTAATTCACACAATCCCTGCTGCTGCTATTGTATTGTATCAGGGTTTTTCAAGGTAGCAATTGGGAGAGGAATGTTTCCACCAACCACTGTTAATGTCCATTCTTTGTGGGGGCACTAATGAAGAATTATACAGTGAGGGTGTACTGTGAAGCATACTGTGAACAGGTATCAATTGTTCATTATAACATGTGGAAGTCATTAAAGGGGCTCTATCAGCAAAATTATGCTGTCTGAGCCCCACATATGCGTGAATAGCCTTTAAAAAGGCTATTCAGGCACTGCTAATCTTATTTTAAACCCCTACCCGTTATAAAATAAAAACATAAAAACATATATGTAAATCATACCTATCGTGCACACTGGGCGGTGATGCAAGGTCCAACGTCATCTTCTGGCATGCCTACCTCTTCTTTCTTTCTTCTTTCGTCGACGCCCTCCGGTCCTGGCTCTTCCCCAGCTTCATCGTCCTCTTCTTCCGGCGGAATTGATTCAAATCCAGTGCTTGCGCAGTAGCACTGCGCAGGGTCCGGCGCCATTTTTCTCAATGGCAGTACGCTCGCGTAGTACTAAGGGGAACTGAGCATGCTCAGTATCCCATTGAGAACTGCCATTGTGAAAAAATGGTGCTGGAGCCTGCACAGTACAGTACTGTGCACGCGCCGGTTTTGAACCAATCCCACCGGAAGAAGAGGACGATGAAGCCGGGTAAGAGCCAGGACTGGAGGGTGTCGCTGAAAGAAGAAGAAAGAAGAGCTAGGCATACCAGAAGTTGACGTCGGACCGTGCATCACTGCTCAGCGTGCACGATAGATGTGTTTTACATATATGTTTTTATGGTTTTATGTTAAAACGGGGGGGGGGGGGGGTGTTAAAATAACATTAGCAGTGCCTGAATAGCCATTATAAAGGCTATTCATGCATATGTGGGGCTCATATAGCATAATTTTGCTAATAGGGCCCCTTTAACTATATCCTTTTAGTGCCCCACACACAGTATGATGCCATGTTAGTGCCCCGCACACAGTATACCATCTTAGTGTTCCCCACACAGTATACTGCCAAGTTAGTGCTCCCATACAGTATAGTGCCATGTCAGTGCTCACCCCCCACTGTATAATATTCCTTAGTATCCCCTCACTAGATAGTGACATTGATCCCTTTACTCCATTTCAACACCAGGGAAGTTTGAATTAATATTAAATAATTTTTACTAATTATTCTTGTCTAAACCTGAGGTGTGTCTGAAAGTCAGATGCATCTTATTATCAAAAATCTGGCAAATACTGGACATGTTCAGCTACTGTTAAGTTTGGGCCTTCATTTGATGGCAGATCTCGGTCTCTGTATGTGCAGTGGTTTTGCTAAGTCTCATCCAATTTGCATTCATATTCTAATGTGTCGATTTATGTTTATACATGGGCCTTCAGGTACACCTATTATCTCCTAGTTTAATAGCAATTTCAACTCTTTATTGTCTTTGTATATGCAGATGAATCAGAGCTGAGTTTCTCTTTAGATAACATGATGTACATTATGCATCATGGCCCTATCTCATCAACCTATCACATTGTGTCACCAGTTGTTTTTACCCAGAAGGTTATGACAATACTTGTACAATATACTCTTAAAAATGTGTGTGTGTATATATATATATATATATATATATATATATATATATATATATTTATTTATTTTTATTTTTTTTTATTTCAACTAATTCTAATTTTCGCATAAATGATGTAATTATAGCTATTGCATATTAAACACATTGTACAGAAGATTTGCACAATGTTTCTTTAACTTATATTTTTTAAAAGTCTGATGTCAGTATGACACTGCAGGATAATGTCCGCATACCCAAATAGCTTACCAGACGGAATCAGCACATTTTAGCTGCGGTGTTGCTCTTGTGTCATGCATAATCCAACACACCTAATGTACTCTGCTAAAAGCCTGCTCCTCTACACTTAGTTGTAGTGACAGCATACAAGATGCATTACCTGACCATGTCTGCTGCCTTCTGAACATTGATGTTTTCCACATTTTCATTGTTGATTGCAGAAATTTGATCACCCGGTAAAAGTTTCCCTTCACCTGGACCGCCTCAAAAAAATGAATGACATATGTATGAAAGAACCATACGCAAGAATTAGTACAGCATCATCATACGTAACATAAGCCCCCTACTGCAACATATCACTGACTTCACAATACTCATCAACTGAAACAACTGCAGACACACATGTGCATCTATCTATCTATTGCAGCAAATGAACAGCACTCCAAAAATAAATAAATAAAAGGTGAGGATTTATTCCATAGCAACGTTCCGCGCACAAAATTACGCGCATTATACGAACAAAAAAAAAAGCCATTGAACTCAATGGCTTACTACATTTTACACGTGTATTTTGTAGCAATATGCGCGGAGCGTTACTCCGTGTGAAGGTACCCTTAGGGTGCATGCACACTACGTAACGCCGGGCATGTATGAGAGCCGTACACGCCGGCGTTACAGCAGGGCTGCCGAACACTTCCCATTCACTTCAATGGGAGCGCTCGTAAACGCCGCTGTTACGAGCGCTCCCATTGAAGTGAATGGGAAGTGTTCGGCAGTCTGCTGTAATGCCGGCGTGTACGGCTCTCATACACGCCCGGCGTTACGTAGTGTGCATGCACCCTTACTATGCAAAACCACATGTATAGGGAAGAGGTATTGGAAGTGGTTGGAAACTCCATTCAATACAAAGTGCAGGAGCATGCTCAATAGAAAGAAGGATAAGGAATGTACTGGCAGTATGTGCCCTTATCCAGATCAAATACAATGTAACTGTGCTCATGTGCATTAGAAAACAGCACAGCGCTAAGTATTACTGGAAATAAACTGCATTATATAAGGGAGGGATACATATAACATGTATATAAATTAATACTAAGAAGATATAATAGGTATAAATAAGTTATCAGTAGATCTCAGAGGCATGTGATAAACATATCAAAAACACTAAGTGTGAATATGATAATAAAAATAAATAAATAAATAAAAAATTTGCACCTATCTATCTATCTATCTATCTATCTATCTATCTATCTATCTATCTATTATATAAAAATGTCAGCACTTCACAGATTCCAATGGCTAGCATCTTTATTCCAAACCAACGTTTCGGTCCCAACTGGAACCTCTCTCAAGCACAAATGAGCGACCACAGCAACATTTTATTTATATATACCGTATTTTTAAGACTATAAGATGCACCAGACTATAAGACGCACTTAGGATTTAGAGGCGGAAAATAGGGAAAAAAATTTTGAAGCAAAAAATGTGGTAAAATATTTAATATATGGGAGTTGTAGTTTTGCAACAGCTGCAGGGCCACATTGACAAATGGCCTTGTATCTGTACGAGGATGCATGGAGCGTCTTTTTTTTGTGGGGCCAGATGTACTTTTTAGTTCTACCATTTTGGGGAATGTCTATTGCTTAGATCACTTTTTATTCAAATCAGAGGTGAAACAGCAAAAAAAAAAAAGGCAGTTCCGCACTTTTGATTTTCTTTCCTGCTACAATGTTTACCGTACAGGAAAAATCTTTTTATAAGTTTGTAGACCGGGCATTCTCAAACACAGGGATATCTAATGTGTATATGTTTCACAGTAGTTTTCTACTTTTATTTGTATTCTAGGGAAAGGGGGTGATTTAGAACTTTTAACATTAAATTTTTTTTAAAGAGATCCTATCACTCAGACACAATTTTTTCTAGCTACCATGTCAGAATAGCCTTAAGAAAGGCTATTCGGCTCCTACCTTTCATCGTCTTCTCCACACCGCCATTCGCCTACAATCCCGGTTCTTGTCGGTATGCAAATAAGCTCTCGCAGCACTGGGGGCGGGCCCCAGCACTCAGACAGCACTGGGGGCGTCCCCAAGGCTGCGAGAGAGCTCTCTACAGCGCCGCCTCCATCTTCTTCAGCAGTGTCATCTTCAGCCTCTTCTTCCAGTGTTGGCTTGTAACTTCTAGGCCTCAGGCAGAGCAGACTGTGTAGGAGTGTAGGACTGTAGGAGTGTAGGACTGCGTAGGAGAAAGGTAGGAGACAAATAGCCTTTGTTAAAGCTATTCTGATGTGGTAGCTATAAAAAATAGTGTCTGAGTGATAGGATCCCTTTAAATATTTTTTGAAACTTTTTTTTTTTACTATTTTATTAGACCCCATAGAGGGCTTAAACCTGCATTTGATTGCAAGTCCCATAGACAGCAATGCAGTTGTCAGAGATTCTACAGAGATTCTATTCATTACATAATAGTAATAATTACATAATAGTAATATTACTATAACAGACCTGAGAGCCTTCATAAGGGTCCCGGCTGTCACAGAAATAGGTCGGGTCCTGCGATCTCACTGCGCTGGAGCTGGCCTGCAACTAACAAGGTACCATGGGGCCCAGGGGCAGGTTTAATATCTTTGGGAGGACCTATAGATGGTAATACCCGCGATCAGAATCCACTCTGATCGTGGGCATTAGTTCGAGATTTCTGTTGTAAATTAAAGAGAAGACATTGCTGTAATAACACGGCGGATGGTGAGTTGGATTCACTGGGTCTCCCTGGGTTCACTGGGATACTGTCAGGACCTGAGTTGTTTTATAATATTGTTGTTATTATTTTCTGGTGGTGTTTGTCTGGGGATTTGAGCCAGTGTTCTGTGATTCGCTGGTCTTTCTCTTTGCCACTGAGCTGTCTAGTTGGTGGTTGGGTACCTGCCTCAGTGTATACTATAGCTGTCCTGGTGTCTCGGTGGATGCGAGCTTCAGGTGTTTGACATTGTCATCAACCTATCAAGTCTTTACGAGGTCTGTAAAAAGCTGACTGCTGGCTTCAGTCCTCGACGGTTTTCATGGTTACCAGTTAAGATTCTTGGCTGAGTTTGATAGGAGTGTTTTATGGGAGTTGCACGGTCTCAGGAACTGAATTGGAAATGGTGTGAGTTTTTGTCTTGTGTGAGCGTCTGTTTTCCCTCAACATTTTCAACTCAACCCTTGTCCTGCATTTCTAGTTGGCAGTCACTGTTTTGGTATTTGTGAGGTTTTGTTTAGGGCTTCAGGTTTATTTTGCCCCTGTCCTGTGTTACCCTTTCCTCACTACTCCACTCTTCCTCTCCTCAATTTCTGTTGTGTGTTTAGTGGTTGTGCTGCGCCTGTTAGTTCTTCAGCACATCCCATCCTAGTTGTTACTGTTTGCAGCAACACCTATTCTTTTGTTAGGGGTGACCGCCTCTAGTATCCCAGCCCCTAGCCTATTTCAGCTCTCACCCCACCTGTCTTCACGTTTAGAAAGCTAGTAGATGTTGGGGCCAAGCTTAGCTTGCGTCCAGCTGACCAACACCCTCAGGCAGGGCCTTGTCAGCCGTTGTAGCGCCAGGGACAGCTTTCCTACCCCATTTCCATAGTGGTGCAGGAAGCATTCAGTAGCTCAGTTGCTCGGGCATTGACACAACCATGACAGATACCCTGTATTGAAAGTGACTGTTTTCTATATTGTTGTGCTGTGCTGCTTTGGACTTTCTTTTTACATTTTTGGCACTTTGTACAGTATAGTTTAAATTTTTTTAGATAATATATGCTATATATTTTTTTCTCCATTATGGAGACAAAACTAGCGATTCTTTGCCTAGTTTTCACTAAACCAAATGGGATGAGGAGAGGATATTACACCGACTGCAGATTCTGCATTTCTCAGCACTCCATCATTGATGGACCTCAAACCCAAGCATGAAGCTGAATCCAAAATGTTGGTTACCTATCAATTACACTTAATCACATTGGGCGACTATTATAAGACTAAAAAAATCCCTGGAGGAATGAGATCTGAGATACATGCCACCTTTCTTGCACAAGATTTATACAAATTTACAATAACTATCCAATGAGCTCATTACTATTGAACAGTGAGCACTTGCAAAAAGAAGTCTTCTAATACAGTTACGTTTACAGTTACTTGAATTTATAATTAAGGAGATTGTGTTTTTTGTTGTTTTTTTTTGTAGATTGTGAGCCCCACATAGAGCTCACAATGTACATTTTTCCCTATCAGTATGTCTTTGGAACACGGGATGGAAATCCATGCAAACACAGGGAGAACATACAAACTCCTTGCAGATGGGTTTTTGCCCTTGGTGGGATTTGAACACCAGGACTCCAGCGCTGCAAGGCTGCAGTGCTAACCACTGAGCCACTGTGTGGCCCCCCTATAATTAAGGAGATTGTGAACCAGAAGGAATCCAATTTGTATTTTGAACATGTGAATAGTCATCTAAAATTTTTTAGAAAGAATCTGGAAGAAACCAAAGATGGCAAGAGGAACTGGGATCATGACAGTTATTGTCTTGGTCGGGTTTATAATTGGAAGAAATGTTCTTCCTCGATTACAGTACAAACAGTACGGGAGTACACACATAAGAGGAAACGTTCCCGGTGGCCTGAACATGGTGGTGTAAAGCAGCATATCTCCGCAGCTCCTAGGCCCCTGAGCAGCTTTAAGGTCTCCCACTGGGATTTCTCCTACCTGTCACCCACCAACGGAGATGGTGAAGCGCCGGGGTCGCAAGGCGCACTCTTCTACCAGGGTTGAGCCGCCGCTGGCCCGGTTCCTGATGGCAGCGGCTCCCTCCTCTGCAGCACGCTCCATCGGGTCCAAGATGGCGCCGGCGCGCATCACAGCGGAGCTGAACTCGCAGCTGTTGGCATCGCGGTCTTCCTCCAGCGCAGCTTCCTCCGCTTCCCCTGCTCTGCAGCCGGCGCCGCTCTTTCAGGATTTTGAGGGATTGAGGGCTACTCAGCCTGGACTGTTGCCAGCGGTGCTTCCCCTGGCTTCGCAAGATGGCGGCTGGAGCGGTGAGTCGGCTCTCTCCCCTCCCCCTTCGGCTCTGACACCTCCACAGACCGCGACAGTGCACTCACAGGGTCTGCTCTTCTCCTCCTCTGGACATGGTTCCCTGTCTGGCTCCCTGGGCTTGCCCCCTCCTTCCTCTGAGCCCCAGCATGTGTCCCCTGTTCCTGCTGGTCAGTCTCCCTCATTCAGCCTCCCATCTCCTGCAGAACTCCCTGTGTTGAGGCTAAGAGACTCCCCTCCTGGACTGCCCCTCACCTCTGGCCCCCTCTCTGTGTCCCCTGAGGCTGTGTCACCTGCTCCCCTGGGGGACAGGGTCGTGCCGCTGCATTGCCCTCCTAGGGGCCCTGATCTGGCACCGTCTTCCCCTGCGACTTCCCTTCTTGCATCCTCCAATGTGAACCTGGTTTACTCCTCGACTCCTGCAGTCCTGCTACACTCACCCTCATTGGACTCTTCTGATTCTTCGTAGCAGGACATACCTTCGCAGTTGCACCGTTCTAAGGGTCCTAAGCTGTCTGACATATGGCAACTCCTCCACGCTTTGCCTACTAAAAAAGACTTGGAGGCCCTGGTCCGTAGGGTTGAGGAGCGACAGGAACAGATTGCGGCAGAATTCAAAGCTGAGATCCACTCTCTGTTGACGCAGGTTGCCGCTCAGCAGCAGGTGACGGATGATTTAGATCACCGCTTGTCTGCCGTGGAGAAATCCTTGGCCTCTCATCGTCAGTTTAACCGCCATGTTCCGTTACAAGTGGATGATCTGGAGAACAGAGGACGCAGGAACAACATCAAGTTGAGGGGTGTTCCGGACTCTATTGATTCTACCCAGCTCCGAGAGGTTGCCACTACGGTTTTCAACACTGTCCTGGGCCGTCCGCCTGACTCTGGGATTACAATTGACCGGATCCATCGTGTTTTGGGAGTACGTAAGTCGTCTGCTTCAGAGCCTCGAGATGTTCTCTGTCGGGTCCACTTTTATAGAGAGAAGGAGGACATTTTGCGAGCTGCCTGGCATCACGTTCCTGTCTCCTTCCAGGAGTCCCCGATACGTCTTCTTCCTGATGTCTCCCGTCGCACCTTGGCAATGCGATGCCTTCTCAAGCCTGTCTTGCAGTTGATTCTGGACGTTGGAGCTACCTACAGATGGGGTCATCCTTTCCATCTTCAGGTTAACCGTAATGGAACTGTGTTTGCTCTTCATTCCCCTGACCAGGCCGCTGCTCTGGCCCAATTTTTGGACTTGCCTGATTTGCATCTTCCTGACTGGCTGGACTACCCTCTCTCCGTTGCTGCAGCTACTGATTGTTCGCGCCGAAAGTTACGTTCCAGAGGGACACCTCTTTCGTCAGCCTGAGGGCTTATCCTGTTCCTTTGTGGTCTCCTGCCTGAGACCTTAATGCTGAGTTGAATCATTTTGTGCCTATTGTACTTATTTTCTCTGTCTCTTCCTTGTTTGCAATTTTCTCTTTTACCTATTTGCCCTGTTGATGGACCTTGTTGTCGCAGATTGTCCTTCCTCTTTTTCCTTGCCACGTCGGTTGGTCTGGCCTGCTGATTCCCCGTGGTTTCTGTCGTAGGTTCCTCTGGTGTCAGCCTTCCTGTGCGAACTTTGTTTACTCTGTTGATACCTGACCTATTGTATGTGCCTTCGACTATTGCCTTAAGTTCTCTGCCCTGCTGGTGGCTGTGGTTGGTCCCGACCGGCTGCGGCTTTCAGTGGTGTTTGCTGCCCCCTCTCCTCCCTCTCCTGTCTATTTCCCTGGTTCTCCGTTGCTGTTTCATGTTGCTGCTTGGGGTGCGGGTTGTGTGTCATGATTTGTGGCCTCTCCCCTATTTAGTTAGGCTTGGCGGCTCTCTGAGAACGTACTGCGGTGCGTCCTCGAGACCTGCATTAGTGGGCTTTTCCCCACTGTTCTTTTCGTTGTCCGTTCTGGACTAGCCTGGAGCGGTCTCGCTTGTTTGTCCTTCCTGTCTTCTTTCTCCCTGCTTTTGTACTTTGTCCTTTGTTTTTCCTCCCTCGTCCCCTTCTCTTCTTCTTCTGGAGCCCCGGCCCTTGGCCCTTTCAGACATCCTGATGTGCGCAATAGTTGCAATTTGGAGCTCAACCCCAGGGAGGTTCTGGCTCTCATTTTCACGTCCTTTTCTCTCTGCCTGATTCCCCGGGTTTGCTAATTCTCTTGGTCTTGACCTCATTGAACGTACGCGGATTCCTATTTGTTGTTGGCCCCCTGGCTCGCGGTTGGTCGCTCCTCCTTCCCGTCTCTCAGAGTTCGGGGTCACTCCTTTGTCCCCCCTCCTCTTTCTCTCTCTTCCTCTACCCCCATCCACCCTTCCGACACCTTTCTCCCTTTGTCTTGTTTTGCCGTGTCCCTGTGTTTGGCTTTGTTTGTGGGCCCGTTGGTTCTGGGCCTCCCTCGTTATTGTTCTGCCCTGTGTTTTGCTTATTTGTAAATTGTTCATAAATAAAGAATTTATAAATAAAATAAAAAAAGAGGAAACGTTCCCCCCAAAAATCAAATGAATCTGAATAGGATTCCACCCAATAACCATCTTTTTTACATCATATTGGCACTGTACAGAATCAGGACAACGCAGATGGAGAGGTGGAAAGCAACATTGGAAATGGATCAAAGAACAAAGGCCTCAGGAACAGAACTATGTCTCGATGCACAGGCAAACACAAGGGAGTTTTGACCAGTAATTAGCGGTAAATGCAGTCATGGCCCTGAAATTTACAGAAACCCAGAAAATGAGGTATTTCTCCATGAAAATTATTGAAGTTACACATGTTTTAGTATACACATGTTGTCTAATTCCTTTGAGTGTATTGAAACAACACATAAAAACAGAGAAAAAAAGGAAAATTGTACATAATTTAACAAAAAAAACTCTAAAAAATGGTTCGGACAAAATCATGGCCACTTTTTCAAAATTGTGGCTAAATAACTTTGTTTCAAGTATGTGATGCTCATTCAAACTCACCTGTGGCAAGTAACAGGTGTGGGCAATATAAAAATCCCACCTGAACTCAGATAAAAAAAAGAGGGAAGTTGACTCAGTCTTTGCATTGTGTGTCTGTATCTGCCACACTAAGTAAGGAGAACATTAAGAGAAGAAGTGAACTCTCTGAATACTTGAGAACCAAGATTGTGGAAAAATATCTACAATCTCAAGTTTACAAGTCCATCTTAAGAGATCTTGATGTTCTTGTGTACGTGCTGTGCAACATAATTAAGAAGTTTACACCTTTGGCACTGTAGCTAATTCTGGACAAGGATGGAAGAGAAAAATTGCTGAAAGGTTTCAACACAGGATAGTCTGGATGGTGGATAAACAGCCCCAATAGTTCCAAAGAAATTCAAGCTGTCCTGCTCAGGGTGCATCAGTGTCAGTATGAACAATCCATCGACATTTGAATGAAATGAAATGCTATGGCAAGAGGATCCTACTACTGACACAGAGACATAAAAAAGCTAGACTGCAGTTTGACAAAATGTACGTGAGAAAGTCAAAATCCTTCTGAGAAAACGTCATGTGAACAAAAAAGAGCTTTTTGGTAAAGTACATCATTCTACTGTTTACCGAAAACGGAATGAGGCCTACAAAGAAAAGAACACAGTGCCAACAGTCAAATATGGTGGAGGGTCAAAGATGTTTTGGGGTTATTTAGCTGCTTCTGGCACTGGGTGTCTTGACTGTGTGCAAGGTATCATGAAATATGAAGAGTACCAAAGGATTTTAGGTTGCAATGTAGGGCCAAAAGTATAAGAAAGTTGGGTTTGCATCCAAGGTCATGGGTCCTGACCCCAAACATACTTCAAAAACCATGAAATGTTTGGAAACAAATGCTGGAGAGTTCTGAAGTGGCCAGCAAAGAGTCCGGATCTAAATCCCATTGAACTCCTGTGGAGAGATCCTAAAATTGCTGTTGGTAGAGGGCATCCTTCAAATATGAGAGATCTGGAGCAGTTTGCAAAAGAAGAGTGGTCCAAAATTCCATTTGAAAGGTGTAAGAAGCTTGTTCATGGCTATAGGAAGCGACTGCTTTCAGTTAGTTTTTCCAAAGGTTGTGCAACCAAATATTAAGATGAGGGTGCCAGTAATTTTGCCAGGCTCATTTTTTAAGTTTTGTGTGAAATTACAGTACATAATTTTTGTCTTTTTTTCATGTTGTTTCAATACACATAACGGAAATAAACATGTATATAACAAAACATGTAATTACAATAATTTTCTGAGAGAAATACTTCAGTTTCTTGAAAAAATTCAAGGATGCCAATGAGAGATGAGCGAATTTAAGCTGACAAAGTGGAATTCAATCCAAATTTCAGGAACTATTTTATTTGCATCCAATCCATATTTCCTCACGTTTTGTGGTAACAAATTGCTTTTTTTTTCTAAAATGGCTGCTGCACATGTTAGGACATAGTGCAAGGAACTATGGGAACAGAGGATCACCCACAATGCCATGCATGCATGCATGCATGCAGGCAATCAACAGCCAGCCCTGTAATGTCACAGCCCTTTATCACCTTCACAACCACCAACGGCATCGAGACAAGGTGTAAATGACAGCTCACACCCTGCTCCATAACCCCTGGTTGGAGTTTAGCTCTGATCGGGGGTTTTAAGATCTTGAATGCTGAACATGACTGCGGCATCCAAAGAGTTCCACCATGCTACATGTCCCCTTGCCCAGATGTGAGGAAGTCAGCCTGCATAGGCTGACTTCTTCTATAGACTGCAATACATGTGTATTGCAGTCTTCAGTGCATCGCTGGTTCAGGTCCATTAGTGGGACATCACTAAAAACCACAGCAGACTCCCATATGCATGTTACTGCAAGGCACAGTGTTCTGCACCACTATACAGGCTCTCTACAGCCAGGAAATAGCAGTTTTTTTTTAACATGATTTGATGCAACTTAATTCAGATTGAATCGTATCAGAAAATTTGGCTAAGCTCATCTCTAGTGTCAACACTTACGGCCATGACTGTATATCCTCAAAAGAATTATACATGTTACAAATGTCAGTTTTATCAAAGAGTATATCTTTCTGCCCCAGTTCTGCACCAAATTGGTTTCAAATGGAGGTAGATCTATTAAAAAAATATTTTTCATAATATAAAACTTGGACTGTTAAGAGATTATCATTTGTACTAGTGAGAGATTTGGACTAGTGAGAGTTTATTACCATATATAACATCACATTGAGATTTTTAGTTAAGACATAACTATCCTCTACCTCACTATAATTTCCTACTGTCCCTGCTCTATTGAACCATATACTTTGGATTTGACAAATGTTACCTCTACATTTGGTGAGTTATTTGGTTTCATTTTCAGGAGGCCGCTGTGTCTCATATTGTTTGGTTCTTGCAACCTGTTTGAAGCCTTTCATGTTTTATAGATTTTTTATACATAATATATACGGTTTTATGGGCATGTAATAAAAGTTATATTTTAATTAATACAATTATTCAATTTGGATTGGATTAAGAATTGGTGAATAATTAGAGACTCACTTTACTGTTTTTGGATTTATTACACGTGATGCAGCAGAGCTGGCCGTGCGTTGAACCCTGCTGCATCTCAGATGTAGCAGGGTTCAGCGCATGGCCAGCTCTGCTGCATCTCAGGTGTAGCAGAGCTCAGCGCATGGCCAGCTCTGCTGCATCTTAGGTGTAGCAGAGCTCTGTCAACTCTGCTACATCTGAGATTGCACCACAATGGAGACTGCTGTGGACCGATCTTAGGCTCCGCCTCCTCCGACAGAACCAGCGTTGATTGGCCGAATGCTATACATTGTATGGCATTCGGCCAATCAATGCTGGTCAATGCATTCCTATGGGAAAAAGTCAGCTCCCGTATGATGCAAGCTGACAGGGATCCCGATGAGCCCCAAAGAGCTGTGTGAGTGACATTCCCATGTAAATAAAGGTAATCCCTAGCTAACCCTGCCAGTACCTCTATCCCTGTCTCACAGTCACATAGTTCACAGTCTCATATGAACCGGATCTGAAACTATTCGTATAAATTGGAGGTCACCTGATTTAAACAGCCAATTACTTTTTCCGATTTTTTTTCGATGCCTACGTTGTCATGTCCCACCTCTCCAGCACAGTTATTGGTGCAAAAATAGTGCCAGGGAAGGTGGGAGGGGATACGAATTTTTAGTGCATTTGCTGCGTGGCATTCGATTGGAATCGAATATCTCGAGCAGCCTGATATTTGATCGAATATCAATTCAATCGAACGCCGTTCACTCATCTCTAGTAAATACAGTCGCCACATCTTTTACAGATCTATGCCTTAAATGCTCCTCATCCCCTCCTGTATGTGATCCAAGCCTCATTGACATCTTTGAAAAACTGGTAACTGACAAACTATCCACATTGATGTTCTCCAAGAGGGGTGTAGGCAGTAAGAATCTCCACCCTAACCAAATAAAGGCCCTCCTTGATCTTAAAAAGGAGCAATTAATGGTCAGAAAAGCATCCAACAAACGAGGAAACATTGTGATGGATAGACCTGCGTATTACGTCCATGTGTCAGGATATTCTAACTGATGCAGAAAACTATACAGTTCTACCTTCTGACCCAACAGAGGAGTACTCTCAAAAGCTAATACAGATTTTAGAACAAGCTCCTTCTAATGGCATGGCAGAAAAAGATACAAAATATATATATGAAATCATCCTTTTCAACTATAGCGACCATCTACTGCCTCCCTAAAATTCATAAAAGGGTGGACCCCCTCAAAGGACATCCCATCGTGTCCAGCATAGGCAGTTTGATCCAAGGGGAAAGCAAATACGTAGATCTCATCCTACGTCCCTTCATGCTTACTCTACCTTCCTATGTCTATGATGTGATGGATGGCCACAGACACCTTGAGGACATTCAACTACCACCGCATACATTTCTGGCTAGCTTAGATGTCGAATCACTGTACAGTTTAATCCCTTCTATGTATGGCTGTAATACAGGACACTATTTTTTTAATAAATCAGGCACTCAGTTTCAGGCCCATAATTAATTCACTTTCAATCTTTTGCACTTTATTTTGAAGTATAATTTATTTTGATTTGATGGACACTTCTTCCACCAGCAGCGGGGCGCTGTGATGAGGAGCCCCGCTGCACCCACTTACTCAAATTTATATTTGATTGGTGGATGGAGCATCTGATGTTCGTGGAGGAAAAAGAGGAATCGCTTTGTCTATCCTATTATGGTTGAGATATATAGACAACGTTCTCATTTGTTGGCTGGTTATCACAGACCAATTTGTCAATGTCTTAAACACAAATGACATGAACCTGAGGTTGAAGGCTAGTATCCATCCCTCTAAAATTACTTTTCTTGGCCTGGATATCATGATCGGATCCGATGGCCATACACACGTGGGCAAAATTGTTGGCACCTTTCGTTTAATGAAAGAAAAACCCACAATGGTCACAGAAATAACTTGATTCTGACAAAAGTAATAATAAATAAAAATTCTATGAAAATGAACAAACAAAATTCAGACATTACTTTTCAGCCATGCTTCAACATTAGTTATTGAAAAATCACACTAATGAAACAGGCCTGGACAGAAATGACAGTTCCGTTAACTTAATATTTTGTTGCACAATCTTTTGAGGCAATCACTACAATCAAACGACTCAGAGTCACTGTAACTTAGATAAACTGATTCCTATTATCAAGTGTCACTGAAAGGGGATTGACTTATCCACCAAAGGAATATAATGTATAAAACTTTACTTTTATTAGATAATCTTAAAACATGTAAACAAGTATTAAAAACATGTCCTACACCATTGCCCGCTGTGCAACGACTAGTTAATGAATAAGGAGGAGAGATAGTAGCGCTATGTCCAGTATGCCCTACACAAACACTTTCTCTACCTCCCTAATCCAATATACGATGTGCACCAATAGACCTCACAGATTGAAATATGAACATGACCAAAAATATTGCAAAAGCTCAATGGGATGCTCCTCCACCCCTCCAAGGATGGCCTAACGCCACACCAACAGAGGAGGAAAGGTACCACAGGCTTGGTCACTGTTCAGATTATCTGCGTGTGGGTGCTACATCTATAACTGCTTTGTCTGACCCTACGCGTTTCTTCACTAAAAGTGATTCATCAGGGGTCTCTCTACTGGGTCCTGAACATCGGATCCTATCTACAACGATTAGTGCAAGAAAGATAAGCAGTAGGTGGTCTGACCGCTAGCAGGACCGCCGCTTGACTCTCAGCGGCCCGAAGCAACTCCAAAGAAGATGGCTGATGCCACTGCAGAGTTGACAAAGGCCCTAAGAAGTGCCTCCTGGACTCCAAAGGCCCTCAGCCTCCTGAGTAGGTAGAGCCTGCTGTGACCCTTTCTGTACAGCACAACCAGGTGATCAGCCCAATCCAGCTTATTATTGAGGAGCACACCCAGGTACTTATAGGTCTTGGCTATCTCAATGCTTGATCCCCGGATGACCACTGGTTTTGGAGTATATCCACCCCACCCCCCCATACTCTCCCCCTTGACTCCAACTCCCCCCCCCCCCCCCCACACACACACTTTACTAGCTTTGGCAATGCCAAATATCCATTCGGACGTGCCAATAAAGCCTATTTGATTTTATTTGATTTGATTTGATTATCTCCTCTGGTGAAAATCCACCACCATTTCCTTGGTCTTCCCAGCATTAATCCTGAGCTGGTTCCGCTGGCACCAATCCACAAAATCCCGGTAAACCATAACCAATCATTAACATTAACATAAATTAACACTTGAAAAAGTTCATTCTGTTGGTAATGACTCAATATAATATAAGTGTTTCACTTTTTCAATTGAATTATGAAAAAAAATAACTTTTTGATGATATTCTAATTTATTGAGATGCACCTGTGTATGTGTTTTCTACTGGGGATATTATCCTATATATTTTTGCTACATCTATGTTTCTGCGGGTGCTCAATATTCAGCTCCTGTTATGTTCACATAGCCCAATTAGCTTCTCACTCCACTGCCATGTTAGGCTAGATAATTTGGCCCATGTCCTACTGTAGGCTTGCATCGGGGTGGAAAATAGTTCCTCGATGACTCTCCCGCCCAGCAGTGTCGTCATTACAAAGCGTCGCCCCTCACATCAGCTGAGAGTGGGGCAAGACCTGTTTCATGTGTGCAGTCCCAACGGCCCTGTATAACACTGAGCCATAGCGTCAGCCGCGCCAGCACTCAGAAGTACCGGAGTCCATTCTCAGGACTCTGGTGGAAGTGTAGTCTTTACTGCATTATACATTTCTACATTTTTTTTGCTGTACTATTCATTCTTCAACTATCTCCTGATGATATTAAATTATAGAAACACATTGAGGTAATAGATTCTTTAGGCATCTGATATACTGGCAGCAGAGGAGTGATGTGATCTGCGCCCTTCTCTGTACTGATCAGCAAAACTAAGGGTGGCTCTAACTTTAAGGCTTGCATTAGCTGTCATATTTGCCTATTTCTCAATTCTGACATCATTCAATAGAGACAGAGAGTTTAGACAGGTGGGTGAACTATATAGTCTACCCTTGGAGTGATGCATAATAGCCGCTGAAAGGTAATTACTATAGAGGGGTCTGTGTATTCAGTTCTGGGTCAGAAATAAATGTCACACCTGGCCAGTTACAGAGACATATTTTCCCCTATTTATATTAGGCTATTTTGTGAGCTAAATAATTATAGAGATGTGCGTTGTCATATAGGACACCTGGATCTTGTCAACAGAGCCTACATAATATACGGTATATGTTTGGCTCTTTGAAGTGCTGTTTCTAGACTGAATAACAAGCACACAAAAAGACACAAATTTTAAGCCCCCTACAGCACATCAATGGCCTTTACACCTAAGCATTGTCTTGGCCATTCAAGAATAAACAATGCATTCCATTTTTTAAATAATTCTTTCGATCTTTTGACAGATGGTATACATTTTTTCAAGCACTCCTCTGTATAATGCAGCTTCCTTCTAATGTTATACTCATGTACATTGATATAAATAGCTGCAGAATATTATATTCTGTTCTTAGGCTAAATTTGATGCAATGTGTTAAATCTTCACCACTTGTAGATGAAATCCCAAACAGTAGAATGACTGATGTCCAGTTAATGTTATTTTAAATGCTCTGTCCAAACTCTATATCCTTCTTTATGAAGGCCTCGGGGTTCTCCTTCAATTTAGATTTAGCTATAGCACACACTTCAACTAACCAAACTGTCTGAGGTTTACTCACATATGCTGCTACAGCAAAAAAATTCCACAAAGCTAGCAAATGTAGATATATCAAAATACAGGTTCCTCCAAGACCTTCTATAACAAACACTATAAATATTATGTATTTTCTTCCAAGCTACCTAAGTTTCTCCAGTCATAGACAACCCCAACCCCCCAACCCCCCGCCTATATTTGGCCATATATTAATTAAGTTGAGTTTGAGAAATAAAGTTTTTAATAATGATGTTTGTTTTATTTACAAGATATTTGTATTTGACTTCTGATGTAACAACTTTTTGCAAATGTGACAACAGAAATTGCGTTCACAGAAGCAAGAATAACCCACAAAAGAATCAAAACAAAAAAAGTGGCAATATCACTATATGTAAAAAAATGACCAAACTTTGGATGCTGCTCTTATTTATGATTCATATATGACCTCCTTATTGATAAACCTAAGTAAATATAAATACAGACAAAACAAAAGCAGAATGAAAAGTGAAATATCATAAGGTTCTTCTTCGTATGCCATGAAAGTATTGATTCACATACTCCGCTGTATGCTTTCTGGTTAATGTCCACCTACCTGCAGTAACAGCTGTGACCATAAGAGGGAGGTTGGGAGATATGTCAAAGCCATAGCTGCCAAGGTGTGGGTCTTTTCTTATATCTAATGTGATCTTTAATGAACATGCATATTGATTTGGACCAATGCATGGGTTGTCCCCAGTTGAGGATCTTCCCCTTTACAAAACAAGATAAGAACAAAATGATATGATTACATTAATAACAATAGAGCAGCTCAGTTTTGAATAGACATTAGCCATCTTATCTGTTACACAATTTAACCATCTTTGTATGTTCTCCCCGTGTTTGTGTGGATTTCCTCCCATTCTACAAAGACATACTGATAGGGAAAAAAATAAATTGTACATTGTGATCCCTATCTGGGGCTCACTATCTGTATAAAAGAAAATAATAATAATTAAAATACTTTGATGAACATGGTCATTCTCCACTTATCAGGCTGTTTCCTCCTCTTTCCCTTCATGCCACTCATATCTAATTGAACCCTTATCTGGATCCAACATAGAAATCTATGGGGAGGAGTACTGGTGACATCTATTGATTGATGTATTGACTTATTCTACAGTGATATTTTCTGACTAGACACAGTAGAATAAAAAAAGATGTCTTAGTAGGTGTAGCAGAGTCTAAAGCAGTGGTTCTCAAGGTGCTGTGGTTATGTCCATCTACTCCCAAGGGTATGTGTCGTGGCGAGAGCCCCCTGACCCTAATGGTAGTTTGTGGGGTTCCCAACCAACAAACATTATTATACTATGAGGTCTCTTCAGAGCCTCAGAGTATGATTAGCGGAGGTCCATGGGAGGTGAATAAACATAACAAACAGTGTTACTCCTTTGGGCTCCTCGTGCTCTTTGTGCCTCGAAAGATGATGTCAGGGTTCGCTGAGGTCCAATTGAAGTCATGTGGCGTAAAGAAGCATAGTGTCATTGATTCCAGGCATCATAGTGTCATTACGCCACATGATCTATGTGACCACCAAGGCCTGTGATTGGGCCTCGTCATAGAATAATGGTGCTATGAGGGCATATGTCATCTCTAGAGGGCGGAAGAGAACGGGGAGCAGGGCTGGAGCTCAGAGAAGGTGAGTAACAATGTTTGTTATGTTTATTTCATCTACCTTGGGCCTTCACTAATCTTAGTCTAAGAGACCCCAAAGTGTAGTATTGTAGTTTGTGGGTGACAAAACCGCAAAATTTCAGATTCATCTGAACACAAGAAGATGCAGGTTTCCTATTTATGTTGGATTAATTTTATTAATGTAGGGGGTCACTTGTGACATTATACTGTGTAGACCAGGGGTCCTCAAACTTTTTAAACAGTGGGCCGGAGGCAGAGCAGGTCGCACAGACATCGGGAGCGGTGCCCTCCAATAGGTAAAGTGAAGTGTGCTCCATGGCCTGGCCCGAGCTCCCCAGGAGCTTCATTATAAATGCACGCCTGCCGGCGTTGTTGGCAGGGCCAGACAGAAGTGCTTGGTGGGCCGCATGTGGCCCGCGGGCCGCAGTTTGAGGACCCCTGGTATAGACAGCCACTATGGAACATTATACTGTATGTAGGGGCCACTATGGGTCATTATACTTTATGGGGGCCATTATGTAACGTTACAGTGTGTGGAGGGCCACTATGAGATATTATACTGTATGGAGGGCCACTATGGTACATTATAATGTATGGAGGACCACTATGGTCCACTATTATACTGTTTAGGAGCACTATTGGACATTATACTGTTGGGGGCTACTATAGGACATTATAATGCATGGAGGGCAGCTTTGGGACATTATACCATGTGTAGGGACAATATGGAACATTATGCTGTGTAGAGGGACAATATGGTATGTTATACTGTCTGGAAGCTGCTATGGTACATTCATCTGTTACAGGCATGGATTGTGGGACGCTTTCTTAACAGCTTCAGGCCCATGGTACCTTTAATCTGCCCAGGTAGTAAGTAATGAATGCAGCTTACCATTTGCCCCTTCAATGACTATGGGGACTTTTGTATTTGAGGGTCATTTCTTATACTGTATGAGGGGGCATTGTGGGGGTCATCATTTTACATGTGGAGGCCATTATATTACATGTGGGGACACTGTCGAGGCCATTATATTACATATGGAGTACTGAAGTGTGAGGCCCATAATATATGGGGGTACTGACGGGGCTGTTATACTGAGTATGAAGGCACTGATGTGTACATTCTGCGGAGTGTGATGTCATTGACAAGGGGCATTATACTACATGTAGTGGAACTAACTGGACCATTATACTACATGTAGGGGCACTGAGGGGACCTTTATATAATTAACATAGGCTCCAAACAAGGCCTTATTTAAGAGATCGCTAGTTTGGCAGTACTTGGTTAGGATTTTTTCTCACTAGGTTGCACTTAGCTTGAAAAGGATGAGACTCACTAGTCTACCTTCAGTTATAAACAACTTTTAATAAGTAATCAGAGAAGTGAGTTTTAAACTTGACCCAGGCACTGTCCCTGTCTACTTGCCTCAACTACCCTAGTGTTAGGATCGGGTCTCGCAGGGTTCCATCATGGCGCACAGCGCCACCTGCAGGTCAATCCGACTCTTGCCCTCGGCCTCATGCAGTGAGGCGACTGGAGTCTAAGTGCCATTTCTCCCCAACTGAACATGCTCGGACCTTTTGGAGCCGCTCACAGCCTAAGTGCCAGTTCTCCCCGACTGAGCATGAGCGGTGAGGTCATGGCCACCGCCCCTATTGGGCGGGGACTTCCATTTAAAAAGAGTGAGTCGACGCCCGCCCGGCGCTCACACTTTATCTGAAATTTCTAGTCCTGATGACAGTAGTCCCAGGGAGAGTCTCTATTGTTCAGGCAGGTTGCAGTATAGGGTGCTATTAGTTAGACCTGTAAATCCTGAATGTACTGACAGCTCTACACCAAGGCCTGGAGCAATAGACATTGTTCCTGCCTGTGGAGCTGCAGCAGGTTTGGTTTCCCAGATAGCCGTGCTTGCCCTGTCTAAAATCTTTGGAAGTTCCTAGCTGTGTGCAGGAGCTCTCCTAGCTACTGCAAGGACCTAGGTGTTTGCCCACTCCTAGCTGTGTGCAGGAGCACCCCTAGCTACTGCAGGGGATTATGTTTGTCGCTGACCTGGGGTGAGTGTTAACCCTGGGCAGCTGTCTTTTGTTTGTTTTTGCCTGTTTACATTGGGAGCTGCACTGTCATTCACTCAGTGAGATTAACTGGTGAACGTGTGTTACTCCCAGTTCACACTGTGCTGTTCCGCCCTACTGTTGCATACAGACATACAGCCGCCCATAGGGCCTGTGGACCTCGCTGCAGTGCCTTTGCAGCCCCAGAGGTTCTGTTGTTTAAAAATTATTTTATTTATATACACAGAACCATAACACCTAGGCGGTAATCGGACAGCTGGGTGAAAGTCCCTTCTCTGGATAATTGTTACACAGAACAGGACAAGACAAAACAACACAGAAGCAGAGTCAGCAAGCCGAGATCAACTGTAACATCTCTGCCTGTTCGGGCCTCTGCTCGCATGCTGCGGCGCCGGAGGCGTGGGCAGTTTGACAATCTGCTTAAGGTTTTTAGTTGCACTGTGTGAACACGGCTCTAGTCCTTAATTGGATTTGCACCACACCCGTCTTCTGCCAAGGTTGCCTCTGTTCATTAAGTGGTTAATCTGTCTTGCCTGTGATTGACAGCTTTTCTTCCTGTCAGGTTCTGGGCGGGTTCTTCCTTCCCTATTTAGTCTTGGCTCACAGTCACACTGGTGCCGGTTATTGCCCTTGCTTTCTGGTATCGCTTGCTGTTATTTACTTGTATGCTTATCCTTGACCTCTGGCTTTCCTACTGACTATTCTCTTGACTCCGATTTGGCACTGCATCGCTCTCTTGTTACCGAACCCTGGCTACCTGACCTCCCTTTGTTGTTGTACGTCTTGTCTGCGTTTTGTGTTTCACGTATTCAGGGAGGGATTGTCCTCGTGGTTGTCGCCTATCACCTAGGATAGGGTCTGGCAATAGGAAGGGAAAGCGGGGGGCTTCAGTTTAGGGCTCACTGTCCCTTGTGCCCCTCCCTCCAGGGTTCACCAGCAGCTTCTGGGGAATTATCATCTGGCTATTCCTTAACAGAATAACCGGCCTAAAACCTACATCCATTGCTTCCCTACAGATAAGCATGGATCCTATCCAGTGCCTTGCAGCAAAGTTGGAGGGATTGACAGGCCTGGTAGCTGAGCTTTTGCCACTTGACACAACTATGTCTGTTGCTGGAGCGGATTCTACTCCACTGGCCAGGGGTAAAGTCAGTTTTAAAACCCCCTTGATCTCTTTGCAAGTGGGTTCTTCACATTCAGAGGTCATAAGCCTTTTTGTTATGGAGAATCTCTCTGCTGATGTTATTTTGGGGTTCCCCTGGCTGAAGCTCCATAACCCTATTTTGGATTGGGGTAAAAAGGAGTTGATAAAGTGGGGAGGTCAGTGCTCATCCCACTGTATTGCTTTACATTCTGTTGATTGTGTCAGTGAGGAGAAGGTCTCAGCTACTAAAAGTTGGGAACGCTCCTCTGGTATTAAAACCTGGTGGTATCAGAAGCGCCAGGTGAATAAAAAATGTTTGCCTGGTTCTCAAGCATCTGTGGTTCAAGCAGAACCAAAATACAAGGCAGGGAAAACTCAGAATCCCTCTAGAACTGGTTTGTCTGGTGAGGGTCCGGTGGCCCCTCATAAAAGGGGGGGTACTGTAACATCTCTGCCTGTTCGGGCCTCTGCGCCACCCTCTGCTCGCATGCTGCGGCGCCGGAGGCGTGGGCAGTTTGACAATCTGCTTAAGGTTTTTAGTTGCACTGTGTGAACACGGCTCTAGTCCTTAATTGGATTTGCACCACACCCGTCTTCTGCCAAGGTTGCCTCTGTTCATTAAGTGGTTAATCTGTCTTGCCTGTGATTGACAGCTTTTCTTCCTGTCAGGTTCTGGGCGGGTTCTTCCTTCCCTATTTAGTCTTGGCTCACAGTCACACTGGTGCCGGTTATTGCCCTTGCTTTCTGGTATCGCTTGCTGTTATTTACTTGTATGCTTATCCTTGACCTCTGGCTTTCCTACTGACTATTCTCTTGACTCCGATTTGGCACTGCATCGCTCTCTTGTTACCGAACCCTGGCTACCTGACCTCCCTTTGTTGTTGTACGTCTTGTCTGCGTTTTGTGTTTCACGTATTCAGGGAGGGATTGTCCTCGTGGTTGTCGCCTATCACCTAGGATAGGGTCTGGCAATAGGAAGGGAAAGCGGGGGGCTTCAGTTTAGGGCTCACTGTCCCTTGTGCCCCTCCCTCCAGGGTTCACCAGCAGCTTCTGGGGAATTATCATCTGGCTATTCCCTAACATCAACCCAGAGAGACAAACAATACCAAATCAAAATCCAAAAGAGTAATAACAAGGAAAGCCAAAGGTCAGAAGTCAGTAAATACAATACAATAGCAAGAGAATCGCTTAGCATGGACAGAGTCACAATAGCCAGCAAACACGAGTGAGCTGATGACCTGAGTATAGAAAGTTCAGAACCCGCCCCAGGCTTGATTGGTAGATAGGCTGTAAATCACACAGGTAAGGCCTTAGCCTTACCCATTAGAGGAGCAGAGGGAAACTAAGGTGAAGGAGATAGGTGTGGTGGAAAATCAATTACAGAGGTGAGGGGATAAAATAGTGTTCAGAGAATAGAAGAACAACCTTGAGCATGGAATCATAGCCAGACACACCTCCTGTGATGTACAATGCGGTTAGAGCATGGCGCAGAATTTTGAACGGGTGCGGACATATCAAATGATTTCAGAAATTATTGTCCATCAGTTTGTAGTGTAATCCAGAATTGCAATGCAGATATTTGCAGACTGTTGGAAAAAGACTAGGGGATGCTACACAATGGTAGACCTGACCCTGTCCCTACATTTTTGAGCTGTGTTATGGCCATTAAAGGGGCTCTATCAGCAAAATCATGCTGATAGAGCCCCACGTATGCGTGAATAGCCTTTAAAAAGGCTATTCAGACATCGCAAAAGTTATATTAACCCCTTCCCGACATGCGCCGTAATAGTACGGCGCATGTCGGGTCTGTAACTATGGCGACCGCCTGGGAGCCGGGTGGCCGCCATAGCTGCCGGGTGTCTACTGCTTTAAGCAGTAGACAACCGGCTCTCATGCCTCCGATCGGTCCCCGGACTGATCGGAGGCATTAACCCCTCCGGCTCCGCTGTCAAAGGCGCCGGAGGCGCCATTTTCTCGGTGGCGCATGGGCGCCGCCATCTTGCCCGGGATCGCCGGCTCCTGGACCATGCTCCAGGGCTGACGTCCCGTTGCCATGACAGCCGGGAGCCTGTATTAGGCTCCCAGGCTTGTCTGCAAATCCTCTCTTTTGCAGGCTGGTCTATGCAGCCTGCAAAAGAAAGGATGATTTTTTGCAATGCATTGCAATGCATTAGCATTGTAATGCATTGCATTATTGATCAGACCCCCTGGGGTTCAATACCCCTATGGGGTCTAATAAATGCAAAAAAAAATTTTAAAAAAAAGTAAAAAAAAATATAAAAAAATATAAAAAGTATTAAAAGTTCAAATCACCCCCCTTTCCCTAGAACACATATAAAAAAAGTTAAAAACTGTGAAACATATACATGTTAGCTATCCCCACGTCCCAAATCGCCCGCTCTACAAATCTATAAAAATATTTTTCCTGTTCGGTAAACGCCGTAGCGGGAAAAATAGTCGAAAGTGCCAAACCGCCGTTTTTTCACTGTTTTGATTCTGATAAGAATTTGAATAAAAAGTGATCAAAGCAATAACATTTCCCGAAAATGGTAGAACTAAAAAGTACACCCGACCCCGCAAAAAAAGACGCCCTATGCATCCCCGTACACTTAGGTATAAAAAAGTTACGGCCGTCGGAATATGGCAACTTTTAGAAAAAAAATTTTTTAACACAGTCTTGGAATTTTTTTTAGGGGTCAAAATGTAAATAAAACCATATAAATTTGGTATCCCTGGAACCGTACCGAAACACAGAATATAGGGGACATGTCATTTTGGCTGCACAGTGAACTCCGTAAAACCAAAGCCCGTAAGAAAGTCGCAGAAATGCATTTTTTCTTCAAATCCACCCCATTCTGAATTTTTTTCCTGCTTCCCAGTACATTATATAGAATAATTAATGGTGGCATCATGAAGAAAAATTTGTCCCGCAAAAATTAAGACCTCATATGGCTCTGGGAGCGGAGAAATAAAAAAGTTATGGGGTTTAGAAGGAGGGGAGTCAAAAATGAAAAACGAAATTCAAAAAATGCCATCGGCGGGAAGGGGTTAAGCTACACCCCAGTTTTAAAATAAAACCCTAAAACAGAATGTGATAAACTTACTGAACGTGCACGGTGGGCGGGCATTCAGGGTCCGCCGTCTTCTTCATCCACGCCTCCTCTTCCTGCGATGTCCTCGGGTCCCGTCTTCCTCCGGCGTTCACAAACTGACATTGCTTAAAAAAAATGGCCTGGGAGCATGCGCAGTAGCCATAGTAGAAGCAGCATGCTACTGCACATGCACCCAGGCCATTTTTTTTAAGCAATGTCAGTTCGCGCGCGCCGGAGGAAGACGGGACCCGAGGACATCGCAGGAAGAGGAGGCGTGGATGAAGAAGACGGCGGACCCTGAATGCCCACCCACCGTGCACGTTCGGTAAGTTTATCACATTCTGTTTTAGGGTTTTATTTTAAAACGGAGGGGGGGTAGTTTAATATAACTTTTATGGTGCCTGAATAGCCTTTTTAAAGGCTATTCACGCATATGTGGGGCTCTATCAGCATGATTTTGCTGATAGAGCCCCTTTAATAAATTAATGTTTCAAATAAAATGGAGGAATTTCTAATTTTTAACTGCTGATGTGTTCTATGTTCCATGGTGTATAAAATATGATTATGAATTTTTTTCAAAATAAGGTATGTTAGTGCTATTAATGGGTTAATAAGTGCAACCAAATACCTTTTAGCAGTGTTTTCAGTGATTTATCAGGTTCTCGGTGAGATCCTGACATCCTCTGCATTTGTTTACATCCCTAACTTCCTTAAGTTTCTTTCTTATATGTTCCATGTTGCCTCACTTCTCCTTCTCTAGCTCACTGACTCTCTCCCTTTCTCAACAGTCCCCCTTCCTGTTTCCTGGAGGAGACTCCCCAGCCTTCCTTCTCATGCTAGCATAGCAAAAGATCATTCCTTCTGGAGCCCCTTCTTGACATATTCCTTAATAACATTACTGTGAACAGGTATTTAAATATGGTGCCCACTCAGGCTCCTTGTTTAAATACCTATCAGGCACCATACAGTAGGGCTAGGCAGCAATAACGGCAATCAGAGACTCTGATCATGGGCACTTAACCACTCAGATGCGGCAACTAAGGGGTCAGTTTCACTTTCCCAATTCTCGTAGTGCTCCAACAGCTCCTGTGCGGCAAGATGGTAGAAGCCATTTGGTTGTTATGGCAGAGAGAAGGCTTCTGAAAGCTTCAAGCCCTGCCTTATTAATATTGCTAATGAACCTTGCCTGTGGTAGATCTTAAAGAAAACCTTCCAAGTTCTCTGACATCAACGGTATTATATTCCACTAGAGGGTTATAGTATCTTTGCCGGTATGCACCCCAGTGCAAAAGATATGGATGCTGTTAGTTTTGGCACCGCATCACTCTGCTGTGAGGAAAGGCTCCCCTGACACAACAAGACTATAGAAGAGAATGCTAGGCTATAAGGCCCGCGCTTCTGACAGTGGAAGGATATGGGTGCCAAAACTAATGTTACCAATATCTCTGACACCAGGGTGCATACCAGCAAAGCTACCAGTGAGCTGAATTCAGTGTACTGTCAACTTTCTAGTGGAATATAATACCACTGATGTCAGAGGACATGAAACATCCACTTTAATAACAGTATAGTAATTTTACACCAGTATTGCAGTTTATGGTATAATGATATAATGATCATAGATTTAAGTCCTTGGGAAGGGGGCTTTAAAAAGTTGTAAAACTTATATTTAAAAAAATTTTACAAATATTTTTGCTATGAAAAAATAAAGACTGTAAAAAACCCCTTTCCCTAGATAAATATAAAAATAAATCCACAAAATGAACATGTTAGGCATCCCTGCATCACCAAATTCCAGGACTATTTAAATATAAAATTATTTATCCCATATGGTGAATTCCGCAGCAGGAAAAAAATTGGAATGTATGAATCGCTATTATTTTTCTTTTTGGCCTCCCAAAATATTTGATTAAAAACTTATCTAAGCACTAAGCGATCGCCCTGTCAATTCCGAGTTATGTTGTAGAGGTTTAAGTTGTTAAAGGGGTATTCTCACAAACTTATAATTAATTATCACATCTCAACAGGATAAGTGACAAATGTCTGTTGTTGGGGACCTCACCACTGGATTCTCATGATCATTAGAATAGAGTCCTAAGCTTCTCAGTTGTGCAGTCACGAGGAGTTTGAATAGAACAGGGGTCAGCAATCTTCGGCACTCCAACTGCTATGAAATTACAACTCCCAACATGCTCCATTCACTTTCATGGGACTTCCAAGAACAGCAGAGAAGTATTCATGCTGGGAGTTGTAGTTTTACAACAGCTGGAGTGCCGAAGGTTCCCTACCCCGGATTAGATCATACACTGCCATTCCATTCCAAGTCTGTGGGATTGATGAAGATAGCCAAGTACTGTATTCATTGTCTTAGGCACTGCTTAAAGATTTCTGTTACTGACAATCTACCATAACCTTCTGAGCCAACTGCATTGATTTGATTAACTTTTTGCTATTGTGTAAGTCTTCTACTAACAGACATCTTTGAGCTGTGTCAAAGGGATTTTGGTGATCACAGGCTCAGATGTAATTTTTTCACATGTACATATGGAAGTTCATTTGAACTGAATATGTCATTTGAATGTTACCCTTTTGCAAAGCTTAGTAAATTCTGAACAAGCTCAGTTTAATAAGTTTTAAAAGACTCTGATTTTATTAACTGACCATTGATTCATAGACCTAGAGAGGTTATTTGGCCAGTAATATTTTTTTTATAAAAATGGTTACAATGGCTTAAAAAAAAAATGAAAAAGGTGTTCCCACCTCACCAATCCACCCTCCACCCATGTTCCAAGTCCTCAGGTCTCCTGCTCTAGATCCTGCCTTTTCTTGGTGTGGCAATGTGACTTCTCAGCCAACCACTGTGTGGTCAGATTTCCATGTCCAGAGCTACCAGGAAGTGGAGACTGTTGAGCACCAGAATAGGAACATCAGGAAATGAGTGAGCTATGACTTTCTTTTGCTTTTAAGTCATTCTGACCCCTTGTTATAAAATTAAAACATATAATCAGTAAGACATCCCCTTTACAAACTGTACATGCTGGTTGCTGAAAAAAAACATATAAAGAAATGCCATACATCTGTGGTGGTAGGAATATCTTATACCAAAATGCAGAGCACATCAATTGAACTAAACTTACCGAGATGAACTGTCTCGTGACCGACGTAGCCATCTTACTACCATCTGCTCTATTCTACGTCCTTTGCGTGTCTGGAAGGGATGAGATTCTGAGTCCTCCATTTACCTAAAGAGGGTTTAAATAAATGAATGAGTAAGCTGGAGTATTATGAACATGTTTATTAACAGGACTAAGGACCTATAGTCTGTACTTTAAGTTCCAATATTTAACAGTTAGAGAGCTAAAGAGGTTTTAAAATCTTGGGTTTTTCAGTTTGCCTGCTGTCTCTTCTTCTTGCTTCCTGTACTCCCCTAACAAGCTGCTGGGCAGGCTTTGACTGTTTGATGGGCAGGACACTATGAAGAACTTCAGTAAACATAGACTGTGGCTTTACCATGAGAGATTTTTTTATTTTGATTACTATAAAAAATATAATAATGTAGATCAAACAATATGCACAGTAAGTATATATTTTATTACACAAGTTTGGAGAGAAAAATATATTATACATGCTCTGAGGACTGACAATAGACTTGCAGTTAACTTAAAATTATCTTTCTGTTAACATAGAGAGATAAGAGACACTGTCTAAGCCTTTATCAACTGCAATTAGTTGAACTGATTTTTCAGAGGTAAGCAGTTACTAAAGCTTCTAAACTACTAGAGTAACCAGGATACTAACAGTCAATGATACAGCTTTTAATGTCACTCATATTTCAATACTCTCCTACTAATCCAGTCCAGTGGCTATTAGTACTATTTCTAGCTTTAATTTTTATTGATTAGATTTTAGTATTGATATGTATTAACATGTATTATACAAACCCAATATGTTAAGATTCTAACTATGTGTTCCTCAGCATTGTTTTACACAAAGTGAATGTGGGGATGAGATTAAATAAAATCTCAGTCAGTTTGCTGGGACTGTAAAATGCAGCATTTCTTTCTGCAGTGTATGTACTCAGCTTAAAATTGCTACATTTTTAATTACTTATATTTGCAAAAAAATAATTTTTATTTGTCTCCACATATAAATATAGTTAGGTTTGTAGGAAACCCCTTTAATTAGTAAAATTGCTATTTATGCAAAAAGAGCTTTAGCAGAAACCATGAGCTTTAATTTATTGTTTTATATTTGGGCTTTAATAAATATCAGCAGTAAGAGATGTCGTAACAATTGTCACTACACATTATTGTCTAAATGTCACAGCCTGCAAATAATTTAATGCTCAAGGCTGAGTTTTTGCATTAAACACTACATTGTACTTCATTACATCTTTCTCAGCATTATATGGTGTTCTTCCATGTCAATAATAGTGGTTTGGGAGCAGGACTATAATTAATGTTGAAGATAATGATACATATGTTTTGCAGATGTTATATGTTTTGCTTTGACTAGACTGAAGGCTGTCTGTCTCGTTTTTGTGTGGAAAAACAAATCCATAACCCTGTTATTAAATTGATATGAACTCATGAGCTGATGGGGCATTTATTAGTAAAATGTATTGGTATAAACACTACAGAGTACATTATGTGATAAAGACAACTGCTTCTATTCCATACACGACAAGGCCGAATCATCATAAGTGATTCTTTGCTACAGGCATTTTTGTTACTACACTGAAATTATTTGAGAAAAAAACACCCAAAAATTACAATGAAAATAATCTTGGGACATATCAATCATTCCTCATATAGTATGATGAAGGGATGACTAGATGCTAGGATCCTATGTCATTGCTCGAGCAACATGTTCTCCACCACCTGGGTGATTACTTCTACTTTACCCCAACTACTCCAGTAGCAACCACACCAATACAATCACTTATCCCAGCTGACAACTTTGCCCCTTACTTCAAAACTAAAATCGACACCATCAGAGACAGTCTCACCCTACTCCCCCGACAACCCCTCTACCCAACCACTTGCTGCTCCTCATCCCTGACCTGTTTCTCCTCCATCACTGACAAAAAAACTCTCTTCCCTAATCTCTAAATCCCACCTCACCTCCTGCGCATTTGATCCGATCCAGTCACATCTCATCCCCAAACTCACTGAAGTCATTACTCCAGCCCTAACCCATCTCTTCAATCTATCCCTAGCCAATGGATCCTTCCCCTCAGCCTTCAAACACGCCACAGTCACACCTATACTTAAGAAACCGTCCCTCGACCCGTCCTCTCCTGCCAACTATCGTCCCATCTCACTTCTCCCATAGCCTCAAAACTGCTTGAGCAGCACGTCCACTCAGAGCTCTCCTCCTATCTCTCATCCAACCTGCTCTTTGACAGACTACAGTCAGGCTTCAGACCCTGTCACTCCATTGAAACTCCCCTAACAAAAGTCAGTAATGACCTGCTAACCACCAAGGCCAAGTGCCATTACTCTGTCCTCCTCCTCCTTGACCTCTCCTCTGCCTTTGACACAGTTGACCACTCCCTCCTGTTAGAAATTCTCTCATCCCTTGGTATCTCAGACCTGGCCCATTCCTGGATCTCCTCATACCTCACCGACCGCACATTCAGCGTCTCCCACTCGCACACTGTCCTAGGACCCCTCCTGTTCTCCATCTACACCCTTGGCCTGGGCCAACTCATAGAATCTCATGGTTTCCAGTACCATTGCTATGCTGATGACACCCAAATATACATCTCTGGACCTGACATTACCTCTCTGCTGGCCAGAATTCCAGATTGTTTAATGGCTGTAGCCTCCTTCCCTCCCGCTTTCTCAAACTCAATATGGAGAAAATGGAGTCCATCATCTTCGCCCCACCCTGTATGGCCCCTCCACCTGACCCATCTATCAAAGTCAACGAAACCACACTTACCCCTGTCCCACAGGCCCGATGCCTTGGAGTAACACTGGACCCCAACCTATCCTTCAAGTCACACGTTTAAACCCTCAATACTTCCTGCCACCTTCAACTCAAGAACATCCACCGAATCTGCTCCTTCCTCACCCCTGAAAGACTAAGATGCTCATCCAGGCCCTCATAATCTCCCGCCTAGATTATTGCAACACCCTTCTCCATGGACTCCCAGCTAACACCCTCGCCCCCCTCCAGTCCACCTTAAACTGCGCTGCTCGCTTAATTCACCTCTCCCCCCGATCTTCATCGGCTGCTCCCCTCTGCCAGTCCCTCCACTGGCTACCCATAGCCCAGCGAATTGAGTTCAAGCTACTAACATTAACATACAAAGCGATCCACAACCTGTCCCCTCCATATATCTCTGACCTAATCTCCTGCTACCTGCCCACACATAACCTCAGATCCTCCAATGACCTCCTACTCTGCTCTGCTCTCATCTGTTCCTCACACAACCTTCTCCAAGATCTCTCCCGTGCATCCTCCATACTCTGGAACTCCTTACCAAGACACATAAGACTGACCCCCACAATCACAGGCTTCAAGAAGGCCCTGAAGACTCACCTATTCAGGAAGGCCTACAACCTCCAATAACACTATCACCGCACTGCCATCTGTACAGTCTCACCCTCTCCTTCTGTCTCTACCCCCCTTCTCCTCACAGATTGTAAGCCCTCGCGGGCAGGGCCCTCTACCCCACCGTGCCAGTTGGTCACTCTTAGTTTTATATCTGCCTGTATATTTTGTGTACTGTATGTAATCCCCAAATGTAAAACACCATGGAATTAATGGTGCTATATAAATAAACAATAATAATAATAATAATAATAATAATAATTCTAGTAGAAATCTTTAGGGTAAGTTCACATAGAGTTTTTTGGCAGCAGATTTGAACACAGAATCTGCCTCAAAATCCGTTGTCAAAACCAGCTCCCATTGACTTCAATGGCAGCCGCTCGCTTCTTTTTTCTGCTACCTAGTAACGGAAAAAAAGAAGCGACTTGACTAGAGATGAGCGAGTACTATTCAAAACGGCAGTTTCAAATAGCACACTCTCGTAGGAATGAATGGGAGTGGCTGGCGCGCATAGGGTTAAGCGGCTGGACGCTGCGTCCATTCATTCTTATGGGAGCGTGTGATTTGAAACAGCCGTTTCGAATAGTACTCGCTCATCTCTAGACATGACCATTCTTGCCGCGGATTCTGCGGCTGAATCCGCCATGGCCTCCACAGCGCGGCACCCCCCTCCTGATTAGGCCCATTCATTTGGGTCTAATCCAGAGTGGAATGCTGCAACTGAATGCTGGTGCATTGCACTGTCATCCAGTCGCGGCTAGCCATTTTTTGGACCGGATTCTGAAGAGGTATCTGCGTCAAAATCTGGTGCAAAAATCCCTGTGTGAACTTAACTTACCCATAGGCAGCTAAAGGAAGTAGGTACTATGTTATCTATTGTTATGTATTGCTGTAGGAGTGTGAGGGGGTGTGCTGGATTATTCCCTCATCTTGCTTACAGTATATCTCATACTATCTGGACATCGCCGCACCCCCTTTCTTGTGATGAGGATATAAAGTGTGCTAGTCACACATTTGTTTCAGGTGTGACCAGAACATAAAGTGCCCATGTCACATATAAAATGATTGCTAGTCCGACGGGTGCAGGGTCATTCCACTGGGCCTGGGAGATTTGCCAGCTCTTCCAAGAGTTAAGGAGGTCAACCCTTTTTTTTTTACCATTTTTATTTAAATAATTTTTATTTATTATATTTATTCGGTGATAAAGAGGGTTTTATTTTTCATGCTATTTATGTATTTTAATATCTGAGAAATTGTGAACAAAAAGGAGAGCAAGCATGTCTATTTTTAAAATTTTTCTTGTTTTTTTTCTACTAAAAAAAAAATAATTTTCCTTCTGTCCTTGCAATGTTAAGAGTGGACTATTCAGACATATAAGATCAACAGGTGGTCCGGATGTTGCTAAAGAATAGCAATATATGGAAGTCTGAGGAGAAGGCCTCTGATCTTCAAAAAGGACCATGCTGCCCATCTGAAGTTTGCTGAAGACCAACTGTACAAGCCAGAAGGCTATTGGAACAATGGATTGAGGACATAAAAGGCCAAAACAAAACTTTTTGGTGAGGAAAGTTATACTGTATTTGGAGAAAGGAAAACACTGCAATCTAACATAAAAACCTCATACCATCTGAATAACATGGTGGTGGTAATATCATAGTATGGGCCTGTTTTTGTTGTATCTCAGCTAGGATGGTTTGCCATCACTGATAGAACAATAGCTTCTGTGTTATACCAGCAATTACTAAAGGAAAATATCCATAAATCGAATCTTAAGAGCATGTGGGTCATGTAGCGAGATATTGACCCTAAACATAGAAGTCGTCCAGCAAAAGAATGGTTAAAAAAGAGTAAAGTTAAAGTTTTGAAATGGCCAAGCCCTGACCTTAATCCAATACAAATGTTGTGAAAGGAACTGAAGAAAGCAGTTCATAAGAAGAAACCCACCATATATGCAGAGGTATAGACAATTCTGAAGGGTTCACAAACTTTCAAATGCCACTGAATATCACAGCTCACATCTATCTCCCTAAGACAAAATCCCCTGCTTGGAGCGTGAAGCAGTGATTGTAGCGTGGGGCTGTGCAAGCCACCAAAGCTGGGTGTAAAAGGTTCCTATTTTGACAAAAATGTCAAAAAACGACACACTCTTCAGATAAAGAAAGATTACCAAGTGTTATTCAAGCAACATTTGTGTCACATTTCCACATCTTACTGAAGCGGAAGTGGGCAGACTATGTAGTCGAGCACAAATCAGAACAGCGCTTATAGTGAGATAAAACTCCCACATGCTGAACCTTTACCAGCAGGGGATCCTGCATGAAGAGCATCGGCACACAGACTACCTTCTGTTGCCTGGTAGGCCACAGCCACCATCCCACAGTTTTTATTATTACACCCAGTACATTATAACCTTGTGCAGGTAGCCAACAGGAAAGTGGAGTCAATAGTGTGTGTATATATTTTATATTAAAAAAAAGGATGTGGCTATTTATAGGTACTGTACCTATAAACAACTGGCTATTTATAGTTACTAAAGATGAGTGACCACCGTTCGGTCGAATACAGATTCGATCGAATATCAGGCCGTTCGAGGTATTCGATTACAATCGAATACAAGGCCGCAAACACAGTAAAAATTTGTATCCCCTCCCACCTTCCCTGGCGCGTTTTTTGCACCAATAACAGCTCAGGGGAGGTGGGACAGGAACTGCGACAATGGAGGCAGTACATTGGCTGCCGAAATCAGGTGACCTCCAATTTAGACGAATGGTGGATTTAACATTCGGTTAATTTGAGACTGTGAACTATGTGACTGTGAGACAGGGATAGATCTACAGGCAGGGTTAACTAGGGATTACCTTTATTTAGGGGGGAATGTCACTCACCTAGCTCTTTGGGGCTCTATCTTGTTGGGATCTCTGTCAGCTTGCGATATGCGCGAGCTGACTTTTTCCCATAGGAATGCATTGACCAGCGTTGATTGGCCAGTGTAGGAGGAGTAGCTGGAGGGATGGTTGTCAGTAGCGCAGAGCTGTGTGTGTGACAGCGCAGAGCTGTGTGTGTGACAGGAGGAGTAGCTGGATGGATGGTTGGCAGTAGCGCAGAGCTGTGTGTGTGACAGGAGGAGTAGCTGGAGGGATGGTTGGCAGTAGAGCAGAGCTGTGTGTGTGACAGGAGGAGTAGCTGGAGGGATGGTTGGCAGTAGCGCAGAGCTGTGTGTGTGACAGGAGGAGTAGCTGGAGGGATGGTTGGCAGTAGAGCAGAGCTGTGTGTGTGACAGGAGGAGTAGCTGGAGGGATGGTTGGCAGTAGTGCAGAGCTGTGTGTGTGACAGGAGGAGTAGCTGGAGGGATGGTTGGCAGTAGAGCAGAGCTGTGTGTGTGACAGGAGGAGTAGCTGGATGGATGGTTGGCAGTAGCGCAGAGCTGTGTGTGTGACAGGAGGAGTAGCTGGAGGGATGGTTGGCAGTAGAGCAGAGCTGTGTGTGTGACAGGAGGAGTAGCTGGAGGGATGGTTGGCAGTAGCGCAGAGCTGTGTGTGTGACAGGAGGAGTAGCTGGAGGGATGGTTGGCAGTAGAGCAGAGCTGTGTGTGTGACAGGAGGAGTAGCTGGAGGGATGGTTGGCTGTAGCGCAGAGCTGTGTGTGTGACAGGAGGAGTAGCTGGAGGGATGGTTGGCAGTAGCGCAGAGCTGTGTGTGTGACAGGAGGAGTAGCTGGAGGGATGGTTGGCAGTAGCGCAGAGCTGTGTGTGTGACAGGAGGAGTAGCTGGAGGGATGGTTGGAAGTAGTGCAGTAGAGAAAAGCTGTGTGTGTGACAGGAGGAGTAGCTGGAGAGATTGTTGGCAGTAGTGCAGAGCTGTGTGTGTGCAAGGAAATGGAGAAATGTCTGATTTGCCACTTTGATTTGGGGAAAAAGTCTAAAAAATTGACAACTTGGTTTTCTTGTAGTTCCACACTACATGAAGATTGTTATAGAGTGGATGGATGTCCGCAATGCAAGGAAGACTAGCCATATTCATTGTAACATAAATGTCTTAAGTTTATAGGCATGGTACTACCTATAGATAGCCAGTAGTTTAAAGGTATGGACGGTACCTAAAAATAGCTAGTTGTTATAGTTGTTAAGATTGTTATAGAGTGGATGGATGTCCGCAATGCGAGGAAGTGGGGAAAAAGTCTAAAAAATTGACAACTTGGTGTTCTTGTTGCTCCACACTACATGAAGATTGTTATAGAGTGGATGGATGTCCGCAATGCGAGGAAGACTAGCCATATTCATTGTAACATAAATGTCTTAATAAAGTGAAAATTTACTGGGATAAATATGATACATCTGCCGTTCATTTAAGTTTATAGGCACGGTACTACCTGTAGATAGCCAGTAGTTTAAAGGTACGGACGACACCTAAAAATAGCCAATAGTTCATAGGTACGACCTAAAAATAGCCAATAGTTCATAGGTACGGTACCTATAAGTAGCCAGTTGTTTATAGGTACGGTACCTATAAATAGCCACATCCTAAAAAAAATGCATTTGAGATTACCTACAATCCACGTCATATTGCTGACATTGTAATCATGCATTAACCCCTTCCCGCCGATGGCATTTTTTGATTTTCGTTTTTCGTTTTTGACTCCCCTCCTTCTAAACCCCATAACTTTTTTATTTCTCCGCTCCCAGAGTCATATGAGGTCTTAATTTTTGCGGGACAATTTTTTCTTCATGATGCCACCATTAATTATTCTATATAATGTACTGGGAAGCAGGAAAAAAATTCAGAATGGGGTGGATTTGAAGAAAAAATGCATTTCTGCGACTTTCTTACGGGCTTTGGTTTTACGGCGTTCACTGTGCAGCCAAAATGACATGTCCCCTGTATTCTGTGTTTCGGTATGGTTCCAGGGATACCAAATTTATATGGTTTTATTTACATTTTGACCCCTAAAAAAAATTCCAAAACGGTGTTAAAATTTTTTTTTTCTAAAAGTCGCCATATTCCGACGGCCGTAACTTTTTTATACATAGGTGTACGAGGATGCATAGGGCGTCTTTTTTTGCGGGGTCGGGTGTACTTTGTAGTTCTACCATTTTCGGGAAATGTTATTGCTTTGATCACTTTTTATTCAAATTTTTATCAGAATTAAAACAGTGAAAAAACGGCGGTTTGGCATTTTTGACTATTTTTCCTGCTACGGCGTTTACCGAACAGGAAAAATATTTTTATAGATTTGTAGAGCGGGCGATTTCGGACGCGGGGATACCTAAAATGTATATGTTTCACAGTTTTTAACTACTTTTATATTTGTTCTAGGGAAAGGGGGGTGATTTGAACTTTTAATACTTTTTATATTTTTTTATATTTTTTTTTTACTTTTTTTTTTTATTTTTTTTTTGCATTTATTAGACCCCCTAGGGGTGCTGAACCCCAGGGGGTCTGATCACTAATGCAATGCATTACAATGCTAATGCATTGCAATGCATTGCAAAAAATCATCATCTCTTTTGCAGGCTGTATACACCAGCCTGCAAAAGAGAGAATTTGCAGACTGGCTGGGAGCCCTTAACAAGGCTCCCGGCTTTCATGGCAACGGGGGGTCGGCCCTGGAGCATGCTCCAGGAGCCGGTGATCCCTGCCAAAATGGCGGCGCCCACACGCCGCCGGGAAGATGGCGCCTCCGGCGCCTTTGACAGCAGCTTAAAGCAGTAGACACCCGGCGGCTATGACGGCCGCCCGGCTCCCGGGCGGTCGCCATAGTTACAGACCCGACACGCGCCGTACTATTACGGCGCATGTCGGGAAGGGGTTAATAATATGTTGTTTGATTATATTGTACACAGTCTGAGAAAGGCCCAACAGGCCAAAACATGACTATTACCTCCATAGTATGGATCACTTCAACTAAGCTAATTCACTGTTTAAGTATTCAAGAGGTGTGCTGATTTTTTTTTTTTTTTTCAAATTCGGGCATGGACCTCACCAAAGCACCTTACCTCTATCCAAAGTGCAGCATACATCTTTACCAACTATAATTTGTAGGTCAGTATAACCACACTGAATATTATTTAGTTTTGCTTAATGTTTTATTACATTTAAACACTTCCCGACATTGTCATACTTTTACGGCAGATGTCGCATTTTTAAATATGGTGGCCACTCAAGAGCTACTATACAGCAGAGATACCGAGCCCTAATACCTGCAATCAGTGACTGCAAGTACACACTTAGCTCTGGCCGTGTAGGAAGAAAAGTAAGAACTACTTCTCTACATACTCAAATGAAGACATCACAATCTTATTTGGCAAAATGAACTTGGCAGTGGCTCTGGCAGGGAAAGTGAGCAAGACCATCCTCCTCCTTCTCCTCGTGATCTTCCTTGTAGGCAGGCCATATCTATACCTAACACATGGTCATCATTAACATGATCATCACCAACTGTTTCTCCTATTCCTCCTCCTTCTCTCCCACATCAACATCAGTCATCTGTAAGGGGTGTGTGTCCGGGAAACAGCAATATGTGCCCAGTCATCCAGCGGTTCTACAAGCTAATTTGCACCAGGTCAAGCTGCTGGAGATGCAGTCACTGATGTACCAGTTAGTGAATTTCACTGCGTTTCACCAACTGATGGCATGCGTTCAACCCTGATGGAGGATACCTAGCCACCATTATTTCTTTAGGAATGCTGTCCCTGCTTTATATTACCATGTGTTGAATATGTGGGCCTTTCAATGGATATGTCAGTCTGAGGAAAGTTGTACGCAATACATGACTTTCATGGCCTATTGGGTTAATATTTTGAGCGGCAGTGGCAACAGTCCAAAAATGCAACCAGGTCAGGTGCTAGTTTATGACTAGGCTCACAGCTAAAAATTTGTCTCAAAAATAACAACAACAAGTCTGTAGCACTTACAAGTCATAAAAACTGGCTAATTTTTCTATAAAACCATTGTTCATTGCAATATAATCGCCATCTGTGTCTAAAAACCACAGGCATGGTCATTGATGTTAAAATGTATAAAAACAAGTGATAGCACAGTGTATGGTTAAACTCTGAGTTTGTATCCACTGCTTACCATCCATTTTTCCATAGTCATACATGGCACTTTTACTTTGACATAACTACTGTGTTTGCCTAAGGGTCCATTCACACGGAGTAAACGCGCACTCATTTTGGCAAAATACACGTGTAAAGAATACACGTGTAAAAAAATTTAATTGAAGTCAATGGGAGTCTTATTTTTACACGTGTATTCTTTACACGTGTATTTTGCCAAAATGAGCGCGCGTTTACTTCGTCTGAATGAACCCTTAGAGAGCAAGAAATTGGATAGATAGATTCGTATTAGCCTGAATTTAAGTTATGGTTTGTACTGAACTTGTTCGACCCAAAACAAATCTTACTTAACATGTACTTGAAACTAAATGAATCATGAGAGGTTCTCCCATCTCTGATGAAGCTGAGATAAATCACTTGTACATCTACCCATCTATTTCCTTCTGTGCTTCCAGCCAGGCTTACAAAAAGGTCTGTTCCTTTTTATTCCTTTTATATTTTATATTGTTTGCATATTTGTCTTTTTAATTACATCTTTTTTGTTTTGTGCATATTTAATCTAAAATTCAATAATATTGTCTTTGGCTCTAAATGTCCCCGCAATTCCAAAAGAGAGTACATTTTTCTTAAATATACAGTATTGGTGTGTTGACTGCCTTCATGTGTCGGGTTTGTGGCAGATATTGGTGTGGATGTGCAATTGTAGAAGGCTGTTTCACTCCTGTGTGTTAGGTGAGTTTAAAGGGAATGTGGAAGTGGAGTCCCCCTTTTATGGTCATACGCAGGCACACATGAATAGGGTGTATGAATCCTTGACAGCATTGATATACAGTAAGCCGGATATACAGTCCTATGAAAAAGTTTGGGCACCCCTATTAATCTTAATCATTTTTTGTTCTAAATATTTTGGTGTTTGCAACAGCCATTTCAGTTTGATATATCTAATAACTGATGGACACAGTAATATTTCAGGATTGAAATGAGGTTTATTGTACTAACAGAAAATGTGCAATATGCATTAAACCAAAATTTGACCGGTGCAAAAGTATGGGCACCCTTATCATTTTATTGATTTGAATTCCCCTAACTACTTTTTACTGACTTACTGAAGCACAAAATTGGTTTTGTAACCTCAGTGAGCTTTGAACTTCATAGCCAGATGTATCCAATCATAAGAAAAGGTATTTAAGGTGGCCAATTGCAAGTTGATCTCCTATTTGAATCTCCTCTGAAGAGTGGCATCATGGGCTACTCAAAACAACTCTCAAATGATCTGAAAACAAAGATTGTTCAACATAGTTGTTCAGGGGAAGGATACAAAAAGTTGTCTCAGAGATTTAACCTGTCAGTTTCCACTGTGAGGAACATAGTAAGGAAATGGAAGACCACAGGGACAGTTCTTGTTAAGCCCAGAAGTGGCAGGCCAAGAAAAATATCAGAAAGGCAGAGAAGAAGAATGGTGAGAACAGTCAAGGACAATCCACAGACCACCTCCAAAGAGCTGCAGCATCATCTTGCTGCAGATGGTGTCACTGTGCATCGGTCAACTATACAGCGCACTTTGCACAAATAGAAGCTGTATGGGAGAGTGATGAGAAAGAAGCCGTTTCTGCACGTACGCCACAAATAGAGTTGCCTGAGGTATGAAAAAGCACATTTGGACAAGGCAGCTTCATTTTGGAAACAAAAATTGAGTTGTTTGGTTATAAAAAAAGGCGTTATGCATGGCGTCCAAAAAGAAACAGCATTTCAAGAAAAACACATGCTACCCACTGTAAAATTTGGTGGAGGTTCCATCATGCTTTGGGGCTGTGTGGCCAATGCCGGCATCGGGAATCTTGTTAAAGTTGAGAGTCGCATGGATTCCACTCAGTATCAGCAGATTCTTGAGAATAATGTTCAAGAATCAGTGACGAAGTTGAAGTTACGCTGGGGATGGATATTTCAGCAAGACAATGATCCAAAACACCGCTCCAAATCCTCAGGCATTCATGCAGAGGAACAATGACAATGTTCTGGAATGGCCATCCCAGTCCCCAGACCTGAATATCATTGAACATCTGTGGGATGATTTGAAGCGGGCTGTCCATGCTCGGCGACCATCTAACTTAACTGAACTTGAATTGTTTGTCCAAAATACCTTTATCCAGGATCCAGGAACTGATTAAAAGCTACAGGAAGCGGCTAGAGGCTGTTATCTTTGCAAAAGGAGGATCTACTAAATATTAATGTCACTTTTCTGTTGAGGTGCCCATACTTTTGCACCGGTCAAATTTTGGTTTAATGCATATTGCACATTTTCTGTTAGTACAATAAACCTCATTTCAATCCTGAAATATTACTGTGTCCATCAGTTATTAGATATATCAAACTGAAATGGCTGTTATAAACACCAAAATATTTAGAACTAAAAATGATTAAGATTAATAGGGGTGCCCAAACTTTTTCATAGGACTGTATCTTGTATTAGACTGATTCGAGGCACATGCATTAATCCATAGGAATCTACCTTCCAAAAGGTGGCGCAAGGAGCAAGTTCCTCTTTTTCACCAATGAGGTCTTATTTGCTTATTCCTTATAGAAAATAAGAGATATAAATGACAAGTTATATTCAGTCTTCTCCCTCAAACTATATACAAGTGCATCTCGATAAAGTACAATATCATCAAAAAGTTATCTTTTGGTTTTTAGTAATTCAATTGAAAAAGTGAAACCCACATATTATATTGAGTCATTGCAAAGTGAATTTTTTCAAGTGTTTCTTTCAGTTAATGTTGATGATTATGGCTTACAGCCAAGGAAACCCCAAAATTCATTATCTAAGAAAATTTGAATAATTAACCCAAAACAGCTGCAAAGGCTTCCTAAGCATATAAAAAGGTCCCTTAGCCTGGTTCAATAGGCGACACAATCATGGGGAAGACTGCTGACTTGACAGATGTCCAGATGGCAGTCACTAACACACTCCAAAAGGAGGGTAAGCCACAAAAGGTCATTGCTAAAGAAGCTGGCAGTTCACAGAGTGATGTATCAAAGCATATTAATGGAAAGTTGAGTGGAAGGAAAAAGTGTGGTAGAAAAAGTTGCAAAATCAATTGGTATAAACGCAGAATTGATAGGATTGTTAAGAAAAGGACATTTAACAATTTGGAGGAGATTCACAAGGAGTGGATTACTGCTGGAGTCAGGGCTTCAATAGCCACCACACACAGACGTATCCAGGACATGGGCTACAAGTGTCGCATTCCATGTGTCAAGCCACTCATGACCAAAAGACAACACAAGAAGCGTCTTACTTGGGACAAGGAGAGAAAGAACTGGATTGTTGCTCAGTGGTCAAAGGTGTTTTCAGATTAAATTAAATGTTGCATTTAATTTGGAAATCAAGGTCCCAGATTCTGGAGGAAGAGTGGAGAGGCTGTACACAATCCAAGCTGCTGGAGGTCTAGTGTGAAGTTTCCACAATCTGTGATGGTTTGGGGAGCCATGTCATCTGCTGGTGAAGGTCGAATGTGCTTTATCAAGACCAAATTCATTGCAGCCGTCTACCAGGAAATTCCAGAGCACTTCATGCTTCCCCCCTCCGACAAGGTTTTTGGAGATGGAATTTTCATTTTCCAACAGGACTTGGCACCTGCCAAAAGTACCAGTACCTGGTTTAATAACCCCAGTATCACTGGGCTTGATTGGCCAGCAAACTCACCTGACCTTAACCCCATAGAGAATCTATGGAGTAGTGTCAAGAGGAAGATGAGAGACCCCAGACCCAACAATGCAGACAAGCTGAAGGCTGCTATCATACAACTTGGGCTTCCATAACACCTCTGCAGTGCCACAGACTGATCTCTCCATGCCACATTGATCATTCATGCAAAAGGAGCCCCCACCAAGTATTGAGGGCATTTACAGGACAGACTTTTCATTTGGCCAACATTTCTGTGTTAAATAATTTTTTTACAGTTGGTCTTATATAATATTCTCATTTTCTGAGATAATGACTTTTTGGATTTTCCTTGGCTTTAAGCCATAATCATCAACATTAAAAGAAAGAAACACTTGGAAAAGTTCACTCTGTAATGACTCAATATAATATATGGGTTTCACTTTCACTATTGAATTACTAAAAAAAAATAACTTTGTGATTATATACTAATTTATTAATATGCATTAGTATCACCTCTTCCAGCTATATAACATGCTGTGGAAAGTTTATACAGCATTTTCATGGTGGCAGGTTTCCTTTAAATAAAAAAGAACAAACATATTTTCTTCTAAAGATTTACATCAAGTTTACATGATATCCTTTAAATGCAGCCAACTATAACCTTACATGCACTTGATCCTCTATTTCTTTTTTAATCTAAGCAAAGGATTGTTGCTACATGTTATTGAATATGGACAGGTGTCTTTCTATACTGAAGATGGAAAACTCCCATAATACTTGGATTCCAGAAGCAGATGCTCCTTCATTATGCCCCTTCATCATGAGGTTTTAGTTTGAATGGTATTAACCCTTCTAAGTCTCTACTGGAGATTAAATTGCTGATGAAGATTGTTAAAAGCAATTTGGCTATCTTGTGTACTGATACACTCTCGAAAAAAAACGTCATCCTGAGATTGTTGAAATTAACCCCTTAGCGACCCTTGACGTAACTGTACGTCATGGGTCGCATGGGGATGTATGGAGCGAGCTCACACGCTGAGCTCGCTCCATACACGGCAGATGCCGGCTGTATAATACAGCCAGGACCTGCCAATAACAGCAGCGGTCGGTGCCCGAGCCGATCGCTGCTGTTAACCCTTTACACACTGCGGTCAAACGCGACCGCAGCGTGTAAACAGCGCAGGCGGCATGGGCGCCGCCATGTTTCCCCGATCGCCGCCCTCCTGAACGTCACATGAGGGCGGTGATCGGTTGCTATGACAGCCGGAAGCCTATTGAAGGCTTCCAGGCTTGTCTCTGCCCGAGATCTATTAGACGATGCCAGAGGTACCTAAGGGGTCTGATCATAAATGTAACAGAAGAAAAAAAAAAGTTTTTAAAAGTATTAAAAAAATAAAAAAAATATAAAAGTTCAAATCACCCCCCTTTCCCTAGATTAGCTATAAAAGTAATTAAAGAACATTCCGCGCTCCAAAATGCCCGAACTATTAGAATATTAAAACATTTATCCCGTACTGCGAACGGCGTAGCGGCAAAAAAAATAAAAACAGCCAAAAAGCGTTTTTTTCAACACTTTGCCTCCTATAAAAAATTGAATAAAAAGTGATCAAACCATCAGATCTTTCCCCAAATGGTATCAATAGAAACGTCATCTTGTCCCGCATAAAAAGACACCACAACCAGCTCCATACATGGAAATATGAAAAAGTTACAGGTGTTAGAACATGATGACACAAAATTTTTTTTCTATTTTGCAAAGTTTATCATTTTTTTAAAAGTATCAAAACATTTCAAATACTATATAAATTTGGTATCACCGCGTTCGTACTGACACGTAGAACACAGGTAACATGTCATTTGTACCAAACAGTGAACGCTGTAAAAATTAAACCCATAAGAAAATGGCGCAAATGCATTTTTTCTCCAATTGCACCTCATTCTGAATTTTTTTCCAGCTTCCCAGTACATTGCACAGCATATTGAATGATGCCATTACAAAGTACAATTTGTCCCGCAAACAATAAGCCATCATGTGACTCTGTGAACTGAAAAATGAAAAAGTTATGGCTCTTGAAATGTGAGGAGGGAAAAACGAAAATGCGAAACCAAAAAATGGCCTGGTCCTTAAGGGGTTAAATCTGTCTATGAATCACTGTCAAAGATGTTTTGCATAAACCGTTATCTTAAAGTGTATTCACTGTAATTCAGCTTAAACTATAATACAAAGATCAAATAATACAATTAATAAAACAGAAACAATATATTTCTCACTCTATCAGAATAATTTGTATAAGAGAATAGAGAAGAAGCTGTATTTTATAATACTTTTACTAGAAACAATCATGTTAAAACAAACACACAGCAAACTTAGGCTGGTCTTACACGACCGCAGTTTTCCACCGCAAATGGTCCGCAATTGCGGGTTTAAAATTGCGGACTATTTACGGTACCATAGTTGTCTATGAGGCCTCTTACACGACCGTAGATTTTGACAGTGCTGTGGCGCGCCGCAACCGTGGTGTGGACAGTATACCGCATGTCCGTAATGGCCGTGCTTTTACAGCACGGCACGGCAGGTCCAATACAAGTCTATGGGCGCATGCATTTTTGTGGATACACACAACACATGTTCAGTGTGCATCCGTAATTGCGGATGTCAAGACTGGACACTGCTGGAACTACATCAGTGCGCAGGGTAGTGAAGAAGACGGCAGCTGAGGAGCCATTCGACACAGCAGCTCCTGATCATGGTTCAGGTAAGTTACATGGGGGGGGGGGGGGTTAATTATGGCTACTAGGGACCCTTGCCAGGTGGGGTCTTTCTTTTCTTTTCTTTCTTTCCCTCCCAAGTCATAACACACTGATTTCCTCCACAAACAGCTCCGGCTCTAGTTACAGCTGGCTCCCCGTTTCAGCAGCTGTACAATTTTATACAGCTGGTGAAAACTGCAAGTCCTTGCAGGACAAGATAGGGACAGCCCTGACATATATAGTCTATGGGTGGTCCGGAACAGTTTAAAATCCATTGTGAGCCACAACATTGCATTCCCTGACAGTTTAATAATAACCTTCCAAAAGTTTAGTAAGGCCCCTATGACTATCTTTTGAGACTGCCTATTAAAAGGAACGTGTCACCATAAAATGTTAAATTATGGTAAACATGTTTTTAAAATTTTAATTTCAGTTTCTATATTAAAGAAAAAAAAAATCATGCATTTCACTGTAGCCATAGAGGCTCTTAATAGAACAACACTTACTGTTCTGTAGAGATCACATTATAGTGTTTATCAAATTTATCATCAAATAAAGAATTACAATTAATTGTATCACCTATACATTGATAACATACAGAGCCGCCTTCCTGCACAATGATTTCTGCAGAATTCAAAGAGCATTTCCAGAAATCTCATCCCATAGAAATGAATGGACATCTCCAGGCTAAAGGTTTCTATGGTCTGGGTGACTACTGTAAGCTGTAAAGCATATGTCTAATTGCTATTAACAGAAGCACTGAAATGATGGCTGCCCTCCATAATCATTTATTGCAAATAAAATTTAGAATATCTACAAGACTAAAAACAGGTAAAAAAATAAAATGTATACGTATATGGTATATGGTATATGGTAAAACATAAAGGTAATGCCTACTGTATGTTATGTATGAGTTTGTCTATAAAGATATTATGCCATGGCAAGTTCTCAGCATTCAAACAATTACAACTTGTTAGCAATTTCAAGCCTTTCTTTTCTATGTATCTTAACCACACTTGCAACAATCAATTTAGTGTGGTGTATATTGCTTAAAGAGGACCTTTCATCAGTTTGGGCACATGCAGTTTTATATACTGCTGGAAAGCTGACAGTGCGCTGAATTCAGGGCACTGTCGGCTTTCCTGATCTGTGCCCGGTGTAAAGCGCTATTGGTCCCGGTACCGTAGCTCTTTACAGTCAGAAGGGCGTTTCTGACACTTAGCTAGGGACGCCCTTCTGCCCAGCAACGCCTATGGCGCTGTACAGTGTGAGCGGGGAGGAACTCCCCCCTCCCGCTCCTGATAATACTCGTCTATGGACGAGCACTGTGAGCAGAGGGAGAGGGCGTTCCTCCCCACAGTACAGCGCAATAGGCTCTGCTGGGCAGGAGGGCGTCCTTGGCTAACTGTCAGAAACGCCCTTCTGACTGTAAAGAGCTACGGTACCGGGACCGATAGCGCTTTACCCAGGGCACAGATCGGGAAAGCCGACAGTGCGCTGAATTCAGCGCACTGTCATCTTTCCAGCAGTATATAAAACTGCCTGTGCCCAATCTGATGAAAGGTCCTCTTTAATAAAGGCCTGCCGCCATTTATATTCTGTACTAGCAAGATTACCTGGCTTCACATGGGTCTATTTTATTTCTCTATGTGTGTGGATAAAACGTAATTTTCCACTAATGAAGTCAGCATATCCAATATATTAAAGCTTTTGCTACAAAGTTCATGTTTTATTGTAAATTTTTTTTTATTTAATTATGCGTTAGAGATTAAACTATTAAACAGTTAAATAATTTTGGCTGGGTTGTTATGGAAACCTCGTCTAAGAATGTGTGTTTTCAGGGAAGCTAAGAATGAAGGATCTGTGAACTGGGGGGTTATGGAAACCCTATGTAAAACAGTGGCAGTGTTGTTTAAAACTGTGTATGTCAGTGAGGCTACAAATAAAGGCCCTGTGAGCTTTTATTGGCTAATACAGGTCATGTGATATAAACAAAGGACTTTGATGTAGAAGCCAGTGTTGATATAATTGCTTTTGTGACTACATCGCTGGGCTGCTATGGAAACTTGGTGTAAAACTGTGTGAATGCCAGTGAGGCTAAAAATGAAGGACCTACTCGTTTTTATTGTCTAATATGAGTCATCTGATGTTGTGGAAGCCAGGGTTGCCATATTTGTTTTTCTGAATATGTCAACGCTGAATATGTCAATGCTAGACATCTAAAAACCATCTAAAAACTGGAAGTGCATGATTTATCTATGAGCCAAATTTGGTGCAAATTGGTCCAATCATATCGTTGGGCATAAAGTACAGACAACAGATGATAGAAATTAATTTTTATATACACAATTAAGTCACAATAATATAACCACATCCTACTTTCAACATTGGCCCATGAAAGAAGTGACATTTTGTGGTCTGTATTGGTAGGTACGTTGTGCGATAGGTGGTCTAAGTACTTCAGGTGGTCTAAATACTTCACTCAGTGTTGAGTATAAGGAGCCTTTCTAAAAGTTGTTGTGGTGAAAAAGTATTGTGAGCAAACAAATGGCACCATTGGAAAGAACTCATATGGAAACTTCACAGCACCGTGTGCCATTGTTATAAGAGGTGAACGTTGGCTACGATGGCATGGTACAGAGGAGGAGCTCACTGTGAAAATGAACCGAGGGATACAAGACAACTGTCTAAAACAACAGTTCAGTGAATGCTACTGCATATGGAGCTTTGAAGCAGATGGATGGATGGTCACTGTACCTATGGTAAGAAAGGTGCATCGAAAGAAGAATACATTTTGAACTGCAGGAATTGGAAGAATGCTAATCAGAAACATTTTGCCTACTATAAAACATTTTGCTTTTAACAAATTATTAAAAATACACTTGCATTGACTATAAGTGACCTAAGGATAGGTCATAAAAAAACTCGAGAAAACCCCTTTAATAACAATTTTATGTCTAAATCAGAAAATTGCATCCATGCCCCAACTTCCAAGGTCAGTGGTCAGTTTAGATAGCGATACCAAGTAGTTCAAGCTGTATAGGAAAGATAATTGAACAGCGATGTACATTATATTTTGAGTAGATGAGAAAGATGGAACAATACCTTTTTCTGTCTTAGGAAACACAGTACAATGAAATTCTAGACAAAATTCCCTGCTCTTAAATGTTTTCATCATAAAAGGCATCAGCTCATCTACAAACAACTTATAAAATGTATTGTTGAATCTGTCAAGCCAAGGGCTTTTTCCTAATAGGAAGTCTTTGATTATTCTGGTCTCTCCCTCAGAGAAGGGAAACTTCCAATTTTTTGGATATTTCTGTAAGGGAAGATGTATGAGAGACATATTCTTCTATTCTACACAATGAAGTCTGCCAAGTGGCATGACATGCAGGGGACAATGCAAAGTCTAAAGAGTCTCTAAATAATGGTGAAATAATCCATTATCTGCAAGGGACAGTGGCGGAACTACTACAGTAGCGATAGTGTCTGATATGAGGACATGACCCTGCTGGGTTTTTTGTTTAACCCTTTAGTGACCATCCTGTTTTGGACCTTAATGACCAAGCCAAATTTGAGAGATTTGCCATGTGTGACTTTATCAGTGAATAATTCTGTAATAGTATATCACATCCAAGCGATTCTGATATATTTTTTTTTTGCGACATGTTGTACTTTACTGAGAAGGTAAAATTAGACTGATATAACTTGCGTAAATTTATTAAAAAACTCGCAAATGCTGAAAATGTTTCAATTTTTTCCATTTTCAGCTGCTGTCACGCTACTGGTGGTACGGGATCAGGAGTCCAGTCGTCGGGAAACACAGAGGAGGCTGGAGACAGCAGGTGGATGGCCCACAGGGGCTGAGGTAGTAGTCCAAGATCAGCTGAGTAAAGACCAGGTAGAAGTCTGTAGTCTTTCAAGGGCTGTAGTCAAGCTACGGTGAGCTTGCAGGTGAAGTTCCAAAGAACTGAAGAAGATCTCCAGCAAGGAGGTCTCCTGGGTGTTCAGGCTGTATCCGGAATAAACTGAACACAATACCAACACAAACAGGAAGTGTCAGAGTCACCTATATATAGCCAGTCCAATCAAGGTTAATACAGGGCGGGTTCCAATTCTTAGCAGCAGCTGATGAGCCTCAGCAGTAGGCTCCACACAGACGTCCAACAGGCCATTATTCCACAAGCCTGATAGCACGGAGACACCGGGTAAAACAGCAGGTCACAGGTTCAAATCCTGACAGCTGCGATCTCACATATAAACAATAATACAGGGCAAAAAAAAGTTAGTAGTTATATATTTCCAAATGTTCCTTTTGTGTTTCAAGCATATTTGAAATAATTTTAGCATATTTGAGTAATTTAGACAATTTACAAGTTTATAAGCAAATTTGAAAATTTTGAGTATGTGATTTTTTCCTGTACCAAGCTATGTTTGCAGACAGGAATAGGTGGCATAATGATAGAACCTCCAATTAAATGACCCAATTTGGAAAACTAGATCCCTTCAGTTATTCTTTGAGGGGTATAGTGAGCATTTTGACAAAACAAATATTGTTTTGCAAGAATTATTACAAATTACGAAAATAATTAAATGTTAATAAATTGTTAATAATTAAATGTTAAATAATAATTAAATATTTTCTTCAAATATGTGTCATTTTAAAGGCTGTTTTTTTGCACACACCATATCAAAAAGAAGAAACACTCCCAAAAATATATCACCCCATTTCTCGTGTGTTAAAAAAAATGTTCACTTTGTGGCCTTAGTCCTATGTACGCACATACAGGAGGGCCCAAGAGGTAGGGAGGGCCAAATGGATTTCAAAACACAAATTTTGCATGCAGATATTTTAGGCCCATTACACATTCAAACAAGATTTCAGTTACCAAAGCAATTGAAACCCCCCACAAATGACACCATTTTATAAACTAGACCCCTTAAGGTATTCATTGAGGGGTATAGTGAGCATTTTGACCCTATAGCCGTTTCACAGATTTTACTAACCTTGGGATGTGTAGGTTAAAAATTACTAAAATGTCCCTTTATCCCCAAAGTTTTCATTTTCACAAGGGGTTAAAAGAGAAAAAGCCCCCCACAGTTTGTTAAACAATGGCTCATGAACACGGCAATACCCCATATGTGATCATAATCTGCTGTATAGGAACATGGCGGGGCTCAGAATGGAAAGAGCTCTATTTGGGTTTTGGAGGGCAGATTTTGCTGGAATAGTTTTCAGGTGCCATGTCGCATTTGCAGAGCCCCTAAAGTGTCAATATAATGAAAACCCCTCAAAAGTGACCCCATTTTAAAAACTACACCCATCAAGGAATGAATCAAGGGGTATTATCATTTTGAGCCTAAAAATGCTTCCCAAAAATTAATGTACAAAATGAAAATTGAAATTTTTAAAGAAATATGCCATTTCAGTGCCCAGTATGTTGCACCCACTTTGTATTGTCAGAGACCTCCACTCCTAAAACTATTAAGGGGCCATCCGAGGGGAAAAAAAATTATATATGTAGGTGTACACTGCTGCTTGGGCACACAGCAGGGCTCAGAAGGGAAGGAGCACTGCGCTTTTTAGCTTTGGGGGTGCAGATTTAGAGGGACTTTCTAGGCGCCATGTTGTTTTTGCAGAGCCCTGGGGGTAACAGTAAACTGGAATTCCCCAAGAAGTGACTCCATTTTGTAGGAGCAATTTTAGGGTCTCTGCAAATGTGACATGGAGTCCAAAAACCAACAATCTAAATCCGCACTCCAAAAGCACATATCGCTCCTTCACATCTACGCCCTGCTGTGTGCCGAAATGGCGGTATATGCCCACATGTATGACACTGGTGTACTCCAGATAACGTACTTAATGCCATATGTGGGTAGAATCGGCTATTTGGGCACAAACAGAAACAGAAGGGTAGAAGCGCTATTTTGGTTTTTGGAGCAGAGTTTGGTTTTTGGACATCATGCCACTTTTGAAAAGCCCCTGAATTGCCAATAAAGGGGAATCCGCAGACATGTCACCCCATTTTGGATACTACCCCACTGATAGGATTTATCAAGTGGCGTAGCGAGCATTTTTAACCCTTAAGTGTTGCATTTATTTAGTTTCCAGAAATGAATGAGCAGCTGATAATGAGAAATTAAAAATTAAATCTTTCCAGAGATTCGCCATTTCAGTGCCTGATATGTTGTGCCCAAATGACTGACCTTCATTTCTTAAAGTAATGATGGCCACTCGTTTTTCTTTACATAGCTGCTTTTTTCTTTTTTCTTTTTTCCACCTGACTTCTGCACAACACAGCTGATGGTCCCAACCCCATTTATAAGGCAAGAAATCCCACTTATTAAACCTGACAGGGCACACCTGTGAAGTGAAAGCCATTTCCGGTGACTACCTCTTGAAGCTCATCAAGAGAATGCCAAGAGTGTGCAAAGCAGTAATCAAAGCAAAAGGTGGCTACTTGAAGAACCTACAATATAAGACATATTTTCAGTTGTTTCACACTTTTTTGTTAAGTATATAATTCCACGTGTTAATTCATAGTTTTGATGCCTTCAGTGCGAATCTACAATTTTCATAGTCATGGAAATACAGAAAACTCTTTGAATGAGAAGGTGTGTTCAAACTTTTGGTCTGTACTGTACACTGCAAAAACTGTTAAGCGGGTATCCCGGGCACAACAGCTTATAGAGCGTTCATCTCTGATACAAGTCGGGCACAACATATTACGCACTGAAATGATGGATTCCTGGAACAATTGTCATTTTCACCTTTCACAATCAGCTTCGTATTCATTCATGGATAATAAGTTATAGCAACACTTGAGGGTTAAAAATGCTCTCTTTACCCCTGGATAAATCCTTCAGGGGTGTAGTTTCCAAAATAAGGTCACATATCAAGGAATTCCACTTTACTGGCGTTTCAGCTCTGCAAAAGTGTCATGGCATCCATAAACCAAACCGTCTAAGTGTGTGCTCCAAAAAACAAATAACCCTTCTTCCCTTCTGTGTCCGGCTATATGCTAATATCAGTTTATACCTATATATAACATTACAATGGCTACACCAGTGTCATACATGAGGCATAAACTGCAGTTTGGGCGCATAGCAGGGCGCAGAAGGGAAGGAGCGCGGCTTTTAGACTACAGATTCAGAAGTTTGGTATCTGAATGCCATGTCATGTTTGTAGAGCCTGTAAGGTACCGGAAAAGTGGATTCCCCAAAGGAGTAACCCCATTTTGAAAACTGCTCCCCTCAAAGAATTTATCAGGGGGGTTAGTGAGTATTAGTATCCCAGACGTGACTGCACAGCGGATGGCGAAGAGGGAATATGTAAGCTGTGCGGAGAACATTGCAAACACCAAATTCCCTATTATGTCCCAGCAGCTCCTATGATTGGGGGAGTCACTCGGGGGAGTCACTCTGGGGGTCACTTTGGGGGTCACTTCTGGTGTCTTTTCCCTCATAAGCTCTAAATATGGGGTGTCCGCTGATATTCGCTAGCACAGCTTATACATTCCCTTCCTGCCGCAGCCAGTTGTATTCTAATAATTTGGCGATTTTTTGGGTTTTTGTCTTCACATTGCTAGATGCTATATTTTCTTTATTTTTCTGGTGAAGTGGCCATATAAGGACTTGTTGTTTGCGGGATGCGATGCATTTTGTAATGACACAATTTTTGGGTGTCTACATCTTATTGAATACATTTTATTAACCTTTTTTTGCTGGATTTAAAAAAAAAAAAAATCAATTCTGGCATTGCGTTTTTACCTTTTTAATTTTTCACCATGCAGTGTACAGTATAAGCAACATGTGACCTTTATTCTGCGGGTTGGTACAGTTACGGCGATACCTCATTTATATTTTTTATGTGATACTAATTCTGTAGAATAAAAACACTTAATAAAAACACTTTTGGGGACATAAACCAATGTTTTTTGCATCACCATATTCTGAGAGGTGTAACATTTTTATTTTTTGTTTGACAGTGTTGGTTGAGGGATTATTTTTTGCTGAAGAACCTGTGCTTTTTATTGGTACTGTTGTGGAGTGCATATGACTTTTTGATCACTTTTTATAGCATATTTTGTAAGGTGAGATGGCGAAAAATCACTTTCTGGCGTTTTTTTTTTCCATTTTTTTTTTCAGACGTTCACCATGTACATTACATACACTTACACTATGTGATCAAAAATATCCAGACATCCCCAAAACATATGTTTTTCATATTAGGTGCATTGTGCTGCCAGGTACTCCATATCAGTGACCTCAGGAGACATTAGACATCGTGAGAGAGCAGAATGGGGCACTCCGCGGAACTCATGGACTTCGAACTTGGTAAGATGATTGGGTGCCACACTTCACGCAGGTCAAAGCCAAACGACGCCTCGCTTGTTGTAAGGAGCGTAAATATTGGACGATTGAACAGTGGAAAAACGTTGTGTGGAGTGACGAATCACGATACACAATGTGACGATCCGATGGCAGGGTGTGGGTATGGCGAATGCCCGGTGAACATCATCTGCCCGCGTGTGTAGTGCCAACAGTAAAATTCGGAGGCGGTGCTGTTATGGTGTGGTCGTGTTTTTCATGGAGGGGGTTTGCACCCCTTGTTGTTTTGCGTGGCACTATCATAGCACAGGCCTACATTGATGTTTTAAACACCTTCTTGCTTCCCACTGTTGAAGAGCAATTCGGGGATGGCGATTGCATCTTTCAAAACGATCGAGCACCTGTTCATACTGCACAATCTGTGGCGGAGTGGTTACACGACAATAACATCTCTGTAATGGACTGGCCTGCACAGAGTCCTGACTTGAATCCTATAGAACACCTTTGGGATGTTTTGGAACGCCGACTTCGTGCCAGGCATCACCGACTTACATAGATACCTCTCCTCAATGCAGCACTCCGTGAAGAATGGGCTTCCATTCCCCAAGAAGCCTTCCAGCACCTGATTGAACGTATGCCTGCGAGAGTGGAAGCTGTTATCAAGGCTAAGGGTAGGCCAACACCATATTGAATTCCAGCATTACCGATGGAGGGCGCCACGAATTTGTAAGTCATTTTCAGCCAGGTTACTTTTGATCACATAGTGTAGATGTCAGATAAAGCTAAGACCCGCTTCAATTACGTCAGCACTGACAGGGAATCCTTCTAATTTTACTATAGGGCAGTCAGGAAAGACCTGTCAGTGCCAACTTAATTTTACTATGGGACGGTCGTTAAGGGATTAAATAGACTGTTATCTGCCTGGAGGTAAAAGGCCCTATTTATTTACCCTGCTTCTGCCATGGCTGCCTCCGCTTCTCTTTATGTCCTCCAAGGGGCTCCATGTATGTCGTATCATATCGCTGACACTGAACAGCATCAGGATGCCAATGACAGGGACAGGATATGGAATGCACAATTCCTCTGGAGGGCTAAAGGGGAAGAGGATGCAGCTGTGGCAGGAGCAGGGATCAGTAAGTAGTGCTGTGTTACTTTGTATTTGTTGGTCAAACATAATTCCTGGTTGTTTGGTTTGAACCAAACACGCCCAAACCAAAACTGCTATTAACATAATTTGGGGTCTCTTCAGCCCAGGGGAGGTGAAAAACTAAAAAACAGTCTTAGTCTCCTTTCCTGGGCTCTGGCTGACTCCCTGCTGTCTTCAAGCCTCTGCATTGATGTTACAGGTGTCATGGGTCATGGTTGGCATTACTACGTATAATGACATGGATGTAAGCTATGTCTGTTACATCAGTGAGAAGTACCGAACACAGCAAAGAGCCTAGGAGATGGAAGACTGCTTTTTATTTTTTTCACCTTCTCTGGACATTCGCTCATTATACTCTAAAGAAAAAAATAACAAGTAAAATAGTAGGATTCAGATGCAAGTTAAGAAATGTAAAAGGCTTCAGGAAAGCAGCAGCAGAAATGGGCTGACATCTGCAAGCAGTAGAAAATGCTACTTAAAGGTAATACACTACTGTGAGCTAAGACCGGCCTCAGGCGCCTTCATCAGAGCTCCTCGCAAGAAGAGATGGACTTTTATTGAATCTGAAGATCGGAATTGTCACCAGAACAGAAAGTGTACCACAAATAAATCCACTGTAAGGGAATTGCAAGGAGAGCAATTCCCAAGTAGCTGCTGGTGAACCCTGGGGGGAAGCGCACAAGAGACAGTGCCCCCTGCTGTCTCATCCAGCTTGCCAGTCCTATCCTAAGTAATAGGTGACAACTGGTCAACAGGCCCTTCCTATATACATGAAAACACAGAACACAGACAAGACAAACAACAACAAAAGGAGGTCAACTAGCCAAGGGTCCGGTAACAGTTGAGCAACATATTACAGAATCAAAATCGAAGAGAATAGTCAGAGGGAAAGCCAGAGGTCAAGAATAAGAATACCAGTAACAAACAGCAAGAGAAACGCCAGCACGCAGAAGGCAATAGCAAGCACCAATGTGAACGTGAGCAAACAATAAATAGGAAGGAAGAACCTGCCCAAGACCTGATAGGAAGATAGGCTGTAACAGGTAAGGCTAAGATTAACTATTAGAGGGGCAGAGGGAAACCAAGGTGAAGGAGATGGGTGTGGTGGTAAATCAATTACCAAGGTGAGAGAATAGGTTAGTGTTCAGACAACACAAGAAGAACCCAAAGCAAAGAATGAAAATTGAACATGAATTCTGCGCCGCAGCATGTGAGGACACACTATTCACAGGGACAGAGATAACAGAAAGGTCATTAATCATGGGTCAGTAGCTGAAGAGGGCAACAAGGAACCAAATCATGCGACAAAGACAAATCCAGAAAATGAAGCCAATAGAAACAGATCCGGAATGCCAGAACAAAATCGCAAGACAGAGAGGAATCCAAGAACACAGCCAAATATTCAGTATTAGAGCAGTCAAATCAATGTCAGGAGCCAAGCAGGACGTTCCAAACTAATTAGCCAACAAAGCTGGTTGATGAGGGAGTGGTTTATAAAGGCCTGATCAGGAAGCTTCCCTAAGTTGTCATGACAACCTTAAAGCAGCAACAACCAATCCTAACAGAAAACTTTCTTATGTTGACACGGCAACCTTATAGTAGCATCAACAGATATAACATTTCTGGCAACTTATATAGCATCATAATATACCAGAGCGCTTTAAAGATATTGTCCCGACTGTCCCAAATAGGGCTCACAATCTAAATTTACTACAAGTATGTCTATGTTTTGGAGAGGACCCCAGAGTACCAGGAAGAAACCCATGCAAACACAGGGAGAACATACAAGAATCTTGTAGATTCCAGCTGAAAATAGAGAAACAGACTAAGGCTAATGCCCTACTTACGGCCAAAAAAATGCTGACGAAAAGAGTGTGGCGAAAACACATCACAGAGTTTTCTCCAGTGGACTTTCTGTACCTATGATATCTATAGGGAAAACACCATTGCTTCTGTAGGTATGATTGACAATGAGCTTTTCTGCTGCAGATTTTTTTACTGCAATGTGTGGATGGGATTAGCCAGAATCCCATCCATTTTGCAGGTAATGTGATACGTAGCATTTTTGCAATTTGGGGCCCCAGCCTAAAAGGAGATTTTAGCACAGAACTTCTCAGAAAGGAGGTTCATAAAGTTTATTATAATATTTATTAAAGACAATAATGCTAAAAAAAAAAATCTAATTGGTTTAAAGTTTTGGTATTCTTTAAGTCCCACCCAGAAAGAGGTTGGAAGCAGAGATGAGCTTGCTAGTGTCTATTTGACACCATAGTCAAGCCAAGCCATGCTCCCAAGCCAAGCTATAAGTAGACCTTACTGGTTTATTGAGGCATACAATAAGACAATTGATTAAAAATTATAAGAAAATATATTGATATATTAAAACTGTAAAATAAATATGTTTAGTTATTCTGCTTACAGAAATAGCAGCAACTAAAAAGGTAACTCACATATTGCAGATTTCTTTATTAAAATATGATCTGCGAATTGTCAAAATAATAAAGCCAAAACAGAGAAACTCAACAGCTTTTCACTCCAAGGCAAAATTCATATTTTAATTTCAACAGACAGAAATAGCAGCACTTGTGTGTAATGCACATGAATAATTTAATACTAACTTAGGAACAGGATCTGGCAATGTGTGCAGATGTCATCTTGTGGAGATCTTTATGGGTTGTGGCTTGAGAAGAATTGTCACTATAAGTAATATTAAGAACGGTTTGTTCTTTGATTCTTTCAACCAATGGTTTTTTTCCAGCTTATTGTCCTTGGATAGAGTGTAGGACGTCTTACTGGTGAGGAAGGTAATTATACAAACCAAACTATTATCTATATGCATTTCATTATATTAATCTACCTAATTGTTAAGAAGCCACCGGTTATAAGGTCATTCTCTGACCAAAAGCTAAAACAATAAAATGACTCATTTTCTTAATAAGATAAGATAATCCTTTAATAGTCCCACATTGGGGAAATTTCAGCATGTTACAGCAGCATAGTAATACAGGTACAGGATAATACAGAGCAATATATTACAGACGTAGACACACATAAGCTGAGAAGAGAAGAAATACTAGGAGTCCATAGCAGTAAAGGAAAAATGGAAGAGAAAGAGGAAGACCTCATGGTCATGATCATTAGTTCTGTGTGCGGAGTGATCTTCGTTTGGTCTGATGTAGATTATACAGCCTGGTCGCGGTTGGAAGGAAGGACCTGCGATAGCGCTCCTTCTCACACTTGGGGTGAAGCAGACGGTCGCTTACAGTGCTGCCAAGTCCCATCAGGGTCCCATACATGGGGTGGGATTTGTTCTCCCGCATGGAGGTCACCACAGACAGTATCCTTCTGTCACCCACCACCTGTACTGGGTCCAAGGGGCTCCCCAGGACGGAGCTGGCCCTCCTGATCAGCCTGTCAAGTCTATTTCTGTCCCTGGTTGATATACTGCTCCCCCAGCAGGCAACACCGAAAAAGATGGCTGAACCAACCACAGAGTTGAAGAAGGCCCTAAGAAGTGGCCCCTGGACTCCGAAGGCCCTCAGCCTCCTGAGCAGGTAGAGTCTGCTGTGGCCCTTTCTGTGCAGCGCCTCCAGGTGATCAGCCCAGTCTAGTTTATTATTGAGGAGCACGCCCAGATACTTATAGGTCCTGACTATCTCAATACATGTTCCTTAGATCTCCACCAGGGTCGGAGCACCTCTCCGTTTACTAAAGTCCACCACCATCTCCTTGGTCTTCCCAGCATTAATCCTGAGCTGGTTCTGCTGGCACCATTCAACAAAATCCCGGTTTAAGTCTCTGTATTCCCTATCGTCGCCATCAGTGATAAGGCCGACTATAGCAGAGTCATCGGAGTACTTCTGTAAGTAACAGCTGGATGAGTTGTGCCTAAAGTCAGAAGTGTACAGTGTGAAGAGGAATGGGGCAAGAACTGTACCTTGTGGTGCCCCCGTACTACAGATCACAGTGTCAGACACACCGTCTTGGGCTCTCACATACTGAGGGCGGTTTGTCAGGTAGTCTAGTATCCAGTTGGACAGGTGGTTGTCCACACTACCAAGGTTCAGCTTCTCCCTCAGTAGCCCTGGCTGAATGGTGTTGAACGCACTGGAGAAATCAAAGAACATTATTCTCACAGTGTTCCCGGGTTTCTCCAGGTGAAAGAGAGCTCTGTGAAGAAGGTGGATGATGGCATCATCTACCCCAATGCCCGGCCGATAGGCAAACTGGAGGGGGTCCAGAGCGGAGCTCACTAGGGGGCGTAGGTGTGTCAGGACCAGTCTCTCTAGGACCTTCATCAGGTGAAATGTCAGTGCTACTGGTCGGTAGTCATTGTAGCCCATCGGGTTGGGTTTCTTTGGGACTGGTACCACGCAAGATGTTTTCCACAGTTGAGGTACCACTCCCAGCTTTAGACTCATATTGTACATGTGCGTAATAATTCCACACAGCTGGTCACTGCACATTTTAAGAACTCTTGCACTTATCCTATCAGGTCCTCCCGCTTTGTTTTCTCTAATCTTCTTGATTTCCTTACCCACTTGAGACTCCTGCAGGATCAGATAGTCAGATTGCAGTTGACCGCAGTTCAGTGGGGGTTAGGTCTTGGTGTGTGAGGGGAGGGGGGTTGGCTGACATGCTGGTGGAGGGAGCATTTGCTTGGAGTCGAATCTATTGAAGAATAGATTAAGCTTGTTAAGCCACTTCCTGTCCCCTACTGTTCGATGCCCTGTCTTTTCCTTGTGTCCTGAAATTGCCTTAAGGCTGTCCCACACCTCAGAGATTCTACCCTCCCCCATCTGTAGTTCCATCTTCCGCCTGTAGTTGGCTTTCCCTTCTCTGATCAATTGTCTTAGCTGTTTCTGAATCGCCCCCAGGCCATTTTTGTCCCCAGACCTTAAAAAAAAAAAAAAAAAAAAATTCTCTTTTTTTTCCTTGAGAAGAGTTTTAATCTCAGAGTTGATCCATGGTTTGTTATTGGAGAAACACCTCACCTTTCTAGTTGGTACCGTGCTGTCCACGCAGAAATTAATAGCGATAGGTCTCACAATCCTTATCTCTGGTGGCTTCTAACTGGTCCCATCTATTGTTTAATGTGTATATGGAGGCAAGATTCCATTCCCAACAGAATACCAAAAATTCTCATTATGAAAAAAATAAAATGGCGTAGCCTGTCCAATGCAAAAAGGTCCTACTTAAAGTGTGACTCCAGTTATATAATACTTCTCATAAATGACTAGAGCATTTAAGTATAAGAATCTTTGTAATATATTAGCTGCTTCACAGTGCTTTGCATAAGGGAAAGCTCAGCAGCTAAATATACTGATAATATATTTATCTGCTATTACACCAAGCATTTGTTGGGAACCACAAAACTATAAAAATTAAACATTAATTGATCGTATTTATATATTTAAAGATACCTAATTAGAAAATGAAGAGGATTTGAAGCAAACTTCTGTATCACGCCATTGGTTTCATGGTTAATGAGCTGTGGAATTTACAGCAATATCAATTTCACCTCAGAATCAGCTCAAAGTTCCGTCATGTGAACATACTTTTAAGTTGGCCATACAATGAAGATAATTATTTGCAAACTAAAGTTGGTGAAATATATGCACTTAAGGGGTATTCCCACCTCAAGTATCTTATCTAGACTGTTAGCTTATCTTAATTCAAGAATTTACCTGGATATAATTCCACACCAAACATAAAAAAGGGGGTGGACAAAAGTATTGGCACTGTTTGAAAAATCATGTGATGCTTCTCTAATTTGTGTAATTAACAGCACCTGTTACTTACCTGAGGCACCTAACAGGTGGTGGCAATAACTAAATCACACTTGTAGCCAGTTGAAATGGATTAAAGTTGACTCAACCTCTGTCCTGTTTCCTTGTGTGTACCACATTGAGCATGGAGAAAAGAAAGAAGACCAAAGAACTGCCTGAGGACTTGAGAAGCAAAATTGTGAGGAAGCATGAGCAATCTCAAGGCTACAAGTCCATCTCCAAAGACCTGAATGTTCCTGTGTCTACCGTGCGCAGTGTGATCAAGAAGTTTAAAGCCCATGGCACTGTGGCTAACCTCCCTAGATGTGGACGGAAAAGAAAAATTGACGAGAGATTTCATCGCAAGATTGTGCGGATGGTGGATAAAGAACCTCGACTAACATCCAAAGAAGTTCAAGCTGCCCTGCAGTCCGAGGGTACAACAGTGTCAACCCGTACTATCCGTCGGCGTCTGAATGAAAAGGGACTGTATGGTAGGATACCCAGGAAGACCCCACTTTTTACTCAGAGACATAAAAAAGCCAGGCTGGAGTTTGCCAAAACTTACCTGAGAAAGCCAAAAAGGTTTTGGAAGAATGTTCTCTGGTCAGATGAGAGAAAAGTAGAGCTTTTTGGGAAAAGGCATCAACATAAAGTTTACAGGGAAAAAAAAGAGGCCTTCAAAGAAAAGAACACGGTCCCTACAGTCAAACATGGCGGAGGTTCCCTGATGTTTTGGGGTTCCTTTGTTGCCTCTGGTACTGGACTGCTTGACCGTGTGCATGGCATTATGAAGTCTGAAGACTACCAACAAATTTTGCAGCATAATGTAGGGCCCAGTGTGAGAAAGCTGGGTCTCCCTCAGAGGTCATGGGTCTTCCAGCAGGACAATGACCCAAAACACACCTCAAAAAGCACTAGAAAATGGTTTGAGAGAAAGCACTGGAGACTTCTAAAGTGGCCAGTAATGAGTCCAGACCTGAATCCCATAGAACACCTGTGGAGAGATCTCAAAATGGCAGTTTGGAGAAGGCACCCTTCAAATCTCAGGGACCTAGAGCAGTTTGCCAAAGAAGAATGGTCTAAAATTCCAGCAGAGTATTGTAAGAAACTTATTGATGGTTACCGGAAGTGGTTGTTCGCAGTTATTTTGTCTAAAGGTTGTGCTACCAAGTATTAGGCTGAGGGTGCCAATACTTTTGTCCGGCCCATTTTTGGAGTTTTGTGTAAAATGATCAATGATTTGACTTTTTTTTTTTCATTCTCTTTTGTGTTTTTTCATTGCAAGCAAAATAAATGAAGATATTAATACCAAAGAGTTTGTGCTTGCAATCATTTTCTGGAAGAAACTGAGTATTATCTGACAGAATTGCAGGGGTGCCAATACTTTTGGCCAACACTGTATAATGTAATGTGCATCTATTACATCATACGACACATTATATACATTAGCATTATTATTTATTCAAACAACCCTCCACAACACGCAAAGTACACACAATAAGGAATAGCACATTATGTGGCAACAAAGTAGCTGAAAACAAAGGGGAAAAAATGCATAAACCACAAGTCAATAAAGCAGAGACAAAGCTAGTTTCCTGTATATAGTATTACATGATATGTTGGGGTTGTAGTCCACTTTGTATATATGCATGTATGACTAGAATAGCCCATACTCACCAATACTGGAAGAGGAAAAGTTGTCAATGAAGTTGCTGAGCAGCTCTCTCATTCTAATAACATAGATGTGAACGCATTTGCATAAATACAAATGTTTTTGTGCAGCTATAATAGCAAGCATGTAATATGTAATAATACATATATGTAATAATAAGAATGCTTATCTTTCAAGAGCACTAAAAGAAATAATAGCTGTTGCTATAGGAAACAATGACAGATTTTCTTATGGACAGTTTGATAAATCTGTATTTGTGGTGGATATATTAAAGGCGCTCTATCATTGGAAAAGTCATTTTTAACTAATCACATCCTTGCATAGGCTTTAGAAATGCTACTTCACACTTACCTTTTGTATACAAACACAAAACTGGAACAGGCCAGATGGTTATCGACACTCAACATATCCAACTACAAGTTCAAATATAAAAAATATATACCTTTATTAACACAATGTTAAAAATTATATTTATAAACATCAATATAGAGAAATACACATATACTGGACAGATGCAAAACACCGTATAAAACAGTACACATAGATGAATCTTAGTGAAATAGTATTGCACATATATATATATATATAGTAAGATGAACTACACCTGATGCAACCTCCACAAACAATTTATTAAATAATCACACTACCCGAATGCAGCTAAACTACTCTCCTAGTATTGACTAAGCATGTATATAGTCATAATATCCTGATTGCAGAAAGAACACTCTCCTTAATTCCACATAAAGTCAGAAAATGACCAATAATATGTATTTCCGAAGCAGGAACAGGGATAAACCCATGTTTACAACATATTGTCATCAGGGAGGCAGAGCCGCAGGTATAATGCACACATAATGTAAAATACAATAAGGATAGGTCTACATCAAGAGGAAATATGCCATCTTACCCATATAGAATCACTGTGATGTAAAGCAAGAATACCTAGTGTCTGTTTGTCAGCCCGACGTACGTTTCGGCACGCTAAGCCTTCTTCCGGGGGTGGAGTTTATGTGGGACATAGAGGGTTTAAATATCCTAGAAATAATTAACCCAACCAATCAAAGACTCCTGATCTCAACACATGGTGTATACAGCTGATGCTGACGATGTGAAAATGGAATCAGTGACACCAGCGGTTCCATATACTGAGATTTGTGGATGAACGGACTATTTGTGTTTTCATTTGAAAACATTATTTTATTGGATGATATTTTTTTGCATACATTGGGGTTTTTGGGATATATATTTATATTGAGTTTTTATATTTATTTATAACTTAATAAATATTTTATAGGTTTGTTTTGATATTTTCACTTGTTTGGGGTCCCCCCTTTTTTATTTATCACAGTCCAATGATGATTTAATATATTCACTATGACACTATGTCACTTTTCATTCACCTTGTTGTTTATATTCACAATTGTCAATTGTTGACACTTTATATATGCAGCTTTTGTGTAAAATTTCTTCACATTTATATATACAAATCACTAGTTTGCAATTTACCTCTTTGTCTAGTTCACATTTCTTTTTGCACTTTTTTCATCATTTGAACCTGAGTCTTTAACATTTCCCTGGTACATGCTCAATGCATTTGTCCGGTACCACAAATTGGCTAGGATAGTGATGTGATGAGGCATCCTTATATTCCTACATTTGGTCCGCGCTGGTAGAATGTGCATATGAGTGCGCATACTCCTGCTGGCTGGTTGCAGTCACGTGGTGGGGATGAAAGCAAGGCTTGGTTTTCCTACCACGCCTCGCTTTCGGTCTTTCACTTGCGTGGCTGTCCCAAGCATTGAACAGTGGGCATGCGCCGCAGTCAGTGTCACATGACTACCTATACCATTCGTACGTCTCTTTTCTTATCGGCACTACTCGTACCATATTGACATGCTAATGCTGACGACGTGAAAATGGAATCAGTGACACCAGCGGTTCCATATACTGAGATTTGTAGATGAACGGACTATTTGTGTTTTCATTTGCAAACATTATTTTATTGTATGATAGTTTTTTGCATACATTGGGGTTTTTGGGATATATATTTATATTGAGCTTCTATATTTATTTATAACTTAATACATATTTTATAGGGTTGTTTTGATATTTTCACTTGTTCGGGATCCCCCCCCCTTTTTTTATTTATCACAGTCCAATGATGATTTAATATATTCACTATGACACTTTCACTTTTCATTCACTTTGTTGTCCATATTCACAATTGTCAATTGTTGACACTTTATATATGCAGCTTTTGTGTAAAATTTCTTCACATGTATACATACAAATCACTAGTTTGTAATTTACCTCTTTGTCTAGTTCACATTTCTTTTTGCACTTTTTTCATCATTTGAACCTGAGTCTTCAACATCTCCCTGGTACATGCTCAATGCATTTGTCCGGTACCACAAATTGGCTGGGATAGCGATGACTACCTATACCACTCATACGTCTCTTTCCTTATCGGCACTACTCGTACCATTTTGAATGGTGCACAGGTGTGCATCCTTGTATACACCATGTGTTGAGATCAGGAGTCTTTGATTGGTTGGGTTAATTATTTCTAGGATATTTAAACCCTCTATGTCCCACATAAACTCCACCCCCGGAAGAAGGCTTAGCGTGCCGAAACGTACGTCGGGCTGACAAACAGACACTAGGTGTTCTTGCTTTACATCACAGTGATTCTATATGGGTAAGATGGCATATTTCCTCTTGATGTAGACCTATCCTTATTGTATTTTACATTATGTGTGCATTATACCTGCGGCTCTGCCTCCCTGATGACAATATGTTGTAAACATGGGTTTATCCCTGTTCCTGCTTCAGAAATACATATTATTGGTCATTTTCTGACTTTATGTGGAATTAAGGAGAGTGTTCTTTCTGCAATCAGGATATTATGACTATATACATGCTTAGTCAATACTAGGAGAGTAGTTTAGCTGCATTCGGGTAGTGTGATTATTTAATAAATTGTTTGTGGAGGTTGCATCAGGTGTAGTTCATCTTACTATATATATATATCTTTCTTTTCTCACTCTTTTCCTCTATATCTTCAAGAATCCGGTAACCAAGCAATCTAGCACTATGAATTTAGCAACTATAAATCGAATGGATGACCCTGTGGAGTTTTTTGTTCCTTTTGTTTCCATTGTAAAGCATGGACTCAAGACCTGGTTCAGCTGGTTTCCACATGTGCCTGTTACCATCCCCCCAGGACAGCATGGCTCACCATGCGGCATGGAGGAAAACCTACATGGAAGTGTGGACTTCTTCTTCAAGGAGATGATTTCTGGCGTCTATTGCTGATGTGTGAAGATGCTACAGCTGACTGGTATTTCTTTCTATTACTGTGGACACGTGGGACACTGTTACAGCCTGGAAACCTACCATCACCCACCTACCCCAGGAGTTATGGAAGCTTGGCAAGAGAGCAGCACCCTGTCTACCTAGATGGCTTCAGACTTCTTTGGGGAAGTAGAACACAGTGGTAAGGAGGAAGGAGGAGGAGGAGGAGGAGGAGGGCTTGTGATGGACATTTGGGGCATTTTCTTTTGTGGTTAAAAGGACAATAGTGCTGATACAAGATACCGAACTATCAGCTGTGAGCAGGAGATCTCACCACCTACCAAGAACTACCACATGTTATCATGATAGCTGCATATGTCCCCCACCTCTGCAAAAAATTCTGCTTGTTATATCCACATGCTGTGACCCCCCTCCTCCTCGTGTCCTCCAACCAAGTCGGCTGTATTATTATTATTATTAACATCACTCCGCACAGAGAACTAAATGATCCTGCCGTGTGTCTGTGTTTCTTTCTTTTTTTAGTTGCCATGATTCCTAGGATTTCTCTATCTGCCATGAGCTTGTATGTGTTTTCTCTCTTGTTATATACTACTGTACCATCTATGAAACTGTATCACTGAAATTTCCCCATTGTGGGACTATTAAAGGAATATCTTATCTTATCATATATATATATATATATATATATATATATATATATATATATATATATAATGTGCAATACTATTTCACTAAGATTCATCTATGTGTACTGTTTTATACGGTGTTTTGCATCTGTCCAGTATATGTGTATTTCTCTATATTGATGTTTATAATTTTTAACATTGTGTTAATAAAGGTATATATTTTTTATATTTGAACTTGTAGTTGGATATGTTGAGTGTCGATAACCATCTGGCCTGTTCCAGTTTTGTGTTTGTATATCTATGTTTGTGGTTTAAGACATGCTAGGTTTGAAGGACTTAGGGAGGGAGGTAGGATTGAATTATGATGGGTTATACCTATTCCTCCAATAGACGTGCTATACTTTTGGTATATTTACCTTTTGTATGTAGATTGCCTCAGTGGTTTCTGAATAAGTCCGTTTTTATTCATATACAAATTAGCTTCCAGCCAGCACAGGAAGTTCCCAGCAGCACTCGTCTCTGCTATTATCTCCTATGTGCATGTGCAAACAGGAAGTCATCATCATCATCATCAGCCTGTTCTGTATACACCCATAGGAAACAATAGCAAAGAGGAGTGCACGATGGTGCACCAAGAGTCTAATTAGCATATAAATAAAAACTGCCGTTTAAAAAAACACTGAGGCAATTTATATACTAAAGGTAGGTGTGGAATAGCCTAAGACTGTGATTATTTAAAAATGACTTTTTCCAATGATAGAGCCCCTTTAACTACTTAGTTTACATTGCATAACTGTTCCGACTTCTGATATGTTAATGCCTGCACAGTAATCCTTTTTGATAACCCTTGAGATATGTGTTGAAGTAAACTGGAAATCAATACAAAATAAGGATGTTTCACATAAAGATTACTTATTTACAGTCATTAACAATATATTTTCTAGCACACCAGATCTGACAGTAAGCGATTAAGCCAATTCACTCTTGTCATTCTTCTGGTAAAAGCTTTTGAAAATCCTCGGGGATTTGGGGTTAATTATTACGGTTTGATGTTGCCTTCAGCTATCAAAAAGGTGAGTAGATCTGTTTTCAGTTAATGCTGTTCACTTACAGTGGATACACATCACTTGTATGTGAAACATTAAGCTAGTCTTCTAACCCCATCCAGTCCTCTTTATCCAATCTTCTTTATGTAATACACAGTAATGGTGCCCAGTTAGTGCCCCCACATATTTTCATATTGCCTTCATTGCTCCCTCAAAGACCCCCTTATGGTTTCCCACACAGAATAATGTCTACTTAGTGGCTCCACATAATATGATGTTCTCTTAATGTCTCCCACACTGCATATTTTGCCTGTAGTGCCCCCCACAGAGTAATACAGATATACAGTACAATATAATGGTCCCTTAGTGCCCCCTCACAAATTAATGTGCCTTTAGCACATCTACATAATGATATACTGGAGTTCTCTCATTCAAAACCAGAATTCTTCAACTTTTTTGAACATTCATAAAAACACACAGTTTAGAGGGTGGTTGGCAGCCTTCAAGACATTTCTTTAGCGTTATGGCCATGCTCCCTTAGTATCCCAGACATACTATAATGCCCCCTTTGTTTCCGCTACACAGTTTTATGACCTTTAGTCCCTCTTACACAGTATAATGCCCATTCCCTCATACACTGTCTACCAATAAGTATTTGGACACCGGTGGTAGAATAGAAAAACAACAATTATTCATATCCAATAGTTGGTAGAGCTCAGCAGATGCTTCCTTATGGATGGTATTGATTGACACAATACTCCTTGATTTGTGCCCCGAGTTGGTCTGCCAACTCGGGGCACATTCCAACAATCAACGTTCACCTTCGCCTTTGTAATCACATAGGTCAGTGTCGATTTTGGGTAATTCAGTTTGCTTGCAATGTCCCTGACCATTTCCATTACCCCTTTCTCGAAATCGGACAACTCTGCACTTCGTGTCATCTTGTTTGTGACTAAAGCCAATTTCCTATTTAATGGCGGAAGGCGTTACGTACATCATGACCGCAGATATCTTCATTTGCATGGGTGTCCAAATACATATTGGTAGACAATGTAGTATAAAGCACCCTTTTGATATAAAAATACTGCCCCAAAAATAATAAAGTAATACTCATCCAGCCCTGTTCCCACAATAAACAGAGCAGTTTGAAGATCTTCTCCTGTCTATGCTGTTTATGACTTGCTATTACAAGCATAATGATGTCACTGCTTTGTGCTTGCTCCGAGCCATCTGTTATTTTAATAATCTTGGGGCCCCTTTCTACTGCTTATTGGGGACCTAGTAGTGATGCCTCCAGAAATCATACATTGATTACCTATCCTACAAATAACTGCTTAAGGCACCTTAACATAGTACAGTATGTTATGTCAAGGTGATAATATTGGCTCTGCAACTATCTATGAAATATACAGTTATAAAATGCTACTTTTCCATAAATCTTTTGCTGTCTATTTGTCCACTAGATTTTCCCGTATGTCATCTATTTTTTCATGTAAGTAAAAAAGAAAGGAAGGAAGCCTATTTTGGCCCAACCCATAGTTGACACAGATGCCATTTCAGAATGTCATTTCAGCAATGGGCTATGAGAAAGAGACTGCACGTGGATGGAACAGTGGACATCTGAACAGATGTATGCACAGAGAGATCCTCTCATCAAATACGTAAAATAGAAACCTGTGATACAGCCCACAAAGTATAGTTGGATATGTTGCCCATAGGGTCCTAATGTAAAAATAGACATACTACAAGGTATATACAATTATATGGCACAGGGTAGACTAATATGCCAATCCATACCATTTTTTTTTTACTTTTGTGGTATACCAATATACAATTTCATTAATTACTAAGTGCAGAAAAATGATACAGATAATTCAATGAATCCTGTGTGACTCAAGGTTGAAAAATTTAGATATAATGAGGGGAAATGTATAAGTTACCATATATATGGTACAAAAATGGTATATTCTTAACACATTAACATTTGCGCCAACAATGTGCTTCTTTGCCCAGTTTGATCTGTGTCCCAACAGATTTACTATAAATCATGCCAAAAAACTGTTGTGCCAAAATTCTTGCGCATCTGCCACCAGCACTTACAATATTAACACGGGAACACTATGGACCAGAGCACCGGATACTAATTCACAAATTCCTAAAATGTCACCAACATAAATTTATTTTTCAGTAGTAGCTTACGGCCTAGTCCTTTCCTCTATACTGGGGTCTTCTTAGTATTCCATCTGGCTCTAACCTTGACCTAGAGCCCTCTTAGGGTATGTTCACATGATGGAATTTACCTCAGATTTGGCGGTGTATTCGAATGGGAGGCAGAGATGGCAACAGCCCGTCGCGGTTAGACTGCAGGTGAATATATGGCAGTGGAAAATGAAGTATATATGACAAACAGCAGTAGACCTCAGGCAACAGAAAGATGCTACATGATTATTGGTAATTGGGGACCCTACATTGTCATTAAGAAGATTGGGCCCAGGGATGAAGAATACTGGACGGCCTGACTCTGCACCTAGATGACATATCAGCCATCCAGTGTGTCTACAGCAGGGGTGCCCAATACGTCGACTGCGATCTACCGGTCGATTGCAAAGGACGTATGGGTCGATCGTGGGATGCAGCCAGGGATCCCCAGTGTTGCTTGTTCACAGTGCAGGCTGAGAGTCGACTCTCAGCCTGCGCTGTGAACAAGCACTCGGGACACTTGCAGGCCAGGCAGCAGCAGCTCCGGAGGATGACACGCTGGCCGCTCTTAGGGATGGAGGGAGCCGGGGGGCTGCTTCTTCACAGCGCAGGCTGAGAGTCATCTCCGGACACTGGCAGGTGGGGCTGCCGCAGCCCCAGCCTGCCAGTGTCCAGAGATAACTCTCAGCCAGCGCTGTGAAGAAGCAGACACCAGGGATCCCTGGGCAGCCACAGAACGCCGCTGTCTCCTGCTCTCACGTTCCATCCGACCCTGCCCACATGCCAGGCCCCACCCACAGACACGCCCTGCCCCACCCAGAGGCCCGCCCCGCCCACATGCCCGCGCTGGCCCCGCCCACAAGAAGTGGGTAGTAGATCTTTTGCCTTGCCAGTTTATAATGTAGCTCACATGCTGAGAAAGTGTGAGCACCCCTGGTCTACAGTATAGAACAATAAACGGTAGCTTCTTAAGCAATCTACCCAGTATATTATTGAAATGCTATATGAAGATCTGTATAAAGTAAAGAAGTATAATATGACATGTCAGGGTGAGCTGGCGGTCCACCTGGATCATGGGCCTACCAGGAATTTACCTGTTCATCTGTGGGCCAGTCCGAGCCTGTACCAGCATTAATAAATCTCCCACATGTATAAGTAGACTTTTGCACTGTCACCTTTTTTTTTTTTTTTTTTTTTTTTATCATTGGAGTTCATCTTATTCTAAAGAATCAAAAGTGCCAGGCTTTGGATTGTTATAAGGTGGTTCAATAATTTGCATCTGTTTTTTTTATCTCAAGACATAGACTGAAATCCTATAAAAGAATCCATCTGTAAAGAATTAGTGACAAGGTATCCGGAAGGAACCTCAGGCACAACAAAGATATAAAATAAAACTAGCAGTTAATCGGTATTAATAAATGTTAATCAGATCAGCCACGAGATGATACACACCACTGCCCAGAGCTTTGTATTTTTCAGGACTTTCGTCATCCTGCTCTTGCCTTATGTTTCAGGATTTATCTTGCTTTTACCTTAAAAGAACAGAACAATGTAAAAAGATATAGACACAGGTGCAGAATGCTTATCACAACAAAGCTAAATCGCAGGCGTGGTACCAAAGTCTGGTAATGCCCCTGAATTGTACCAGCATTGCCGCCTGGATTAGAGATTTCCATTTGGAACACCTAAGTATTAGTCGAGGGCAATTAATTGTCTCAATGCACTTATACCAGTATTCCCATTTTGCCAAAACAGCAGTTTCAGCATAACATTCTGTCCCACCTCTGCTGGGTTTACACTTCTTATTGACTTCTGAGGGATTTTCTTTTTGTACCAGATGTTCATTGTGGCCTCTGGCATATCAGTCAAATTTGTGGGGCAACATGGTGGCTCAGTGGTTAGCACTGCAGCCTTGCAGCGCTGGAGTCCTGGTTTAAAACCCACCAGAAACATCTGCAAGGAGTTTGTACATTCTCCCCGTGTTTGTGTGGATTTCCTCCCATTCTACAAAGACATACTGTCAGGAAAAAAAAAAGTATATTAAAAGTATATGGGGCTCACAATCTACATTTAAAAAAAAATTAAAGGGGTTGTCTAGTTTCAGCAAATAAATGTTACTGTTTGTATATGAAAAGTTATACAATTTTCCAATATACTTTCTGTATCAATTCCTCAAGGTTTTCTAGATCTCAGCGATGCCTCCAGTCTCTGCCAGTTGCTACATTGGCTGCCTATTCATTACAGAATACAATATAAAGTTATCACTCTCATCCACAAGGCTCTCCATAATGCCGCACCTCCCTACATTTCTTCCCTCATCTCTGTCTACCACCCAACCCGTGCTCTCCGCTCACTCAATGACCTAACACTTACATCCTCTATTATCAGAACCTCCCACGCTCGTATACAAGACTTCTCCTGCACCACTTCTCTGGAATGCTCTACCCCGGACAATCAGATTAACTCCCAATTTCTACAGCTTCAAGCACAAACTAAAGACACATCTTTTCAGACAGGTCTATCACAATTCCTAACGTAAACCCTTCCGTACCATAATTAGAATCCCTAAAATTAACCCTTCTTTGTTCCCGCTCCCACATTACCCCACAGGACATGATGCCATTTCAGGCTAACTTTATATGTCCAAGCACCATCTACATGTTAAACGACTGGTGATGGCTCATAAAGTTTTATGTTTGTGTAATGACAGTATGGTACAAAAATGGTATATTCTTAACACATTAACATTTGCGCCATTTGGCCCGGCAACAGCTGCTACCACTGCGTTTCTCTTTTCTTAATAGGCCGTTACCGGCTGGAGTTACTCCAGCTTTTCTGAGTAGATCAGCTTTTCTGAGAATGTGAGGCTGTCGGTAATGTTAACAATTCTGATGATGGTCTGGAGGGTGGCGATCATTAAAAATGGCTGTGCCCATGGTGCCTGTGCATTTTAGATGCTGCAGTCATGTTTCGCACAGCATCTAAAGCGTTAACAGCCACAATCGTTGTCGGAATCAATTGCTGCTGTTAGCGGTGGGTGCCAACAGCATCCGTATGTGATTTTTGAGTTAAGGTGTTAAAGAGGGTTGTTATGCCGTGTGGGAGTCAGGAAAGGGGGCTTTATACTATGCAGGGGCCAGGAAAGGGGGCTTCATACTATGTAGGGGCCAGGAAAAGACTAATCAGCAGGTGAAGCGCTGCTTCCGCTTTTTGCAACAGGGAGATGACAGGCCAGAAAATGAAGTCTGCCTCAATTCCTCTTCATTTTCTGCCATCTGAACAGGCCCTTACTTTTCCCTTACCCTCTGAAAACTACATCCCCCAGCAATACTAGATCCACAGGACCTGCTGAAAATTGTAGTTTTATTCTTGCCAGCCACTGTACCGTATTTAGCAGTGATAGTGCCTGCTCTAATGGCTGAGACAACAATTGCAGCCATTTAACCCCTCAGATGCCACAGTCAATACAGACACCGCTGAACAATATAGAAAATATAAGGGCTTAAAAGGAACCCATTGAAGCCTTTAGCCATTAGCCTCAAAGGGGGTTCAACAAGTTTAGAAAAATAAGTCACTTCCAGAAACAATGCCATTCTTGTTCATGGGTAGTGTTTGGAGTTGCAACTCAAACCATTCCTTTCAGTAGATCTAGGCTGCTGCAGTGCCACAAACCTCCATGCACAGATGTGGCATGGTTTAAAAAAACAAACAAAAAACAAACAGCCCAGTTTTATTTAATTCTGTACAAGGCCCTTGAACCAAGACTGGTTGACATTATTTACCAAACTCTAAAATGTATACATTTCTATATAAGTTACAAAAGAATTATCTTTTGTCCTACACAAAAATGTATCTTCCTTGAGGCCAAAAGGAACAGAAGTGTCATTTGTATTTTGTTGCTGGGTGCGTGAGAAAGACAATAATAACAATGCACCATGTAACAGACTTTTTAACTGTTTAATATATTACGATCACAGTCAGTTACAATATATTATAGTATTTATATGTTATGGTGGAATGTGAATCTTCTTATATTGACTTACTCCACTTTTTCAAGTGACACATTGGTATGAGAAATACAATCCCAGGGGAACATATGGTACAACATCTTCAAATCTCTCTAATAGGATTATAATCTATTTAAATACTCTATATTGCATCAACCACTTATCTGGATCACTACAGATGGCCTCTTTTCAAATGCTTGGCTACGCAAAACAAAATAAAGTTCGCCTTTTTAATTTTTTTACCACCAAAATAAAGTCTTGTGATGATCTGTTCGCTGTTATCTACTGTATTCACAAAGCCAGATCCAATGCATGGTCATTTCAACCACAGATAAAAAGGTTCAGTGTGAGCACTAGATGGAAGGAAGGAGGAGGAGGCGATGGGTACGCTAATGCTCTCCTGCTTTCCACTTAATTACATAGAATATTTCGCATAATCTTATCAAAGGAAGAAATCCGGAACAATGGTTGGCCCTGTATTACTGTTCCACTTCTGATTTTCATGACATGCAATTAAAATCTCATTTGTAATGCACTGAAGTATCCTGTGAAATTATAATACACATGAGCCATTAATGGCCATGAATATTGTACCTGGGCTTAGTACATCTCACAAATAGCCAATGAAAGTGGAGATCGATGTAACATGAAAAGGCCGAACACTATTATTAGCCTTTGTTATGCATAGGTACAATGTATTCAGGCTTTTTCCACTTTTGTTTTGTTGTGATTGTCTGCATAATGCTCCTATTTTTTCGCATGAAAATGCATATACAATGTTCATGTGAGTTTTTACCCATTTATTTTTTTGAGTTTGTGAATTATTATGCCTTGCAGTGATCAGGAAAAAAGGCAATATAAGGCCGGCACCCCATCCCAATTTTCAAAGCCGTTGCGGTTTTGGAAGTTGTAGCATGGCAAATGTACCTATTGTGGTGAATCGCTCAGGTAGATGTTTGTAGCAGTGCAGGAAACAGGGACACAGACACTGGATTGCACACAAGTTCAGGCTTTATTCACTTGTAGCACATACACTGCTTTTGCAAAGCCACAGGATAAACAAAACAAAACCTTTCTAGGCTGAGAAAACTAACTTAAACGTAAGGAAACTTTTCCCTGACTATACAGGAGACTGGCTACCAGTCTCCCACCTTGGCAATAACAACAGGTGGCACCACAGTACCTGCTTTGGAGGTCTGGTCTGGACAGTTCAACTCTGTCAGTGTGGTGCCACCCTGCTAGTCTTCACACTCAGACTGTTATTAGGGCCTGATTAGTCAGCTGACCTCCCTGGTGTGAATCCGTACCATACACCCTTTAGGTGCCTGGCTAGAATGTACCCGTCTTCCCAGACCACACCCTTCACTCTCTCACATACAACACCCCCCCCCCCCCTCAGTTCTGACCCCTCGGGGCAAACTCCAGCCACCAAACAATAAGTTCGGGACAAGGCATCCGCATTGCCTTGCAGTTTCCTGACTCTGTGCTCCACAGTGAACTTAAAATTCTGAAGTGACAAGAACCACCTAGTCACCCTGGCATTCTTGTCCTTGGTCCTGCTCATCCAAGAGAGAGGTGAGTGGTCGGTCACTAGGCGGAACTGCCTCCCTAGCAAGTAGTACCTCAGGGACTCTAATGCCCATTTTATGGCCAGACACTTTTTCTCCACTATGCTGTAGTTCTTTTCTGCTGCCGTGAGTTTCCTGCTCAGGTAGGTGACCGGATGTTCTTCTCCATTCACCTCCTGAGACAGGACAGCTCCCAGCCCTACATCTGATGCATCCGTCTGGACCACAAACTCCCTCCTAAAGTTGGGCGTAATGAGGACAGGAGATCCACAAAGGGCCACCTTTAGCGCCTGAAAGGCACTTTCGGCCTGGTCTTTCCACTGCACCATAACGGACTTCTTACCCTTTAGAAGGTCCGTCAGGGGAGCAGATACCGTGGCAAAGTTAGGTATAAACCACATGTAATACCCAACTATGCCCAGGAATGACTTAACTTGTTTAGTCCTCAGAGGTCGAGGCCATTCCCAGATAGCGTCGACCTTGTTGACCTAGTGGTTTCCCTATAGGTATAATGGAAGCAGAAAATCTGCAAAAGAAAGATCTGCAGACTTTCTGTGAAAAGCGATGCGGGAAAAACAGTGCTGCATTGCCACCTTAGTTTTTTTTTTTTTTTTTTTTTGCTATGGCCCAGTATGTGCGGCCTTCGCCTCAATGTCTTACAGAATACGGTAAAATAAGGTTGAGAACAGCAGACATGAAGCGAATATCAATCAAACTGATTCCGGTATCAACCTAATTTATTGCTTCTCTACTTTTGTTTTGCATCATTTTTCATAAAACTCCCCCAACAAATAATCTCTTTTTGGGTCAAATACAGGTTTATACTCAAACATTGTATAAACATGGTCAAAAAATATATATAATAATCATAATAACGCTCAGGTGACTTTCACGCAGGTCAGTATTTGGTCAGGATTTTGCATCAGTATTTTTAAGTCAAAAATAGAAGTGGAATCTATTATTAGTAAAAGTGCAATGGAAATTTTTGTACTTCTTGGTTTCAGACCCACTGCTGGTTTTACCTTACAAATATTGATGCAAAATAATGACTAAATGCTCACCATGTGAAAGTGGCCTTAAGTTAAAGCCTCACAGGATGATCTGAAGCGCTGTGGGAAAAAATTGCAGCGGGAACACATCGCGGTTCTTCCCGCTGCGTTTTGAACAGAAAGTTCAGAGTTTTCCTCTGCTGACTTTCTGTTACCATTAAATCTATGAGAAAGCAGCCGGCATTTCCGTAGATATAATTGGCATACTGCGATTTCCAAAAACGGGCCTGTTTTGGAAATCGCAGCGTGTCCACACTGCGGTTTGAAACGCAAAGTGGTCATGGGATTCGCATGAATCCCATCCACTTTGCAGTTACTGTATAATGCCGCAATTTTTCCTGCGCTGTTTCCTGTAAAAGGACATAAAACCATGTGACAGATTTAACCAAAACATTGGTTTTAAGAGGAAATTTCAAAAGCAAAAAAGACAGAAGGGTATGGGAATATAAACTCTTGACAAGCTTTGACACACTCCAAGGGGGGTTAAAACTGTAACATGGTTATATGTCCTTTTACAACAACCAGACACCATATCACTAATCAAAGGGACCATAAACTCAGAGAGCCTTCTTGTCAACTGATAGGTCCGATAGGTAGTGTCCGCTGCTAGTGTCCGTTCAAAATCTTGCACGGACATTAGCAGCGGACACTAGCTGTGTCCGTGACATTTTTCATTCATTTAAATGGCAATCGGGTGCGTTCTTTTGCACTCCGTGCCTGTCCTTAAGTGTCCGTTCGTAAAGATGTCCGACTTTTCAAGCGGACAGAAAAAACCTACATGTCGGGTTTTGCTGTCCGCTTGAAAAGTCGGACATCTTTACGAACAGACAGTTAAGGACAGGCACGGAGTGCAAAACAACGCACCCGATTGCCATTTAAATGAATGAAAAATGTCACGGACACAGCCAGTGTCCGCTGATAATGTCCGTGCAAGATTTTGAACGGACACTAGCAGCGGACACTACCTGTCGGACAATCACGGTAGTGTGAACGCTCCCTTATCTGTTTATTTGCTTGTACTGCTTTCCATCAATTGTGCACCAGCACTCTATTCCTGTATAAATGTGCTTGCCTTCAGATATTGTGTCATATCATGCCTGAGGAAGAGACCTAGTAGTCTCGAAAGCTTGCATCATCATTTTTGTTAGCCACTAAAAAAGGTATCAACTACTGAGGACTCTCAATCTTTACATTTCATGTCCCAAATAGGTCTCACAATCCAAATTCCCTATAACTATGTCTTTGGAGTGTGGGAGGAAGTTTATGCCAAGACAGGAAGAACACACAAACGCCATGTAGATTATAACTCAGGACCCCAGCACTGCAAGACAACAGTGCTGACTACTGAGCCACTCTTTCTTCCACCAAACATGCACCACAACCCAAGTTCCCCATTGTTCAAATGCGGGCAGAGTGAGATGAGGGGCAGGCAGACTGGGGCAAGGAACCTCAACTTTAATAAAACAAATCCAGATAAGACATGACACCAGGAAGACTTTCTTGCAAGTGTTACATGGCAATAAGTAGATTTCCAATCTGGCTCAGTGATGTCCAGCTGATTTATGAAGAGGTCGGAGCCTCTACCTAAATAGCTTGTTCCCAGTGCCAGTCCAGGTCCTTTTTCATTTGAACAGTGTACAATACATCATTCTTAATAAGTCTGCCCCAATAAGTTCATCATGAAAATCTAGCCTTCTCTAAAGGCTCAGCCAGAGCATCGACAACATAGCACTACAGATATCGAAATCAGAGAAGCCAGCAGGCTATTGAAGCCATTTAGAAACACTGTTTTGCTACTTGAGCAGTAGCTAATGCACTGTGGTAATTCAAATGGGTGAAGAATCATTAAAAATGCATGTTATAATGTACTGTCATTCATCTTGCTCCTGTATATTACACTTCATAAGTAAACATAAAGTTATTTCAGCATTTGAGAAAAAGGTAATATTAAATTTCAGCAGAACTTACATGTACTTTTGTTCTGCAATTTATGATGAAAGTGAAATAATCAATATACGGATACACAATTTTTTTAACCTACTTATTTTCCATTTTTGCTGTTTGTTCCACCTTCCAAAAGCGACTTTTTAAAAAAAAATTAAGGCGTTGGAAAAAACTACAATTTATTTGTCGCCATATTGTGATCTTTGCAACATTTTGTAATTCATATACAATGATGTTTTTATACACATATGCAAAACAAACAACCAGCACTCCTGCTGACACTGGGTTCACACCAGCACCGATGTCCATTTCCAGGTTTCCGTTTTCTGCCGACAGGAGACAGAAACCTGGCAGGCCATGTCCGGCCGTGAGCGCCTGTGAGCGTTTTGTGCTTTCTGCGGTGAAACTGTTTTTTTTTTTTTTTTTTTAAACAGGACACAAAGTCCTGCATGTCTGACTTTGTGTCTGGTTAAAGAAAAATGGTTTCGCTGCGGAGAGCACAAAACACTCACCGGTGCTCACGGCCGGAGACTTTCCAAACCCATTCAAATGAATGGGATTGAAAAATGACTGCAGGTTTCCATCTCCTGTCCAGTTTCGGGCAGCAAACGGAAACCTGTAAAACGGAGACCAAGGCGCAGATGTGAACGAGCCCTGACTGGACATATCTGTAAATACTCCCTCAATCTTCAGGTCTCAATCTATGGCTCTCCGTGGTGTTCAGCTATACAACTTTGCTCAAGGCACTGAGAAAGTATATGAAACAACCATAGACCAAAATACAGTTTTCTCCGACAAGAACCAAGCACTGGTTATATGAACATATAGCGCTAGATCACAGCCTGAGTAGATCCCATGAAGCGTGAGGCTTGCAACTGAGCAGCTTCGTTCTATATGAGTTTAATCACATATCAAAACCGGTGACAGAACGCCAAGGCTCAGCTTCTGCTTTCCACCGTTGGTTCCACCAGACCAATTTTTGGAATATCATTTTGAGGCAGAAGACAACCTCACATTCCTCTCTAAATTCTACTGCGTAAACTTATCCTAAGACTCTTAACAGCTTAGACAGGAGAGCTATGGTACGACAAACTGCTGAAATAGGTAGGTACTAGAGATGAGCGAACACTAAAATGTTCGAGGTTCGAAATTCGATTCGAACAGCCGCTCACTGTTCGAGTGTTCGAATGGGTTTCGAACCCCATTATAGTCTATGGGGAACATAAACTCGTTAAGGGGGAAACCCAAATTCGTGTCTGGAGGGTCACCAAGTCCACTATGACACCCCAGGAAATGATACCAACACCCTGGAATGACACTGGGACAGCAGGGGAAGCATGTCTGGGGGCATAAAAGTCACTTTATTTCATGGAAATCCCTGTCAGTTTGCGATTTTCGCAAGCTAACTTTTCCCCATAGAAATGCATTGGCCAGTGCTGATTGGCCAGAGTACGGAACTCGACCAATCAGCGCTGGCTCTGCTGGAGGAGGCGGAGTCTAAGATCGCTCCACACCAGTCTCCATTCAGGTCCGACCTTAGACTCCGCCTCCTCCGGCAGAGCCAGCGCTGATTGGCCGAAGGCTGGCCAATGCATTCCTATGCGAATGCAGAGACTTAGCAGTGCTGAGTCAGTTTTGCTCAACTACACATCTGATGCACACTCGGCACTGCTACATCAGATGTAGCAATCTGATGTAGCAGAGCCGAGGGTGCACTAGAACCCCTGTGCAAACTCAGTTCACGCTAATAGAATGCATTGGCCAGCGCTGATTGGCCAATGCATTCTATTAGCCCGATGAAGTAGAGCTGAATGTGTGTGCTAAGCACACACATTCAGCACTGCTTCATCACGCCAATACAATGCATTAGCCAGTGCTGATTGGCCAGAGTACGGAATTCGGCCAATCAGCGCTGGCCAATGCATTCTATTAGCCCGATGAAGTAGAGCTGAATGTGTGTGCTAAGCACACACATTCAGCACTGCTTCATCACGCCAATACAATGCATTAGCCAGTGCTGATTGGCCAGAGTACGGAATTCGGCCAATCAGCGCTGGCTCTGCTGGAGGAGGTGGAGTCTAAGGTCGGACCTGAATGGAGACTGGTGTGGAGCGATCTTAGACTCCGCCTCCTCCAGCAGAGCCAGCGCTGATTGGTCGAGTTCCGTACTCTGGCCAATCAGCGCTGGCCAATGCATTCTATTAGCTTGATGAAGCAGAGTGTGCACAAGGGTTCAAGCGCACCCTCGGCTCTGATGTAGCAGAGCTGAGGGTGCACAAGGGTTCAAGTGCACCCTCGGCTCTCCTACATCAGAGCCGAGGGTGCGCTTGAACCCTTGTGCAGCCTCGGCTCTGCTACATCAGAGCCGAGGGTGCGCTTGAACCCTTGTGCACACTCTGCTTCATCAAGCTAATAGAATGCATTGGCCAGCACTGATTGGCCAGAGTACGGAATTCGGCCAATCAGCGCTGGCCAATGCATCCCTATGGGAAAAAGTTTCTCACAAAAATCACAATTACACACCCGATAGAGCCCCAAAAAGTTATTTTTAATAACATTCCCCCCTAAATAAAGGTTATCCCTAGCTATCCCTGCCTGTACAGCTATCCCTGTCTCATAGTCACAAAGTTCACATTCTCATATGACCCGGATTTGAAATCCACTATTCGTCTAAAATGGAGGTCACCTGATTTCGGCAGCCAATGACTTTTTCCAATTTTTTTCAATGCCCCCGGTGTCGTAGTTCCTGTCCCACCTCCCCTGCGCTGTTATTGGTGCAAAAAAGGCGCCAGGGAAGGTGGGAGGGGAATCGAATTTTGGCGCACTTTACCACGCGGTGTTCGATTCGAACATAGCGAACACCCTGATATCCGATCGAACATGTGTTCGATAGAACACTGTTCGCTCATCTCTAGTAGGTACCAAGTTCTCCAGAACTGAAATACTATATCCTTAGGATAGCTCATTAATAGCAGATTGGCCTAAGGTAGAAAGCCAAAATGCCACAATTAGCTGGTGAATGTCTCTTCCTATTCACAGGCCATGTGACATCATGTTCATCGGCCATATGTCCTGTTTGTACTCAATCGAATAGGACTGAGCTGCAAAACCATGTACCACCACTATAACTATGTAAGGGTAGGTCGTTTGTATATAAGTCCATAAAACTCTAGCAATGCTGGCTATGACATACAGGTATCAGGATAGACAGTTGTAGTTTGCTGTATGCTGGGGCAGGGGGGCATTGCTGCAGACTATTCAAAGTGCGCATTTTGAACACCTGTCTGCCACCAGAAGTGCCTACAGTACAGTGGGAAGGTTAAGATCAGAACTGAGCTATGGAGCAATACAATGACCAATGTAAGCCAATGGCTTTTCAGGTAATGCAGGGGGTGTACATCTCACCCAGACTACTCAGGTGGGTGAGATGAGAAAACTCCAGGAATGTTTGTTCTCAGCAGACAACTTTCGTCTGTTGAGCATTTTGGTAAATGCTCAATACTGGGCTGGATTTTTAGGAATGACAGGTAGGATTGGTAGTGGGACCTGTCATTCCACTCCCCTCCAGTCCACACTTTGGGGATGTTCCGGCAGCAACTCAGCTGCAGAGAGTCTCCTCATCAAGGAGGCTTAAGAAGCCAGCTCCAGCAGCAACACTTTGGCAGAGCTTGGCTGGAGATCAAACAGAGTTCATATTTTTGGAGTTGTGTCCTGAATGATTCTACTGGCTTTTCATTACTGTTATTGTAGGTGAGGTAACCTATTCTATGTTTAGTTAGAGCCTAGCCGGGCAGGTATTTATTTTTGTATTGTTTCCTTTGTTGCTGCACTACTTTTTTGAGTGAAAATAAACTCTACCTTTGTTTTGGACTAAAGAAACTGGACTTGTGTGTCTATGCCACCCCAAATAGCAACTCCAGACCCTGACACCAGGTATGTGTGGATATGTATTACATTCTGAATAAATTACACTAGGATGAACTATGGGCCAGTGTGATGCATTAGTTATGCTGGGTTCACACAGGATTTTTTGGGCCAAACTTTGATGCGCAATCAGCATCAGAATCCGGTTCATTCAGTCATTTCCTTTTTCCGTCAGCGGTTTGTTCCCAATTGCGGAAAAAAGAAGCAAGCTGCCCTTTCTTCAGGTGGATTCCAGCAGCTGATTCAGCTGTGGACGTCCACCTCGCGACACTCCCTCCCAATTAGACCCATTTGTTTGGACCTAATCCGGAGCGAAATGCCGCGACTGGATGCCGGTGCACTGTATGCACTGCCCTGGCATACAGTCTCAGCTAGCCATTTTTTGGACCGGATTCTGAGGCAGCCACCGCATCAAAATCCGGTCCAAAAAACTCCTGTATGAACCCGGCCTTAATGGTTTACTGAAAACCTTGGGTCCAGACATTCCTGTGGATGTTAATTTGACAAGTACTGCCTACCTAAATATAATTTATATGATAACTGTTTTTCCAGCTTGTATAATGATAATCTTTATTTCACTATCATGATTTCCATAGTTTTGCCAAAGATGAGTCTGCAGAATATGATTTATTTTGTTCCTTCAGTGCACTGCACTATGTCTCTTCTATTGCCATGTTTTCACACTGTGCTGTAGGCTTTCCAGTACTGTGTATATAGCAATTTACAGTTGGTATTTTTAAAATATTGATGGAAATATGAGAAAGATTGGCCAGAGCCTGAGAAACGGGGCTATCCACATTTATAAATAACCTGGCCCTGCTCCAATACTACCTTACTTGTCCCTTCTTGTAAAAGAATCAATATGTGACTTAAATTACTGCCACGTGACTGAAGTTCCTCTATAACCTACAGTAATATGATAAAATACTCTTAAGCAAGGAAAGCCACATAATGCTGAAAAGATACAAGAATGATAGAATAGATGGAGGGAAAGGAAGGAAAGAGCTTTTATTAGTTCATTTGTAATTAAAAAAGAGATTAATAATTAGCAATATCAATGGTAATTCTAATTGTTATACAAAGCTTGAGCGGACTCCAAGCTATGAGTCCAGCATATTTATAAGTCCTAAGACTGCTGTCATATGGTTCTCACAAAAAATAAGGAGTAAAAGAAAAAAAAAATACTACTAATAATAACAATAATGATATCAACCACAATAATAATAATAATAATAATATATAACCTTTATTAACTACTATTGAAAGATAAAGATTTGTAAAATACCGTATTTTTCGGACTATAAGACGCACTTTTTTTCCTCCAAATATGGCAGGAAAATGGGGGTGTGCCTTATAGTCCGAATGCAGCGGTGGAAATATTGTGCGTCTGTGTCCCGTCCCTATCCCGTCTGTGCGAAGCAGAGAATGGCTACAGATAGAGGGTACAGGCGGCGCAGGCAAGTTAGAAGAAAGCCTGCGGCGCCTGTACTTATTTATCATGCCCCTTCCTGACATCTGTGAGGACGACGAGGCAAGTTCACAAGTAGATAGATACTACTGTACATTGACTATCTACTAGACAAGTCAATGTACAGTAATATCTATCTACTCGTGAACTTCGCTCAACTTACCTGCTCAGAAATGCTGCCGCTGCCCTCTGCTGGTCCAGTCCTCTGTCCTTCATGTGGCTTCAGAGCGCCCTGCGCCCCACCCCCGCCTCCCTAGACCAGTGTTATAGAGAAGGCAGGGCTTAGGAGAGTGTGGGCGAGTACTGGGAGGGGAGATGTGAGTGATGCACTCACGTCTCCCCGCCCACACTCTCCAGCCGCACAATACTAGTCTAGGGAGGCGGGGGGGGGGGGGGGGCGCAGGGCGCTTTGAAGACATGTGAAGGACAGAGGACTGGACCGAACCAAGAAGATCTGGGAGCTGCAGCTGTGCAGATAAGCAGACACCAGTGCAGGGGGGGGTAATATTATATTAATATGTTATTAAATATTGTACAAATTTTTACAAATGTTTTTGCTTCAAAAAATTTTTTCCCTATTTTCCTCCTCTAAAACCTTAGTGCGTCTTATGGCCTGATGCATCTTATAGTCCGAAAAATATGGTACTCATGTCATAAAAAAGATGCAGAGGATAACAAATAGGTTAGTCTCTGTAGCCAATAGTGATTTTCCTCAATATCTACAAAGAAACAATGTATCACTGCAATCTACCCTGTTCATCAGTATCTATAGAGAGGGTCCATACCAGTGACTAATGTAGTCCCACTTGCATTGTATATATTACAAAGAGAGATAAAAGATCCCCCATGTCTATACTGCAGAGGTCTATATAGTGCACTTTCACTAGGTTCTTGGCAATCATGGTAACAGATCGCCAATCCTGCATCGTGTTCCAAGGGATGGCGATCCACGCAAAACTGGTGATATCTATGTGCTGCTTTAAGCTTTAACCAAGGAATCAGAAGGGTTATTGCTGTTGGGTATCCACTGTATAATACATGATCAGCTCCCAAACAGCTGAAATACTTATACCTTTGTGTCCTCAGGCATATGCAGTTTTATATACTACTAGAAAGCCGACAGTGCTCTGAATTCAGCGCACTGTTGGTTTTCTTGTTATGAGCCCTGGGGCTGGAGATATCGGTGCTGTTACCCATCTCTTCCCACCATCAGAAGGGCATTTCTGACAGTCTAGCTGGGCTGTGAGGAACGCCCCTCCTGGCAGTACTTGTCCATAGCCTTGTAGAGGGCTTAGCGATGACGCTAAGCTGTGAGGAACATCCCCTAGTACTAGTCTATGGATGAGTACAGTCAGGGGGTGTTCCGCACAGCTAACAGCACCAATATCTCCAGCCCCGGGGCAGATAGTGGGAAAACCAACAATATGCTGAATTCAGCGCACTGTCAGCTTTCTAGCGATATATACAGTCCTATGAAAAAGTTTGGGCACCCCTATTAATCTTAATCATTTTTAGTTCTAAATATTTTGGTATTTGCAACAGCCATTTCAGTTTGATATATCTAATAACTGATGGACACAGTAATATTTCAGGATTGAAATGAGGTTTATTGTACTAACAGAAAATGCGCAATATGCATTAAACCAAAATTTGACCGGTGCAAAAGTATGGGCACCTCAACAGAAAAGTGACATTAATATTTAGTACATCCTCCTTTTGCAAAGATAACAACCTCTAGTCGCTTCCTGTAGCTTTTAATCAGTTCCTGGATCCTGGATAAAGGTATTTTGGACAAACAATTCAAGTTCAGTTAAGTTAGATGGTCGCCGAGCATGGACAGCCCGCTTCAAATCATCCCACAGATGTTCAATGATATTCAGGTCTGGGGACTGGGATGGCCATTCCAGAACATTGTAATTGTTCCTCTGCATAAATGCCTGAGGATTTGGAGCGGTGTTTTGGATCATTGTCTTGCTGAAATATCCATCCCCGGCGTAACTTCAACTTCGTCACTGATTCTTGAACATTATTCTCAAGAATCTGCTGATACTGAGTGGAATCCATGCGACCCTCAATTTTAACAAGATTCCCGATGCCGGCATTGGCCACACAGCCCCAAAGCATGATGGAACCTCCACCAAATTTTACAGTGGGTAGCATGTGTTTTTCTTGGAATGCTGTTTCTTTTTGGACGCCATGCATAACGCCTTTTTTTTTATAACCAAACAACTCAATTTTTGTTTCCAAAATGAAGCTGCCTTGTCCAAATGTGCTTTTTCATACCTCAGGCAACTCTATTTGTGGCGTACGTGCAGAAACGGCTTCTTTCTCATCACTCTCCCATACAGCTTCTATTTGTGCAAAGTGCGCTGTATTGTTGACCGATGCACAGTGACACCATCTGCAGCAAGATGATGCTGCAGCTCTTTGGAGGTGGTCTGTGGATTGTCCTTGACTGTTCTCACCATTCTTCTTCTCTGCCTTTCTGATATTTTTCTTGGCCTGCCACTTCTGGGCTTAACAAGAACTGTCCCTGTGGTCTTCCATTTCCTTACTATGTTCCTCACAGTGGAAACTGACAGGTTAAATCTCTGAGACAGCTTTTTGTATCCTTCCGCTGAACAACTATGTTGAACAATCTTTGTTTTCAGATCATTTAAGAGTTGTTTTGAGTAGCCCATGATGCCACTCTTCAGAGGAGATTCAAATAGTAGAACAACTTGCAATTGGCCACCTTAAATACCTTTTCTCATGATTGGATACACCTGGCTATGAAGTTCAAAGCTCACTGAGGTTACAAAACCAATTTTGTGCTTCAGTAAGTCAGTAAAAAGTAGTTAGGAGTATTCAAATCAATAAAATGATAAGGGTGCCCATACTTTTGCACCGGTCAAATTTTGGTTTAATGCATATTGTGCATTTTCTGTTAGTACAATAAACCTCATTTCAATCCTGAAATATTACTGTGTCCATCAGTTATTAGATATATCAAACTGAAATGGCTGTTGCAAACACCAAAATATTTAGAACTAAAAATGATTAAGATTAATAGGGGTGCCCAAACTTTTTCATAGGACTGTAAAACTGCATGTGCCTGAGGACATGAAAGATCCTCTTTAATGATCAGATTGTCTGTCAGATGAAGAAGTACTGTGCTGTTCTTATGAAAAGATCAATTACAGTCTTGGATGAGCACCATATTGCCACCATCCCCATGCCGACAATTGCTTGCTGGTGCCTATTATATTACTGTGTGGCCAGTAAGGAGATGTAGCTGAAATTAATCAATGAAAGAACAGGTGACCCCAGCACTGAACGTGGCTATAGTGGCTTCCAGTATATTGTGCGGCAGCAACAAAGAAAGTGGTGTCACTGAATTGCAGAATAACAGGGGAATATAGATAGTAGCCAGTAGACTCAATCAATGAACTTATGTCTTGGAGCATGTTATAGGTACAAAAGTCCTATAATAACTGAGATGATCCTTTCCTATTCAGTATAGGAGATTGAGGCCACTCCAGTAGCAGGACCTAGACTTGAAGGGAACCTATTGTGTCACTGTTTTGTAGTAGGTTTGCCTTAAAGCTGGTTTAGCCTTCTATTATACTATAAATCTTTATGCCTCTAATTTCACGCAAAGGCACATAGTGTTTTTTCTGTTGAATTTCTCACAAATGAATTCTCCATGCATATATCTGTATTCTTTAGAAGCTTCTAGAGGACACTGATTCCTTATACTTTGAGTCATGTATAGCCGTGTATGGCGTCTATATGGAGACTGTATAGGCTTCATACACAAGGTTCTGCTGTGTGCATGAACCTTTATTCTAGGGACAATCAATACAAAGAGTGGTCATCCATATAGATAACCCTTTTCCACTTGATCTATATAGTATGATCATATACTATATGAGCAAAATTTTTTTAAAAAAAGTAGTATAGAAGTAGTAAAGAAGTACACAGCGAAGACTAAATGACTGACGATGAAATGATTGTATAAGTGCATGGCATGTGCTAGCTAGATTGTGCTAGGTGTCTTAGCTAGCTACGAGCACATTAAACTCAGAACTTGGCTGCAGACTAAAGCATTGATATGGCTAGTGACCATGGTGTTCATTCTCCAGTGCTCCTGTCACAAGCTGTAACTTCTCACCCTCCTGATGGAATAACTGTTAAGCTGCCAGAAGTGGCGTAAAGTGCAATGTATTCCTTCACTTTATCAACTACATAGCTCAGTCTTGTTCTATGAGGTCACTCCTCACTCCAACTTCATTTTTCACTCTTACTTTATAATGCTGTATGGGTTATGATATTTTCCATTAGTATTCAGAGTTCAAGCAACTGAAAAATTCTAACTTCCAAAATTTCACATGCTCATTCTTTACATTAATGTTTTTTAGTGCATTTTTTAAAAATACTCCAGCGGGTGATTTGTAAAGGCTTACAAGATAGATGTCATACTGATGACTGCAGAACACTGTGGAAGTAATGCCTGTCTGACACTCTGTTACAAGGTTTTGGCATGTATATCTGCTTTTGCACGCAGCCAAAAAAAAACATTTTTAATACTAACTGTACAACTTGATGTCAATGTACAGGAAACTGCTAAATTCTAATCCCACTGTTCCTCCTTTCTTGTAGAGTGCCCCCCTTTTAGAATGATTAGTGACAATGAAATGCATCTGTCTGGTTTCTCAGCATATATTTGCTGTAAGCTTACATATTATTTAAGGCTCTATAAATTTGTACGTACGTTCAGCTGATTCTTCAGTCACATCTCTGCCCCAGTTTCATTTCCCCCCATCTCTGCCCCCAGATTCATGTCCCCCCATCTCTGCCCCCAGATTCATGTACCCCCACTCAACCCCCAGTATCATGCCGTCCTCTCCTTCATCTGCCCCCAGTTTCACGTTCCACCCCAGTGTACCTTCTCCTCGCTCCCTCGCTGCTCTCTACGCGCCTCTCTCTCTCACATACAGTTGTAGGCGCGATGTGACGTCATCACATTGCGCCTACACAGCCAGTAGACGGGAGTACAGTGATGAAGCAAGGAGCTGAGCTGTGATAGCTCCTTGCTTTAGGCGCGTATGTGTTCAACTCAGGTCTGCGTCCTCTGGACGCAGATCTTAGTTGATATCAGGACATATCTCCCTCCAACCGGGACCGCGGGACACGTCACCAAAATCGTGAATGTCCCGCGGAAATCGGGACGGTTGGGAGGTATGCAACCCTGTAAAACCCATGAGTGGCTGTACAGGACATGTGCCATTGCACTGATGTCACAGCTGCAGTCCAGCAATAGACATTGATAGGGAGCAATGGATGCTAAGTGCCAAAGCAGGAATTCAAGAAGTAAGTGCTTCCTGGACAACCATTTAGGTTTAGAAGACAACTATTCTTGATAAGAGCATTATACTTATGATGCAGTTATAAAGGATATTTTAATTTTTTGCCTAAGACTGACCATAGAAACATAATATCTGTGGGTAGATTAGTCAAATGCTAAAATTAAACCATGGAATCTGTTGACCAATGGTTGATCCCAGTATATTTGCAAGCGAAAAGATTGGTTTATGTGGGTGGATTTCTAGCCTTTCTCATGAGGCAACCAGAAGAGCATCTTGAAGCTCAATTCAAAATCTTTAATAATCTTTTATTCTTTAGGCTAATTAAGAGTATGATGCCCCCCAGGCATCTCCTTGCCACCGAGAAAACCATTTTTGTGCTTTGTCCCCTTTCCAAGCTGTCAGTTAGCCAGGAAAGGGGCTGAAGAGCCTGACTGTTTGGGAGACAAAAGCTGGGTTCACACGGGGGCTTTTTGGACCAGACTTTGAGGCGGAGGCCGCCTCAGAATCCAGTCCAAAAAACTAATAGCCACAACTGGATGCCAGTGCAGTGCACCAGCATCCAGTCGCAGCATTCCGCTCTGGATTAGGCCCAAATGAATGGCCTAGTCATCAGGGAGTTTTGCGCCACGGACGTCCGTGGGTGAATCAGCTGTGGAATCCGCCTGAAGAAAGGGCATATCGCTCCTTTTTACTGCGAGCGGGAACAAACCGCTCACGGAAAAAGGAACCCATTGAATTCAATGGGAGGCAGTTTTTTGAGCCAGATTCTGACGTCAATTCTGATGATATACTGACATATTTGTATATGCAGAACTATAGTTGCAGAAGGCTTTTTATTTGCTACATCCGAGTAACAGTATCACAGGATAGCTCCAGGGTTATTTGTGAAGAAATTAACTATACATACATACTATATACAAACTTCAGTATCCTTATAATATGCACCAATAACGATTTTAACAAAATGTAGGCCCAGAAAGGTTTCATTTTTTTTTCTCAATAGCCCCAAAACTTATACTTCAATATGCATACACATTTCCTATAATATATAATTTTTAAAACTTTTCTCATCTAGTAAATGTCAACACAGTCATCCACAGTAAATACATCCTCTCTCCTCTGGAAAGGTCCTTTGTGCTTGAATCAGCTTGTTTTCTGATCCTTTGCTACAGTCAGAGCTTTAATCTTAATGCTGAATAATACAGAAGAAACATCTCCTGAGGATTCTTTCTTCAAAGGATATTAGTTACAAGAATATTGATTATTGGTGGTTTATATGTTACCATCAAGCCCCTGCCTCCATCTATTCCATTATGTATTATGTAGCAAAGCATACAATGTATACATATGGCTGCAGATAGGTCATTTAATGTGAATAAAATCAAATAAAAAAACAACCGATGACATAAACACTGTCATTTCATTCAACAAAATCTGCATAAATGAATAGACCAGGCAAGGCAGTACAAGTAAGACTTCAATAGTACAGATACAATACAGTACAGGTACTTTATAATATCTCTTATCAGAGAGAAATGCCTCTTTATGCTTTCATGAGGCTGTTTCTTTGCCTCCTCCTTCTGCTAAAATACCTTTCACTGTGAAAATCACTGGAGACATACTACAGGTCACCTGACTCATGTCCATACAAGTGTAATGCTGACGTTTTGTAATCACCAGCTTTTTTTTTTTTTCCCAAGATGGCACCGCTGGAGTGACAGCCTGTTACTGTAGCTCCAACTCACCTCGAGCTTTCTCTGCTTTGCCTTTTCCTTTTATCCCTTCTACTATTTTTTACTGTTATCTTTTCATCTGTATCTACTGTCTCTGCAAGGTCTCTGCCATAGAGCTTTTGTATTTGTGTTTTGTATTATTATTGTATTATCCATGCTGCTGTAACACACTGAATTTCCCCATGGTGGGACTATTAAAGGATTATCTTATCATACCATCTTCCCCAGCATATTTAGACACTGACATACCACTGGTTCACACTGTGTGGTTCCTGAATTTCCATGCTGCTGTGTATATTCTTCTGCTGGTGCTTTAGCTGATAGCGCAGGTGCCCCTCCCTCTCTGCAACTTGAGGGTTAACAGGTACATCTGTGTACCTCCCAGCCAATCCCAGAATACTCTGATGTTCTTATACCTGCTCAGTCCTCTGTTCAGCATCTGAGCAACATTGGCATAGCTCACAACTTTTGAAGAACATAAAGAGGGACAAAATGTGCGGTGCGCATAGCGCCTCAGCAAGTTTAGCTCCGCCCAATTTTGTGTTTACTCCACCCATTCTCATTCATTTTTCATGTGCCCCCACACAGTATAATCCTCCTACAGTCACCCACACATTATATGTCCCCACATTATAATGTTCCCTTCCAACTGCCCCACAGTATTAAGTCCCTCTCCTGGTTCTCCAGTTTAAACTGGGGGAAACTAGAGGGGACATGAAACTGGAGCAGCTGGAGGGGGACATTAAACAGTGGGGGTAGTTGGAGGGAGGCAGTAAATTAATCACAGCTGAAGTGGGACATTAAACTGAGGGCAACTAGAGGGGGACATAAAACTTGGGCAGCTAGAAGCAGACATCAAACCGTAGGGGTATCTGGAGGGTGATATTAAACTGGGGGCAACTAGAGGCAGACAGGTCCCCCTTCAGCTACTCCCACGGTTTAATGCCCCCCTCCAGTTTCCCCCAGTCCCCCATTAATACCCCCCAGTTTAAGCGCCCCCCTTCATCTACCCCCAGTTTCATGTCCCCCCTCCATCTCTGCCCCCAGTTTAATCGCCCCCCTCCATTTTTCACACAGTTTCATATCCCTTTTCATCTGCCCCTAGTTTCATCTGCCCTTCCATCTGCCCTCAGTTTCATGTCCCCCCTCATCTCTTCCCCCAGTTTCATGTCCCCCCTCCATCTGCCCCCAGTTTCATGCTCCCCTTCATGTCTGCCCCCAGTTTCATGTGCTCCCCTCCATCTCTGCCCCCAGTATAATGTTCCCCTTCTGCACAGTACACCAAACACAGAGTACAACACACACACACACACACACTCTCCACCCTGCATGTCACATCCCCCCCCCCCTTCAGTACCTTAGACTACACATCTCTCCATCTCTTTACTGCACTACACTGACATGCCCACCTAGTCATGTGACCGTGTGATGTCGCACAGGTCCTTGTACAGTAGTGAAGCTTTCCCCTGATCACCACCCTCTCTGTAACTGGGCTTTTATCTGTTATAAGAGCAGATGGTAAATGGGGCAAAGATTGTTAATAAGTAAAACACTTCAGGGACATAGCAGGATATGCGGTATGCTGTGCGGGACTGCAGGACTGGAGCTTAAAATCGTGACTGTCCCGCTAAATGTGGGACAGTTGGGAGCTATGCATGGGTTCTTGCTTTTTTAGTTTCTGCAAGGGTTTCTTGTTTCTGATTGATCTTCTTTTGTGACTTTGACTTGATTTCTGACTCTGCTTCTGATACTGTACCTGCTCTTGACCTTCGTTCCAGACTCAACCACTCTCTTTTCTGACCCTCTGGTGCTGTGCATCTCTCTAGCCTTTGGGTCAGTAACCACTTACACTGGGTTTACTGGAGGGAGAAACCTGGTAGTTCCCTACAACAAGTCTATAGAAAGGGGGAGGAATGATCAGGAAGTGCAAGAGTTAACAGAAAAGAGACAGGCTTGGGCTGATACCGGAGCTAAACATCACAGCCATCGCAGCATTACATGTCAGTAGTTCTCTCTATACGCATGAACCGGAAGTTTTCCTAGATTCTATATTTACAGTGTACTGTATATGGCAGTAAGTCTTCACCCACAAGCTCAGAATGAACTACAATCTCCAGATATAGCATGCAGAGGGGGAATCTGCTAAAACCTCAGAATATAGGTCATACAGACAATAAATAGTGTTACTCCTCATGTACAAACACAAGCAGCTTATCCTAAAGATCAAATAAATTGACAGGTACACTTTTACCTCTCTTATATTTTTTACCATATCATTTAGTAATGTACAGTTTCTACATTGGCACTGTCATGGCACACTTAGGGGCACTGGGTATGGCTTTTACAGAGGTAATCGTGCAGGCTTGTGTGATAATAGTCTAGCTCATTCTTATACAAGGTCATAGATACGAAAATATGACCATGTACATAGGTGTGCCTATTGTATACAAGCACCTTACTCTAATCAATATGGAATCACTGGGGAGATTTATGAAACTTTATAAGAGAAAGCTGTCTTTATTGCCCATACCAACCAATGGCAGCACAGTCTTCATTTCTTATCATGCTCTCAAAAAATTGAAGATGTGCGGAGATTGGCTGCTATGAGCAGCAAGGAGCGCTTTGCTTGTAGACAGTTAATCTGTCCCTTTGTTGGCATTTTAAGTTACTATAATATAAAGCGTTGACTACCAACAATGCAACCAGATATTGTTGCTGGTTGTACTGGCTGTACCTTCTTCTAAAACCAAATGCATGACTTCTTTCAAGCAAGAAATGCAATGTTACATTTATGGCTGTACACATATTGATGAATGCTATACAGTCAGACAATTAGGAAACAGCAGTACATTGCTTCTTTCCATTACACTTAATGTCAATGGAAGGTGCAGGGCATAGGGAGGAAAAAGCATTTCTATTACTACAATCATGTCCCATGAGAGTCCGAGAGAAAAAAATAAGTGGTTTTAGACTGCTTTCTACATTGGCGCACAGCAAGCACTTATTCAGTGGACATAGTCATGTCTTTCCAGACTTCTGTTCATGTTGAATAACTGTGGTATGTATTTTCAATATTAGGTCAAAGAATGAATGAATCTACTTTCTGCTGGAAAATGCTGAACATGGATATAGGGTTAGCCAATATTGTAGCAAGCAAAAATATTACAGGGAGTCTATCACCAGTAAATCCATTAGAAACCTAATCCCGGTACCTTGTAGAGGTGATTTTACAATTCCCAAGTATATCTGTTATTTGACTTTAGCCTTATTTTTCTATAAATCACTGTTCTATTTATTTTCAAATTAAGGGAAAATTGCTTTGAGGGTTCACCTTAGCTTGTCTGGGATTTGGGCTCAGCTCAGATTTCCAATACTCTTAGGGGCCATTCACACGGAAAAAAATGGCATGGATACCGCACGTATTATGGCGCTTTCCCGCACGGGATCGGCGGCAGAGTCCGTGCGGTAAAAAAGCTTCCCCATAGAGTTCTACATCTTAGACAAACATTTGTAATTTTCTCACACAAGGGATTAAAGCACAGGTAGAGTTGTGGCGTCAATGGCTGCCGATTATGTGACAATCCTTAACATCCACAAGTGTCAGTTGTTTTAAAGGAAGCTGATTTACCTATCAGTGATTTTTTTTTTTTGTATGTGGGAGGAAACCAGAGTACCTAGAGGAAACCCACGAAAACACAGGGAGAACTTTGGATTTGAAGCCAAGACCCCAACACTGCAAGGCAACAGTACTAAATACTTTTGCTACTGTGCCACAGGTGGATACTTGGCCCTGGTGGTCCCTCCTTATGAAGAGGCTAGACTTCCTTTTCTTGAAATCTGTGAGCTACCTTAAAATAACCGATATTCATACCCTACGGGAAATGTTGGGTATATCAGGTTTTTCTGTCCGCTTGAGAAGTCGGACATCTTCACTTGCGGACAGGGAAGGAAGGGCACGGAGTGCAAAAGAACGCACCCGATGCCCATTTAAATAAATGACAGGTGTCCGCTCCTAATGTCCGTGCCAGATTTTGAGCGGACATTAGGAGCGGATACTACCTGTCGGACACCGACGGCAGTGTGAACGCCCCCTAAGTCGTGGGCTATGAGGAATATATCTCTCCGTAGATGCCACATGACTACTAGAGAATGAGATCTGTTTTAGTGAAGATAAAGTAGAAGACATGCTTGACAGTACAGAAAGACAGCATGGTAAATTACATGTCAAGGAGTATCCCAAATAATTTATCTAACTGGGTGTACTCTAACAGAGTTACAAGTCTCCATCTATGAGTAAAACCATAATAAATTATTCCTCTTGTTGGGAAATATTGAGTAGATATTCAATTAAATGAAGTCTATTCTTTCTACTGAAAGATCAACTCATCAGTAAAGAGGAATTCCAATATCTGTTACTTATGCACCTGAGAAAAAAGCTACTTTTGCAGCCTACCTATAATTCCTAAGGAGTTCTCCCTCTTAAAAGGGAGACTCACTGTATAAGGAATAGGCTCCTTGTGTCATAACATAAGTCTCAACATTGATCAGATGCTCATTCCATTTGTATGTTCTCTCTCTTCATATACGAGGGATACAATCGACCTCCTTAAGAGGTTGAAAGGGATATATGTAGGTAAGGGCTGTTTATTGGCTTTTATTGATGTTATAACTTTATATTCTTCTATTCCCCCATCATCATGGTTTAGTAGTTGCTAAATCAATCTTGGATATCAGAGGTTATTATTTTAGAGCCCATGGTGAGTTTATTGTTGTGCACCTTTATGTCACATTTAGGGATGTGTTATGGCTAGGGTTGAGTGATCGTGTTCGGAAAAGATCGGATTCCGATCGGCGATCGAGAAAATTTCACGATCGCCATCGGAATTCTGAACACGATCTTTTTATGTGGGATCGAGATCGGTGATTTTTCCCACAATGCTTTGCTTAGCCTTCACACTGAGTATACGCTGTATATTGAGTGTGAAGGCTCCGCTGCAGTTCCATAGGAATGAATGGAAGCAGCCGACACACAGCCTTAACCCCCTGCACGCCGTCGGATTTTAAAATCGATCCTGAAAAGTCAAGATCGGTTCAACCCTAGTTATAGGGGACCCTCCTCACAGCTATGAGTAAGGGATCGGTAGGATTGCCCGAAACGCATAAGCTTTTCTGTTGATTTTTTTTATTATGGATCCATGTTTGTATTATTTTAGCATGATTTAGTAAAAGTTATATACTATGTGATCAAAAGTATCCAGACACCCCCAAAAACATAAGTTTTTCATATTAGGTGCATTTTGCTGCCACCTACTGCCAGGTACTCCATATCAGCGACCTCAGTAGACATTAGACATCGTGAGAGAGCAGAATGGGGCGCCCTGCGGAACTCACGGACTTCGAACGTGGTCAGGTGATTGGGTGCCACACATCACACAGGTCAATGCCAAACAACGCCTCGCTTGTTGTAAGGAGCGTAAACATCGGACGATTGAACAGTGGAAAAACGTTGTCTGAAGTGACGAATCACGGTACACAATGTGGCGATCCGATGTTATGGTGTGGTCGTGTTTTTCATGGAGGAGGCTTGCACCCCTTGTTGTTTTGTGTGGCACTATCACAGTACAGGCCTACATTGATGTTTTAAACACCTTCTTGCTTCCCACTGTTGAAGAGCAATTCGGGGATGGCGATTGCATCTTTCAACACGATCGAGCACCTGTACATACTGCACGGCCTGTGGCGGAGTGGTTACACGACAATAACATCTCTGTAATGGACTGGCCTGCACAGAGTCCTGACTTGAATCCTATAGAACACCTTTGGGATGTTTTGGAACGCCGACTTCGTGCCAGGCCTCACCGACCTACATCGATACCTCTCCTCAGTGCAGCACTCCATGAAGAATGGGCTGCCATTCCCCAAGAAACCTTCCAGCACCTGACTGAACGTATGTCTGCGAGAGTGGAAGCTGTCATCAAGGCTAAGGGTAGGCCAACACCATGTTGAATTCCAGCATTACCGATCGAGGACGCCACAAACTTGTAAGTCATTTTCAGCCAGGTGTCCGGATACTTTTGATCACATAGAGTATTTTATATGGCATGTTGGTGAAATATTGCCTCTGTTCACATTAAGACCTTGTGTGCCCTCGTACACAAATCACTTCCTGGGCTGATGGGAGAACTCTTTGGGTAAGGGCAATACAAAGACTAGGTGGCTGGAATGAGTTCACCTATGACTTTGTTTTATTCATGACACTTTCATCATAGTGGCGTAACTAGGAATGGTGGGGGCCAGTGAGGCCCCCCTCCCGACCAACTCGAAGACCCCAACTGACTTACCCCCCTCCCGCATTCCTGCACGCACTATTATGCCCCATAGTGGCCCCTGCACACAGTATTATTTCCCCTAGTGGCCCTTGCACACAGTATTATGCCCCAAAATAGTTTTTTCAGACCCCAGGGGAGGATTTAAACATAAAAAACACTGTTACTTACCTTTCCCTGGCTCTGGTGTGATCCCTGCTGATGTCAGCCATCTTTAATGACGTATGGGACGTCACTGGACTCAGGCCTGCATTGCATAAGGGCATGTGATGTCAGGGATGTCACATAAGTAGGCCTGAGCCTACCTGGAGCCAGGAGAGGTTTTTTTATACTCCCTGAAAAAGACCCCCGAGTATAATAATAGTGTTTGTGGGGCCCGCAGCCTCACTTACCGGTCCTGGCTCCTGCTCACAGCAACCTCCACAGAAGGAGGAGAAGTGCAGGCAGCCATGGGCAGGAAACAGGATCAGTAAGTAAATAGGGCCCATTACCGGCTGAAGTTACTCCGGCCGGTAACAACATATTAAAAAAAAACACAGCGGTAGTGGCTGTCGCTGGGCCACCTAATGACCTGGTCCCTATACAAGCTGCTCTTGTATGTCCAAGACAAAGGCATCCAAAGGCTTCAGCCTAAAGGTCCCAAAATTGTTTTTCCAAAAGCTTGTAGGTCTAGTCAAGCAGAGAATGTGAACATTATACAAGCACAAACACATAGTACTTTTTAGCGTTGGTATGATTATTCATACTCATAATATTGTAATTATTTGTTATGATTTGTAAAATGATTACCGGTAATAAATCCATCCAATGTAATAAATATTGCAGCGTGCAGCAAATTCTAACCACATTTCTATTGCCTAATTACAACCTTGGACCTCAGGCTGAACTGCTAATTATGCTTGGAAACTATTAGAACCAGTTCACATTGTCAGTGAAATGCAAGCAGTTCACTGTGGTTTTCGCTGTGTGCTAATTGCTAGGACAAAAGCAGATGAGACATTTTACAGGATCAACAGTGCAGCCTTAGCACTTCTGTGTGTTGTCGACAGCAAGGAAACATCTATTTTTAATTTGCTCCAAAAAAGCATTTCTACCTGCATCACTTAGTAGTCAATGAAAGCTCAACAAGGCACTGAAGGGTTTAGGCGTATCAGAGTACGGTACATTTTGGTGATTTTGCTGTGCAATAAATTACCATTTAAATAATTTACTGTACATAAAAATAGAACAAAGGATCTTTTTACACTGGCAGATAAGTTGCCCCATAGGACACAACTTCTCAACGTATTTGCCAGTCAATCTGTTGTGATGCCAGGGTTTCATCTGATAAAAAATAGTACCAAAGATCGCCAAACAAATGCCACTAGGCTGTACAGCACACATGATAGGTGCATGTGCAAACCAGTATTCCCTTTACAAATAGGGAATTCAGTCTCAATGAGAAACACAATACTGTGACGTAGCGGTGATGTCACTTGCACATGCACAAATTGGAATTCCTGACATATACAGGAAACCTATAACCTTATGAGTAAAAGAGAACTGGGCATGTACAGTGACACGATTAGTGACGTCACTCGCACATGCGTGAAGCGCAACTACACGCGCCACAACAATACACATGGGAGAACACTACAAACTTTTACAGGTTATGTTATTTTTTTTTTACATATCTGCCCAGGCTAAGTCTCAGAGGCTCTCAGCTAGCTGGTTAAAGAGCCTGGAGGCTGCATGAGGCTATAGCAACCATTTGTCCCAGACTCCAGCGGCATAGTGTCATCTTATGCACAGTGTTGACACGCAAGATGGCATAGATGAATCCTCTGTGTTGGAACTTGTACAAGACACAAGCAGGGGAATTCTAGATTGTGCAGTTAGGTGTAAGTCACAAGGGGCATGGCTTCAATGGCGGGCTTACCTATTTAAAAAACTGTCACGAAGACCGATGTGCTGTGCCTGGCAAGCTGGACCCTCAGAGTTTTAAGGTATTTGTCCCTGAGGGGCTATCTAGAGCCTGTGTCCAATGTCAGTAGTTGTTACCCGATGATCATGTGTCTGACGTATGTACAGTATAATATGTACTCAAAGTCAAGCCTCTCCTGCTAGTCTACATTCATCTTCTAAACCTAAATAAAAAACTAAAATGGAGCGATGCATTATATGTCTCCAGTACCTTCCAGAAGATTACTCTTCTAATATTTGTGCAGAATCCTACAGGGAGCTGCTATATGTTTTGTGTTTGTTACATGTACCCCAGGGTTGTCCTGTTTGTCTTGTCTTAAAGGTACCCGACAGGAGTATTGAATACGGGCCTGCCTTCCAGGAACCCGGTTTCCATAACAGGACTCTTAGCCCTGCTTCATCCCCTAGGTAATCTAGGGAGTGGTACGAGAGGAGGAGAGGAGAAAAGTACGTCAAGTACTACGGTGTCTATATTGCCTTGGCTAAACTCTTAAGTCGTGGACCTTTCATATTGATCTGTATGCTGTATCCATCTTGCAAAACTGCTGGAGCATCTGTTGGCATTGTTCAATAAAAGTTCTTTGGTTTACCCTGCAACTCTGGACTCCTGAGTCGTTGCCTGCATCACCATCAGGGCATCTACTGAACAACATCCACATGGCTCAACAAGGTTCCCCGGGGGAGAAAAACAAGGACTCTACCACATCCAACAGGTAGTTCTGTAGGACCTTGTCTGCACAGCCAGGTGGAGGGTTCGGAGTGTGTGAATAGCGTATCAGGCTTAGCAGGTGGCACAGCCCGTGTCGTCTTATTCCACACTCTCCGTTCCCCTCCACTGGGTTGCTGCATTTGTAGTATCTGGACTCATGGTGCTGGTCTATTAACAGATGACTGACAGGGAAGCTAAAGATTTTTTCTCCTGGATGAGATCTCTTATGTCTTATGAGATATACATTTGTTTAAATCCTCTGATTCGTGTGATGAGGAGCTTCAGATATCTGAGTCCAACTTAGCCATGACTATATCTAAGGGTAATTATTTATTTAAAAAAGAAAATGCAGATAAGTTAATTAAAAAATGTTAAAATATGGAAAAAGGGCAAAATATATTGGGATCTTGGGACTGGGAGAGTTGTTTCATTTCCTTAAGAAAAAGGCTGCAGTCCTTCCATGGCATCCAATAATGAAATCTATTATGGAGAAGGGATGGAAGTTTATAGCCAGAAAATATGAGCTTGATTCCAGATTTAAAACTGTGTATAAATTAGACCCTGGGGAGTGTGAGCCCTGGGAAGAGCCAGTCAGTGTATAAATGGCAGTGGCACACCTATCTGGAAAATTATTTTTTTACAGCAAACAATACATATCATCTTAAAGACTGGATGGATCTCAAAGCTGATAATTTCTTGAAAAAAATCTTATATATCCCTAACAGCTTTATTTAAAGCTGATATGGAAGCAGTTCCTGTCTCAAGAGCTTTTAAGCTTGTGGTTAAACCAGCTGGGAAGGGATATCTAAGACGGAATTCCCAGAATTGTTCGAGCAACTTTACTCTCTTAGGGAACCTTCACACGGAGGTTACGCTCCACTCATTCTGAACGTAAACTCGTTCAGAGTGAGCGGCGTAAAAAACAGATCCCATTGACTTGAATGGGTGCTGGCATATGTGCGCTACCCATTGAAATCAATGGGAGGCTTTTTTACCTATTGCCTTCAATGTGATACGCTCGTATGCCGGCACCCATTTAAGTCAATGGGATCTGTTTTTTATGCCGCTCACTCTGAACGAGTTTCCGTTAAGAATGAGCGGAGCATAAACTCCGTGTGAAAGCTCCCTTAGGCTAACGCCCACGTTGCTGAAAAACAGCTTTTTTTGTTGCAGATTTTACTGTGGTTTTTTGAGTCAAAGCCAAGAATGGATATAAAAGGAATGGGAAATATATATAAAGTACTTATAGTGCTCCCTTCTTCTCAATTCACTCCTAGTTTTGACTCAAAAAAACAGCAAAATCTGCAACAAAAAAAGCAGCTTTTCCGCAACATGGAGCCTTAGTCTTAAACTGGCTGCAGACTTTCCTTAGATACCTTAAGAATTCCTGCAAAACATTTAGCGGTCACCAACACAGCTTGACAGGACATCTGGATGAAGCTCTGGGCGGAAGAAGCAACTTCTAAGTATAATTTGTTCTCAATTCCTTTTGAACCTGGAAGACTTTTTGGTGATAAGCTAGATCAGTTTTTAGAAGCCCATAAGAAGGCAAAATCTCTTTTTTCCTCAAGCTAACAGGAGTTTTAAAGGGGCTTTATCAGCAAAATTATGCTGATAGAGCCCCACATATGCGTGAATAGCCTTTATAAAGGCCATTCAGGCATTGCTAATGTTATATTAAACTACCCCCCATTTTAAAATAATACCCTAAAAAAGAATACGATAATCATACCTTATCGTGCACGCTGGGCGGGCATGCACAGTCCGACGTCATCTTTAGCCACGCCTACATCTTCATTCTTCTTGCAGCGATGTCCTCAGGTCCCTTTTCCTTGTCTTCTTCTTCCGGCATCATTGCTTGTAATCTCGCGCCAGCGCAGTAGCAGGGGAACAGTAGCCGGCACGGGATTACAAGCAATGACGCCCGAAGAAGAAGATGAGGAAGACGGGACCCGAGGAGTAGCAGGGGAACAGTAGCAGAGGAACTGAGCATGATCAATATGCTCAGTTCCCCTGCTACTGTTCCCCTGCTACTGCGCCGGCACCGGATTACAAGCAATGACGCCGGAAGAAGAAGACGAGGAAGATGGGACCCGAGGACATTGCTGCAAGAAGAAAGAAGATGTAGGCGTGGCTAAAGATGATGTCGGACCGTGCATGCCCGCCCAGTGTGCACAATAAGTTATGATTATCATATTCTTTTTTAGGGTATTATTTTAAAACGGGGGGGGGGGGGGGTAGTTTAATATAACATTAGCAATGACTGAATGGCCTTTCACGCATACGTGGGGCTCTATCAGCATAATTTTGCTGACAGAGCCCCTTTAAGTCTCTGACAGACCCTATCAGAGGTTCAGAACTACTACTTCAGAACTACTAAGAAGAAGCAAGAAGATTCCTGCTTGGGTAGGTGGGCAAACAGGAGTCATCAAGATAGAGGATCTTTGCAGAAATTCTTCCCAGCCTAGTAAAGGATCAATTCAGGTAAGTGGGTCCTGGACCTCATAGAGAAGGGCTGTGTCATAGAGATCCATCGCAGACCAAGAGATTATTTTCTTCTAACTAATTGACAGAATCCTCACGTTTTACCCTTATACAGAAGTTTCTGGCAAAAGGAGCTATAGAAGAAGTTCCAAAGGAAGAAGAAGATTGCAAGACTTACTTGAGAATCTTTCCAGTGCCAAAAGCAGGAGGATCTTGGAGGGTGATCATAGATCTCAGATCCTTCAATCGGTATGTGAAGAAGATTCACTTCAGGATGGAAAAAATAAGGACAGCCACAGCAGCCTTACAAAGAAGCCAAGTTCTAGCATATTTGGATCTAAAAGATGCTGATTTGCACAAACTGATCCATCCAGATTCAAGACAATTCTTAAGAATAGCAGTAGAGTATCTAGGACCAGTCAGACACTACCAATTCAAGGCTTTCCCTTTTGGACTGACTTCTTCTCCAAGAGTCTTCACCAAAGTGGCAGTAGTAGCAGTAGCAGCCCTATGTTTGCAGGCCATTCAAGTTTTTCCATATCTTGACGATGGGCTAATAGTCCCTCTATCATCACCTCTTTTGCAGAATCACCTTCAAGTATTTACCACCCTACTAAGGAAATTTGGATTCCAGATAAACTGGGAGAAATCCAACTTACTTCCAGAAACTTATCTAGTTATATGCTCTGCCATTGGAACAGAGATTTGAGGAGGATGCGTAGAAAAATAAGTATTGATCAGACAACAAGAACAGACTTGGGCTCAATTCGCAGAACTTGGAAAAAAGAAAAAGTCTTCATTTCAAGAAGTCAATATTCTTATTTACAGCTGCTTCCATGAGAGGCTGGAGTACCCATTTACTAACCTCCTGTGCACAAGGAGTATGGTGCGTATTTTTGAGAGATGGAAGCGGTCAGAATGGTGCTCCTATTTTTCAGACTAAGTCAGGGCAAATTCAGACAGACAACCTAGTTTGTGGCCTACTATTTCAACAAGAAGTGTGGAACATTAAGCAGGGTACTGATGACAGAGTACAGAAAGATTTCTCAACTGGCAGAATCTGCCCTGCTGGATTTAAAAGCTCTGCATATAAGAGGATCTCTGAATACCAGAGCGGATCTTCTGAGTCAGACAACACTCAGGCCATCGGAATTGGAGCTAAATCGCAATTACTTTCATCTCCTAACAGATAGGTGTGGAATGCCACGAATAGATTTGAAGGCAACCAAATACAATAATGGTTTCATTCCCTGAATCCTCACGATCACCTGTATGCAGTGGATGCGTTCTCCATGAGATCAAGACACAAGTTTTTCTATGTCTTTCCAGATCATTCAGAAATACCTTTAAAAGATCTTGTTGGAAGGTCCATTAGTGATGCTATAATCACCTTTCTGGCCCAGAGGACCTGGCTTCCTCTATAGTTTCAAAGTTCAAACGAGCATTGGCCTCTTCCTCAATATCCAGACCTGTTAATTCAGAGAAGTTTTTTTTGTCCGGATCTGAGAAAATTACATCTTTCAGCCAAGGTCAAGATTGAAGGATACAGGATTATCCACAGCAGTAATTAAAGGGGTTGTCTGGAATAACTTGAAATCTCTACACTACTCTAAACACCCTCCTACTTTCTAAATAACATCAATCATAAAAAAAAAAATTATATTTACTCATATCCCTGGGGCAGTCATGTGTCCACCACAGGGACATTTTCTGATTGTCCAGTGACAATCCATTTCCCCATTTCCGGAAACAGATCGGCACTACTACTCCCCCCTCATTCACTTAATTTAGGCTCCTCCTTCTGTAATGATGCTGTCTGTGCGCGCTCTTTTACACTGTGTGCGCCACCACCAGTAATTCACCTCTATTGCACTTCCACATATAGAAGAGATTGATCATTGCTGTTGAGAAGGAGCAGTACAAAAGGAGGGGACATCATACCGGAGGAAGTGTGGAAGGGTAAGTATATAATATGGGTCAGGGGTTGGGCTGAGTAGGTAGGGAAGGGTGGGATAACTAGAGAGACAGGGAGGGAGTGTATGGGAGGGGAGGAGAGAGGAAGGAGTGGGGAAAAAGGAAAGAGGGGGAGTAAGGTGAGAGGATTTGTGAGAAAATTACATTGCAGGAAGCAGCAGCAGATAAACATAAGCAGAGAATACCAGCAGTCCCCAGAGACACCCAGAAATCACTCAAAGTACGCTAAAAAGTATATGGGTGCATTTATTACTCCATCAGTAGCTCTAACAGACATTTTTAAAAAAAACAACTCAGGTGTCGAACTTTACCGAGCTAATATTGATGGTCTATCCTGAGGATACATGTCAGGAATCTCAATTCAGCTGCTATTCCTTTAAGGTTATCATGCGACTGCAGCATCAGAAGTTCCCTGGACTAGTCCAATTAGCAGATGAGGAGGCATAGAAAAACCCTTAAAAAATCAAGTGCCTGCTAATTTAGTACTCTAGTTTGGCTCTGAACCCTGATCGTTTGTATATTGGACATCTTTATTCAAAATCTTGGCTTGTTTCTAGTTATTTGTCTCTTGATGCGGCCTCTGACATGACCCCTCAGGAATGAACTTTGGATTTAGATTGGATATACATTTTGTCTTCTAATTCTACTTTCTGGTACTGACCATTTGTCTGGACATTTATTCTCCTGTTTCAGATCTGCCCTGTAAGTTAATTGTAGATTCTGGTTTTAGTTAGTGGAGCATTTAATTCTTGTTCGGTTTTGGGTAGTGATAACTTGGATTCTAAAGTCCATCTGACTTTGCAGCTGGCACTGGTGAAGGCATTTGGCAGTCCGGGCTCATATCGCAGCACTTTATTAGATTTAAGCAGTAAGTTTTACTGCTTTCTGTTATCAGCCAGATCCTGCTTCTAACATAACAATATGTCATCAATATTGTAATCCCTGAAAACTCTTTTAAGTGTCAGAGCTGGTATTCAAATTATGGCAAAGAAGTAGAGCAGTTTCTAGGGCCTGTGCTAAGGTAATACCGTCAAGGAGTATTCTAGAGATCACTTTGGTGTCTCAGGCCCGGTTCATATCTGTGTTCAGGCCATTCTGTTCCCCTCTCCGATTGAAAAATGCAAGAGAAAAGTCCTGCAAACCACACTTTTCTCTCCGTATTTTTCGTGCGTCAGAAACCACACAAACCCCATTATAGGCTATGGGGTCTGAGGGTTTCCTTAGTTAACCGCCTTATTTATGCTGATTAGGTTTTTATTCGGAAGGTCCTCAAGTGGACTTCCCGAACGGAAACCCATGCACAGATTTGAACCGGGCCTCAATGTCTTCTATAATTTAAATAATCAATATTAACAGACACAATCTTTCTCTCACTAAACTCTCCCCTCTACAATCTATTCTGAATACGTAGCACAAAAAATATAGGGCAATGCTGGGTAGTACTATTGAATAAACCACATTTGGCCAGCAGGCCAAACTACCACATACACGACAGAATAGTTATAAAAATATATAAATTTTATTTAGAAAAGTACATAAATAATAATAATAGATTGGAGGTAAACAATGCATCAGCTATGGATGCAATGACATACAACTAGGCTTTCATAAGGAAATATGCTTTGCATTTATAGTCAATACAATATTCAGTGAAAAGAGTTCCTCACCACATAAGAATGGGCATCATTAGCTATATACAGATGGATGAAGATCCAAATCATTAGCACTTCTTACTAGAGGGCCAATACATTTATATTTGATATTGTAGACAAAAGAAAACATATGAGCAACATTGAGCTTTTACCTGTAAGTATGTCATGCATCAGAACGCGCCCCTGATGCATGACATACTTACGCGCGTTCTGATGCATGACATACTTACAGGTAAAAGCTCAATGTTGCTCATATGTTTTCTTTTGTCTACAATATCAAATATAAATGTATTGGCCCTCTAGTAAGAAGTGCTAATGATTTGGATCTTCATCCATCTGTATATAGCTAATGATGCCCATTCTTATGTGGTGAGGAACTCTTTTCACTGAATATTGTATTGACTATAAATGCAAAGCATATTTCCTTATGAAAGCCTAGTTGTATGTCATTGCATCCATAGCTGATGCATTGTTTACCTCCAATCTATTATTATTATTTATGTACTTTTCTAAATAAAATTTATATATTTTTATAACTATTCTGTCGTGTATGTGGTAGTTTGGCCTGCTGGCCAAATGTGGTTTAATCTATTCTGAATGCAGCGGCCAGGCTCATCTATCAATCTAGATGCTACAGCGATGCCTCAAGTTTGTGTCAGTCACTACATTGGCTGCCTATTCATTATAGAATAAAATATAAAGTTATCACTCTCATCCACAAGGCTCTCCATAATGCCGCACCTCCATACAATTCTTCCCTCATCTCTGTCTACCGCCCAACCCGTGCTCTCTGCTCATTCAATGACCTAACACTTACATCCTCTATTATCAGAACCTCCCATGCTCGTATACAAGACTTCTCCCAAGCTGCACCACTTCTCTGGAATGCTCTACCCCGGACAATCAGATTAACCCCCAATTTCTACAACTTTAAGCGCAAACTAAAGACACATCTTTTCAGACAGGCCTAGCACAATTCCTAATGTAAACCCCTCTGTACATAACTAGAAGCCGTATAACGAACCCTCCTCTGTTCACACTCACGTTCACGATATAAATAAAATGCATTATTAATATTATTATTATTGTTAATCACCAAACCCTGTAACAATATCACCCTAACTGCCCATTTATCTTTAGTTTTTACTGAACACGTCCACCAATAATTCTTTGCTTGGTGGATGACCATGCACACTACAGTATGTTCACCCTTTATTGCTATGTAATCTTGGTCACTCCATGTGCAGAGAAACCGTACATTAGCAGGTTCCCCATCTTTAGTATGGTGGGCCAGAATGTGGCAGAGGAAACCCAATGTGTTAATGCTTTCTTGCTCTCTCCTGCATTCAGCAAGTGTTACATGACTGCATCATGGCTACAGCTTAGTGTGCATCAACACAAATCCATTACAACAACAAATAAACATTAAAAATAAATATTGGTCATGCATGTTAATAGTTTACCATATTTTAGACACTTGGTGTTCCTGGGAAATGTAATTTTACAAGCGGAATTGGTGGGATGAACAACAGAAATTATCAGGTATAAGAGACAAGGTTTGAAAAACATATAAGAGAAGCTCGAAGTAAGGCTGGATTCTATTGGGAGGCTTTTTTTGGAGGCTGATTTTGAGGCAGATTCAGAGTCAAAATCAGCGCCATAAAACTCAGTGTGCACTGACCCTTACAAGCAGAGAAAAAAGTCGGACTTGCCGGACTTTTTCTCCATCCGGGATTCCAGACCGACAGCAACAATTTTTTTTTATTATTTTTTTTTTATAACATGGAGGTCTATTGAAGGCAGACACAATATGCTGGCTGGCGACTGCACTGCATTTTTCATGTAACAAATTCACTTTAAGATTATTACTTGTGATTATTAAATATTATTCCCTATGGGGTTATATATTCTCATGTAAATGAAGACGGACGCTTTCAGTTGGCGTTAACATTGTTATTCTGCATTATACATATTCTTTATATTTGCAGAAATTAGGGTTTCTATCGCCATCTCACAGTCAGACAAGATTTTGGTGCTTTGGAGGTTTCAAAGCACAGCACATAGCACTCATTTATGAAGATAGATGTAGTTGTATTGCTTACATCTTCGTCCAACAATGACCTCAATTTCATATTATTTTAATACTAAAAGCTAAATCCATTTTACTGATACAATCTGACAATTTGTTCTTTTGGCTATTAATCACATTATTTGCCAGGCACGCCGAGTGTTTGTCCTTGCTTACTTTGATAGAACATACTTGGAGGACACCAGATGTAATGTAACTTTTAAAGGAATTTCTAGAGCATTCCATTAAAAATAAAGTCATATCCAAAGAGTATGAGATTGCACAATGCTAAACAAAGAAGAAAACTTTTGCTTAAGAGCATTCTTCTATTTTCTACCAGCGAAAAAAAACAGTGAAAAAAACTCTCAATCAATTACAGGAACAAAAAACTAGGGCTATATAATATTTTATTTGATGTGCTCAGCTATAGATTATGCTCAAGATATGATGTGAGATAATAGGAACTAGTGAAATTTTACAAGCTCAAGATTTTGTTTGAGGTCATTTAGGTTAAACCCCACGAGGCAACAAAAAGACACTGTTGCAAAAACCACGGTAGCAACGCATCGCAGCTTTTCCCACAGCACTCTAGGTTTCCTCTGCAGACTTTTTGTTTCAACTATACCTATGGGGAAACCACCGGTGTTTCCGTAGGTATAAATGACATGCTGAGATTTCCAATATCGCGCCAGGCTTGGAAATCGCGGCATGTCTGCACTGCGGTTTTTACCACAAAGTGAGCATGGGATTCGCTAGAATCCCATCCACTGTGCCTTGACTGTAAAATGCCGTGATTTTTCCAGCGGCATTTCCACCACGGGCAAAGCGCGGTGTTTATGGCCCATGGGGCACTGGCCTTACTTTCATTATTAAACTGCCACCCAAGATTTTAAAAATATATATATAATTGATGTCCACTGCTCATGGCTCATGAATTGGATGGGACAGTGGCATGAGATTCTCATGCTGTAGGTATTGGAAAACAATTAAAACCAAAGGTGACATATTGTGGAAGCACAGCTAAAACTGCAAAATTGTAGCAAAGATGTAGCAGATAACAAAATGCAAAAACACACCTTTGTACCTGCGTTTTTAAATGCATTTTACCATTTTACACTGTAGAAATTCAGCTGTGTTTTTTTTTTACTGCATTTTTCATCAGCTGTTTTAAGGGAGCCTTCACACGGAGTTTACGCTCGCCCATTCGGAACGTAAAACTTGTTCAGAGTGAGCGGCGTAAAAAACAGATCCCATGATCCCATTAACTTGAATGGGTGCCGGCATATGCACGCTCCCCATTGAAATCAATGGGAGGCTTTTTACCTATTGCTTTCAATGTGATACGCGCGTATCACATTGAAAGCAATAGGTAAAAAATCCTCCCATTGATTTCAATGGGTAGTGCCCGTATGCCGGCATCTATTGAAGTCAATGGGATCTGTTATAACGCTGTTCATTCTGAACGAGTTTACGTTCAGAATGAGCGGAGCGTAAACTCCGTGTGAAGGCTCCCTAAGCCTGTTTTTACACAATGTAAAAATGAGATTAAGGCCGGGGCCTCACGTGGCGTCAAGGTTTGACAGCAGCGTTGTATAGTCTAGCGAATCCCATCCACACATTGCAGAAAAATACGCACTGCGGAAAAACTGCAATCTCCAAAACCATTGTGTTTTTGTAAATTGCAGCATGTCAATTATACCTACGACAATGCCGTCAGTTTCATTATAGGTATAATGGAAGCAGAAAGTCCACAGAGGAGTTCACTTCGGTCTTTCTGGGAAAATCGATGTGGGAAATAATAGTGATGCGTTTCCACCATGGCTTTTCCCACACATTTTTTTTTTAACAGTGGCCTGCTACAAGTGTTCTTGGCCTTAATGACATAATCACGTTTTTTTCCAAAGTCTTTTCACAGAAAGTCCAGAGAGTTTTTCTGTGCAGACTTTCTGCCCCTATTATATCTACATGGAAAATGCCAATGCCAGGTATAATGGACATGCTGTGATTTTCAAAAACACTTCCTTTTTTGAAAACACAGTTTTTGTTCTGCAATGTGTGGCTAGGATTACCCAGAATCCCATCCACTATGCAAGTACTGTAAAGTGCAGCATTTTTACCACCATAGCCAAAACTTTCAGAAATGCAGTATTTTTTGCTGCAGTTTTTTTGAGCCAAAGCCTGGAGTGGCTACAAAAGGAATGGGAAATATAAAGTGAATCCCATCCACAATTTCCAAAACCATCACATTTTTGGAAAGCATGTCAATACATATACAGTATATAATATAATAATATACCTAAGGAAACACCAACAATTCCCCTATAAGTATAATTGAAACGGACTGGTATTTCAAAGAGACTGAATCTAATACATGTGAGATAACTATTCATGAAGAATTTGAGAATTTATGTGTGATGAAGGTGAAAAAATAACAGCTTTGATTTTTTTAATGCAAACTGCTAAAAGGAGCTATAAAAAATATGACAGGATAGCTGAAATCTATATTTACCAGTTTAGTGATAAATTCTAACATTATTGAGCTCAACTTACAACATAAAGTAACTGTTTAATATGTGTTGTTAGTACAAATTATACGACAGCCAACATCGAAGCAAAGAGTCAGCACAGCCACTGACCAACAAAAAGAGCAAAACAAAAACGAAGCCTTGCTGGCATAAAGGTGATGTCACCAGAATTCCTCCTCTCCTGGTAACAGCTGAAACCACACTGACTGTTGCCAGGGAGCCAGAGCTCACCGTTCACAAGCACTTTGCAAAAATTAAAGGATACAAGACATCTTGCTTCTAGCATCAGAAGCCCAATTGGTGTTCTAAACCTTAAAATTTGTCTTCTACATAAACATTATTATATGTGAATTTCATCTACTTATTTATTCAATGACACATATATTCTATGTAAAATGTTTTCTTCAAACACTAAAACCAATAAAAGCCCCAAATTCCATCTCAACAGAACCAAAGTGTAAAGAAATGACAGTGATTCTTTAAAGGAGATCAGCCACCAGAAACCAGCATATCAAACCATAGATAGATAGATAGATAGATAAGGGTCACCAGAACCAAACAGTTTTTTGATCTCGTGAATCGGTGTGTGCGTTGCCGAGATAAGGCTGTTTTTTGTCAATATGCATACTGATTCCTTGCCCAGTACCACAGCTCCAAAAAGGTATCCCGTAATGCCATCGTTGCTCCAAAGATCTCATACGCATATTGACAAAAGCAGCAATATATTGACAATGGAGGCGCTAATTCACAAGGGTTAAACACAGTTTGATTCAGATGATCCTAATCTATCTATCTATCAGCAGTGCTAGGTTGATATGCTGGGTTTGAGTGACAAACTTCTTTTAAAGTGCACCACTCCTAAACCCCTCTCATTGTTGGCCTTAGATATTGAGAAGGCCTTTGATAGCGTCATGACCTTATTATTTGTACTGTATATGTTGGTGTGTGTTTCAGTTGGGGATTTGATCCGGGCTCCTGTGTTCTGCTGGTGGTTTCTTTGCCACTGGACCATCGGTTTTGGTATTTGGTGTCAGTCCTCTGAGCATACTTGAGGTTTCAGGAATCGAACCACAGGTGTTAATTATTGCCATCAACCTATGGGAGGATTCTGGGGCCTTTATAAGGAAGAGGGCTGGCTCCACTAATTGCTGGTTTTTGTGGTCCCAACCTAAAATTTGTGGCCCTGGGAGGAGGAGTGTTTTGCTTGTGCTGCAACGGTCTAGGAAGGAGTTTGAGTGTTGTTTGTGTGTGAGTTTGGTTTTGTCCCTCCACAATTCTACTCTGCCCTGTCTTTCACTTCTGTTTGCTTGGCACTTTCTGGTTGTTTGAGGTGGGTTCCAGTTTATTTTGCCCCAGTCCTGTGTTAACCCTTTCCTCACCTCTCCACTGTCCCTTTCCTCACCTCTCCACTGTCCCTCTCCTCATTCTCTTGTTTTGTATTGTGTTGTGCTGCGTGTCTGTTGTCCAGCACTTCCCATCCTGTTTGCTTGTCTGCAGCTGCACCTTGGTTTCTGCAGGGGTGACCACCTTAGAATCCCCAGTCCCTATCTCTCTTGTAGCTCTTGCCCTATCTGTCGGCTAGGTCTTCGTGCTAGAGAGCCAGGAGTTGTCGGGGCCAAGGCTAGCTTGGGGGCAGCTGACCACCACCCATAGGCAGGGCCTAGCTAGCCACCGTAGTGTCAGAGATAGTCTCCTTCCCCTGTTTCCTTAGCGGTGCAATCTGCAGTCCGGAATCTGGGTCTGGACTTAGACACGAACGTGACAGCCTCTCAAAGGCTACTTTGCTCATGGTTTAAAATTTATGGGCTTGAACAGTCACTTTCAAAGAGCCATACATACCCTCTACTGTGACCCTATAACATTTCTAAAACTCCCTACAGATTAGTTCTATAAGTTCAAGTTGTTGCTGTAAATTTCTTGTCTATACTAAAAATTTCAATAAAAATAAATTTGGGAGAAAAATAAAACTCCCTACAGATTCCCCGACTCATATCTACATCCGCTGCCACATATGGCAAGGCTGTCCTTTGTCACCTGCCCTGTTAGCGCTTGCCATAGAACTCCTGATGATTGGCTCTCCCCCTCATATTAAAGGCGTGACATCTGGATGCCAAGAATATAAATCTACCCTCTCAAAGGCATTTTGAACTGCACAGGTCTTCCATTGTCTTTATTCTCTTGCCCCATTGAATACTGAGATTTCCCCCATTGACTTTGAGAGACTCTGCCTATATCAAGCTGCGGTGAGAGGCCTTCTCTCTAATTAGACAGAACATTTGCTGTACAGTTTAGGAAGTATTGGAGGGGAAATGAAGTATGACAAGTGAAGGCAGTTTGTCTGATAACATATATTACAAAGTTGCTTATATTCTTATTTTACAGTCACATGTACTACAATTTCATGGTCTTATGCAACGTTTGTCAATTAAAACATATACAGCAATGCGCAAAAAAATATTAGAAGGAGTACAAATGCTTCTAAAAATAGTAATGTTTACTTTTACTTTTGTCAATTAACAAAACTAAGTGAATGAACAAAAAAGAAATATTTGGATGTGTGACCCTCTTTTGCCTTCAAAACAGCATGCGTTCTTCTAGATACACTTGTACACAGTTTTTGAAGATTGTTTCAAACATCTTGGAAAACTAGCCATACATCTTCTGTGGCTATAAGCTTGCTTTTGTCACTTCATGTAATCTCAGACAGACTCAATGATGTAGAGATCAAGGAAATGGGAGCCATATCATCACTTCCACCCCATGATGCTCACCACATTGATTTGAGAGGGGAAAGTTGGCTATGAAGCTGTGCAAGGACTGACCATCATTCTACACTGGAGCAGATCACCATATAAGGGTCCATTCATACAGAGGAAAATGGTGAAGAATTTGGTGTGAAATTTCAGGGCTGAAAAAAAGCCTCCCATTCTGAAAACCAGTAAATGAACCAGTAGACTATCAGACATGTGTCTAACACAACAGATCAGCGAGGAATATCAACAAACACCATGCAATCATTGTTGGAAGAACACAGTCTGGTGGAGGAAGCATTATGTTCTGTGGAACTTTTTCATGGCATTTTTTGTATCCTATATCTACAATACCCACTATGCTGTGGCCTCCAAAGTAAAAGAAAAATAGCCAATGGGACTGGGTCGGTTTCACTTTCAACAAAATTTTTAACAAAAAGGGATAAAAACATGAGACTATCCCCAAAATTGTATAACGAAAAAGTACAAATTAAGTTTTGGATTTTTTAAGGGGTTAAAATGTAAAAGAATACTATGTAAATTTGGTGTCCTTGGAATACCAAAGCCATAGACTACAGGTGACATATCATTTTGGCTGCAGAGTAAACTCCGTGAAAACAAAGCCCGTAAGAAAGTCTTCGGCGGTAAGGGGTTAATGATCATATCACTTATTAAACATGTGTTATCTATATTCCTTTTAATGACAAGTGAAAAGCTTTACTCCTGTTTCATAATTCATGTCTGCATATGTAGGAAATGCCAAAATATCACTAGCCGAAATTGCAACAAACTTACTTATTATTAGGATTCTTAGTATATGTATGATTTTATATTAACAATTTATAAATTATTAGAATTATTGTAATATAATGTTCTATTTTTTGTGATCAGTAAAAGACGTTCCTGAAAATTCAGCCACTTATAAACCAATGAGGATTTTACTAAGATATGTACTTTAGATAGGGGCGTGAGCATTACCAGGTTTACCTTGCAGTCACAGCAATATAATCTGTAGCATTACTGCCTAATACCTACAGTAAAATATAATGTAAAAGACTACGCAATTGCAAAGTTACTCAATATTTAATATAGATTATATGCTGGTACCATTGCATTCTCACATGTACAATTAATGGTTATAGTAAGGCATATATTATGCAACCACTAGTTTGATACATAGCCATTTTCCATTGCGGTTTTCCTAGAGGTGAAAATGTTCTTATTTCGGGCTGTGAAATACTCCTCTGCTTAACAAAACCATTGTAACTAGTGTCAACTGTTTGATTGTAATGATGACACAATGAAGTTTAGACATGAACCTACACTACAGTAAATACAAGGTCAACCACAGGATATTTGTATACTGGGTTGTACCCTCCTACCATTAAACAAATACTGTGCTCTAGAAAAAATATGTGGCAAACACATTTTGTGCATGTCACTAATAAGAAGCCATTCACCATTCTGATATATAAAGTTACGTATATAGAATTATGTGTTATTGACAGATACGTTATTGTGCTCTGCTATGAAATGGTTAACAGATAAAACACACAAGTGTCCGATGACAGCTCAGAGGTGTTAATACGTAATAGCACAGATATCTGACACGTCGCCACCTCTTCTAAACTACTGGAGAGTCAGAAACTTTACAAGTTCTATCCAAGAAAGATAATAATTGGGGCATCTTATTGTGACTTGTTCTTTACTTGTATAAACTGTGAGCCTTACCCCTTCAGCAGATCTACTGCAGTATTCATATGGCTATAGTAGAGACCTGCACTTCTATGCTAATAAACTACACGCTGCCTTTGTATTACAATATGTACAATGATTCATTTAAAGTGCCTTTTCCTTCTTCATCCAGCTTCACATAACTGGTCGGTATTACACCATATAACAGTAAGGTCAAAATACTAGAACTCCATTGGTCTCAAGAATGGTTTATTTTGTAGTCTTGAAGAACAAGTAGAGATCACTCATCACTGAACTGAATATGAGTTACAGAAACCACGGAATTAGTCAGATACCTTGAAGGAAATTTCTTAATATTGGCACACTGGTGGGCTAGTCAGAATTCCTCAGCTAACATGTGCCCTAACAAACACCTATGGGCACGGTATATGGTGTCGGCTATTCACTGCTAGGCTGTAATTCTTTGTCTTTGGGCCATCACATATAGGATTTAGTTCCGATCCCATTCTTTGCAGTACAGACTGACGTAACTGCATTAATAAATGTTACCTATCACCATGTCAGAGTGGTCTTGTATCTGTCTCATGTTGTTCATTGTAATGCTGGTATTATTCTGCCCATAACTTTGTCTAATAATATATGATAAGTAAATATTGCTTACAGAGTAGATAAGTATAAAGCCTGGCATTGCAATACATGGCATACAAAAATTTCAACTTACTGTCAACTCCACTTATGTGCAAGACAATATATATACTATATAAAGTGTGTAGTTTCTATTAAACTTGCAGAATGTCACAATACTGTACCAACATGCACAATGTATTTACATGGTGTATGAGATATATGCCATGTATCAACCACCTTAGCTTTTTCCTGTCATACGCATCAATAAAAATACTGACATTATTAATTTACACATATAACACAATGTATACAGCCTTGTTGAGGGCCTCTTTATGCAAATTGTTCCTCAAGTCAGGTTAACAGTAGATCTAAAGTTATGTGATTTTATTCTAATAATTTTTGTCCATCTCTTCCTGCTACATTTTATTCATTCGCCCTCCAGCATAAGGGAACATACATCTTTATGAATTGCCACAAAAAGCTAGTATGCATTCTAAGGAACTAAACACATATATATGGCACTACAGGAGGAAGAATCACAAGATCTAGGATAAACTGTGTTCAACTACCTATTACATTTCCTAAACTGTAATAAAGTGATTAAGAAGAATATGATGTTTACTGTAGGATTCCCACGAGACGTATGATGGTCCGCTTCCCTATAACTAAAAGGGTTAATGGATCAACCATGGAATAAGAGGACATCTGCACACCAGACGTTTGGCTCTATTAATATAGTATATTTAGTAATAATTAGACTTTTCGTTGTTTAGCTTATTATGAGACTATGCTTGCACATCACAGTGGGAGGCCAGCCTTACATTAATTCCACTAGACAGTCCTATGTGGATGAGCACTCTATATACATGCATGATTTCATCATCAGCCATTGTCAAACTACTGACTTCAATTAGCACTGAAGCTGGGAAAGGGCTCAGCACTAAACCTACGAAGCCTTGAAACATGACACAACAGAGAAAACCTCAAGAGCAGATGTAGCAGAACTGAATTTGTCATTTAACTCTTTGGTTCTGTATTCCTCCAGCATTGTAATAACAGTCTTCTTGCAGAAGGTTTCCCTACAGTCTGCATATTCTACATTTTGATATTGTGATAAGTTGTACCAAATGACAATTTCTATGCCTGTAGATGAAGTACATATAGTGACGCTTTAGATCTCATATACTTATGTACAGTAAATATGTAATAAAGAAGAATTAGCATGTTACCTTGCTGGAGAGCTCCCCAGTACACGATGCAGAGCATGCTCTACTCTGAGCAGTGTTACCACTGACTGCCTTGTGTCCACATACAGGAGACACCGATATGTAGGAGAGCAGTAGCCACAGAGGTCTCCAGGTCCCCCTAAGTAATAGAAGGTATACAGATACAGTACAAGTGACTGCTGTTTTCTACTGAGCTCTCGCAGCTGCTGAGCAAAGATGCTTGAAAGGGAACGTCCCGGTAACTCCACCCAGCTGACATCCCTCTGAGCATGTCCTGTCTGTAGGAGCTGAGGGCAGACACACCTTCCCAAATGTACTGTCCTTTCCACATCTAGTTACATGTATTTTAATGACTAGGAGTCTAATATTTCCCACCTATAGCTGTATATAAATATGGATGGAATTAAATAAGGTTATGTATCAGCTTCATTTTGTAAGACAGACTTATAATTCATTCCACTTACTGGGTCAAAGCAGGGAGGCAGGAGGGAAAGGTTGTTATATCAAAGCAATACCAAATGTAGATAAGAAATATATTTACGGTACATATACGGTAGTGTGGGAGGATAGGCTCAGTGGTAGCAGTAGCGGACCCAAACAGTCAGAAACAGGACTGACAAAAATGGCAAAACAAAATAAGCTTTAACTTCAGGCAAAACAATAACAGAAATCCTGCTCGTCTGAGCTACTAACTATACAGCGAATACCCTAACTGTACTTGTGGTTTGTTTCAGCCACACAGTCAACACAGAGCATAATAAAGGCAACAGTTTAGATTGGACTTTCACCAGTTTGCAGTTAGGATAGAATCCAGCTCTTCCTCTCTCTCTCCAGGAACTGCTCAGAAGTGAAAACTTGCCAACCTTTTATAGGCTTTTAATGAGGCCCAGGTCCAACCTGTGCTTGAAGGCTCCTCCCTGATAGGACAAGAAGAGGTTAACAGAAGAAGCCATCACACAGCTAAGGTGTTACGTAAATTGTAACCTAGGGAGATATAGGGACCTTTCAGGATCTTACCTGCCACCTGACGCTGCTGTAAGGAAGGGCGTTCCTGACTGACTGTTAGAAATGCCCTTCTGACAGTGAAGAGCTACGGTACCGGCAATGATAGCTCTTCACCAGGGGCACATAACTTGAAAGCTGAATTCAGCGCACTGTTGGCTTTCTAGCGGTGTATTAAACCAGTGATTTTCAACCAGTGTGCCGCGGGGAAAGTTCCCCAAACACGTGCCAAGATTGGGGAGACCTATTTTGCTGGCACAGCAGCCAGTCCCCGACGTTCGTGTACTTGTAAATGTAGACGGAGCGTCCCTTCACTGCGAGCTGCTCCACCCACATACAGGGGGTGCCACAATTCTGTCTCTGAGCTCCATGGGCAGTTCCTTTGACCTCATGATTCTCATTTCTCTGACATGCACTGTGAGCTGTGAGGTCTTTTTTTTTTTTTTTTTTTTTAAGAAATTCTTTATTTATAAACATGCAATTACAAATAAGCAAACAGTGGACAAGTGAAATTCGTCCATACGGGCGAGACAGAACAAATCAGGGACAAACAAAGACCAAAATATGAAACTCATAGCAAGAAAGGGAGGGGAAGCAGAGCAAAAGGAAAGAAGGAGGGGAAGAGAGAGAAAGAAGGAGGAGAAAGAAAAAAAAAAAACAGAAAAAAAAAGGGGAAGGGAGGGGGGACGCGTAAGGGGGGGACGCTCCCATAAGGAACCGTCGGCATCCTCCACGACTCCGACATCCTCCACTCCACAAATCTAAAAAAATTGAGAAATGGGGGGGGGGGGGGTTAGAAGAATGCAACAGCGCTGGGACAGAGGACCTGACAACGTTGAACATATGGCGGAGGGAAGATTTACAAGAGGAACGACGAGGGAGGTCCTAGGGGTGAAGCAGGGAGAAGGCCAGTAAGAGTGAAGGAGAACCTTGGATAACTTAGCTAAGCACCCTCAGGACTCCCTCTCAAACATTATACAATCTGGCATACTCCAAGAGAACAGACGAAAAGCTCCCATGTGAAAAATGAGTAAATCCCATGTGACTCCAACGGGACAAGGTATCTGCCGGCTAGGATACTTTCAAAAGCAAAAACCAGGACCCCGAAGCATACCGAGCCAGAGAGCTGGGAAACTAGCGGAGGCTAAAACAATAGAGTACATAGCCGGAAGCTGGGTCCCTGCAGCTGTGAGGTCTTATATAGATAGGTGTGTGCCTTTCCTAATCAGGTCCAATCAGTTTAATTAAACTCAGTTGGACTCCAATGAAAGAGCAGAACCATCTCAAGGAGAATCAGAAGGAGATGGGAAGTATGTGAGTTAAATATGAGTGTCACAGCAAAGGGTTTGAATATGACCATGTGATATTTCAGTTTTTCTTTTTTAATAAATTTGCAAAAATATTCACATTTCTGTTTTTTTCTGTCAAGACGGGGTGCTCAGTGTACATTAATGAGAAATAAAATGAACTTTTTCACTTTTAGCAGGTGGCTGCAATGAAACAAAGAGAAAAATTTAAAGGGGTCTAAATATTTTACGTACCCACTGTATATGTTTTAAATCTAGACTGTCAATGCTAGGACTAAGAGACACTTACAGTTTTCATTACTTCCGTTATTCTTTATACAAACAATTTTGCTTTCAGCGGTTTATTTTGTTTTTCATGACTCTTTTTGTATTGATGTGGTATATGGATGACTGTGTATGAATTTGCTTTAGCACTATACCCATTCAACTTTTTGTTTTATTTGAGATATCGTTTATGGATTAATACATGCAACCCAAAAATTACCCAATGCTTACAATAAAAAAGACACAATGATGTAACCACCATTACACTTCTGAATACAGCTCACATGCAGCAAATTACAAAGAAGCTATGTACAGGCAAGGTTAGACAAACAGGTAATGTTTTCTTTATTGAGCCAGGCAGTTACATTTCTGGAGCCATCATTGTCAATTATAGAAGCAAAAGTCAATTCTAGCAGGAAGGCTTCTGTACTCGAACACTCAATAAAAATATATTGTCAGAAATGAAAAACAAACTTGAGATCATTGGTGTTTTGTATTTTACTTATGACATTGTAGGACTTCTAAATGTACAGTGTTGGCCAAAAGTATTGGCACCCCTGCAATTCTGTCAGATAATACTCATTTTCTTCCAGAAAATGATGGCAATCACAAATTCTTTGTTATTATCTTCATTTAATTTGTCTTCAATGGAAAACCACAAAAAGAATTGTCAAAAAGTCAAATTGGATATAATTCCACAGCAAACATAAAAAAGGGGGTGGACAAAAGTATTGGCACTGTTTGAAAAATCATGTGATGCTTCTCTAATTTGTGTAATTAACAGCACCTGTTACTTACCTGAGGCACCTAACAGGTGGTGGCAATAACTAAATCACACTTGCAGCCAGTTGAAATGGATTAAAGTTGACTCAACTTCTGTCCTGTGTCCTTGTGTGAACCACATTGAGCATGGAGAAAAGAAAGAAGACCAAAGAACTGTCTGATGACTTGAGAAGCAAAATTGTGAGGAAGCATGAGCAATCTCAAGGCTACAAGTCCATCTCCAAAGACCTGAATGTTCCTGTGTCTACCGTGCGCAGTGTGATCAAGAAGTTTAAAGCCCATGGCACTGTGGCTAACCTCCCTAGATGTGGACGGAAAAGAAAAATTGACGAGAGATTTCAACTCAAGATTGTGCGGATGGTGGATGAAGAACCTCAACTAACATCCAAACAAATTCAAGCTGCCCTGCAGTCCGAGGGTACAACAGTGTCAACCCGTACTATCCGTCGGCGTCTGAATGAAAAGGGACTGTATGGTAGAATACCCAGGAAGACTCCACTTCTTACTCAGAGACATAAAAAAGCCAGGCTGGAGTTTGCCAAAACTTACCTGAGAAAGCCAAAAACGTTTTGGAAGAATGTTCTCTGGTCAGATGAGACAAAAGTAGAGCTTTTTGGGAAAAGGCATCAACATACTGTAGAGTTTACAGGGGAAAAAAAAGGCTTTCAAAGAAAATAACACGGTCCCTACAATCAAACATGGCGGAGGTTCCCTGATGTTTTGGGGTTGCTTTGCTGCCTTTGGCACTGGACTGCTTGACCGTGTGTATGGCATTATGAAGTCTGAAGACTACCAACAAATTTTGCAGCATAATGTAGGGCCCAGTGTGAGAAAGCTGGGTCTCCCTCAGAGGTCATGGGTCTTCCAGCAAGACAATGACCCAAAACACACTTCAAAAACCACTAGAAAATGGTTTGAGAGAAAGCACTGGAGACTTCTAAAGTGGCCAGCAGTGAGTCCAGAGCTGAATCCCATAGAACACCTGTGGAGAGATCTCAAAATGGCAGTTTGGAGAAGGCCCCCTTCACATCTCAGGGACCTGGAGCAGTTTGCCAAAGAAGAATGGTCTAAAATTCCAGCAGAGCATTGTAAGAAACTCATTGCTGGTTACCGGAAGTGGTTGTTCGCAGTTATTTTGTCTAAAGGTTGTGCTACCAAGTATTAGGCTGAGGGGGCCAATACTTTTGTCCAGCCCATTTTTGGAGTTTTGTGTAAAATGTAAAATGATTTGACTTTTTTTCATTCTCTTTTGTGTTTTTTCATTGCAAGCAAAATAAATGAAGATATTAATACCAAAGAGTTTGTGCTTGCAATCATTTACTGGAAGAAACTGAGTATTATCTGACAGAATTGCAGGGGGGGCCAATACTTTTGACCAACACTTTACATATTACTAAATTCCCTCTCAGCCTGACTCTGCTATTGGATAGAAGGGGGAGTTGTTCCCATAAATAAAGAGTATATCCTAAATAGGGGAAAAACGAAGGATACTATGAGTACTATACCTTTTTTTGTTTTTTTTCAAGTGTTTCTTCTCATTGAAAAATAAAAATTCGGAATATGACTCAGCGTGTAGAGAAACAACTATGGCACTCATCAATCCAATAAGGTATTTACTGATTATATTTAAGTATGGTCTCTTTGCTATGTAGGACAGACTGCTCAGTATGCTGTTCTATAGTGAGCCACAAGAAAATGGCGCTCGGGCATGCGCAGTAGCGCTCAGAATGGAGTGTTACTGCGCATGCCCCGGATTTGAAAGCATAGGAGCGAGACTGGATGGAGGATGGATGTGGTTACAGCAAACGAGGAGGAGGGCATAACGCAGCACAAGCCACAGAGGGGGCGTGAAAGAAGTATGACGCAGGGGGTGCTCGCTGGCCCTGGGGAAGGCCCAGGGTGCACTGTGAGCATCATTAGCATATTGGTTTTACCAATATTTAAGAAAAATGGGGGGGGGGGGGTCTTTTGAAAAACTAGTGGCAGCACCTGAATAGCCTTTTTAAAGGCTATTCAGACATATCAGTATCTCAAAACACATTTTGACAATGATAGAACCCCTTTAAGAGATTGACCAACATAAAGTAGCATATAATTGTGAAGTGGAAGGAAAATGATACATGGTTTACAAAATTTTAATGAAATAAAAATCTGAAAAGTGTGACATGCAGAAGTATTCAGCCTTCCTATATCAGTACTTTGTAGAGACCTCTTTCGCTGCAAGTCTTCTGGGGTATGTCTCTACCACCTTTGCGCATCTATAGACTAAGATTTTTGCACATTCCCCTTGCAAAATAGCTCAAGCTCAGCCAGGCTGGATGGAGAGTGTCTGAACAACAATTTTCATGTTTTGCCACAAATGCTCAATGGGATTTATGTCTGTACTTTAACTGGGCCATTCTAACACATGAATATCCCTTAATATAAACCATTATGCTGTAGCACTGGATGTGTGTTTAGGGTCATTGTCTTGCTGAAAGGTGAATCTCCTTACCAGTTTCAAATATTTTGCGGCCTCCAACAGGTTTTCTCCCAGGGTTGCACTGTGCCAGTGGAACCACCTCAGGATTAATGCTGGGAAGACCAAGGAGATTGGTGGGCTTTAGTAAGCAAAGACGTACTCCAAATCTGGTGGACATCCAGGGGACAGGCATTGAGATAGTCAAGACCTATAAGTACCTGGGTGTGCTCCTCAATAATAACAGGACAGTGATTGAGGGATATACCCCCAAGAAACACCAATAGCGCACTCCCTTCAGTAAAAATAAGTTCTGGTACACTGATGTATCAAAATAAAAAAGATTTATTTAAGATGAAGCGTTTCGGGGTTCTCCGGTACCTCACAAGTACCACCCCTTCATCAGATATTTAGGAGTTCTAGAATGTTTGCACAGCGTGTTTGCTACACATGCTGATATATAGACTTGCCAAAAGACCACGAAATAATAAGCTGAACTGGGCTGATTACATGGATGCGCTGCACAGAAAGGGTCACAGCAGGCTCTAAAATGTTCAGGAGACTGAGGGCCTTTGGAGTCCAGGGGGCACTTTTTAGGGCCTTTTTCAACTCTGTAGTAGCATCTGCCATCTTCTTCAGAGTGGCCTGCTGGGGAAGTAGCATACCAGCCAGAGACAGAAATATACTTGACAGACTGATCAGAAGAACCACCTGTCCTGGGGAGCCCACTGGACACAGTACAGGTGGTGGATGACAGAAGGATACAGTCCATGGTGAGCTCCATGCTGAAGAACAACTCCCATCCTATGTATGAGACCTTGACAGCACTTGGCAGTACTGTCAGTGGCCAACTACTTCACCCCAAGTGTGAGAAGGAGCCTGTAATGATACTCCTTAATCTAGGGATACCTTGAGCCACCGGCCCGCAAGCAGACTAGCACAACAATATACAGTCAATAATGTTCTTTATCTTGTGCAGGTACAGAGTTTAGACACAGGCTCACATGATATGCAAGAACAGAGTTCAGACAATGCTCAAATGGTATATAGGAACAGAGTGCAGACAACTTATCCAAGTCCATGCAGGTGTTGTAGCGATGTCATGGATTCCAGGGGCCAAGAGAGGGAGAGTTCAACTGCCAGAGTCCAAAAGCCAGGAGAGAGAGTTCCACTGCCAGAGTCCAGGAGCCAGGAGGGAGAGGGGTTCCGCAGTCAAGGTCCCAAAGCCAGAAGAGGTAGATTCAGCAGCCAAAGTCCAGAAACCAGTGCTGATACTGAGGCACTAAGCAGCAGCAGGTGAGGCTTTTTAAGCAAAGTCCAAGCAGGAACTGGGTGTGCCGAAAGAAGCTGTCTTCTCCATCTTGGAACAGGGCAGATAAAAACAAAATGGGCAAAGCAATACACCTGGATCCTGACACTACTCCCTCCCTAGGAGTGGCCTCTGGACGATCCCTGGAGCCGGTTTGCTGGGGTGCTTTAGGTGGAAACGTTGGACCAGCTGTGGAGCGCAAAGGTTACTCACCGGCTCCCAAGAGTTGTCTTCAGCAGGGTACCCCTTCCACTTGACCAGGTACTGTAGGTGCTTTCGATAGAATCGGGAATCCAAGATGTCCTCCACCACATAATGTTCCTGGCCATCAACCATGATGGGATCGGGGGGTGGGGAAGACCGACCTAAAAAGGAATTAGGAACAGTGGGTTTCAGCAAAGAGACATGGAATACCGGGTGTATCCTAAGGGTCTTGGGAAGTTGAAGTTTGCAGGCCACGGAGCTTACAATACCGCAAACCTTGAAAGGACCGATGTATTTCTGGCCCAACTTGGGCGAAGGCAGCTTCAATCTTAAGTTCTTAGTAGAGAGCCATACCGAATCTCCGAGCTTGTAAATGGGAGCCGGCTTCCGGAACCGATCAGCCGCCTTCTTATAGCGGGTCTGGGCCGTGGCCAGGGTCTCCTTTAAAGTTACCAGGATACCTTGCAAGGCTATTATTCTCTCCGCAACGGCAGGAACCGAAGTGTCCACAGGGAGCTGCGGTTGGATCTGCGGATGGTAGCCTAGGTTGGCATAAAATGGAGAAAGTTTAGTGGTCACGCTCTGAGAGTTGTTAAAGCAGAACTCAGCCAGGGGAAGCAGCTCAACCCAATCGTCCTGCTGATGACTGATGTAGCACCGTAAATATTGTTCCAAGGTCTGATTTGTCTGTTCCGTCTGGCCATTTGTCTGGGGATGATAAGCGGAGGACAACCGAACTGTGATGCCTACTGCAGCACAGAACGCTCTCCAGAATCGGGAGGTAAACTGCACCCCCCGATCTGAGATGATCTCGTCAGGAACACCGTGTAGCCGGAAGACTTCCCGTATGATCAAAGTGGCGGTGGTGGTAGCCGATGGGAGACCTGCGCACGGGATGAAATGGGCTGCTTTAGTTAAACGGTCTACCACAACCAGAACTGTGGTTTGCCCCTGAGAGGGCGGCAAGTCTACAATGAAGTCCATGGAGATTGAGCCCCAAGGCCGAGATGGAACAGGCAGGGGCTGCAGGAGACCGGTGGGCAAGGCCCTAGGTACCTTACACCTGGCACAGACTTCACAGGAGCGAACATAGTTCTTGACATCCTTTTGAAAACCGGGCCACCAGTAGAAACGAGACAGGAACTCTTGAGACTTCTGGATCCCCCTGTGACCTGCGAGTTTAGAATCATGGATTAGCTTGAGTACCTTAAGCCTTGCAGCTTCCGGGACGTAGAGGCGACCGTCGCGAACCCACACACCATGGAAAGTCAAGGAGACGTCCTCCGGGGGTGAAGACAGAAAGGCATCCGATTCATACGCATCCTTAATATCGGCAATCAGGTCCTTGTTGTGTATGACACCTAAAAAACAAGAATTAGGAAGAATAGGCTCTGGCGAAGGGGCAGAACTTGGTTTGGAGGAATACATTCGGGAAAGAGCGTCTGCCTTGCCATTGCAGGAACCTGGTCGGTAAGAAATGATAAAATTGAATTGATTGAGAAATAAAGTCCATCGGGCTTGTCGGGTAGTCATATTTTTCGCGGACCGGAAGAATTCCAGGTTTTGATGATCTGTAAGAACAACAATTTGCTGCACTGCCCCCTGAAGATGATGTCTCCATTCCTTAAAAGCAGAAACAATAGCTAATAACTCCTTATTGCCTATATCATAGTTCCTCTCTGCGGTAGACATCTTTCAGGAGAAGAAGGCACAGGGGTGGAGCAACCCCCTTATCCCGCTTCGCTGCGAAAGAACAGCCCCTATAGCACAGTCTGAGGCATCTGCTTCCACAATAAAAGCAGATTCGGGGTCAGGGTGTACCAGGAGTGGAGCGGTAGTAAATTCCTGCTTCAGTTGATCGAATGCGCTCTGGGCTTGTGGGGACCAGTGAAAAACTGCAGTCTTTTTTGTCAGTGAGGTAATAGGCGACACAATTGCAGAAAAATTCTTTATGAAGCGCCGGTAGAAGTTTGCAAAACCTATGAATCGTTGTACCTCCTTGCTGTTTTTTGGGGTCGGCCATTCCTGGACAGCTTTCACCTTGCTGGTGTCCATGCTCAGTCCCTGGGGAGAAATGACATAACCCAAGAATTGTATTTTGGATTTATGGAACTCACACTTCTCCAGTTTGATGTATAGGTGATTTTCTCTTAGACGCTGTAATACTGCTTTCACCTGATCCTGGTGTTCTTGCATATTGTTCGAGTAGATCAGGATGTCGTCCAAGTAGATTACCACAAACCTGTCCAGGTAGTCTCGAAATATATCATTGATTAGATGCTGGAAAGTGGCAGGGGCATTGGTGAGTCCGAAAGGCATGACAAGGTATTCAAAATGACCATACCTGGAGCGAAAAGCCGTCTTCCACTCATCCCCTCGCCGTATCCGAACCAGGTTGTAAGCCCCTCGTAGATCCAGCTTAGTAAAAATGGACGCCTGTCGAACTCTTTCCAATAGCTCGGGGATCAACGGTAATGGGTAACGATTTCTCACCGTCACTTTGTTGAGCTCTCGATAGTCAATGCAGGGCCTCCGAGAACCGTCCTTCTTCTTTACAAAAAATATCGGGGCTCCGGCTGGGGAGGAAGAGGGACGAATGAATCCTTTGGCTCGGTTTTCATCTATGTATTCTTTTAGTGCTTTGAGTTCCGGACCGGCCAGGGGGTAAATATGTCCAAATGGTATCGGGGCCCCAGATAATAATTCTATCGGACAATCATATGGACGATGAGGGGGAAGTACATGCGCATTCTTCTTGTCGCACACATCTGCAAATTCTTTATATACCACAGGAAGCCCAGTTTCCGACAACCCGACACCCGAAGCAGAGGAGGGTCCAGGCTCCTGCTTATGTGCAGGAGGGAAATCTTTCAGGGAATGGCAAGAAGCAGCGGCCCTTTTTGGGAAAACAATGTCTTTAGTCTCCCAATTGATGGTTGGGTTCTGTGCTTGAAGCCAAAGTAGGCCAAGGATGAGTGGGAAGTGCGGGGATGAAATGATCATGAATGTGATGACTTCTTCATGCTGAGGTTCGATGCGGATCTTCAGGGTCTCAGTTTCATGATCCACGGGACCCGATGTCAACGGAGAGCCATCAACGGTTTCCATAATTATGGGGGAATCTTTCTTCCTGACAGTGATGTCGTGACGCTCTGCAAACGCACCGTCCATGAAGTTACCCCCCGCTCCCGAATCCACCATGGCCAGACACTGGAGCCACTGAGTCCCCTTCCAGATCTTAATGGGCAGGAAGAAGTGTGAATTCTTATCCTTGAGTTCTATGTGTGGAGCGACTGATGTTAGGGATTGGACAACCATATTCAGCGAAGGAGCAAGTTCTGATGTATAAGACTCCATGTCTGAATTGGGCTCCTCATCCTCAGCTAATGCTGCGATAGTCCTGGGGGGTCTCCTGGGGCAATTCATCAAAAAATGGTTTTTAGCTCCGCAATACAGGCAAGTTCCTTCCCGAAGTCTCTGCTCGCGTCGTTCTGCATTTTCTCTCTTGCGGAGCGAATCCACTTGCATGGGTTCTGCTATCGGTTCCTGCATCGCCTGATTTTGGGACCCCCGGCTGGAAGAAAAAGGTAAGGGGTTATTAACTCGGTTTAATGAAGTCCATCTCTCTAGCTTGCGTTCCGAGAGATGGACATCCATACGGATGCAGAGGTTAATGAAAGCGGAGAGATCCGTAGGAGGTTCAATTCGGGCCAGTTCATCTTTAATAGGGCTGGACAAACCTCGGCGAAACAAGGGGAGCAGACCCTCTTCAGACCAGGCAGTATCAACCGCCCATTGCCGGAACTCCGTAACATACTCTGCGACTGAGCGTTTACCCTGTCGTAGTGCCAACAGGGCGTTTTCTGCGGTAAAGGACCGGTTTGGGTCATCGAACAGTTGGGCCATAGCTGCGATGAAACTGTCAAAGTTATGTAAGCAGGGATCATCAGTCTCTATTAAAGGATTTGCCCAGGCCAGTGCCTTATGGGTAAGCAGCATAAGCACACAATTTATTTTCGTTGTATCCGTGAAGTAATGGGCGGCGTGGGCCCGAAAAAACAGACGACATTGATTGACGAATCCCCGGAACTTATCCCGTTCACCTCCAAAACGAAAAGGCGGCAGCCTTGGTGTACTCTGGGAGAGTGGAGTCGACCCTGCAGTCTCGAGTTGGGTGCAGCGGTCTGCCAAAGCAAGCACAGCCTCATTTATCTCAAGCCGAAAGGTGTGCAATTCCTGCTGGGAGATTTGCAGAGCTGCTTGTAGTCCTTGCTGGGATGTGCTCACCTCCTGTAGCATCTGACTGACTGCTTGCAGATCACTAGTGGACCGATTATCCACTGATTCAATCTTTAATCCCAGTGCGTGCACACTATCGCTGGTTGTCTGCACCTGTCCATTGAGCTTTTTAATGCGGATGTCAAACGCCTGCACGGCAGCGGTATCCATAATGGCCTCAGTATCTTGTAATGATACTCCTTAATCTAGGGATACCTTGATCCACCGGCCCGCAAGCAGACTAGCACAACAATATACAGTCAATAATGTTCTTTATCTTGTGCAGGTACAGAGTTTAGACACAGGCTCACACGATATGCAAGAACAGAGTTCAGACAATGCTCAAATGGTATATAGGAACAGAGTGCAGACAACTTATCCAAGTCCATGCAGGTGTTGTAGCGATGTCATGGATTCCAGGGGCCAAGAGAGGGAGAGTTCAACTGCCAGAGTCCAAAAGCCAGGAGAGAGAGTTCCACTGCCAGAGTCCAGGAGCCAGGAGGGAGAGGGGTTCCGCAGTCAAGGTCCCAAAGCCAGAAGAGGTAGATTCAGCAGCCAAAGTCCAGAAACCAGTGCTGATACTGAGGCACTAAGCAGCAGCAGGTGAGGCTTTTTAAGCAAAGTCCAAGCAGGAACTGGGTGTGCCGAAAGAAGCTGTCTTCTTCATCTTGGAACAGGGCAGATAAAAACAAAATGGGCAAAGCAATACACCTGGATCCTGACAGAGCGCTATCAAAGGTCCTTCCTCCCAACCGCGTTCAGACTGTACAATGAACACCATTCATGATCCTGAAGTTTTTCTTTTTAGTCGTTATGACTCCTAGTATCTTTTCTATCTGCTATTCTGAGCTTTGTATGTATTTTTTTCTTGTAATTTTACTGTATTATCTATGCTGCTGTAACACACTAAATTTCCCCATGGTGGGACTATTAAAGGATAATCTTATCTTATCCATCTTCCCATAAACTCTGTCCAACTTCCCTGTCTCTGGTGAAGAAAAGCATCACCACGGCATGATGCTGCCACCATCATTTTTCACAGTAGGGATGGTGTGCTCATCTTGGCTGCTTCTCTGATCAGTGCGCTCCTTTTCAGTCTTTCAGTTTAAGTGGACAACCATGTCTTGATAGGTTTGCAGTTGTAGAATACTTCTTCCATTTTTGAATGATGGATTGAACAGTGCTCCTTGGGATGATCAAAGCTTGGAATATGTTTTTATAACCTAACCCTGCTTTAAACTTCTCTACAACTTCATCTCTGACCTGTCTGGTGAATTCCTTGGTCTTCATGATGCTGTTTGTTCACTAGTGTTCTCTAACAAACCACTGAGGCCTTCACTGAACAGGTGTATTTATACTGAGACTAAATTAAACACAGCTGGACAATTAACTAATAAAGTGACTTCTGAAGACAATTGAATGCACTGGATTTTATTTCGGGGTATCAGAGTACACGGGGCTGAATACTTTTGCACACTTTTCAGATTTTATTTGATTCAGATTTGGAAAACCATGTTTCATTTTCATTCCACTTCACAATTATCTGTTACTTTGTGTTAGTCTATCACTTAAAATCTCATTTAAATTTGTGGTTGTAAAGTGACAAAGTTCAAGGGGTATGAATACTTTTGCAAGACATGGTACAACTCAGGATCCCCTTTAAAGGTTTACTGTTATATTGCATGTATCAAGCAAAGAATAATTATGTTGCTAGATATATTAGTCTATAAATGTAATTGCACTTTGACACATGAGTATGTGCCTGCATATCATGTCACAGAAACAAAGTCCAGACCGGGGCCACACGGTGGCTCAGTGGTTAGTACTGCAGCCTTGCAGCGCTGGAGTCCTGTTGTTCAAATCCTGCCAAGGGCAGAAAACCATCTGCAAGGAGTTTGTATGTTCTCCCCGTGTTTGCATGGATTTCCATCCCATATTTCAAAAGACATACTGATAGGGAAAAAAAATATACATTGTGAGCTCTATGTGGGGCTCACAATCTACATTTAAAAAAAAAAAAAAAGTCTAGACCGATATTTTATTTTATGACTTACATTTATTGGTAGCAAGATAATTGCTTCTCAGTTATACATAGTATTGAGTTTCAACTGAAAACCTTGAATTAATTGCATTTATGCCTAAGTATTTCTATAATGTCTAATTTCCTGTCTTGTACTGAAAAATAGAACGGTTTTGCAAACCTTTACTTGATTAAAGGGAATGTACAACAATTAAATAACTATGAAAGACGGGACCCCATTGCAAGCATTTGACTGGGGCAGCCCTGCTTCCAACACGGTATAACACCCCTGTCACTGGCCCTTACAGCGTATAATGCTCCCTTTACTGGCCCCCACACAGTAAAACTCCCTTTTACAGTTACATTCACACAGTGTATTGCCCCTTTATTGTCCTTCATACAATATATTGATTCTTTTATTGGACCCCCTACAATATACTGTCCCTATTACAGGCCACCTTAAAGTAAGTGCCCATGTTACAGACACTCATACAGCAAGGGCCCCTGTTACAGTCCTAAGTAAGAACTTTACTGTATGGGGCCTGTAATGTGGGCCCTCACTGTATGGGGGCCTGAAACATGATTAGACAAAAGTGTAAAGATGCACAAAAGTTATCATGAAAGATGAGTTAATATTCTAAATTTGGTGCATCAAGTCTTGCTGTGTACTGTTTAAAATTTAAAACAGTATTATTAACCCATAAGTGACCAGCATACAGAATTTTAGCAATTTAAATATTTGAAAATCATGAACCAAAGTAAGTAAAGCTGTTATTCTACACAAGCTCTTTGTTTCAATAGGAGTTGTTTTTTTTTCTTATACCGAGCTGCCACAGTATTGTACTGACATACTCTCCAGCGATGCCTCCATCTTCTTCTACAGCTTCCTCTTCGCCACGTCACATCTTCATCCGAAAATGCCAACTGCACATGTCCGTCAGCCATTTTCCTGTGGCTGAATGGGTGCTCGTCTAAGAGGCCACAGGAAAATGGCTGACGGACATGCGTAGTTGGCGCTTTTGGATGAAGATGTGTCCGGTGACGCGGCAAAGAGGCAGCCGGCAGAAAAAGATGGAGTTGTCGCTGGAGAGTTTTCTGACAGCACAGGGGACACCCCCTGTGCTGTTTGAGTGCAGGGGAACGCCCTCTGTGCTGTCTGAAAACTCATTTACATATGAAATAAATAAGAAATTTCTCAGGAACGGCGGCGCAGATCAGAAAAAGAAAGGTAAGAGAAGAATAGTCTTTCTTAAGGCTATTCTGAAGTGTTCTTAGTTAAAAAAGGGATTCTAATGATAGAATCCCTTTAACTTTAAAGACTATAGAAATATCCAATATAATGTTAATGATGAAAATCATTTTTGCTAAGGAGTATGAAGTGTCTCTTCTGTAAAGCTGATACATAAAGACCATTACCAAGTCCAACACTTATCCATTCTTTTCTTCCCTTTCACTCACAACCAACAGCTATTAAGACAGATTCTGCAATGTCAGGTCAGGGTAGATTGTGCTGTAAAATACTTAAATCAGCCCTGGAAGTTTCATCAAAGTTTAATAAGCACGATGTATTTGTATAGAGGTAAGTGTTCATGGTAGTCATAGCCATCAGTACAGAGCAATGCTCCCATATCACATAGACAGGCTACAACAGTCATTGTCTCCCTGGTGCAGGATACACTCTCTAATATTCACAAAAAAATTCTAGATTACATAAGTGAGGGCAAGGTATCATGAGTAAAATATAGTCATATACCAGGTCCTACAGAGGAATCTAAATATTGTTCAAGCCATGTGGCTCTTTTCGACACTTTTTTCTTTCATGTGCCGATTTTTTAGAAGTCAAGGATGAAGTAGTCAGTGCACCCTAATTGTAAGGATGTCGACGTCTACATGAAAGTTATATAATGCACACCATAATACTAACCAATTTACTGGCTGGTTAAATCTCCATTTCAATGTGATACTTAGCCATTACTTTTTTCTGCAAAGATGACTCTTTTCTGGTGGCTTTTGCCATTTTTGTGGGGGCAGAGGATATCCCTCCTATCCCAGGGCACTTTAACCATAGGGTGAATGGTGCATCTGCATTGTGCCCTATCGCAACAGGCTCCCCTGTCAGCCGTCTCTTGCTAGTTCGGCCCATGCTACATACCAGCGCGCACAAGGTCCTGGATCAGCCTATTGATAGGACCTTCTGTGTGGAGCTCTGCACTGCCAGATAGCTACGAGATAGTTGGACACTACCGCTTATGTGTCTCCTGCTAAGGATGTTCTTATCTTTTTGCATCGCAAAAGTCTATACAGTGAGTAACTCAGCATTCTGGTAGTAGGTAGTCAGCAGCACAGGGTAGGCACACAGTAGCAGCTGCTGACTGCTCTTCAGAGCCAGAGGTTGCTGTATTCTGTAGTTCTTTAGTAACATGCACAGTACTACTTCATGCACAGTACCTCTGCAATCCCTTGTAGTATGTATATGAAAACTGCAAGGTCTTAGTGGAATATGCCGATTAATACTTCATGCACAGTACATTGCATCTCTAATTTTGAGAAACTGGGGTACTGTGCAAGAAGTAGTACTGAGAATTCTAAACCAAAATCTTGTAATTTACACATACTACAGAGGATTTGAGTTACTGTGTATGAAGTAATACTGTGCATGCTGATACATCAAACCTTTGTATTATATACTGATAGTACTATGTTACATAACACATACAGTGCCTTGCAAAAGTATTCGACCCTCTTGAACTTTTCAACCTTTTGCCACATTTCAGGCTTCAAACATAAAGGTAATAAAATTTTAATTTTTTGGGGGGAAGAATCAACAATAAGTGGGACACAATTGTGAAGTGCAACAAAATTTATTGGATATTTTAAACTTTTTTAACAGGGAAAAAACTGAAAAATTGAGCGTGCAAAATTATTCGGCCCCCTTGCATTAATATTTTGTAGTGCCACCTTTTGCTGCAATTACAGCTGCAAGTCGCTTGAGGTATGTCTCTATCAGTTTTGCACATCGAGAGACTGAAATTCTTGCCCATTCTTCTTTGCAAAACAGCTTGAACTCGGTGAGGTTGGATGGAGAGCGTTTGTGAACAGCAGTTTTCAGCTCTTTCCACAGATTCTCGATTGGATTCAGGTCTGGACTTTGACTTGGCCATTCTAACACCTGGATACATTTATTTGTGAACCATTTCATTGTAGATTTTGCTTTATGTTTTGGATCATTGTCTTGCTGGAAGATAAAGCTGCGTCCCAGTGTCAGGTCTTTTGTAGACTCCAACAGGTTTTCTTCCAGAATGGTCCTGTATTTGGCTCCATCCATCTTCCCATCACTTTTAACCATCTTCCCTGTCCCTGCTGAAGAAAAGCAGGCCCAAACCACAGTTACATAGTACATAGTTACATAGTAGATGAGGTTGGATAAAGACATTAGTCCATCAAGTCCAACCTATAACCCTACAATCCTTACAGTGTTGATCCAGGGGAAGGCAAAAATCCTCATGAGGCTCATGCCAATTTTCCCATTTCAGGGGAAAAAATTCCTTCCCGACTCCAAATCTGGCAGTCAATATAAAAACCCTGGATCAACATGTCCTTAAAATCTAGAGTCCATAACCTGTTATATTTTTCTCTTCAAGAAAGGCATCCAGGCCCTCTTTGAACTTGTTTAATGAATCCACCATCACCACTTCCTGGGGCAGAGAGTTCCAGAGCCTTGCTGTTCTTACTGTGAAGAATCCCCTTCTATGTTTCTGGTGAAAATTTCTCTCCTCCAGACGTAGAGGATGTCCTCTTGTTACTGTCACTGGCCTAGGAGTAAAAATATCCTTAGAAAGTTCTTTGTATTGTCCCTTTGTTATAGAATTTCTAGGATAGCAATTCCCCAGTAGCTGCTGGAAACCCTGGGATGGGGCACAAGAGACACTGAGCCCTAAGCTGAAGCCCCCCACTGTCCCTTCCTATTGCCAGGCCCTATCCTACATAATAAGCAGCAACTCGAAGACGATCCCTTCCTAAATATGTGATAAACAAAACGCAGACAAGACAAATAACAACAAAGGGAGGTCAGCTAGCCAGGGTTCGGTAACAGATGAGCAATGCAGTGCCAAATCAGAGTCCAAAGAATAGTCAATAGGCAAAGCCAGAGGTCAAGGAATAGAATACAAGTAATAACAGCGACAAAAAAAAGCAAGTACGCACAAGGCAATAGCAAGCACCGGTGTGAATGTGAGCCAAGACTAAATAGGGAGAACCTGATAGGAAGGCAGGCTGTCAATCACAGGGCAAGGCAAAAATTAACCACTTAATGGACAGAGGCAACAAGGGCAGAAGATGGGTGTGGTGCAAATTCAATTACAAAACTAGAGCCGTGTTGACACAGTGCAATTAAAAACTCTAAGCAAATTATCAAACTGCACACGCGCAGAGACCCGAACAGGCAGAGATGTTACACCCTTCATGTATTTGTACATTGTTATTAGATCTCCCTGTAGATGTCTTTTCTCTAAACTGAATAACCCCAAGTTTGGTAATCTATCGTTGTACTCCAGTCCACCCATTACCCTAATAATTTTGGTTTATTTTGCTTACAATGAAAAAACACAAAAAAAGAATGAAAAAAAGAGTCAAATCATTGATCATTTTACACAAAAATCCAAAAATGGACCAGACAAAAGTATTGGCACCCTCAGCCTAATACTTGGTAACACAACCTTTAGACAAAATAACTGCGAACAACCGCTTCCGGTAACCATCAATGAGTTTCTTACAATGCTCTGCTGGAATTTTAGACCATTCTTCTTTGGCAAACTGCTCCAGGTCCCTGAGATTTGAAGGGTGCCTTCTCCAAACTGCCATCAAGAGATCTCTCCACAGGTGTTCTATGGGATTCAGGTCTGGACTCATTGCTGTCCACTTTAGAAGTCTCCAGTGCTTTCTCTCAAACCATTTTCTAGTGCTTTTTGAAGTGTGTTTTGGGTCATTGTCCTGCTGGAAGACCCATGACCTCTGAGGGAGACCCAGCTTTCTCACACTGGGCCCTACATTATGCTGCAAAATTTGTTGGTAGTCTTCAGACTTCATAATGCCATGCACACAGTCAAGCAATCCAGTGCCAGAGGCAGCAAAGCAACCCCAAATCATCAGGGAACCTCCGCCATGTTTGACTGTAGGGACCGTGTTCTTTTCTTTGAAGGCCTCTTTTTTTCCCCTGTAAACTCTATGTTGATGCCTTTTCCCAAAAAGCTCTACTTTTGTCTCATCTGACCAGAAAACATTCTTCCAAAACGTATTTGGCTTTCTCGGGTAAGTTTTGGCAAACTCCAGCCTGGCTTTTTTATGTCTCTGGGTAAGAAGTGGGGTCTTCCTGGGTATCTTATCATACAGTCCCTTTTCATTCAGACGCCGACGGATAGTACGGGTTGACACTGTTGTACCCTCAGACTGCAGGGCAGCTTGAACTTGTTTGGATGTTAGTCGAGGTTCTTTATCCACCATCCGCACAATCTTGCGTTGAAATTTCTTGTCAATTTTTCTTTTCTGTCCACATCTAGGAAGGTTAGCCATAGTGCCATGGGCGTTAAACTTCTTGATCACAATGCGCACAGTAGACACAGGAACATTCAGGTCTTTGGAGATGAACTTGTAGCCTTGAGATTGCTCATGCTTCCTCACAATTTTGCTTCTCAAGTCCTCAGACAGTTCTTTGCTCTTCTTTCTTTTCTCCATGCTCAATGTGGTACACACAAGGACACAGGACAGAGGTTGAGTCAACTTTAATCCATTTCAACTGGCTGCAAGCGTGATTTAGTTATTGCCACCACCTGTTAGGTGCCTCAGGTAAGTAACAGGTGCTGTTAATTACACAAATTAGAGAAGCATCGCATGATTTTTCAAACAGTGCCAATACTTTTGTCCACCCCCTTTTTTATGTTTGCTGTGGAATTATATCCAATTTGGCATTTTGACAATTCTTTTTGTGGTTTTCCATTGTAGACAAATTAAATGAAAATAATAATACCAAAGAATTTGTGATTGCAATCATTTTCTGGAAGAAAATGAGTATTATCTGACAGAATTGCAGAGGTGCCAATACTTTTGGCCAACACTGTATGTCTTTCTTGTATATCGGGGCCCAAAATTGTGCACAATATTCTAAGTGTGGCTGTACCAGTGATTTGTATAGAGGCATAACTATGTCCTTGTCATGAGAATCTATACATCTTTTGATGCATCCCATAATTTTATTTGCCTTGGCAGCAGCTGCCCGACACTGGTCATTAAAGGTAAGCTTGCTGTCCACCAAAATCCCTAAGTCTTTTTCATTGCCAGTCTTACCCAGTAATTTACTATTAAGTACATAGTCATACATTTTATTACGTCGCCCAAAGTGCATTACTTTACATTTGTCAACATTAAACTTCATTTGCCAAGTCTCTGCCCATGCTTCCAGTTTCCCTAGATCCCCCTGTAATATTCTACTATCCTCCTCATTATTGATTACCTTACAAAATTTAGTATCATCTGCAAATATGGACACCCTGCTTTGTAAACCCTCTACCAGGTCGTTAATAAAGATATTAAACAAGAGAGGACCTAATACTGACCCCTGTGGCACTCCACTGGTGACTGTGACCCAGTCTGTATATTTACCATTAACAAGTACCCTCTGTTTCCTATCAGTGAGCCAGTTGCTAACCCTAATGCATATGTTTTCCCCCAGTCCCAACATTCTCATTTTGCTTACCAACCGTTTATGTGGAACAGTATTAAAAGCCTTTGAAAAGTCCAGGTACACCACGTCTACTGCATTACCCATGTCCAGATACACCACGTCTACTGCATTACCCATGTCCAGATACACCACGTCTACTGCATTACCCATGTCCAGTCCTAAACTTACCTCCTCATAGAAGCTGATCAGATTAGTCTGACAGGACCGATTCCTCATAAACCCATGCTGATTGGGTTTTATGAGGTTATTTACATTGAGATACTCCATGATAGCATTAGAAAGCCCTCAAATATATTTCCCACCACAGAAGTTAAACTTACTGGCCTATAGTTTCCAGGTTCACTTTTACACCCCTTTTTCAAAATTGGCACCACATTTGCTATTGAATCCTTAAATATTAGATACAAGGGTCTATCTATGACCATGCTTAATTCCCTCAGAACTCAGGTGTGTATTCCATCTGGACCAAGCAATTTCTCTATTTTAGTGTTTTGCAGGCGGCGCCGCACTTCTTCTTGGGTTAAGCAGGTGACATTTAATTGAGAGTTAACATTACCCCTAATCATGTTGCTGGTCAATGGATTTTCTTGTGTAAACACTGTAGAGAAGAAGGCATTTAAAACTTGTGCTTTTTCCAACTGTGTCCAACTCAAGCGCCAGGAAGGCAACACACCGTACAACGATCCCGGTCTTTGTGACAGATTGCCCTATCTGTTCCCCTAATAATTGAATCTTCCACTACCAGCACCTGTCTAGTCTTCTCTGCACTCCTATCCCCTTTCTTACTGGAGCAGACATTCTCCTGGCTTTCAGAGGAAGTGTCATGCTGCAGCAGTGTTACCCCTGTACTAACATCCCCCTCATCTGCCAATTTAGCAAACTTGTTGGGGTGTGCCAGTTCAGGACTAACTTCTCTGGCACTCTTCCCTCTACCCCGCTGCTTTCTGTCACCCAGCTAGCTGCCTCAAGTTCCTGCACCTCCATGCTACCATCCCCCTCTGCACTTGCCCCAATGAGCTGCTGTTCTGTGAGCAACAAACTCCTTTCCAAGTTATCAATGGTTCTCAGTGTTTCAATTTGCCCATTTAGATCCATGATCTAGGCTTCCAAATGTGCAATGTGCTTGCATCTTTCACAACATTATGCCCCCTCAAGCGGCTGCTCAAGCAGATCATACATGTTGCAAGATGCACACCGGACAGCATTGGTAAGTATGGAGTTCATCTTACCTGATGGGGAATATTACAGCAAAACACACAAATTCAAATAAAGAGTAAAAGGGTTTTCCTGCTAAAGTCCCTGAATCTAAAGTCACTTAATCTTAAATCACACTTAGACCAAACCACACTTAGGAACAAACCACACTCACATGCTCACACACTCGCTTTATACTTAGCTTTTTTAAAGCTGCTCCAAGTAGGACAGAAAGCTGCAACTGTTCCCACTGATTTCTCTGCTTGCTGCCACCACCAGGTTTGACAGTGGGGATGGTGTGTTCAGGGTGATGAGCTGTGTTTCTTTTACGCCAAACATATTGTTTTGCATTGTGGCCAAAATTTTGATTTTGGTTTCATCTGACCAGAGCACCCTCTTCCACATGTTTGGTGTCTCCCAGGTGGCTTGTGGCAAACTTTAAACAAGACTTTTTATGGATATCTTTGAGAACTGGCTTTCCCCATACGTCAAACAGCAGCGCAACAACTGGGGTATTCCTGCCCCTGCGAGCAATTAGGACAGGTGGAACTTTTACTTAATCAAAGTGGAACCTCCCCTATAAGAGGCCAACTGATACCCTCCCCCCCCGCGTTTTTTTCTGTCCTGCTGGGCAGGACAGGTGGCAGGGGAAGGTTGGGAGGGGGGGCAGAGTTCCTCTCTCCCACTTTCCCTTTTTTTCCCTTTTATATTTTGCTGTGGGTTGGGCGCCCCCCTCCCCAAGATTGAGGGGGGGGAGAGCTCGACTGCAGCCTACCTGGAGCGTTGGAGGCGCGGGCAGGGACCCGCGCACTTCGGCGTTCGGCGCCGGCTTTCCCGGGCTCCTGTACGGAGCTTCGGAGTTCGGCGCATGCGCAGGACGGGTTCGCGCGCGTGCGCGCTGGGCCCGGCTGTGTTATGCACTCCCGTGCCGCCGGGCATGCGCAGTAGCTCGCGCCTGTCCGGCGGCTTTCTCTGCTCTCCCGGCTCTTAGAAACTGAGCCGGGGGGAGTATGGGGACACTGTGACGGGGCACGGAGCTCCCCCTCGGGGGGGGGACAGTATGAAGCCCCTGGGTCCCTCACCTTTACACCCCCCGCCCCCCACCCCCCTCGGGAGGGGCGGGGTTTATTGTGCCCTCCCCCTTTGGGAGGTATATTAGTATGGCAGCTTCTGCCTGTCAGTCGCTGCTCAGGTGTTGCAGGGACTGGTTCAGGCTCTGAAGCTTGCTCAGCTTGGTGGTGTACAGAGAGTCTTCAACTCAGCATTTGAACTTTCTGGACTGGATTGTAAGGTATTTTTTTCTTGGTTTAGGGAAGTGACCTGGGATCCCTGTCAGGTATGGGGGGAGATATCTTTATGAATTTGGTCTCTTTTTTAGATGGCTTCTTCATCCTCGTCGTCAAGTTCCGACGAGGGAAGACGCAGGAAATCCGCAGCGGTACGCAGACACGCACCATGCAAGGATTGCAATATTCCGTTACCTGACGGATATGAAAATTCACGATGTCGTCAATGTAGGGCTCCACGGGCGGAAGAAACCCAGGTTCACGAGGTCATCTCCTGGGTGAAAGGTTTTGTGGAGGAGTCTATGCGTGAAATGAAGGACTCTATCGCCCATCTCACGAAGAGACCTCGTCTGGAGTCCACTTCCTGTCCGTTTCCTCTGAATGAGGAATTTCAGATTGTGGATGAAGTCTCTTCAGATGAAGAGTCGGTGGATACGGGTCCGTCTTTTCCCTTGGAGAAAATGCCAAGGCTGATGAAAATGGTGCGTCCAGAGCGTGACGGGGACCCGGACCAGAAGGGACAGAGGTCCTTCAAGGTGGAGCCGGCAGTGGTGAGAAACATGGAGGCGGAGTGGAAGCGCCCGGAGAGGTCGTTTCAACTCTCCAAGAAGTTTCGGACCCTCTTTCCGGTGGAGGAGGACCAGTTTGATCGCTGGGGTCCGCCCCCGAGGGTCGATATGGCCGTTTCAAAACTTTCGAAACGAACGGTGGTGCCATCAGCACCAGGACGAATTGCTGGCGTTCCTGTCATCCACTTCATTGGCGGTGGACTACCTGGCGGAAGCGGCGTCATACCAAGTGAAGATCGAGGCGAGGGCTATGGCATTAGCCACAGCGGCTAGACGGCCCCTTTGGTTGAAGCCCTGGAGGGCTGACAATACATCGAAGTACAACCTTTGCGCTCTCCCCTTCGAGCCTGGTAAGCTCTTCGGTAAGGAGCTGGATGCCATTATGGAGGGGTTAGCCGACAGCAAGGGGAAGAATCTTCCCCAAGGAGCTCTGGGTAGAGCAGGCCCTTCATTTCGGGGCCGAGGATTTAGACCCTTCCCCTCTAGGGGAACATATCAAAGGCGCCCCGGGGCCCGGGGCAGAGGCTTTGGTCGGCGTCTCACCCGTGAGGCAGAGAAGAAGAAGCCAAGTTTCTGACATTCAATCCTCCCCTCCTCTACCGCCCGTTCCCATTTCCCCAATTCCGGTAGGAGGGCGTTTGTCTCTTTTTCTTCCAGCTTGGGTTCGCTGTATTCAGGATCCGTGGGTTCTGCAGCTGGTAGCTGCAGGATTCAGAATAAAGTTTATTTCGAAACCCCCCGACAAATTTGTCAGAACCCGTGTTTTATTGGATCTCAAGCAAATCCTCCTAGAGAGGGCCGTCCAGGAGTACCTGGACAAGGGCGCCCTAGAACCGGTGCCTCAGGTAGAGCAGTCAACCGGCGTGTATTCTCCAGTTTTTTTGGTACCAAAAAGCTCAGGGGGCTGGAGAATGGTTGTGGATCTAAGAGGTCTCAATCGTTACATTGTCAAGACTCATTTCCGAATGGAAACTATCAGGTCAGTATTGCCGTTCCTGCAGCACGGAGACATGTTCGTCACGTTAGATCTGAGAGATGCATATCTACACGTCAGAATATTTCCACCGCACAGGAGGTTTTTGAGAATTGCGGTTGTGTTGAACGGTACGCTGCGCCATTTGCAGTTCGCAGCCCTGCCGTTTGGGATTTCATCGGCCCCCCACACCTTTACAAAGGTTGTGGCTCCGGTCGTTGCGGCTCTTCGGCTTCAGGGTATCTTCATAGTACCCTACCTGGACGACTGGCTGTTGAAAGCCCAGTCAGCAGAGGTCCTCACTGCCCACCTAAACACCACCATCGCCTTTCTAGGCGAACTGGGTTGGCTCATAAATTGGCAAAAATCCGTGGTTATTCCGTCCACTCGGATCCAATTCCTAGGATTCATCCTGGATTCCCTCAAAATGCGAGTTTCCCTACCTCCCGGGCGGGAGGAGAAAATTCACCGGGCAGTACATCATTTAACGGTGACGCGGAGAGTTCAGGTGAGAACATCCATGAAGGTCCTGGGATTGATGGCGGCAGCTGCAGATGCAGTACCATGGGCACTATGGCACATGCGGCCATTACAGTGCGAGACTCTCAGGTTATGGAACCGCAGCCAGACAGGGCTGCAAAGACTCATCCAGTTGTCTGTCGAAACCCATCGGTCACTACGGTGGTGGTCCCATCTGAAGAACGGGAAGTCCACGGTCCAGCCTGTCTGGACCCTGTTGACGACAGATGCCTCCCTCTATGGATGGGGAGCGCATCTGGGGGAGACCCTAACAAGCGGAACATGGGGGCCGGAGGAGAAGTCCCAGTCATCAAATTGGCGCGAACTATGCGCAATCCTCAAGGCACTACGTTATTTCGCCCGAACGCTCCGCGGCAAGGCAGTCAGGGTCAGGACAGACAATGTCACGGCGGTCCTGTATCTGAACAAACAAGGAGGGACGAGGTCCCCATCTCTGCTCAGGTTAGTAGGCCAGATCTTCGCCTGGGCGGAAGACAACGTAAGTCATCTCACGGCGGTGCACATAAGAGGACATCTAAACACGTTGGCGGATCAGCTAAGCAGAGGCCTGACTGTGGCGGGCGAATGGTCGCTGAACCAGGGAGTTTTCCATCAACTTACCCAGATGTGGGGTCTCCCCGAGGTGGACCTGATGGCCACCCAGTACAATGCCAAGGTGGAGAGGTTTTGTTCCCTCTACCAGGAGGACAACCCCTTGGCAGTGGATGCCCTATCAATACCTTGGAGGTTCAGGCTGGCATACATCTTCCCTCCACTTCCCATGGTTTCGAAGGTATTGGCCAAGATCAAACAAGACCAGGAATCGGTCATCGCGATCATACCATTCTGGCCAAAGAGGGCATGGTTTACCCACCTCATGCAGATGAGTCGAGGGAACTATTGGAGACTTCCGCTTCTTCACAACCTGGTAACCCAGAACAATCGGCTATGCCAGGACCTGGAGACGTTCAACCTGACAGCCTGGAGGTTGACCGCACCTTATATGGACACGGAGGACTATCCCAAGCTGTTCGAGCGACCTTAGCTTGTTCTAGGGCACTGTCAACTAACAGAGCTTATGTAAGGATTGGTAGAATCTACCAACAATGGTGCGAGGAGAACCGGCGATCCGGTTCGGAGATTGAGTCGGTGTTGGAGTTTATGCAGAATGGCCTGGACAAGGGGCTTGCTCCGGCGACACTAAGAGTACACATGGCAGCTTTGTCTGCGGTCTTGGGGATCAGGTTGTCCCAGAATCCCCTGGTGAGTCAGTTCTTGAAAGGAGCCTCTAGGCTCCGCCCCTCGGTTCACAGCCCGGTCCCTCAATGGGATCTGGGTACGGTACTGCAGGGACTTTGTGAGCCCCCCTTTGAGCCGCTGCAGGAGACAGATTTGAAATGGGTGTCTTATAAGGTGGCATTTTTGTTGGCGGTTACCTCAGCAAAACGAGCTGGGGAGCTGCAGGCTTTGGCTGCTACAGAGCCTTACTTATTATTTTTCCCAGACAGGGTCCAGTTGAGGTACCTGCCGGGGTTCCTACCCAAGGTGCCTTCTGGGCAGAATATAAACCACGTTATCTCACTGTCCACCTTCTTTCCTTCCCCAGGGAGCCGGGAGGAGGAAAGGTGGCATACCCTGGACCTAAGGAGATGTCTAAGTATCTACCTGGAACGGACTAGCGCGTTCAGGAGGGCCGAGAACCTGTTTGTGAATGCGGCAGGTAGGAATAGAGGGGAGAAAGTATCCAAGGGTACCCTTTCACGTTGGATCAAGGGGGCCATTTTTCAGGCCTTACAGAATCAGGGACTGCCACCTCTGGACTTCGTCCGGGCACATTCCACCCGTGCGGTGGCCACCTCCTGTGCGGAAAGACAGTCCGTCTCTTTGGATCAAATCTGCTCAGCGGCAACATGGAGTTCGCACTTGACATTCGTAAGACATTACAGATTGGAGCGGTTCGCGGCAGAGGCAGTGGCTTTTGGCCACTCAGTCCTTTCATCAGTCTGCCAGGAAGTCCCACCCTAGGGGGGATTTACTTGCTACCTCCCCAGTTGTTGCGCTACTGTTTGACGTATGGGGAATGGAAGATTATGTAGATAATCTGTTTTCCCATAGTCCAAACAGCAGCGCAAGCTTCCCTCCCTTCCTGTTCTGAAGATATTTTCGGAATATTATACTTTATAATTACGCGGGGGGGAGGGGGTCAGTTGGCCTCTTATAGGGGAGGTTCCACTTTGATTAAGTAAAAGTTCCACCTGTCCTAATTGCTCGCAGGGGCAGGAATACCCCAGTTGTTGCACTGCTGTTTGGACTATGGGAAAACAGATTATCTACATAATCTTCCATTCTTCTTGCCACTCTTCCATAAAGGCCAGATTTGTGCAGTGTATGACTGATTGTTGTCCTATGGACAGACTCTCCCACCTCAGCTGTAGATCTCTGCAGTTCATCCAGAGTGATCATGGGCCTATTTGCTGCATCTCTGATCAGTCTTCTCCTTGTTTGAGATGAAAGTTTAGAGCAGAGGTTCTCAAACTTATTTTGTCTACCGCCCACTTCGAGAATTAATTATTTTCTAGCGCCCCCCCAATCTTTTTAGCGGCTAAATTCACTTGTTTTCGTAATATCGTCGAATGACATGACTGGCTGTGACATGATGGCGCGTGCGCTTTTATATGAGGCAGCGGGCGGGCCTAGTACTTTCGAGAATGGACTAGAAACTTCTCGCTTCGCATTGGAGCTTACCGCCATCTATGGTACAGTTTGACAACTTTTGGACAGGAAATAGTTACTGTCTAGTCCCCTAGATGGCGTTACACGAGGAAACGCGCGTTAAGTGTAAAGGAGCGGTAAAGTTTGTGTTAAAAGCAAATAAACAATTTTAAAGGGGTAGCCTCATGAAGCTTGATCTGCCTTCTAAGCTGCCTAAAAATCTTCTTTCTTCCTGTTTGCTCGCGTCAATTAGCCCTGCCCCCAATTTAGCGTGTAGCTCCGCCCACCACATAGCGTGATCCTATGGGATGACTGAAGGGCCTGTGATGTCATCAAAAGGTGCTGTAGACTTGGATTTACCTTGTACGGAGTTTCCTAAAGGACCTGGCTCCTCTGCCCACTAGCAGCCTGCTCTATATAATAAAGCTTTATCCTAGTGAACAGAGAGACCAGGTCCTTTAGCCCAGTAGGATTTAGACTGCTTTATATAAGAAAGCAGCACTTATTCCACACACCCCCCCCTCTATCTCACAGCAGGGACTAGGTGATGTGTATGTGATGTGTATGTGTGGTGCAGACACAGGCTGGCTCCGTACACTCAGCCCCCCCCCCTCTCTCCCCCCACACAGCAGGGAGCTACGTCATGTGGCTCCCTCAGCAATGAGCAGGGGGCCAGGTGCTAGTGTCCATAATGAAGTGAATAAAGTAAGATAGTGGACAAATAAAGCAGTTTTGCTGAAGCAGTGTATTTAGGAAAAGTCTTAAATCCACATTAACAAGCAGTATAGATAGAATCATTGTTATGATACCACCCCTTTAAATTAGCCATCGCCCCCCTAAACCGCTTCAACGCCCCCCAATCTTCTCTGTGCCCTTTACTGCCCCCCTATAGGCCTCCAGCGCCCACAAGGGGGCGTTATCGCCCACTTTGAGAAAGACTGGTTTAGAGGGATGGCCGAGTCTTGGTAGATCTGCAGTGGTCTGATATTGTTATTAACCAAGTATCTGTTTTCCTTGACAAGTGTTTGATGTTGTAATTGTCTTCTGACCTTTGTGACACATAACTAGATATCAGCTTAACAAGATGGCGCTTACATCTTGAACTACGCCCGAAGTCGTGCAAAAGCAGGACGAGAGAAGAGGAAATCTTGGATGCTGTAGCCAACAGCAAGTATATATGTGTATATATATATATATATATATAGAGAGAGAGAGAGAGTCAGGGTCTGGGGTTGCTAGGTGGGGTGGTGTAGACACACAAGTCTAGTTTCTTTAGTCCAAAACATAGGTAGATTTTTATTTTCACTCAAAAATATAGTGCAGAAACAAAGAAAACAATACAAAAATAAATACCTGCCCGGCTAGGCTCTAACTAAACATAGAATAGGTTACCTCAACTAGAATAGCAAAAATCAAAAGCCAGTTGAATCACTGAGGACACAGCTCCAAAAATATGACCTCTTTCTTTGGCTCTCCAGCCAAGCTCTGTCCAAAGTCTGCTGCTAGAGCTGACTTCTTAAGCCTCCTTGAAGAGGAGACTGTCTGCAGCTGAGTCGCTGCCGGAACATCCCCAAAGTGTGGACTGGAGGGGGGTGGAATGACAGGTCCAACTACCAACCTACCTGCCATTCCTAAAAATCCAGCCCAATACTGAGCATTTATCAAAATCCTCAGCAGATGAAAATTGCCTGCTGAGAACAAACATTCCTTCTGGAGTTTTCTCATCTCACCCACCTTAGTAGTCTGGGTGAGATGTACACCCCCTCCATTACTTGACCAGCCATCGGCTTACAATATATATATATATATATATATATATATATATATATATACAGTGTGTTTGTTTTTTTTTGTTTTGTTTTTTTCTTTTTTTAATGTAGATTGTGAGCCCCACATAGAGCTCACAATGTACATTTTTTCCCTATCAGTATGTCTTTTTTTTTTGGAATATGGGATGGAAATCCATGCAAACACGGGGAGAACATACAAACTCCTTGCAGATGGTTTTTTGCCCATGGCGGGATTTGAACACCAGGACTCCAGCGCTGCAAGGCTGCAGTGCTAACCACTGAGCCACCGTGTGGCCCCCTTATATATACAGTGTGTTTGTGTGTTTGTTCCTCAATCACGCAGAAACTGCTGAACGGATTTGAATGAAATTTGGCACATAGATAGTTTGGAACTTCGATTGAACCATAGGCTACTTTATATCCCGGTAATTGACATGGCTTCACGACTCTTATAAATATATATGTAGAAAAAGAGAAAAACATGGCCCGCACATCCCAACCTTATACATTGATCTAGCACTTCTCAGCAAATTTTACAATACCGAACATGAGGTTCTTAGTATACATATTGATCAATGTGCATAAGCCCACTAGCCACTTCACGGCGATCTCTTTATAGTGGGTTCCTACTCTCCTGGGCGCAGCGCTGCACAGCGACCGCCACAACCTAAGTATACGCTGAGCTGATTCTGAACGTAAAGCACGTTCAGAATCAGCGCGTACAAAGCAGATCCCATTCATTTCAATGAGAGCCGGCATACGAGCGCTCCCCATTGAAATGAATGGGCTGCTTTTTTCCCTATTGGTTTCAATGTGATACGCGCATATCACATTTAAACCAATAGGGAAAAAAGCAGCCCATTCATTTCAATGGGGAGCGCTCGTATGCCAGCTCTCATTGAAATGAATGGGATCTGCTTTGTACGTGCTGATTCTGAATGTGCTTTACGTTCAGAATCAGCTCAGCGTATACGTAGTGTGAATGCATCCTAAGAGTAGTACTATACAAGCAGTAGTATTAAGCATTTTACACCTAGACCTTAATAATAATAATAATAAGAAGAAGAAATTTTATTTATATATTATTATTATTATTATTATTTATTTATATAGCACCATTAATTCCATGGTGCTTTACATTTGGGGGATACATACAGTACACAAAATATACAGGTAGATATAATACTGACAGTGATCGGCTGGCACAGTGGGGTAGAGGGCCCTGCCCGCGAGGGCTTACAATCTATGAGGGAAGGGGGGTAGAGACAGAAGGAGAGGGGGGAGACTGTACAGATGGCAGTGAGGTGACAGTGTTATTGGAGGTTGTAGGCCTTCCTGAATAGGTGAGTCTTCAGGGCCTTTTTGAAGCCTGTGATTGTGGGGATCAGTCTTATGTGTCTTGGTAAGGCGTTCCAGAGTATGGGGGATGCACGGGAGAAATCTTGGAGACGGTTGTGTGAGGAGCGGATGTGGGCAGAGCGGAGTAGGAGGTCATTGGAGGATCTGAGGTTACGTGTGGGCAGGTAGCGGGAGATTAGGTCAGAGATATATGGGGGGGACAGGTTGTGGATGGCTTTGTATGTTAGCGTTAGTAGCTTGAACTCGATTCGCTGGGCTATGGGTAACCAGTGGAGGGACTGGCAGAGGGGAGCAGCTGATGAGGATCGGGGGGGGGTGAGGTGGATTAAGCAAGCAGCGCAGTTTAACGTGGACTGGAGGGGGGCGAGGGTGTTAGCTGGGAGTCCATGCAGAAGGGTGTTGCAGTAGTCTAGGCGGGAGATTATGAGGGCCTGGACGAGCATCTTGGTAGTTTCCGGGGTGAGGAAGGAGCGGATTCGGTGGATGTTCTTGAGCTGGAGGCAACAGGAGGTGTTGAGGGTTTGAATATGTGGCTTGAAGGATAAGTCAGAGTCCAGGGTTACCCCAAGGCATCGGGCCTGTGGGACAGGGGTAAGAGCGGTTCCATTAACTTTGATAGATGGGTCGGGTGGAGGGGCCATACAGGAAGGGCTGAAGATGATAAACTCTGTTTTTTCCATGTTGGGTTTGAGAAAGCGGGAGAAGAGGAAGGAGGCTACGGCTAAGCAATCTGGAACTCTGGCCAGCAAGGAGGTAATGTCAGGTCCACAGATGTATATTTGGGTGTCGTCGGCATAGCAATGGTACTGGAAACCATGAGATTCTATGAGTTGGCCCAGGCCAAGGGTGTAGATGGAGAACAGGAGGGGACCTAGGACGGAGCCTTGGGGGACACCTACAGAGAGAGGGCGAGGTGAGGAGGTGGTGTGCGAGTGGGAGACGCTGAATGTGCGGTCGGTGAGGTATGAGGAGATCCAAGAAAGAGCCAAGTCTGAAATACCAAGGGATGAGAGAATTTCTAACAGGAGGGAGTGGTCAACTGTGTCAAAGGCAGAGGAGAGGTCAAGAAGGAGGAGGACAGAGTAATGGTGCTTGGCTTTGGCGGTTAGCAGGTCATTGGTGACTTCTGTTAGGGTGGTTTCAGTGGAATGCCGGGGTCTGAAGCCTGACTGTAGTCTGTCAAAGAGCAGGTTGGACGAGAGATAGGAGGAGAGTTCTGAGTGGACGTGTTGCTCAAGAAGTTTTGAGGCGTATGGGAGAAGTGAGATGGGACGATAGTTGGCAGGAGAGGATGGGTCGAGGGAGGGTTTCTTAAGTATAGGAGTGACAGTGGCGTGTTTGAAGGCAGAGGGGAAGGATCCACTGGTTAGGGATAGATTGAAGAGATGGATTAGGGCTGGAGTAATAACTTCAGTGAGCTTGGGGATGAGATGTGACTGAATCGGGTCGAGCACGCAGGAGGTGAGGTGGGATTTGGAGATTAGGGAGGAGAGTTTTTCATCAGTGATGGAGGAGAAACAGGTCAGGGATGGGGAGAAGCGAGTAGTTGGGTAGAGGGGTTGTCGGGGGAGTAGCGTGAGGCTGTCTCTGATGGTGTCAATTTTAGTTTTAAAGTAAGAGGCAAAGTCGTCAGTTGAGATAAGTGATGTCAGAGGGGGGGCGGGAGGATGGAGGAGGGAGTTGAAGGTGGAGAATAGTTGTTTGGGGTTGCGAGAGAGTACGGATATGAGTGTGGTAAAGTAGACCTGCTTGGCGGTGGTGAGTGCATTCTTAAATGCGAGAAATGCCTCTTTGTACCTGAGGAAATCCTCCTGGGAGTGGCTTTCCTTCCAGAGGCGCTCTGCAACCCGCGAGGCACGTCTCAGTTTTTTAGTCAGGTCGGTGTGCCAGGGTTGTCTATTGGTTGGTCGGGCTCTGGAGTTTGTGTAGGGGGCCACAGAGTCAAGGGCTGAGGTAATGGTAGTATTATAGAAGGCAGCAGCGGCTTCTGTGTCCTGGATTGAGGATATGTCAGCGAGTGGTAGGAGAGAGTCTGAGAGGGTGCAGGTGTCAAGGCGGTTGAGGTTCCTGCAGGGGTGTGGTGGTTTAGAGAGTGGGGGGTCTGATGGAGAAGAGAGGGCAGAGAATGTCAGCAGGTTATGGTCAGAGAGTGTGGACAGAGAGTTAGAGAGACTGCATATGGAGCAGAGGTGGGTGAATATGAGGTCTAGTGTGCCTCCCTTTGTGTGGGTGGCAGAAGAGGACCAAAGGGAGAGACCAAAGGGGGTGGTGAGGGACAGGAGACTGGAGGCGGAAGGGTGGTTTGTGTTAATGGGGATGTTGAAATCCCCCATGATGATGGTGGGGGTGTCTGTGGATAGGAAGTGTGTGAGCCAGGTAGTGAAGTGGTCGATGAAGGCAGCGGTAGGTCCTGGCGGTCGGTATATGACGGCCAACATATTCTGCAGCGCTGTACAATTTGTAGGGTTCAAATACAGACAGATACATAACAAAGAACGTCATTTCACACAATGGGACTGAGGACCCTGCTCGCAAGAGCTTACAATCTATGAGAAGAGCTTAAAATCTATGAGTTTAGACATACTATAGAGGATTAGGGAGGTACTGTATATGAAGTAGTACTGTGCATGCTGCCACATCAAACCCCTGTATTATACACTGACAGTACTATGTTCCCTATAATTATATAGTTATATAGTATAGTAAATGTATTGTATAATATATGGGTCTGGTGTAAGAGCATGAACAACACTACTCCACACAATACCTCTCTAATCCCCTGTAGTACGTATATATAAAATACAAGGTGGTGGTGTTCGAAAGGGCCCTGATGTAAGTGTAGGAATGACTCAGGCGGCAGTGGTGCAGTTGAACCAAGATGAACTTTACTGAGGTAACTGATAACACCTGCAGCTTTCCGATGGAAGTTGTAGTAATGGAGTTCCACGGTGGTGGCTTATGACTTGCTATGAGGGATGCCCAGAATATGAGACAGGATATGAGACAAGGTGTCCAGCAATAATGGTATACTCCTGATATGCAGGAGACATTAACATGCAGGGAAGCTGCATACAGTGGAACATACATATAAAAAACCAATAGGAAATATTTACAACATTTTTAAATAGTGGCACAAACAATAAAATAATAACCTGTCTAAGCTGAGATGCTGCAATAGTATTCCTCCGTCTCTAGGTCCAGTGACTTTCCAATTTTGCCATAAGTATATAGTTATTAAAGTCAGATGACCTAAATCATGGATCCTATTCAGACTTCTGCTGTCCTATCACTTATTTCAGATATGTTACTGTAGCTAATTGTATTGTCCAAGTGATCTTGAAAGCAAAACATGACAGGAATTATGAGGAGCTTTACATTAGTGTATAGCATTTAAATGCTTAGGCATAGAAATATATGTACATAGTCAATATACAATTCCCAAGGCAAAAAAAGCCCGTAAGATACTGTAAGAACCTTTAATAGGCATCAAGTCTGACAAGGAGAAAATGTTGAGTTACAGTATACTGTATCACTGTCAAAATACAGTGTACCCTAACTAAGGTACATATTATCTAGACATTCCCAGACATTCCCCAAAATGGTATATCTAAAAAGTACTTCAGGCCCTGCAAAAAAAAAAAAAAAAAAGAAACTTTATACATAGAAATATGGAAGTTATGGGTGTATTGGAAATTATGGTGACTTGTTTTGGATTTTTTAAAGGGGTTAAAATGTTTTTAAAAAAAAAACAACTGTATAGATTTGGTAACACTGGAATTATACATAACAAATCCTATAATAAAGTCACGCAAACACAGTTATTCCTCCAATTCCACCCTATTGTTTCCCCACAATATGTTACACTACTTCTATATGGACATCAGCATTGATTTTCTCCCATAGCATGATATAATAATAATAATAATAATAATAATGCCTTAATAGAAGAATTAGAGGAGTTTTCCTTTTGTGAGCTACAAGATATACCTGTATATAGGTGCCAAATAATATTATATAAAGGTGCAATATTAATGTTAAATAAGATAAGTTATCGTGATGCTTTACCGCCTTTATTTTAGCTTTTACCACTATTTTCACATATTTACTTTCCTAAAACTTTGTTTCTAATCTTTTACTTGAAAACTTTGCAAAGGTCAAATTAAACCTTGACTGCACAAAAATTGCAGAAGCTTTCTGTTACGATTATAACTTTCTGTTACGATTATATCTTTGGGAAAGCCGCCGGTGTTTCCGTATATATAATTGACATGCTGCAATTTCCAAAACCATGCTGGTTTTGGAAATTAAGGAAAAATTGTCAAAAGACAGGATCACCATAAAAATATTGTATTTATTAATAATCAAATATAAAAAAAACACCAAAATTGTAGTTCATATAAATATCAAAAATACTGGGAGAACCAACACACCAAAAATACGGTGAGTGGCAGGCAACAATGAACAGTAAAATATAAACATGCAAAAGTGTAACAAAGTGTATAAAACAATAATATTATAATAATGTGTCATCTAGCTGAAAAGTATATGCACAATTGTGCTTAGAAAGAACATTATCAAGAATACTAATACACATATGCAAATTCAAAAACGTGGATATTTTGCAGATGTTTGTACAGAGTAGAGTTACAGTATACAGTATGTTTAAAATGAATCACAAAGCAATATCATCATATGTAGACTGAAGCATTAACATCATTTCTGGCTCTGGGCTAAAATTGCACTTCGACCCCTGATTCACTTCAGAAATCCATTTTCTGTGACATCTGCTCGCTCATGAGCTCCCTAGCTTTGCCACTCAGCAATCTGTTCCCAACACCTACATGAGCAGATTGAGTTCAGGATTAAGGAAGGAATTACTAACTGCTGTATACATAACATGGTAAGATGTTAAGTTATCGCTCCTGTCATAGATATTGTGCCGCAATCATTTATGAGCCCATTCCTCAAACTCTATTACCTTGGCGAAAAGATTGAATGGAGCAGTGGTGGTTCATGCGTGCTGTTGCTCTATTCAGAAGTTATGATAGTGACAAAAGAACCACAGGGTCCCCAAAGGTTATCCTCTATTAATAAAACACCACCCGATGACCTTTCTTTACTGCATTTTGATCGGCTGACTGAGGGTTTCATAGCATGGTTATAAACCAATCAGGAATCAAAGAAAAGGAGTAGAAAAGGTGGTGGTGAAGCAAAAATAAAAACTCAAGTTTTATATTATTAAATGGCCCAAATAAAATGAGACTAAAAATCAGGAGAAGAAAAATGTAGGAATTGGTTAGTTCCCAAAATGAGCCACATCTATCAGGAACAGCTGAGATAACATATAGTAATAGGTTACAATTATCTGTATATAAGATCCCAACACATGGCTAAAAGCAATTATGATGAAGTGAATACCATGTATGGAGTCCTCTTAGGGATATCTACTAGAGATGAGCGAACAGTGTTCTATCGAACTCATGTTCGATCGGATATTAGGCTGTTCGGCATGTTCGAATCGAATCGAACACCGCGTGGTAAAGTGCGCCATTACTCGATTCCCCTCCCACCTTCCCTGGCGCCTTTTTTGCTCCAATAACAGCGCAGGGTAGGTGGGACAGGAACTACGACACCGGTGACGTTGAGAAAAGTAGGCAAAACCCATTGGCTGCCGAAAACATGTGACCTCTAATTTAAAAGAACAGCGCCGCCCAGGTTCGCGTCATTCTGAGCTTGCAATTCACCGAGGACGGAGGTTTCCGTCCAGCTAGCTAGGGCTTAGATTCTGGGTAGGCAGGGACAGGCTAGGATAGGAAGGAGAAGACAACCACAACAGCTCTTGTAAGAGCTAAATTCCAGGGAGAAGCTTGTCAGTGTAACGTGGCACTGACGGGCTCAATCGCCGCAACCCAGCTTTCCCAGGATCCTGAATGGAATACACTGTCAGTGTATTCCCGTATACCCGATATATACCCCGATACCCGTTCCAACGGTGTGCCCCCCCACCTTCACCCCAGAAATACCCTGCAAGTCCCCTAGCAATAGAATTGGGGCTATATACACCCACAATTTTTACTACTGGTATACAGTGCCATTGTCTGACTGGGAATTCAAAGAATATATTGGGAATACAAATACCCTCATTTCTTGCTACTGCCATATAGTGCCAGTTTCTGACTGGTAATTCAAAGAATATATTGTGGTTACGTGCACCCACAATTTTTACTACTGGTATACAGTGCCATTGTCTGACTGGGAATTCAAAGAATATATTGGGAATACAAATACCCTCATTTCTTGCTACTGCCATATAGTGCCAGTGTCTGACTGGGAATTCAAAGAATATATTGGGGTTACGTGCACCCACAATTTTTACTACTGGTATACAGTGCCATTGTCTGACTGGGAATTCAAAGAATATATTGGGAATACAAATACCCTCATTTCTTGCTACTGCCATATAGTGCCAGTTTCTGACTGGTAATTCAAAGAATATATTGGGGTTACGTGCACCCACAATTTTTACTACTGGTATACAGTGCCATTGTCTGACTGGGAATTCAAAGAATATATTGGGAATACAAATACCCTCATTTCTTGCTACTGCCATATAGTGCCAGTGTCTGACTGGGAATTCAAAGAATATATTGGGGTTACGTGCACCCACAATTTTTACTACTGGTATACAGTGCCATTGTCTGACTGGGAATTCAAAGAATATATTGGGAATACAAATACCCTCATTTCTTGCTACTGCCATATAGTGCCAGTTTCTGACTGGTAATTCAAAGAATATATTGGGGTTACGTGCACCCACAATTTTTACTACTGGTATACAGTGCCATTGTCTGACTGGGAATTCAAAGAATATATTGGGGTTATAAATACCCTCATTTCTTGCTACTGCCATATAGTGCCAGTGTCTGACTGGTAATTCAAAGAATATATTGGGGTTACGTGCACCCACAATTTTTACTACTGGTATACAGTGCCATTGTCTGACTGGGAATTCAAAGAATATATTGGGAATACAAATACCCTCATTTCTTGCTACTGCCATATAGTGCCAGTGTCTGACTGGGAATTCAAAGAATATATTGGGGTTACGTGCACCCACAATTTTTACTACTGGTATACAGTGCCATTGTCTGACTGGGAATTCAAAGAATATATTGGGAATACAAATACCCTCATTTCTTGCTACTGCCATATAGTGCCAGTTTCTGACTGGTAATTCAAAGAATATATTGGGGTTACGTGCACCCACAATTTTTACTACTGGTATACAGTGCCATTGTCTGACTGGGAATTCAAAGAATATATTGGGAATACAAATACCCTCATTTCTTGCTACTGCCATATAGTGCCAGTGTCTGACTGGGAATTCAAAGAATATATTGGGGTTACGTGCACCCACAATTTTTACTACTGGTATACAGTGCCATTGTCTGACTGGGAATTCAAAGAATATATTGGGGTTATAAATACCCTCATTTCTTGCTACTGCCATATAGTGCCAGTGTCTGACTGGGAATTCAAAGAATATATTGGGGTTACGTGCACCCACAATTTTTACTACTGGTATACAGTGCCATTGTCTGACTGGGAATTCAAAGAATATATTGGGAATACAAATACCCTCATTTCTTGCTACTGCCATATAGTGCCAGTTTCTGACTGGTAATTCAAAGAATATATTGGGGTTACGTGCACCCACAATTTTTACTACTGGTATACAGTGCCATTGTCTGACTGGGAATTCAAAGAATATATTGGGAATACAAATACCCTCATTTCTTGCTACTGCCATATAGTGCCAGTTTCTGACTGGTAATTCAAAGAATATATTGTGGTTACGTGCACCCACAATTTTTACTACTGGTATACAGTGCCATTGTCTGACTGGGAATTCAAAGAATATATTGGGAATACAAATACCCTCATTTCTTGCTACTGCCATATAGTGCCAGTTTCTGACTGGTAATTCAAAGAATATATTGGGGTTACGTGCACCCACAATTTTTACTACTGGTATACAGTGCCATTGTCTGACTGGGAATTCAAAGAATATATTGGGAATACAAATACCCTCATTTCTTGCTACTGCCATATAGTGCCAGTGTCTGACTGGGAATTCAAAGAATATATTGGGGTTACGTGCACCCACAATTTTTACTACTGGTATACAGTGCCATTGTCTGACTGGGAATTCAAAGAATATATTGGGGTTATAAATACCCTCATTTCTTGCTACTGCCATATAGTGCCAGTTTCTGACTGGTAATTCAAAGAATATATTGTGGTTACGTGCACCCACAATTTTTACTACTGGTATACAGTGCCATTGTCTGACTGGGAATTCAAAGAATATATTGGGAATACAAATACCCTCATTTCTTGCTACTGCCATATAGTGCCAGTGTCTGACTGGGAATTCAAAGAATATATTGGGGTTACGTGCACCCACAATTTTTACTACTGGTATACAGCGCCATTGTCTGACTGGGAATTCAAAGAATATATTGGGAATACAAATACCCTCATTTCTTGCTACTGCCATATAGTGCCAGTTTCTGACTGGTAATTCAAAGAATATATTGGGGTTACGTGCACCCACAATTTTTACTACTGGTATACAGTGCCATTGTCTGACTGGGAATTCAAAGAATATATTGGGAATACAAATACCCTCATTTCTTGCTACTGCCATATAGTGCCAGTTTCTGACTGGTAATTCAAAGAATATATTGGGGTTACGTGCACCCACAATTTTTACTACTGGTATACAGTGCCATTGTCTGACTGGGAATTCAAAGAATATATTGGGAATACAAATACCCTCATTTCTTGCTACTGCCATATAGTGCCAGTGTCTGACTGGGAATTCAAAGAATATATTGGGGTTACGTGCACCCACAATTTTTACTACTGGTATACAGTGCCATTGTCTGACTGGGAATTCAAAGAATATATTGGGAATACAAATACCCTCATTTCTTGCTACTGCCATATAGTGCCAGTGTCTGACTGGGAATTCAAAGAATATATTGGGGTTACGTGCACCCACAATTTTTACTACTGGTATACAGTGCCATTGTCTGACTGGGAATTCAAAGAATATATTGGGGTTATAAATACCCTCATTTCTTGCTACTGCCATATAGTGCCAGTTTCTGACTGGTAATTCAAAGAATATATTGTGGTTACATGCACCCACAATTTTTACTACTGGTATACAGTGCCATTGTCTGACTGGGAATTCAAAGAATATATTGGGAATACAAATACCCTCATTTCTTGCTACTGCCATATAGTGCCAGTGTCTGACTGGGAATTCAAAGAATATATTGGGGTTACGTGCACCCACAATTTTTACTACTGGTATACAGTGCCATTGTCTGACTGGGAATTCAAAGAATATATTGGGAATACAAATACCCTCATTTCTTGCTACTGCCATATAGTGCCAGTTTCTGACTGGTAATTCAAAGAATATATTGGGGTTACGTGCACCCACAATTTTTACTACTGGTATACAGTGCCATTGTCTGACTGGGAATTCAAAGAATATATTGGGAATACAAATACCCTCATTTCTTGCTACTGCCATATAGTGCCAGTGTCTGACTGGGAATTCAAAGAATATATTGGGGTTACGTGCACCCACAATTTTTACTACTGGTATACAGTGCCATTGTCTGACTGGGAATTCAAAGAATATATTGGGGTTATAAATACCCTCATTTCTTGCTACTGCCATATAGTGCCAGTTTCTGACTGGTAATTCAAAGAATATATTGTGGTTACGTGCACCCACAATTTTTACTACTGGTATACAGTGCCATTGTCTGACTGGGAATTCAAAGAATATATTGGGAATACAAATACCCTCATTTCTTGCTACTGCCATATAGTGCCAGTGTCTGACTGGGAATTCAAAGAATATATTGGGGTTACGTGCACCCACAATTTTTACTACTGGTATACAGTGCCATTGTCTGACTGGGAATTCAAAGAATATATTGGGAATACAAATACCCTCATTTCTTGCTACTGCCATATAGTGCCAGTTTCTGACTGGTAATTCAAAGAATATATTGGGGTTACGTGCACCCACAATTTTTACTACTGGTATACAGTGCCATTGTCTGACTGGGAATTCAAAGAATATATTGGGAATACAAATACCCTCATTTCTTGCTACTGCCATATAGTGCCAGTTTCTGACTGGTAATTCAAAGAATATATTGGGGTTACGTGCACCCACAATTTTTACTACTGGTATACAGTGCCATTGTCTGACTGGGAATTCAAAGAATATATTGGGAATACAAATACCCTCATTTCTTGCTACTGCCATATAGTGCCAGTGTCTGACTGGGAATTCAAAGAATATATTGGGGTTACGTGCACCCACAATTTTTACTACTGGTATACAGTGCCATTGTCTGACTGGGAATTCAAAGAATATATTGGGAATACAAATACCCTCATTTCTTGCTACTGCCATATAGTGCCAGTGTCTGACTGGGAATTCAAAGAATATATTGGGGTTACGTGCACCCACAATTTTTACTACTGGTATACAGTGCCATTGTCTGACTGGGAATTCAAAGAATATATTGGGGTTATAAATACCCTCATTTCTTGCTACTGCCATATAGTGCCAGTTTCTGACTGGTAATTCAAAGAATATATTGTGGTTACGTGCACCCACAATTTTTACTACTGGTATACAGTGCCATTGTCTGACTGGGAATTCAAAGAATATATTGGGAATACAAATACCCTCATTTCTTGCTACTGCCATATAGTGCCAGTGTCTGACTGGGAATTCAAAGAATATATTGGGGTTACGTGCACCCACAATTTTTACTACTGGTATACAGTGCCATTGTCTGACTGGGAATTCAAAGAATATATTGGGAATACAAATACCCTCATTTCTTGCTACTGCCATATAGTGCCAGTTTCTGACTGGTAATTCAAAGAATATATTGGGGTTACGTGCACCCACAATTTTTACTACTGGTATACAGTGCCATTGTCTGACTGGGAATTCAAAGAATATATTGGGAATACAAATACCCTCATTTCTTGCTACTGCCATATAGTGCCAGTTTCTGACTGGTAATTCAAAGAATATATTGGGGTTACGTGCACCCACAATTTTTACTACTGGTATACAGTGCCATTGTCTGACTGGGAATTCAAAGAATATATTGGGAATACAAATACCCTCATTTCTTGCTACTGCCATATAGTGCCAGTGTCTGACTGGGAATTCAAAGAATATATTGGGGTTACGTGCACCCACAATTTTTACTACTGGTATACAGTGCCATTGTCTGACTGGGAATTCAAAGAATATATTGGGAATACAAATACCCTCATTTCTTGCTACTGCCATATAGTGCCAGTGTCTGACTGGGAATTCAAAGAATATATTGGGAATACAAATACCCTCATTTCTTGCTACTGCCATATAGTGCCAGTTTCTGACTGGTAATTCAAAGAATATATTGGGGTTACGTGCACCCACAATTTTTACTACTGGTATACAGTGCCAATTTCTAACTAGGAATTCAAAATGCGCAAGGCTCCCGGAAAGGGACGTGGACGAGGCCGTGGGCGAGGTCGGGGGAATGGTTCTGGGGAGCAAGGTAGCAGTGAAGCCACAGGGCGTCCCGTGCCTACTCCTGTGGGGCAGCAAGCATTGCGCCACTCCACAGTGCCAGGGTTGCTTGCCACATTAACTAAACTGCAGGGTACAAACCTTAGTAGGCCCGAGAACCAGGAACAGGTCTTGCAATGGCTGTCAGAGAATGCTTACAGCACATTGTCCAGCAGCCAGTCAGACTCTGCCTCCTCTCCTCCTATTACCCAACAGTCTTGTCTTCCTTCCTCCCAAAATTCCGAAGCTTTACAGAACAATAACCCAAACTGTCCCTGCTCCCCAGAGCTGTTCTCCGCTCCTTTCATTGTCCCTCAACCTGCCTCTCCATGTCACGATTCCACGAACCTAACAGAGGAGCATCTGTGTCCAGATGCTCAAACACTAGAGTCTCCTCCATCTCCGTTCGATTTGGTGGTGGATGACCAGCAACCCACCCTCATCGACGATGATGTGACGCAGTTGCCGTCAGGGCATCCAGTTGACCGGCGCATTGTGCGGGAGGAGGAGATGAGACAGGAGTTGGAAGAGGAAGTGGTGGATGATGAGGACACTGACCCGACCTGGACAGGGGGGATGTCAAGCGGGGAAAGTAGTGTGGATGTTGAGGCAGGTGCAGCACCAAAAAGGGTAGCTAGAGGCAGAGGCAGAGGTCAGCAGCTTAGGCGAAGCCAGGCCACACCCGGAATCTCCCAAGATGTTCCAGTTCGTACCCAGCCCCGAAAAACTCCCACCTCGAGGGCACGTTTCTCGAAGGTGTGGAGTTTTTTCAAGGAATGCGCCGAGGACAGATATAGTGTTGTCTGCACAATTTGCCTCTCGAAATTGATTAGGGGCTCTGAGAAGAGCAACCTGTCCACCACTTCAATGCGCCGTCATTTGGAATCCAAGCACTGGAATCAGTGGCAGGCAGCAACGGCAGGACAAAGGCCGCCTGCCGTTCACGCCACTGCCACTGCCTCTGCCACTGCCTCTGCCTCTGCCACTGCCACTGCTGACTGTGCTGGCGATGCACTCCAGAGGACGAGCCAGGACACCACTTCATCTGCCTCCGCCACTTTGTTGACTTCTACCTCATCCTCCCCTGGTCCTGTCTTATCTCCTTCTCCTGCACCATCAAAGGCACCATCAGGCGTTTCTTTACAACAACCCACCATCTCTCAGACATTGGAGCGGCGGCAGAAATACACTGCTAACCACCCACACGCGCAAGCCTTGAACGCCAACATCGCTAAACTGCTGGCCCAGGAGATGTTGGCGTTCCGGCTTGTTGAAACTCCCGCCTTCCTGGACCTGATGGCAACTGCGGCACCTCGCTATGCCGTCCCTAGCCGTCACTACTTCTCCCGGTGTGCCGTCCCCGCCTTGCACCAGCACGTGTCACTCAACATCAGGCGGGCCCTTAGTTCCGCGCTTTGCACAAAGGTCCACTTGACCACCGACGCGTGGACAAGTGCATGCGGACAGGGACGCTACATTTCACTGACGGCACACTGGGTGAATGTAGTTGAGGCTGGGACTGCTTCCCAAACTGGCCCGGTGTACCTCGTCTCCCCGCCTAACATTCCTGGCAGGGACACGAGAAGAACACCCCCCTCCTCCTCCTCCTCTACCGCCTCCTCCTCCGCCACCGCCTCCTCCTCCGCCACCGCCTCCTCCTCCGCTGTTAGATTGACCCCAGCTACGAGTTGGAAACGTTGCAGCACTGGCGTTGGTAGACGTCAGCAGGCTGTGCTGAAGCTGATCAGCTTGGGGGACAGACAGCACACTGCCTCCGAGGTGAGGGATGCCCTCCTCGATGAGACGGCAATATGGTTTGAGCCGCTGCACCTGGGCCCAGGCATGGTCGTTTGTGATAACGGCCGGAACCTGGTAGCAGCTCTGGAGCTTGCCGGACTCCAACATGTTCCATGCCTGGCCCACGTCTTCAACCTAGTGGTGCAACGTTTCCTAAAGAGCTACCCCAATGTTCCAGAGCTACTGGTGAAAGTGCGGCGCATGTGCGCCCACTTTCGCAAGTCGACAGTAGCCGCTGCTAGCTTAAAATCTCTCCAGCAACGCCTGCATGTGCCACAACACCGGCTTTTGTGCGACGTCCCCACACGCTGGAACTCAACGTTTCAGATGTTGAATAGAGTGGTTGAGCAGCAGAGACCTTTGATGGAATACCAGCTACAAAACCCTAGGGTGCCACAAAGTCAGCTGCCTCAGTTTCACATCCATGAGTGGCCATGGATGAGAGACCTTTGTGACATCCTACGGGTCTTTGAGGAGTCCACAAGGAGGGTGAGCTCTGAGGATGCGATGGTGAGCCTTACAATCCCGCTCTTGTGTGTTCTGAGAGAATCCCTGATTGACATCAGGGATAACTCAGATCACACAGAGGAGTTAGGGATAGCATCCGATCCGTCACAGCTGGAGAGTAGGTCCACACATCTGTCCGCTTCACTGCGTTTAATGGAGGAGGAGGAGGAGGAGGAAGAAGAGTTGTCCGATGATGTGATGGTGATACAGGAGGCTTCCGGGCAACTTCGAATCGTCCCATTGTTGCAGCGCGGATGGGTAGACATGGAGGATGAGGAGGAAATGGAGATTGAACTTTCCGGTGGGGCCAGAGGAGTCATGCCAACTAACACTGTGGCAGACATGGCTGAGTTCATGTTGGGGTGCTTTACAACCGACAAGCGTATTGTCAAAATCATGGAGGACAACCAGTACTGGATCTTTGCTATCCTTGACCCCCGGTATAAAAACAACATCTCGTCTTTTATTCCGGTAGAGGGGAGGGCCAATCGCATCAATGCTTGCCACAGGCAATTGGTGCAGAATATGATGGAGATGTTTCCAGCATGTGACGTTGGCGGCAGGGAGGGCAGTTCCTCCAGTAGGCAACCAAGTTCTCACCGGTCCACACAAACGAGGGGCACACTGTCTAAGGTCTGGGACACCTTGATGGAACCCCCTCGCCAAAGTGCCGCCACGGAGGGTCCTAGTGTCACCAGGCGTGAGAAGTATAGGCGCATGTTGCGGGAATACCTTTCCGACCACAGCCCTGTCCTCTCCGACCCCTCTGCGCCCTACACGTATTGGGTGTCGAAGTTGGACCTGTGGCTTGAACTTGCCCTATATGCCTTGGAGGTGCTGTCCTGTCCTGCCGCCAGCGTCCTATCTGAGAGGGTGTTCAGTGCAGCCGGTGGCATCATCACTGACAAGCGCACCCGTCTGTCAGCTGAGAGTGCCGACCGGCTCACTTTGATAAAAATGAACCACCACTGGATAGAGCCTTCATTTTTGTGCCCACCTGTGTAAAGCACCCCAACATGAAACTCCATGTCTGTACTCAACCTCTCCAATTCCTCCGCATCCTCATACTCATCCACCATAAGCGTTGCACAATTCTGCTAATACTAGGCTCCCTCCAACATGATTTCCCCCAACTCTGCTGGTTAGAGGCTCCCTCCACCCTGATTTCCACCAACTCTGCTGGTTAGAGGCTCCCTCCACCCTGCTTTCCCACAACTCTGCTGGTTAGAGGCTCCCTCCACCATGAATTTGCCCAAACTGGGCTGGTTAGAGGCTCCCTCCACCATGAATTGGTCCAAACTGGGGTTTTTAGAGGCTCCCTCCACCATGAATTTGCCAAAACTGGGCTGTTTAGAGGCTCCCTCCACCATGAATTGGTCCAAATTGGGGTTTTTAGAGGCTCCCTCCACCATGAATTTGCCCAAACTGGGCTGGTTAGAGGCTCCCTCCACCATGAATTGGTCCAAACTGGGCTGGTTAGAGGCTCCCTCCACCATGAATTGGTCCAAATTGGGGTTTTTAGAGGCTCCCTCCACCATGAATTGGTCCAAACTGGGCTGTTTAGAGGCTCCCTCCACCATGAATTGGTCCAAACTGGGGTTTTTAGAGGCTCCCTCCACCATGAATTGGTCCAAACTGGGCTGGTTAGAGGCTCCCTCCACCATGAATTGGTCCAAACTGGGTTTTTTAGAGGCTCCCTCCACCATGAATTGGTCCAAACTGGGGTTTTTAGAGGCTCCCTCCACCATGAATTGGTCCAAACTGGGGTTTTTAGAGGCTCCCTCCACCATGAATTGGTCCAAACTGGGGTTTTTAGAGGCTCCCTCCACCATGAATTTGCCCAAACTGGGCTGTTTAGAGGCTCCCTCCACCATGAATTGGTCCAAACTGGGTTTTTTAAAGGCTCCCTCCACCATGAATTGGTCCAAACTGGGGTTTTTAGAGGCTCCCTCCACCATGAATTGGTCCAAACTGGGGTTTTTAGAGGCTCCCTCCACCATGAATTTGCCCAAACTGGGCTGTTTAGAGGCTCCCTCCACCATGAATTTGCCCAAACTGGGCTGTTTAGAGGCTCCCTCCACCATGAATTTGCCCAAACTGGGCTGGTTAGAGGCTCCCTCCACCATGAATTGGTCCAAACTGGGGTTTTTAGAGGCTCCCTCCACCATGAATTGGTCCAAACTTGGCTGTTTAGAGGCTCCCTCCACCATTAATTGGACCAAACTGGGCTGGTTAGAGGCTCCCTCCACCATGAATTGGTCCAAACTGGGTTTTTTAGAGGCTCCCTCCACCATGAATTGGTCCAAACTGGGGTTTTTAGAGGCTCCCTCCACCATGAATTGGTCCAAACTGGGCTGTTTAGCGGCTCCCTCCACCATTAATTGGTCCAAACTGGGCTGGTTAGAGGCTCCCTCCACCATGAATTTGCCCAAACTGGGCTGTTTAGAGGCTCCCTCCACCATGAATTTGCCCAAACTGGGCTGGTTAGAGGCTCCCTCCACCATGAATTGGTCCAAACTGGGGTTTTTAGAGGCTCCCTCCACCATGAATTGGTCCAAACTTGGCTGTTTAGAGGCTCCCTCCACCATGAATTGGTCCAAACTGGGGTAGTTAGAGGCTCCCTCCACCATTAATTGGTCCAAACTGGGCTGGTTAGAGGTTCCCTCCACCATTAATTGGTCCAAACTGGGCTGGTTAGAGGCTCCCTCCACCATTAATTGGTCCAAACTGGGCTGGTTAGAGGCTCCCTCCACCATTAATTGGTCCAAACTGGGCTGGTTAGAGGCTCCCTCCACCATGAATTTGCCCAAACTGGGCTGTTTAGAGGCTCCCTCCACCATGAATTTGCCCAAACTGGGCTGGTTAGAGGCTCCCTCCACCATGAATTGGTCCAAACTGGGTTTTTTAGAGGCTCCCTCCACCATGAATTTGCCCAAACTGGGCTGGTTAGAGGCTCCCTCCACCATGAATTGGTCCAAACTGGGTTTTTTAGAGGCTCCCTCCACCATGAATTTGCCCAAACTGGGCTGGTTAGAGGCTCCCTCCACCATGAATTTGCCCAAACTGGGCTGGTTAGAGGCTCCCTCCACCATGAATTGGTCCAAACTGGGGTTTTTAGAGGCTCCCTCCACCATGAATTTGCCCAAACTGGGGTGTTTAGAGGCTCCCTCCACCATGAATTTGCCCAAACTCTGCTGGTTAGAGGCTCAATCCACCCTGATTTTCAAAACAAATGTTGGTGCCAACCTCAACTTACTACAAGGGCCAAATTCACTGCTGGTGACAAGCTCTCCTCACTGCAAGTGCCAAATACACATGTTTCAAGGTGTTTTCCTACTGTCAGAGATGTGGTATTGAGTGTGTAAAGTGTGTAGTTGTTAGGCAGTGATGTTGGGGTAATAGAGGGTCTTTGGTGTGTTAGATGCCCCCAGACATGCTTCCCCTGCTGTCCCAGTGTCATTCCAGAGGTGTTGGCATCATTTCCTGGGGTGTCATAGTGGACTTGGTGACCCTCCAGACACAGATTTGGGTTTCCCCCTTAACGAGTATCTGTTCCCCATAGACTATAATGGGGTTCGAAACCTATTCGAACACACGAACATTGAGCGGCTGTTCGAATCGAATTTCGAACCTCGAACATTTTAGTGTTCGCTCATCTCTAATATCTACCTACCCCCTTTTATAAGCCCCCCAAGTGGTAGATGACCCTTTTTTTGCTACCACTCACATGCTATATGACCCTACTTTTTATGCCCCCTCCAGTATATGACTCCTTTCTTATACCACCCCCACAATATATGCCCCATTTTTGCCCTTTCACACAGTATTTGACCCCTTTTTATGGCCCCTACACAGTATATGACCCTTTTTTTTACCCCCACACACACAGCATAAAATCCCCTATTAGTGGCCCCCACCCCTTTTATACCTCACACACACACACACACACACACACACAGTATATGAGGTTTTTTTTTTTTTTTTTTTTAAATCCATTGTCAGTGGCAGTTTTTACACACACCCTACCACCAAAAAGTTTAGGACACCTCTTTGCCCACACACCCACATAGAGTAGCGAACAATAATTTTTGCTTAATAATTTTGTCCGTGCTCCTGTCCCGGCCACCCTCTGCTACAGCCTCCAGGGTGCACTGTAACCGACACTGACAAACCCTGGGATGCTGTATGTCGCATCCTGACGTTCTTCAGTGTTATGACGTAAATGTAGTTTAGAGGCGGGAGCAGAGGGCAGCCAGGACAGGAGTGTGGAAAGGTGAGTAATAACCCAATATGTAGCTGCCGATTTAAAAAAAAAAAATGCTGCCCCCCAGTTTATTCCATGAGCACCACTTGAGGCCATCACCTCAGGTCATCTTATTTCCAGGTGAGCCCCTGCCTGTGTAGAAGGGAAATAACATAGAAGGTGAAGCATGAAATATTTACTAGCATGGGGACATATTTATCATGTCTATGACTACATGTTGTACAAAGCAATAACGTGTTTTATCAGTAACAAACTATAGGCCTCACAAACCTTTACAATGTGTAAGGAAGGAAGCTGCCACAAGGCCTGGGACGTTAGGGGGCCCGGCGGCAGCTGCTACTGCTGCAGAGTTTGTTTTTTTTGTTTTGTTTCTTGTTTTTTAAATAAGCCGTTACCTGCTGGAGTGCCTTGGTCAGGTGGGTGGGAGCCATGTCAAAAGTTCGCCACGGGGCCACCCAATTCTTAGTTACGCCACTGACCCGACATGACTGCTTTGCTTAGAGTATTTCATGAAATTGGCTCTATGTACAACATACGAGATCTTAGCAGATTTCATCCAGTGTATTTAGGATCTAATAATGAATTATTGGACTATATCCAAGTAGCACACCACGTCATTGCCTACCAGAAGCAATCATGTTTGTAAGGATTTCTACTCATCAGGCAAATTCCTTGGTTCCAAATTCTCTCTGGTCTATTAATTTGGTCTAACAAATGAAATGACCCCAAAATGACAGTGACCTGGAGGTTTTGTTTCATGAGACATATGGCACAGAAAGACTTGTTTCCTAAACATTGCACAAAAGTGGGAGCATAAGCACAGAGCATAATGGATTTCTAAGCAGGCCAATGAGTGTCAGCATTTCAGCAGTTGTACGCAGTACTGGAAAGCATGCATTATATAATGTACATTTAGCAGCGTGCAATGACTATGCATTACATCAATTTAAAAATGAATTATTTGTATTGTAATGCTAATAAATAAACAATTCATATCATCATTTGCTCCGCTCGGCTCTTTTCCTTCTAGGCACTTACCCTCTATTGCTTCATCTCATTTCTTTGCCATCTGGCAAAGTGACATATACCTATCAGGTTGGCTAAATTTCATATGCTCTGCAGTTCATGTACAAAAATGAAGGTCTATGAACCCGTCTTTAGCTAGTCAGTCAACAAAGCACAGAGATTAAGGGTGCATTCACACTGAGTAAACGCTAGCTTATTTTGTAGAGTAAAATTACACTTGTAAATTTTGCTATCCCATTGACTTCAATGATATTTTTTTACAAGTGTAAAAATACGCCTGTAAAAAATACGCCTGTAAAAAATACGCCTGTAAAAATACGCCTGTAAAATGTCATTGAAGTCAATGGGATAGCAAAATTTACAAGTGTAATTTTACTCTACAAAATAAGCTAGCGTTTACTCAGTGTGAATGCACCCTAACACTTCTGCCATTGCATTACAGCGACAGGTGGGTGTCCCAACAACTTGAATATGACATGTCTCTATGATATGCTAGTGCAAATGACATGTTACTGTTGGCATTGTAGATGGTAGTTTTTGAAAGCTCTTCATAGCAGTGTATTTGGCATACATGGCATTATTCCCTGCCTTTTCAGTGAAGATCATTCCACGAGCTCTCAATTGGTAATAAGGATGTGGTGACAGTGTATGCCATTTCATCAATATCAGAATTTTTTAACCCCTTCACACTGGTGACATTTTCAATTTTGTTTTTGAGTCCCTGCCTCCCAAACCCCATAACTTCTTTATGTTTCCATTCACAGAGCCATACGAGGGTTTAATGTTTGCGGGACAAATTGTTCTTCATAATGGTACCATTAATTATTCTGTACAATGTACTAGGAAGCTGGAAAAAAATTCAGAATTGGGTAGAATTGGAGAAAAAGTGAATTTGTGCGACTTTTGTACCAGCTTCATTTTTACGGCATTCTGTCTGCGGCCAAAATGACATATCACCTGTATTGTACCTGTATTGTATATTTCGGTACGGTTCCGGTGATATCTATATATATATATATATATATATATATATATATATATATACTGTCTATATATATACTGGCCATTTAAGGTTAAGTTCACACGGGGTTTTTTTTGGTTGCCTCAGGTTCCAGACCAAAAAACAGGTAGCTGTGACTGAATGCCGGTACAGTGCACCGTCATCCAGTCGCGCACTCTGCTCCAGATTAGGCCCAAATGAAAGGGCCTAGTTGGGAGGGAGTGTCTTCAGGCGGATGTTGTGAGGCAAATCCACCTGAAAGAATGAGCATCTCGCTTATTTTTCCGGGAGCCGGAACAAATGGATCCAGGAAAGAAGAACTGACCGGCTCCCATTGAAATCTTTTTGGTCAGGATTTTGAGGCGGACACGGCCTCAAAATCCTGACCAAAAAACCCCGTGTGAACTTACCCTTACACATTAAATATTCCTGTGTCCAATACGCTCAGTCTGCAAACTTCATAAAAACTTCAAAAATATCAAAACAGCCAAATTGCCAATTTTTTTCGCTCTTTTTTGATAAAAAGCAATCAAAACAATAAACATTCCCCAAAATGGTAGAAATAAGAACTACATCTGGCCCCGCAAAAAGATACCTTATGCATCCCCATATATGGAAATATAAAGAAAATTCTGAAAAAAAGTTGTCTGATTTTTGTAGCCAAAACCAGGAGTGGATTGTGCAGAAGAGAGAAGTACTTACAATATATTTCCGATTCCTTTAGTAACCATTTTTGGCTTTGGCTCTAAAACCGCAGCACCATCTACAACAAAAAATGCTGTGTTTCCTCAACATGGGGCCTCAGTCTAAATTTGGTATTGCCATAATTGTAACAACCCACAAAATATAGATCACGTGATTTTGGCTGCAAAGCAAAACCTGTATAAAAAATTAAAAAAAAGTCACACAAATGCAGTTTTTGTCAAATTCCATCTCATTCTGAGTTTTTTGCCAACTTCCCAGTACAATAACAATTTGTCAGTTTGTCCTGCAAAAATTAAGTGCTCATATGACTATTAGAGGAAAAATAAATAATTTAACTCGCTTGGAAGGCTGCGAGTCAAAAGCGAAAATAGAAAGTCAAAAAACAGTTGAGGCGGGAAGCACTGAAAGACTCCTGTTATGATCTATGATGCTGAGTATGTTATTAACTTGTTATATTACCCCTGTTATTCTCTACCTGCTAGGCTTTGAATGGCCTTTTTATATTAAAATATTAAAGCTGTAAAACACTTTTGTTAAAAAACTTTATAGATATATTGATATATTACTATAAACAATGGACCTAAATTACTTAAAGGGATTCTATCATTTGGAAAACTCATTTTTAACTAAGCGTATATTTGCATAGCCATTAGAAAGGCTATTCCACACATACCTTTAATTTGTTAATCCTCTCAACTGTTTTTGAATTAGCCCGATTTTATTGATATACTAATTAGCCAGCACAGAGCACCGGAAGTTCACTGAGCACTGTGTGATATGTGTACACAGGTGGAGGTGAGAGCAGGGAGGCAGCTGCTGCTGATGATGACTCATCAGCCTCCCTGCTCTCACCGATCACACGCATTAACCCAAAGCTGACTGAGGCGCCATTTTCTTGATGGCGCGTGGGCGCTGCCATTTTCCCTGTGATCACCGGCACCTGGAGTAAGCTCCTGGGCTGGCGTGACGCTATGACAGCCGGGAGCCTTGTGAAGGCTCCCCAGCCTGTAATTTTATTTTTTCTATTGCAGGCTACGCTACGTAGCCTGCAATAGAAGAGCCGATATTTTGCAATGCATTAGCATTGTAATGCATTGTATTAGCGATCAGACGCCCAAATGAATGGGTTGTAAATCAGACCGCCAGCAAGCCGTCGCCTGTCCAGTTTCTTCAGGGTTTAGGACAGAAACCCTGGGTGGACAGCGATGGCAGTGTGAAAAGATGGTTCAGGCCTGGAAAGCAAATAAAAAAGCATTAAAGAGTATGCTAAGTAGTAAGTGTGCATTAAAGGGGTATTCCCATAACTCTTGTTCTGCAGCCTGCAGGCTCTGTGCTCTCTTCACTTCCTGGATTTCTCGGCACATTGGTGGGTGGGGTTTCACTTGCTTTGCTATCTGCTATGTTTGCAGTAGTAATGAGGGATTGGTTTTAAATTCATTACTACAGTATAAAGCTGATGTGGAAACTGATGTAGCAGAGCTGGACTTGAGTTAGCTTGCATTACATACAGAGGTAACGAACTCCTTATCTCAGCCCTTATCAGCCAAATTCAATTAAACCGGCTGACAAGTGGAAAAGATGAAGATAGACAGCATAGTAATCCCGGAGCTCTCCCCTCCCCCCTCCCCTATCCGAGGAGCTCTGTTGCTTGTCAGCCCCTCACTCCCCCCCTGAGAGCAGGCAGCTATGTCACTTGGGAAATGAGCAGATGAGCCCAGTGGCCAGAGAAACGCAGTGTCAACAATGAAGTGAATAAAGTAAGATTGCGGCCAAACAAAGCAGTTTTGATAAAGCAATGTATTTAGGGAAAGTCTTAAATCCACATAAACTAGCAGTATAGATAGGATGTTTTCATGGGATTTTCCAGATTTCACATCTGCACCATCCTGTGTGACCAAAAAGGAGTTGATGCCCACATGTATGACACTGTTGCATCCAACATAACGTTAATAATAGCCAGGCGCAAAAAGGGAAGGAGCACTATTTAGATTTTTGGACGTCATGCCACTTTTGCAAAGACACTGAATTGCCAGTAAAGTGGAATCCACAAATACCCCATTTTGAAAAATATACCCTGCAAGGGATTTATCAAACAGTGTAGCAAGCACTTTTAACCCTCGATTATTGCACTGTGTGCTTCTGGAGCGCAGATTTAGATTGTTGGTTTTTGGACACCTTGTCACATTTCCAAAGACCCTAACATTGTCCCTACAAAATGGGGGTCAGTTCATGGGTAATTCCAATTTACTGACACCTCCAGGGTTCTGCAAAAACATGGCGTCCAAAAAGTCCCTCTAACTCTATACTCTAAAAGTTAACTTCCCTTCTGAGCCCTGCTATGTGCCCAAACAGCAGTTTACTGGCCACCAATCACTATAATGAAACCAATAAAAGTGCACTGGATGAATCAACTGCTCCCTCCACTTAAAAGAAACAGGAGGCATAGGTTTATGCTCAAAACCTATAGTTGCGACCTTCACCTTGTCGATCAAGCCTATTTCACCTTTCACCTATTTCACCTCTCTCATCTCTTCTCTCTCCAGTAGCCCTAAAAGACTCTTTGACACATTTCACACTTTACTTACCGTATATACTCGAATATAAGCCGACCCGAATATAAGCCGAGGCCCCTAATTTTACCACAAAAAACTTGGAAAACTTATTGACTCGAGTATAAGCCTGGGGCGGGGGGGGGGGGGGGGAATGCAGCAGCTACTGGAAAATTAAAATGGTCAGAGTTTTTGGGTGCAGTAGGTGCTGGGGAAGGGGAGGGGGTGTTTTGGTTGTCTGTCTGCCCCTTCCCTGAGCTTGAGGACTGTTTTTTCTTCCCCTACTTGGAATTCAGCCTGGCTGAATATAGGGGATCTGCAGTGCTCCTGCAGATACCCTATGTTCAGTAGACCGGGCACTTTCAGACACAGGGATACCTAATGTGTATCACAGTCATTTTCTACTTTTGTATGTATTCTAGGGAAAGGAGGGATTTAGAACTTTTGTTTTTTTATTTTTTTTAAACCTTTTCTTTGCACTATTTTATGGGAGATTCTATACATTGATTTTTTTATTTTTTTTTTTGCTGACTCGAGTATTAGCTGAGGGGGGCTTTTTCGGCCCAAAAACTGGGCTGAAAAATTTGGCTTATACTCGAGTATATACGGTACTCCCAATGTGTAGGCAGGCACTATTCACAGGACTCTGTGCAGGACCTGGCCCCTTATTTCCATGGCACTTCATCCTGTTCATTCTCAAGTTTTGAACCAGTTACAGAAAAATAAATCTCCCAGATCCTCTCTTCTTCTCACCCTACAACCTGTAGTAGTGACCCTTTTCCACTCACACCTTCTCCAGTCTCTGTTGCCTGCTGTCACGACTTACCTTACTAAAATATTTAACCTCTCTCTGTCTTCTGGAATTTTTACATCCTCTTTCAAACATGTCATAATCTCAACACTGAAGAAATCCTCCCTCGACCCATCTTGTGCTGCTATCGACCCGTCTCTGTTCCCTTTATCTCCAAAATCTTGGAACACTTGGTCTATTCGCGTTTAATCCACTATCTTTTTGATAAACTCCCTTTTTGACCCCTTACAATCTGGTTTTCGCATTCTGCATTCTACTGAAACGGCCCTTAAAAAAGTCTCCAATAATCTCTTGACACTAAATCTAATGGTGACTATCCTATTGACCACCAACTTGCAGACACTGTACTCTCTTGGTTTTCGTCATGTTTCTTAGACCATACTTTCAGTGTATTATTGGCAGGCTCTGTCTCTTCCCCTTGTTGTTGGGGTTACTCAGGGTTAGGCCCCTGCTCTTCTCTCTCTACACAGTTGCTATTGGACAAACCATCAGCAAATTTGGCTTCCGGTACCATCTTTATGCTGTATCTCTGCTGTCTCAAATATCATGTCTTCGCTTTATCTAAAACTGAATCTTTCAAAGACTGAATGACTGCTGTTTTCACCATCTAACACACCTAACCCTGATATCTCCATTTCAGTCTTAGATTTTGCCATAAATTTGAAGCAATATGCTGTTTCCTCGTGGTTATATTTGACCCAGACCTTTCCTTCACTCACCCCCCCATATCCAATCACTCGCACATTCATGTCATCTCCATCTCAAAAATATCTCCAGAATCTGCCCATTCCTTACCACAGTAACATTAAAAACCCTTATTGTCACCATGATTCACTCTCGACTTGACTGCTGTAACTCCTTACTAATTGGTCTTCCCCTTACTGTTCTGAATGCAGCGGCCAGGCTCATCTATCAATATAAATGCTACACTGATGGCTCTGGTCTGTACCAGTCACTACATTGGCTGCCTATTCAATACAAAATACAATATAAACTTATCACCCTCATCCACAAGGCTCTCCATAATGCTGCACCTTCCTACATTTCCTACCTCATCTCTGTCTATTGCCTAAACTGTGCTCTCAGATTACTCAATGACCCAGGACTAGGGGCCACACAGTGGCTCAGTGGTTAGCACTGCAGCCTTGCAGCGCTGGGTCCAGGTGTTCAAATCCCACCAAGGGCAAAAAATCATCTGCAAGGAGTTTGTATGTTCTCCCTGTGTTTGCATGGATTTCCATCCCATATTCCAAAAAAGACATACTGATAGGGAAAAATGTACATTGTGAGCCCTATGTGGGGTTCACAATCTACATTTAAAAAAAAAAAAAATAAAAGACCCAGGACTAAGATCCTCTATTAACAAAATATCCCACTTGCATATCCAAGACTTCTCACAATTTGCACCACTTCTATGGAATGCTCTGTCCCAAACAATAAGATTAACTCCTAATTTCACCAGCTTCAAGCACATCCTAAACCCACATCTTTTCAGACAGGCCTATCACAATTCCTAATGTAAATCCTTCTGCAATTAGAATCCCTAAAAGTTACCCTCCACTATTTACGTTGCCATGTTATTCCAAAGGATATGATATTGTATCAGACTGTAATCTTCTACTGTATGTCCAGGCACCATCAGCTAGTGAAGGCCTATAAAACTTTATTGATAATTAAAATAACCTTTACCACAAAAATGGCTGGACCCACTATATAAGTAATGCTACCTCCTATGCCTGCTACCTGTTGCATCACCCTTCCTCCTCATGGATTGTAAACTCTTGTGATTCAGTCAAATTGTGTGAATTGACTTATTACTCTATAATGTCTCATTTCAGCTATACTACCCTTTTAAGTACTATCTGTGGTGTAAACACAAGGAGTTCTGGAGCTGATGATATGGCCATCAACGATCCCCGATCTCAACATCATCATGTCTGTCTGGGAATTCATAAAGAAATAGGGATTTGAGAGACCTTCCTGCTGCTTTCCTTCAATAACTATGTGCAAAAGTACCTACAGTCAACAAACTGATGTTGTTCAAAGGCATTGGCTATTCACATCAAGTATATATGTTTTAGATTCCTCTTTTTGTTCATTCAATTTTTATTTTGTCTGTTAAATAAACTATTAACACTTCCATCTTTGAAAGCTTTCCTACTTTGTATTTCTTCACACCTGCCTAAAACTTTTGCAAACTACTATATATATATATATATATATATATATATATATATATATATATATATATATATACACACTCACCGGCCACTTTATTAGGTACACCTGTCCAACTGCTCGTTAACACTTAATTTCTAATCAGCCAATCACATGGCGGCAACTCAGTGCATTTAGGCATGTAGACATGGTCAAGACAATCTCCTGCAGTTCAAACCGAGCATCAGTATGGGGAAGAAAGGTGATTTGAGTGCCTTTGAACGTGGCATGGTTGTTGGTGCCAGAAGGGCTGGTCTGAGTATTTCAGAAACTGCTGATCTACTGGGATTTTCACGCACAACCATCTCTAGGGTTTACAGAGAATGGTCCGAAAAAGATAAAACATCCAGTGAGCGGCAGTTCTGTGGGCGGAAATGCGTTGTTGATGCCAGAGGTCAGAGGAGAATGGCCAGACTGGTTCGAGCTGATAGAAAGGCAACAGTGACTCAAATAGCCACCCGTTACAACCAAGGTAGCCAGAAGAGCATCTCTGAACGCACAGTACGTCGAACTTTGAGGCAGATGGGCTACAGCAGCAGAAGACCACACCGGGTGCCACTCCTTTCAGCTAAGAACAGGAAACTGAGGCTACAATTTGCACAAGCTCATCGAAATTGGACAATTGAAGATTGGAAAAACGTTGCCTGGTCTGATGAGACTCGATTTCTGCTGCGACATTCGGATGGTAGGGTCAGAATTTGGCGTCAACAACATGAAAGCATGGATCCATCCTGCCTTGTATCAACGGTTCAGGCTGGTGGTGGTGGTGTCATGGTGTGGGGAATATTTTCTTGGCACTCTTTGGGCCCCTTGGTACCAATTGAGCATCGTTGCAACACCAAAGCCTACCTGAGTATTGTTGCTGACCATGTCCATCCCTTTTTGACCACAATGTACCCAACATCTGATGGCTACTTTCAGCAGGATAATGTCGCCATGTCATAAAGCTGGAATCATCTCAGACTGGTTTCTTGAACATGACAATGAGTTCACTGTACTCCAATGGCCTCCACAGTCACCAGATCTCAATCCAATAGAGCATCTTTGGGATGTGGTGGAACGGGAGATTCACATCATGGATGTGCAGCCGACAAATCTGCGGCAACTGTGTGATGCCATCATGTCAATATGGACCAAAATCTCTGAGGAATGCTTCCAGCACCTTGTTGAATCTATGCCACGAAGAATTGAGGCAGTTCTGAAGGCAAAAGGGGGTCCAACCCGTTACTAGCATGGTGTACCTAATAAAGTGGCCGGTGAGTGTATACATATATATATATATATATATATATATATATATATATATATATATATACACTCACCGGCCACTTTATTAGGTACACCTGTCCAACTGCTCGTTAACACTTAATTTCTAATCAGCCAATCACATGGCGGCAACTCAGTGCATTTAGGCATGTAGACATGGTCAAGACAATCTCCTGCAGTTCAAACCGAGCATCAGTATGGGGAAGAAAGGTGATTTGAGTGCCTTTGAACGTGGCATGGTTGTTGGTGCCAGAAGGGCTGGTCTGAGTATTTCAGAAACTGCTGATCTACTGGGATTTTCACGCACAACCATCTCTAGGGTTTACAGAGAATGGTCCGAAAAAGAAAAAACATCCAGTGAGCGGCAGTTCTGTGGGCGGAAATGCATTGTTGATGCCAGAGGTCAGAGGAGAATGGCCAGACTGGTTCGAGCTGATAGAAAGGCAACAGTGACTCAAATAGCCACCCGTTACAACCAAGGTAGCCAGAAGAGCATCTCTGAACGCACAGTACGTTGAACTTTGAGGCAGATGGGCTACAGCAGCAGAAGACCACACCGGGTGCCACTCCTTTCAGCTAAGAACAGGAAACTGAGGCTACAATTTGCACAAGCTCATCGAAATTGGACAATTGAAGATTGGAAAAACGTTGCCTGGTCTGATGAGTCTCGATTTCTGCTGCGACATTCGGATGGTAGGGTCAGAATTTGGCGTCAACAACATGAAAGCATGGATCCATCCTGCCTTGTATCAACGGTTCAGGCTGGTGGTGGTGGTGTCATGGTGTGGGGAATATTTTCTTGGCACTCTTTGGGCCCCTTGGTACCAATTGAGCATCGTTGCAACGCCAAAGCCTACCTGAGTATTGTTGCTGACCATGTCCATCCCTTTATGACCACAATGTACCCAACATCTGATGGCTACTTTCAGCAGGATAATGCAATGCCATGTCATAAAGCTGGAATCATCTCAGACTGGTTTCTTGAACATGACAATGAGTTCACTGTACTCCAATGGCCTCCACAGTCACCAGATCTCAATCCAATAGAGCATCTTTGGGATGTGGTGGAACGGGAGATTCGCATCATGGATGTGCAGCCGACAAATCTGCGGCAACTGTGTGATGTCATCATGTCAATATGGACCAAAATCTCTGAGGAATGCTTCCAGCACCTTGTTGTATCTATGCCACGAAGAATTGAGGCAGTTCTGAAGGCAAAAGGGGGTCCAACCTGTTACTAGCATGGTGTACCTAATAAAGTGGCCGGTGAGTGTATATATATATGTTCTTAGTTTACTGGTTTTCTTTTTGCATTACTTCTGGATGGGTTCAAACAACATACATTTTCCTGTACAAAATCTGTCACCTTGCCATCTTGTGGTCAAAAGGAAAATAACATCTATGTGCTGTATTTCTGAAGTAGTGTTGGGATACCTTCTCAAGATTACTTTTGTTTTGATTTGCTCTGGTACAAGATTTGTTTCAGGTCACAAAAGTTTGGTACAAACAACTTAAATTGGCTTAAAACATAATGTATAACATTGCCAAGGCTCCTAGGAACCAATTTATTCAATTTCTAGCTCTTGAAGGCTATGCTCGCATCTGCATTGGAGACGTTTGAAGACTCCATCATAGTGAGTGTCCAAAATCATTTGATGAAAACATCCGACTTTTTGGTCCAACGATTTTACTTTTAAAGAACAGATACCTAATTGATCCCATTATAGCTGTCAGATTCCATATGTGACCGATGTTGTAGTCTTCCACCTATCCGTTATTCTGCTCCTTGGAGAGACCTCAACAACAAAAAATCCAGCACTATTCTGAACCTAGGGTAAGGAAAACACAGCCATAGTTATATATATAAAAAAAAGTGACCTGTATGTCTATGGAAAAATGGATGGTAAGAAGAGGATATAGACTCCTATTTTAACCATATACTGCACTACTCGCTTTTTTGCATTTAACATTTAAGACACTCCAAAAATTATCTTTAGTATTTGCCCATGTTTTTTAGACACACGTGGAGGTTATATTGCAAAAAGCAATGGTTTTATTTGAAAAATTATCCCATTTTGATGACTTGTTAGTGCTATGGGCATCTTATTTAGGACAAAAATTTGTGGCTGTGTACATAATCAAAAAGTGATGAAGAAGTGGCGTTCCAAAACAAAAAGCTTCATGGGAACAGATGTGAAATCAAAATGGTTTTGGTTTATTTTGTTGCCAACACTGTGGCAGAAGCAGTCTGGTATAGTGATGGACAAGGCTGCAGGACATGAGGGGTGGTAGTACTGGTAGCTGTGGTAACATAAGTTTCAGGCAGTACAGTAAGGATTAATTTGATGGACCAGGATGCAGGACAAGTCTGGCAGGGTGGTGGCAGTGGTAGCTGTGGAAACATGAGTGGCAGTACGGCATGGAGACGATGTTTCTCAGGAAGTACAACAATCCTGTGGCTGCTGTTGGTGCCACCAAAACTAGACGTAGTGTTGCTACTGTTAGTACATGCACAAGTTTTTCCTAGTCCCTTTTTTTTCTGCCTGTCCCCGTCCTTATTTTTCCGGTTATTTTACTGTACACTGCTTAATTATACACTCCTCTTTCATATGACACTAAAAGCAAATTTGTACATTTTATAATGTCCAAGATATAACTCTCCACTACCCTCAGTTTCTCTACATTTTACACAATCCCATACTCCAAGATTGTACTGTACTCCATACACAGTAACATTCCATGAGAGGCAGAAACAGGTCTCAATATAGAAGGGGCAGAGTGAAAAAATATAGGATTTCACAAAATTTGTTAATAAAGTATATTACAAAATGTATTATTAATGACACAAATACTGGCAGAAAATCAAAAGTTGTCTGAAAGTTTAGTTACACTTTAATAAACAGAGATTTATCAGATTAGCTGTGTCACACTGTTTACTGGTGAGCAAAAAAAAACCCAAAACAATACCAAAAACAGAGATTTTTTCAGAATAGCGCATCCTGCAAGACTTTTTATTGGGTGAGCCAAAAAAAAAACCTACGAAAAGAAGATTTTTTTTTTATATTAACACAGATGGAATCAGTATTTTGCTGTTAGAAGAGCAGTTTGTACGTATTTAATAAAAAAAATAATTAAACTTGGCTCAAAAAAACTCTTAAGAAATGACTTTTCACTAACAGGACTGACTTTGTCAGTTAAAATGATGTAAAACACTCTGTGGACAGTCACCGATCAAACTACTCTAGTGTAAAACAGACTTACAGCAAACAAAATATGATTATTGGTAATGAAAGTCTAAACAGTCTTCTGTATTACTGGAACAGTCTGACTCACACAGCACAGATATTCTTCATCACTCCTATCTACGATCTCTATCACTAATCTGCCTATAATTGATTAAATCTGACTAAACTTTGTTATACTTCTCCTACTACTAAAATGCTCTAGCTGTATTACAAGCTTTGCTGTACTTAGTCTTGAGTATTGCTGAAGAAAATGCAGCAATTGCTTTTGATCATGCAGTGATCAGTAACACATCCATCCTCTACTTCTTCCATCACTGAAATGTCTGGTGTGCCATCCCCCACAGCATCTTATAAACTGTATATGACATCAGCACTATTTGGTATCCACTATCGGCTGAGAGGCTGTCAGGTTATACAAGAACATCACAGTGACTCACAGACATGCATGTCTTTGGTATCTTTACTGTACAATACATGTGGAGGTGGTCGTTTTATTTTGCCCGAGACAAATTGCCAATTATTCAGTTTCCAATGACATTTGACAGCAAAGTAATATACAATAAAAACATTCATAAGTCACAGGTTGCTGAATATATTTTTGTTCTGCCACAGCTTTTAATAGTTTCTCCACTTTACAATCTAGCACACAAGGTTATATGCAGCCATCATAATACAATGACTATACACATAATACAGTGAATTCTCATGGGCTAGTTAAATTGCATGTCCTTTGTATTACAAATTATTTTTGATACAGTTGATGATCTTTTGTACTTCATGCTACAAGTGAAAGATATCATTTTAACAGTATATCTAGTAGTAAAATCTCCTGATGCTTACAAAAGAGAAATCAATACATCATCTTCAGGTCTCTATAAATATAATAGGGACAAGTCAACATCTTCAGTCAATCAGGCTATTCAGTCATAAAGTACCATTGTTAGTTATTGCAAATGTATTACAGAAATGTATCTCTAAATATACAGCAGTGAGAAAAACACACAGGGAGCGATTTTCTTGCTTAGTACATAAAAGATAAATTGATATAGGAATCAGAAAGTATTGATTAATCTGACAGCAAGAAAGAAACTGCATAACAGATTGCAGTAGTAGGACATCAAAAGAATCATACATTCTTCAAATACAGAACACTTTACAGTTATTTGATTTATGTCTTGAGATTTGTTTGGAGAGAGTATAGAGAACATAGGACTTGCAAATTTCTGTTTTATATGGATGTCTAAAATCCCTTTCATATTACTTTTTTTTACCTGTAGTTGTTTCACTTGAAGGAACTTGTCACGGCTACTTGGCAGTTTCTTCACTCAAGATGGGGAAGTCCGCCATGGCTTCAGCACTTCACTGTGCATGTGCCAACGGTTCACTTTCATTGCTAATGAGGAAGAGGTAGGCAGGGACAAGGAGTGCAGGAGCTGAATAAGTATACATTTTTTTATTATCACGGTCAAGGACAGCATTAGCATAGGGACACTAAACCACCAATACATAAGGACCTGTGGGTGGTTTAGTTCCCTAGATAGCTCTGACAGGTTCCAGATAAAAAGTATTATATGATATGCCATACATATCTAAGAGGAAAGAGTAAATTTCATAAAATTTAAATAAAATATATAAATATAAATAAATGCCAAATTAGCATCACCCTCTTGAATGTGCAAACAGTGAGCCATAATATAGGAAAGGCTAGAACATATAAGCATTAGAGATGAGCAAACACTAAAATGTTCGAGGTTCGAAATTCGATTCGAACAGCCGCTCACTGTTCGAGTGTTCGAATGGGTTTCGAACCCCATTATAGTCTATGGGGAACATAAACTCGTTAAGGGGGAAACCCAAATTCGTGTCTGGAGGGTCACCAAGTCCACTATGACACCCCAGGAAATGATACCAACACCCTGGAATGACACTGGGACAGCAGGGGAAGCATGTCTGGGGGCATAAAAGTCACTTTATTTCATGGAAATCCCTGTCAGTTTGCGATTTTCGCAAGCTAACTTTTCCCCATAGAAATGCATTGGCCAGTGCTGATTGGCCAGAGTACGGAACTCGACCAATCAGCGCTGGCTCTGCTGGAGGAGGCGGAGTCTAAGATAGCTCCACACCAGTCTCCATTCAGGTCCGACCTTAGACTCCGCCTCCTCCGGCAGAGCCAGCGCTGATTGGCCGAAGGCTGGCCAATGCATTCCTATGCGAATGCAGACTTAGCAGTGCTGAGTCAGTTTTGCTCAACTACACATCTGATGCACACTCGGCACTGCTACATCAGATGTAGCAATCTGATGTAGCAGAGCCGAGGGTGCACTAGAACCCCTGTGCAAACTCAGTTCACGCTAATAGAATGCATTGGCCAGCGCTGATTGGCCAATGCATTCTATTAGCCCGATGAAGTAGAGCTGAATGTGTGTGCTAAGCACACACATTCAGCACTGCTTCATCAAGCCAATACAATGCATTAGCCAGTGCTGATTGGCCAGAGTACGGAATTCGGCCAATCAGCGCTGGCCAATGCATTCTATTAGCCCGATGAAGTAGAGCTGAATGTGTGTGCTAAGCACACACATTCAGCACTGCTTCATCAAGCCAATACAATGCATTAGCCAGTGCTGATTGGCCAGAGTACGGAATTCGGCCAATCAGCGCTGGCTCTGCTGGAGGAGGCGGAGTCTAAGATCGCTCCACACCAGTCTCCATTCAGGTCCGACCTTAGACTCCGCCTCCTCCGGCAGAGCCAGCGCTGATTGGCCGAAGGCTGGCCAATGCATTCCTATGCGAATGCAGACTTAGCAGTGCTGAGTCAGTTTTGCTCAACTACACATCTGATGCACACTCGGCACTGCTACATCAGATGTAGCAATCTGATGTAGCAGAGCCGAGGGTGCACTAGAACCCCTGTGCAAACTCAGTTCACGCTAATAGAATGCATTGGCCAGCGCTGATTGGCCAATGCATTCTATTAGCCCGATGAAGTAGAGCTGAATGTGTGTGCTAAGCACACACATTCAGCACTGCTTCATCAAGCCAATACAATGCATTAGCCAGTGCTGATTGGCCAGAGTACGGAATTCGGCCAATCAGCGCTGGCCAATGCATTCTATTAGCCCGATGAAGTAGAGCTGAATGTGTGTGCTAAGCACACACATTCAGCACTGCTTCATCAAGCCAATACAATGCATTAGCCAGTGCTGATTGGCCAGAGTACGGAATTCGGCCAATCAGCGCTGGCTCTGCTGGAGGAGGCGGAGTCTAAGGTCGGACCTGAATGGAGACTGGTGTGGAGCGATCTTAGACTCCGCCTCCTCCAGCAGAGCCAGCGCTGATTGGCCGAATTCCGTACTCTGGCCAATCAGCACTGGCTAATGCATTGTATTGGCGTGATGAAGCAGTGCTGAATGTGTGTGCTTAGCACACACATTCAGCTCTACTTCATCGGGCTAATAGAATGCATTGGCCAGCGCTGATTGGCCGAATTCCGTACTCTGGCCAATCAGTGCTGGCCAATGCATTCTATTAGCTTGATGAAGCAGAGTGTGCACAAGGGTTCAAGCGCACCCTCGGCTCTGATGTAGCAGAGCCGAGGCTGCACAAGGGTTCAAGCGCACCCTCGGCTCTGATGTAGGAGAGCCGAGGGTGCACTTGAACCCTTGTGCAGCCTCGGCTCTGCTACATCAGAGCTGAGGGTGCGCTTGAACCCTTGTGCACACTCTGCTTCATCAAGCTAATAGAATGCATTGGCCAGCGCTGATTGGCCAATGTATTCTATTAGCCTGATGAAGTAGAGCTGAATGTGTGTGCTAAGCACACACATTCAGCTCTACTTCATCGGGCTAATAGAATGCATTGGCCAGCGCTGATTGGCCAGAGTACGGAACTCGACCAATCAGCGCTGGCTCTGCTGGAGGAGGCGGGGTCTAAGATCGCTCCACACCAGTCTCCATTCAGGTCCGACCTTAGACTCCGCCTCCTCCAGCAGAGCCAGCGCTGATTGGCCGAATTCCGTACTCTGGCCAATCAGCACTGGCTAATGCATTGTATTGGCGTGATGAAGCAGTGCTGAATGTGTGTGCTTAGCACACACATTCAGCTCTACTTCATCGGGCTAATAGAATGCATTGGCCAATCAGCGCTGGCCAATGCATTCTATTAGCGTGAACTGAGTTTGCACAGGGGTTCTAGTGCACCCTCGGCTCTGCTACATCAGATTGCTACATCTGATGTAGCAGTGCCGAGTGTGCATCAGATGTGTAGTTGAGCAAAACTGACTCAGCACTGCTAAGTCTGCATTCGCATAGGAATGCATTGGCCAGCCTTCGGCCAATCAGCGCTGGCTCTGCCGGAGGAGGCGGAGTCTAAGGTCGGACCTGAATGGAGACTGGTGTGGAGCGATCTTAGACTCCGCCTCCTCCAGCAGAGCCAGCGCTGATTGGTCGAGTTCCGTACTCTGGCCAATCAGCGCTGGCCAATGCATTCTATTAGCCCGATGAAGTAGAGCTGAATGTGTGTGCTTAGCACACACATTCAGCTCTACTTCATCAGGCTAATAGAATACATTGGCCAATCAGCGCTGGCCAATGCATTCTATTAGCTTGATGAAGCAGAGTGCGCACAAGGGTTCAAGCGCACCCTCGGCTCTGATGTAGCAGAGCTGAGGGTGCACAAGGGTTCAAGTGCACCCTCGGCTCTCCTACATCAGAGCCGAGGGTGCGCTTGAACCCTTGTGCAGCCTCGGCTCTGCTACATCAGAGCCGAGGGTGCGCTTGAACCCTTGTGCACACTCTGCTTCATCAAGCTAATAGAATGCATTGGCCAGCACTGATTGGCCAGAGTACGGAATTCGGCCAATCAGCGCTGGCCAATGCATCCCTATGGGAAAAAGTTTATCTCACAAAAATCACAATTACACACCCGATAGAGCCCCAAAAAGTTATTTTTAATAACATTCCCCCCTAAATAAAGGTTATCCCTAGCTATCCCTGCCTGTACAGCTATCCCTGTCTCATAGTCACAAAGTTCACATTCTCATATGACCCGGATTTGAAATCCACTATTCGTCTAAAATGGAGGTCACCTGATTTCGGCAGCCAATGACTTTTTCCAATTTTTTTCAATGCCCCCGGTGTCGTAGTTCCTGTCCCACCTCCCCTGCGCTGTTATTGGTGCAAAAAAGGCGCCAGGGAAGGTGGGAGGGGAATCGAATTTTGGCGCACTTTACCACGTGGTGTTCGATTCGATTCGAACATGGCGAACACCCTGATATCCGATCGAACATGTGTTCGATAGAACACTGTTCGCTCATCTCTAATAAGCATATGATCATACAGTCGGAGACAAGCGTACACTCATTATTTTAGTCTGGGACAAGTGTATGCTAGTACTTTTAAAGAGGACCTTTCATAGATTTGGGCACAGGCAGTTCTATATACTGCTGTAAAGCCGACAGTGCGGTGAAGAGCTATCAGTCCCGGTACTGTAGCTCTTTACAGTCAGAAGGGCGTTCAAGACAGTCTGTCAGGAACGTCCTTCTCCACAGCAGAGCCTATCGTGCTGTAAAGTGTGAGCGGGGAGGAACGCCCCCTCCCTCTGCTCACAGTGTTCGTCCATAAACGAGTATTATCAGGAGGGGAGGGGGCGTTCCTCCCCGCTCACACTGTACAGCGCAATAGGTGCTGCTTTGAAAAAGGACGTACCTGACTGTTAGGAACGCCCTTCTGACTGTAAAGAGCTACGGTACCGGGACCGATAGCGCTTTACCCGGGGCACAGATCGGGAAAGCTGTCAGTGCGCTGAATTCTATACAAGAGAATACAGTACTTGCTTTCCTTTTCTTCCCCAACTGGCCTAGATCATCAGGACAACTTTTTCCAGGTAATGGTAAAGATTGCTGCCCAGGCATCTCTAGCCGCTTGCTTTAGCAGCCCATTTCTAGACTCTATTACAGCACAAAATTCAGAGCTTTGTATCATGGAAAAAGATCTAGCTCTACAGGATGAATGATTCAAACAATTGTGTAAACTGAAGTTCAACATTTCCAAATGTAACTTGGAATGCACTTGGAGAGAAGGAACCCTCTGAGCAGGGGCGTAACTACCGTGGTAGCAGCAGTAGCAGCTGCCACAGTGCCCGGGCCATTAGGGGGCCCGGTGACAGCCGCTACCGCTGCGTTTTTTTTTGTTTTTTTTAAAAGTCTGCTACGGGCCCCATTCACTTGCCGATCCTGGCTGGGCCGGGATCGGCAAGTGACACTGCGGGGCCCACAGAGGCTATCATTATACTCGGGGGTCTTTGCAGACCCCCGAGTATAATGATCGGCGCACCGGGAGGGGTAAGGTAACATAAAAAACAGTGTTACTTACCTCTCCGTGATCCTGCCAGGCCTCCGTCATTCGTGTCTGACGTCACATGACCCAGGCCAGCTTCCAGGGTCATGTGACGTCTGACGTCATTAAAGCTGGACAAGAGCGGACAGGACAGCCGACAGGAACAGGTAAGCAACTGTCTCTGTTCTTTTAATGGTTTTAATCCCCCGGGTCTCCGATTATTATACTCTGGGGTCTTTTCAGACCCCAGAGTATAATAAATGTTTATAGGTGTCCACAGTGGGACATATGGGGACACTATGGGGGATAATACTGTGTGTGCAGAGGCACTATAGGGGTTAATACTGTGTGTACATTGGACACTATAGGGGTTAATAATACTGTGTGCATTGGACACTATAGGGGTTAATAATACTGTGTGCATTGGACACTATAGGGGTTAATACTGTGTGTGCATTGGACACTATAGGGGTTAATACTGTGTGTGCATTGGACACTATAGGGGTTAATAATACTGTGTGTGCAGGGGACACTATAGGGGTTAATACTGTGTGTGCATTGGACACTATAGGGGTTAATAATACTGTGTGTGCAGGGGACACTAGGGGTAAATACTGTGTGCGCAGGGGACACTATGGGGGATAATACTGTGTGCATTGGACACTATAGGGGTTAATACTGTGTGCATTGGACACTATAGGGGTTAATACTGTGTGTGCAGGGGACACTATTGGGGATAATACTGTGTGCAGGGCTTACTAAGGGACATAATAGAGTGCGGAGGAGGGGGTCAGTCGAGGTCTTCGGCATCGGTTTGGGGAGGGGGGGCCCCATGTCAAAAGTTCGCCACGGGGCCCCGCCATTCCTAGTTACGCCACTGCCTCTGAGAATTGTATTCACAGCTCTGTGTTAGCTACTGGCCTCAGAAGAAATTGGTAAGAAACCAATGATGTACGTGAGTGACATCACTGATCCCTCTATATAACCACTAGACCACTAATTGTTATAAGTGGTCAAGTGAGGCTTAGGACTTACCGCAATGTGTCACCGATAAAAGACTGTGCAGAAACAGTGGCAGGCAATGGCGCACTAAGGCGGGCAAGCATATTTTGTTTTTAGTTTTACAACTTCTCCGACAGGTTGCTTCATTTCCTGGACCACCCCTTTAACTCTTTCCCGAAATCTGCTGTACTACTATGGAACTATTGCAGTATTATACAGAAAAGACCATGCAGATATGGCATTAGCTTAGCTCAGAATATGGAGACTTTTAGAAAAAAAATTTTTTGCAAAGTTTTAGATTTTCGTTAAGGGGTTAGAATATATATATATATATAAAATCATATAAATTTGCTCTCTTTGGAATCATAACGAAACATAGAAAACAGGTAACATGCCATTTTGGTTGCAGATTGAATGCCATAAAAAACAAAGCCCGTAAGAACGTCGCACATATGCACTTTTTCTTCAAATTCAATCCATTCTGATTTTTTTTTACAGTTTCCCAGTATATTGTAATTAATGGTAGCATCATGAAGAACAATGTGTCCCACAAACACTAAGCCCTCATATAGCTCTGAGAAAAGAAAAAGAAAAATGTTATGGGATTTGGAGGGGGGGGGGGGGGGGAGAGAGTCAAATATCGAAAATTGTCAATGGTGGGAAGGAGAAAAAGCACCCTAAAGTTTGTTTAACAATATCTCATGAACATGGCAATACACCATATGTGCTGTATGTGTACAAAGAAGGGCTTAGAATAGAAACTGTGCTATTTGGCTTCTAGAGGGTAAATTTTGCTGGAATATTTTTCAGGTGCCATATCGCATTTGCAGAGCCCCTACAGTACCAGTACAATAGAAACCCTCAAAAAGTGACTCCATTTTGGAAACTACACCCCTCACAAAATCTATCAAGGATTTATCAAGGGGTTTAATAGCATTTTGACTCAAGAAATAGTTTCCAGAAATAAATGTGCAATAGATGCTGCAAAATGAAAATTTAAATTTTCCCCTTTTCCGTGCCCAATATGCAATGGAGTAAATAAAGTCTTGTGGGCACCAATGCAATCTTTTGTCCAGGGCCCCCTATCTCATCCCTAGATCAAATTCTTGATAGTGATAATTACGGGGAATAAGGATTTTAATCAACCATATTATGGTCAGGGTAATCTGTGGGTCTCCTTGACTTATGTGCCAGATGGAAGCTACAATCTCAATACTGATGCCAGTGCTTATGTCCCTCTAAGGTTCCTGGGACTGGTGCGACTGCACCATCTACACCACCTCAAGTTAAGCCCCTACTGATATGTCATACCCAACTTGTGGCACTGTGAAATGTCAGCTTTCCAAATACTATGCCCTGACATAAAATAAATAATTCCACCCCAAAATATGACATTTTGGAAACTACACCATTCAATTAATTTCTCCAGAGATGCTATTATCATTTTGAGCTCAAGGGTGCTTCCCAAAAATTGATGTGAAAATTGAAGAGCCCTTGATTTGACGTTAAAGTGGAATCCTCAGACACGTCACCCAATTTTGAAATTAGACATCTAAAGGGATTTATCAAGCGGTGTACAAAGCATTTTTAACCCTTGAGTGTTGTATTAGTTTAGTTTCCAGAAATGAATGTGCTGAATAATGAAATGAAATAGCACCGAAATAAAACTGCTGAATAATGAAAATTGCAATTTTTCCAGAGATATGGCATTTCAGTGCCAGCTTTTTTCAGCAGACATATACTCCAAAAACTGTTAGGCTAAGGTCCCATGTAGCATGAAAAGCACTGTGGGAAAAAATGTGATGATAACGCATTGCGTTTTTTCCCCACAGCACTTTTTACAGAAATTCCGCAGAGCTATCTGAAACAATCCTGCCATCGGCCACTTGCAGACCATAATGGTTGTTAATCCCTCGGGGAGGAGAGGATTAAACGAGAAGGAGACCATTGAGGAGCACTGAAAAGCAAGGGGAGTCAATCTAACAAGTAAATTAAATGTGGAAGATTAAAAGACGAGGTAAATTAGATGAGGACAGATGCACCTAGAATAGTTTTTAGCCATTCAGAGTTCTGACAAGTGAGTTTCTACTTCTTGTGAAAATCTTCAACTACACTTTCATGTGTCACTGACTACAGTTATAAATGTGAGGTTCTTAACGCTTGCTCCACGTGGTCCAAACTGCTCAGGTGAAATGCATGGTGCCTAAAAAAGGGGGGAAGGGGAGGTCGACCCACAGTAGAGGATACATAGGAGCAAGCCACAGGTTCTTCATTTCCATCCACTTGGTAAAAGCAGGTTGAAAATGGGATACACCTTAAGTGGGATGCCCAGTAATAGTGGACCATATGTGGGAGAGCCATATGGTCCACAGGCATATCCAAAGGGGGAGAAATGTCCATAACTGAAAAAAAACTGCTGGAGATCTAAGTGGGAGCACAAGGTAGCCGTACAGCCATTGAGCCTAGCAATCAAGGCAAAGTGGAAGCCCCATTGATATGGAATCTGAAGTTCCTGCCACAATCGAAGGAGAGGACAGAGGTGTCGCCATTTCTGCAGGGTTATCCAAGACAGGTTTTGGTAGAGTTGTATCTTCACTCTATTGAAGTCAATGTCCTTCACAGCTCTGGCCTTGGACAAGATTGCATTTTTCAAAGTAAAGTCGTGGACACAGCAAATGACGTCCCACGGAGTGGACCCAGAGCCCTTAGGTCACAGAGCTCTGTGTGCACAGTCAAGCTTAATCTTATGGGTGGGGGGCTCTTGAAGAATGGAGATAAAGATCGCCTCCAGAGTAGCGGGCAAGTCTTCCTCATGCGTAGCCTCAGGAAGTCCCTTTGTCACCTTAATACGTATGTTATTCATCCTACCTCTATTGTTCAAGTCTTGCACATGGCACTGTAAGTCAAGTGGCAGATGAAACTGAGACAGGACTGAGTCCTGAAGGTGGGACATATAAGCACAGGTCTGGTCATGGTCGTCCTCCAGTGTCTCCACCCGGATGCAATGTGATGAAGATCCCGCCGCAGCGCCGAAATGTCAGCCCGAATCTCTGTATGAATATCTTTACGACAGGCCGCAGTGACCTCAGCTACTAAGGATTGGGTGAGAAATTACAGCCATTGTGGCGGGGGGAAGAAGGGCGAAAGTGCATTCGTTTGCAAATGCTGAAGCTGGGAGACTGAAGGTGGAGATTGAGGAGACATAGCAGCATAGGGAGACATGTAAGGGTTAGCCCCAATGTCTACATCAGGTCTCCATGAATGTACAGGAGAAGGAGCCCCTTATTGCAGGTGCTGTACCCGGGAGGAGGAGAGAGCGAGAGGCAGCTAATGTAATGTCCACAGCACTGGAGGGCAGGAGAGGCTATTTGAACTGGCAGGAGGCTAAGAGGTAACTTGGAGGTGCTAGCACTGTGTTCCTGCAGCGCTGGAAGAGCAGAAGGGAAAGGTTCTGCCGCTGGCGCCATCTTGGAATCCTGGGTTGCCGCTGCAAGGAGCTCAGTAGCAGGCATCGCTGGGTCCAAAGGCAAGGGACCTGTTTGGGAGCACATTCGGTGGGCAGCAGAGGGCTGAAGGGCAGCGAGGGATTCTGTGATGAGCCGCGCAGCAGACTTCAGGGAAGCAGAGGACGGCAATATGTATATATACTATATGTACCGCAAACATCAACTACAACAAGAGCTCGGACTCCCAAAAACACGAATACAGAAGACAAGCAGGATTTTGCTGTTGTTCACTAATATGTTAAAAAGCTATACTGCACCTACCAAACTGTGACTGTGATACCAAAATCTAACTTTTTTCAGAGTACACAGCATACCGTATATAAAAACACAATTTAATAGTTTATGTATACAACCACCTTCATTCAACTTTGCCGCAAACAGAGATTGCTAGCAAAAATTGCGCAAAAATTCAAATTTGCCACTAAAGTGTGGCTCAAGAAATCCCTTTCTGCAAACATAATGTACTGTCCATAAAACTGCAATATGTGAAGAGTTCATACATACCACACATGTATATATTTACGGGGGCGGGTGTTAAAGAATTGCCAAAATCGCAGAAATGCGCCATCCCATTTTGTGCATGCAAATTAAATAGGACTTTACATAAAAATGTTATTTTCCATCCCCCTATAATAATTTTAGCAATCTATACGTTCATCTCTAGTGATAATCGTTATTACTATTATTTTAGTGTATAACGTATATCACTAGAGACGTATTTTACTGTGGAAAGCTCAGGTATAGACAGGACAGGGATTGGGTGAAATGTAAACTTTATTTGCGACTTTAGGTATATGTTGTGTGTTTGGTGCGACTTTTTTTTTTTTGGCTTGCGACCTGGACAATGGTAAACGTCTGGGTCACAGCGCCAATAAACTTCCTGGTTATGTTCATGAGGTATAACATAAGAATACCCCACTAGAAAAGCTCAGGGGGGAATTACATTATAACTGTATGTGACAATCAGAGACAAATGTATAGTATACGCTCTGATTGGCAGGAGAAGGGTTAATAGGAACAATAGAGTCCCTGCCACCCCCCTCCTGCTGTCACATACAAGTTATGCAGAGAGAGAGATCGTTTCTGTGTCTCTTTCTCTCTGCTGGGCTGCTCCGTGTCCCTCTCCCTATCTTGTTAGAGATCGCAAATTGCTTGCTTAGACAGGAGGGGGGGGGTGGACATTTTGGAGCTCTATATCTTTGGACTGCATCAACATATCTTGATGCTTTCAATTGCATTTTAAAGAGGAGAATCTCATCTTTAAAATAATATCAAGAACTCGATGATTGGATGTACAGTTTTGGAGAAATTCACTGTTGAAACGCTGTCGGGAATTGAGATCTGCAGTTGGATCTTAATGCCAAATAGTGTTTTCAACAGTGAATGGCTCCAAGACTGTAAGTAAAATCATCAAGTCCCTGGTATCATTTTAAAGATGAGAGTCTCTTCTTTAAAATGCATTTTAAAGCATCAAGATATGTTGATGCAGTCCAGAGATATCGGCATTAGTAGGGAGGACGTACTAAGTACGTCCTCCGCTACTGAAGTGCCACCTTGGGAGCACGTACAGTGTACGTGCCTGGCAGCGAAAGGGTTAAGCCATGCCTTAAATCCTGCCCATGCCCCAGTGGCGGATCCAGGGTTTGCGGGGCCCTGGGCAATTGACTTTGGCGGGGCCCTACTTACTGGGGGTCTCGCACTTCTAACCTGTACTTCCCAACTGTTGAAGACTAGAAAGAGGGAACAAAACGTGCGGCGCGCCCACTTTTATGTTGACTCCACCCATTCTCATTCAATTTTCATGTGATTCCACACAGTATAATCCTCCTACAGTCACCCGTATATTATATCTCCCCCCATTTTCATATACACCCTTCATCTACCCCTAGTTTCATGTCCCCCCTCTATCTCTGTCCCCAGTTTCATGCCATTCTCCCCCTTTATCTGTCCACAGTTTCATTTCCTCCCCGTCTCTGCCCCAGTGTCATGCCGTTCTCCCCTCTTCATCTGCCCCAGTGTCATGCCGTTCTCCCCCCTTCATCTGCCCCAATGTCATGCCATTCCCCCCCTTCATCTGCCCTAGTGTCATGCCGTTCTCCCCCTCCATCTGCCCCAGTGTCATGCTGTTCTCCCCCCTTCATCTGCCCCAGTGTCATGCTGTTCTCCCCCCCTCCATCTGCCCCAGTGTCATGCTGTTCTCCCCCCCTCCATCTGCCCCAGTGTCATGCCGTTCTCCCCCCTCCATCTACCCCAGTGTCATGCTGTTCTCCCCCCTCCATCTGCCCTAGTGTCATGCCGTTCTCCCCCCTCCATCTGCCCCAGTGTCATGCTGTTCTCTCCCCCTCTACCTGCCCCAGTGTCATGCCATTCTCCCCCCTCCATCTGCCCCAGTGTCATTCCATTCTCCCCCCTCCATCTGCCCCAGTGTCATGCCATTCTCCCCCCTCCATCTGCCCCAGTGTCATGCCATTCTCCCCTCTCCATCTGCCCTAGTGTCATTCTGTTCTTCCCCCCTTCATCTGCCCCAGTGTCATGCCATTCTCCCCCCTCCATCTGCCCCAGTGTCATGCCGTTCTCTCCCCCTCTATCTGCCCCAGTGTCATGCCATTCTCCCCCCTCCATCTGCCCCAGTGTCATGCCATTCTCCCCTCTCCATCTGCCCCAGTGTCATGCCATTCTCCCCCCTCCATCTGCCCCAGTGTCATGCCGTTCTTCCCCCCTTCATCTGCCCCAGTGCCATGCCATTCTCCCCCCTCCATCTGCCCCAGTGTCATGCCATTCTCCCCCCTCCATCTGCCCCAGTGTCATGCCATTCTCCCCCCTCCATCTGCCCCAGTGTCATGCCATTCTCCCCCCTCCATCTGCCCCAGTGTCATGCTGTTCTTCCCCCCTTTATCTGCCCCAGTGTCATGCCATTCTCCCCCCTCCATCTGCCCCAGTGTCATGCTGTTCTTCCCCCCTTAATCTGCCCCAGTGCCATGCCATTCTCCCCCCTTCATCTGCCCTAGTGTCATGCTGTTCTTCCCCCTTCATCTGCCCCAGTGTCATGCCGTTCTCCCCCTTCATCTGCCCCAGTGTCATGCCGTTCTCCCCCTTCATCTGCCCCAGTGTCATGCCGTTCTCCCCCTCCATCTGCCCCAGTGTCATGCCGTTCTCCCCCTCCATCTGCCCCAGTGTCATGCCGTTCTCCCCCTCCATCTGCCCCAGTGTCATGCCGTTCTCCCCCTCCATCTGCCCCAGTGTCATGCCGTTCTCACGTTCTCTCTCACACACACACTCACCATTCCTCGTTCCCTCGCAGCTCTCTCCCTCATACACATATTGTAGCCGCGATGTGATGACGTCATCACATCGCGGCTACAAATGCCGGAGCTCAGCGTTAAAGCAGGAGCTGAGCTGTGACAGCTCCGGCTTTAAACGCCTATGCATTCAGCTCATCGGCGTCCTACCGCCGATGAGCTGAAATACATAGGCGTTTAAAGCAGGAGCTGTGAGCTCAGCTCCTGCTTTAAAGCTGAGCTCAGTTGGAGTCGGGACATGCCGACCGGGACCATTTTGTTAGGTCCCGGCCGCGCCGCGGGGCCCCGCTAAGCGCGGGGCCCCGGGCGGTTGCCCGGCTCGCCCGGCCCTGGATCCGCCCCTGCCATGCCCCCTATGACCTTGCCCATTCCTCCTCAGTCCCTTTGTACTCCCACATACTTATAGTCCCTTCTTTCTTGATAATGCCCCCTTAGTGTCTCCCACACACTATAATGCCCTCATAGTGTCACCGACACATTATGATGCCCCAATAGTGACCCCTATGATAAACAATGAAATTGCTATTTGCAATCCCGAAACTTTTATACTACAAGAAGCTGCAGTAACACTTCTTTTACAACCTATCCTATGTAACAGCAGCAAGATGTATTGTAATAAATTGAAGCCACATTTTATAAAAATTACCAGCACTTAATATGGCTCGTTGACATGAAATACCAGTACCAGCCTCTGGACTTGGACCGGACCAATTTAATATTTGCCCTCTACTCAGTGGGTAGTTAAGAAATATTTCTTGCTGGAATGCCCCTTTGAGTCAATCTAACAAGTAAATTAAATGTGTAAGATTAAAAGACGAGGTAAATTAGATGAGGACAGATGCACCTAGAATAGTTTTTAGCCATTCAGAGTTCTGACAAGTGAGTATCTACTTCTCGTGAAAATCTTCAACTACACTTTCATGTGTCACTGACTACAGTTATAAATGTGAGGTTCTTAGTGCACAGTTTGATAAATTGTGCGAGCCCATCTGCCACGTCACGGTGACCTCATTCAGATGGGTCCCTACTCTAAGACTTTAGTTTTATTTTTTTTTAAATGCTGCATTTCCCCTGTAGACAAGACCCCTCAGAGATCAAGTTCTTATAGACTGCACTGTAACAGTGAGAATATAAAAAGTTTATCTCCTGTCTTATATATAAAGTGTTAGTCTAGGGACCCATCGTAATAAGGCCACTAAGTGGTTGATGGGCTCTATAAACATATACTGTATATAGAAATTCTTATTGCATCATTGACACTTCTTGTACACACACACACACACACACACACACACATATATATATATATATACAGTCCTATGAAAAAGTTTGGGCACCCCTATTAATCTTAATCATTTTTAGTTCTAAATATTTTGGTATTTGCAACAGCCATTTCAGTTTGATATATCTAATAACTGATGGACACAGTAATATTTCAGGATTGAAATGAGGTTTATTGTACTAACAGAAAATGCGCAATATGCATTAAACCAAAATTTGACCGGTGCAAAAGTATGGGCACCTCAACAGAAAAGTGACATTAATATTTAGTACATCCTCCTTTTGCAAAGATAACAGCCTCTAGTCGCTTCCTGTAGCTTTTAATCAGTTCCTGGATCCTGGATAAAGGTATTTTGGACAAACAATTCAAGTTCAGTTAAGTTAGATGGTCGCCGAGCATGGACAGCCCGCTTCAAATCATCCCACAGATGTTCAATGATATTCAGGTCTGGGGACTGGGATGGCCATTCCAGAACATTGTAATTGTTCCTCTGCATGAATGCCTGAGGATTTGGAGCGGTGTTTTGGATCATTGTCTTGCTGAAATATCCATCCCCGGCGTAACTTCAACTTCGTCACTGATTCTTGAACATTATTCTCAAGAATCTGCTGATACTGAGTGAAATCCATGCGACCCTCAACTTTAACAAGATTCCCGATGCCGGCATTGGCCACACAGCCCCAAAGCATGATGGAACCTCCACCAAATTTTACAGTGGGTAGCATGTGTTTTTCTTGGAATGCTGTTTCTTTTTGGACGCCATGCATAACGCCTTTTTTTTATAACCAAACAACTCAATTTTTGTTTCCAAAATGAAGCTGCCTTGTCCAAATGTGCTTTTTCATACCTCAGGCAACTCTATTTGTGGCGTACGTGCAGAAACGGCTTCTTTCTCATCACTCTCCCATACAGCTTCTATTTGTGCAAAGTGCGCTGTATAGTTGACCGATGCACAGTGACACCATCTGCAGCAAGATGATGCTGCAGCTCTTTGGAGGTGGTCTGTGGATTGTCCTTGACTGTTCTCACCATTCTTCTTCTCTGCCTTTCTGATATTTTTCTTGGCCTGCCACTTCTGGGCTTAACAAGAACTGTCCCTGTGGTCTTCCATTTCCTTACTATGTTCCTCACAGTGGAAACTGACAGGTTAAATCTCTGAGACAACTTTTTGTATCCTTCCCCTGAACAACTATGTTGAACAATCTTTGTTTTCAGATCATTTGAGAGTTGTTTTGAGTAGCCCATGATGCCACTCTTCAGAGGAGATTCAAATAGGAGATCAACTTGCAATTGGCCACCTTAAATACCTTTTCTTATGATTGGATACATCTGGCTATGAAGTTCAAAGCTCACTGAGGTTACAAAACCACTTCTGTGCTTCAGTAAGTCAGTAAAAAGTAGTTAGGGGAATTCAAATCAATAAAATGATAAGGGTGCCCATACTTTTGCACCGGTCAAATTTGGTTTAATGCATATTGCACATTTTCTGTTAGTACAATAAACCTCATTTCAATCCTGAAATATTACTGTGTCCATCAGTTATTAGATATATCAAACTGAAATGGCTGTTGCAAACACCAAAATATTTAGAACAAAAAATGATTAAGATTAATAGGGGTGCCCAAACTTTTTCATAGGACTGTATATATATATATATATATATATATATATATATATCAATAAAGAGAAATAGGCAACACTGCAAAAACAGTTCAATAACGTACTGCGTATGCGACATTTCAGCTCCAATGCCTGGAGCCTTTCTCAAGCCAGGATTCTGTGACATGTGGTACCGTGTGCTCAGCCACGTGTCCCATCCTGCGACGTGTGGTACCCGCGTTTCCAATACTGTGTGCTCAGCCGCGTGACCAATCCTGCGACGTGCGGTACCGCGTGCTCAGCCACGTTTCCAATCCTGCGAAATGTGGTACCGCATGTCTCATCCTGCAACGTGTTGTATCGCATGCTCAGCTCCATATCCAATCCTGCGACCTGCGGTACCGCATGCTCAGCAGTGTGTCCAATCCTGCAACATGTGGTATCGCGTGCTCAGCCGCTTGTCCAATCCTGCGATGAGTGGTACCGTGTGCTCAGCCGCGTGTCCAAACCTGAGACCTGTGGTACCGCGTACTCAGCCGCGTGTCCAATCCTGCGACATGTGGTTCTGCGTGCTCAGCTGTGTTTCCAATCCTGTGATGTGTGGTACCGCATGCTCAGCCGCGTATCCAATCCTGCGACGTGTGGTACCGTGTGCTCAGCTGCGTGTCCATTTCTGTGATGTGTGGTACCATGTGCTCAGCCGCGTTTCCAATCCTGCGACATGTGGTACTGAATGTCCAATCCTGCGTAGTCATCCGCGTGTCCAATCCTGTGACGTGTGGTACAACGTGCTCAGCTGTGTGTCCAATCCTGCAACGTGTGGTACCGTGTGCTCAGCTGCATTTCCAATCCTGCGACGTTTGGTTTTGCATGCTCAGCTGCGCTTCCAATACTACCGCATGCTCAGCCGCGTGTCTAATTCTGTGACGTGTGGTACCACATGCTCAGCCAAGTGTCCAATCCTGCGACATGTGGTACCGCGTGCTCAGCCACGTGTCCAATCCTGCGACATGTCGTACCTCGTGCTCAGCCGCGTGTTCAATCCTGCAGTGTGTTGTACCATGTACTCAGCCGCGTGTCCAATCCTGCACCGCGTGGTACCGCATGCTCAGCCACGTGTCCAATACTGTGACCTGTGGTACTGTGTGTTCAGCCACGTGTCCAATACTGCAATGTGTTGTACCGCAAGCTCAGCCACATGTCCAATACTGGGACCTGTGGTACCGCGTGTTCAGCCACGTGTCCAATACTGCGACATGTTGTACTGCAATCTCAGTCGTGTGTCTAATCCTGCGACGTATGGTACCGCATTTATTACATTTTACACAACACTATTTTTGAAATTTTTGTTTTTCATTATATTTTTTAATTTTCATTTTTTATTCTTACTTTTAGTTAATTTTTTTTATTATTATTTTGTTCCTTCATTTTCTTTCCTTTATTATTTTATAGTTTTATCTTAATTATTGCTTAAAAAATTTTTATAAATTTTTCATTTGTTTTATTATCTTTTTATTTATTTTTTGTTTTTTTTTTTGTTTTTTTCCATCATGTTTCGTCTTTTTTTGTCATTTTTGTTTTTCATTATATTTTATTACTTTTCATTTTTTATTTTTACTTATTTAATTTTTTTTATTATTATTTTGTGCCTTCATTTTCTTTCCTTTATTATTTTATAGTTTTATTTTATCTTAATTATTGCTAAAAAAATTTTTATAAATTTTTCATTTGTTTTATTATCTTTTTATTTATTTTTTGGTTATTTGATTTATTTTTCATCATGTTTCGTCTTTTTTTGTATATATACTTATCTTATATACTATCTAAGCTACAACTACTCCAAAAAATATTTCAATTATGTATTGTATGTCATACACTTAAATATAACTAGAAATATATATATATATATATATATATATATATATATATATATATATATATATATATATATATATGCTAGCTATAGCCCGCGACTTCGTCCGCTGTACCCTCACCCTTGCGCGATCCACCTGCAGCGCGGCCCGTGGCCCCCCATGGCCCTTTCCTTGCGGCCAGCGTGGTCACCTCCCACAGCGTCGTGGGCCAGGACCCCACGGCCCCGCTGCTGCACCTCTGGCTCTCCCCTTACCCCCCCACCCGCGTCCCCGGCCCCCTTTCCCCCTTTAGAGTTACAGTCACCTCCTTCATCTACCTCTTCCCCCCAGCACCACCCACCCATGACCTAGGTTACCCTCTCCCCCCTTTCCACATGTTCAATCTGGCCCCCCCCCCCTACTTGCCTTCTGCCCTCTGGTGTGAAACCCGACCCTCCCCCCCTCTCTAACCCCTACCACCAGCACCTCCCCCAAACCAGCAAGGCAGTGTAGGCAGCCTGGGATGGCAGCGGCGGCTGGAGCATGTGGGCTGCCGCCATGTTGACTACGGTCTTCCCGGTCAATCAGCCCGCCCACACTTTGCCGGCAACGTATGGTGCTGCAGCGCTGGCTCCATAGCCTGCCCACACCCTGCCATGCACCAATAGGAGGTGTGTGGAAAGACCTGGGCTGGCGTAATGCCAGCTCCTACAGCAGAGCAGGAGAGAACTTTGGAGGGTCGCGGTGGCGATTTGGGGTGAGTGACCCACATTTAAAGTATTCTATTCTTCCTTCCTGAGCAATATGTCGGATGTTTGGCTGTGATTGAGGAACAAACAGGAACAAACATCCGAACATCCAAACACACAAACTTTCACATTTATAATATTACCGTAATAGGATATATATATATATATATATATATATATATATATGGCAGCAACAGTATATATATATATATATATATATATATATATACAGTGATTTATCCCTATAGTGGGACACACTCACAATTCAGAGATAATAATTACATTGATAGGGCAGTGGTCAAAAACTGAAAGAGTCATGGCAAAAGCGCGCCCCTATTGGCCCCACTATGGTGGAACCCAATGTCTAGGTTGCATCATAACAGGACCGTGGTCTCTAATAGCGGCAGTAGTCTGGCTATGAGTTATCCCTGGGTTTACCCAGTGATGTCATAGTATAGGGATAATAATTAGAGATGAGCGAACACTAAAATGTTCGAGGTTCGAAATTCGATTCGAACAGCCGCTCAATGTTCGTGTGTTCGAACGGGTTTCGAACCCCATTATAGTCTATGGGGAACAGATACTCGTTAAGGGGGAAACCCAAATCCGTGTCTGGAGGGTCACCAAGTCCACTATGACACCCCAGGAAATGATGCCAACACCTCTGGAATGACACTGGGACAGCAGGGGAAGCATGTCTGGGGGCATCTAACACACCAAAGACCCTCTATTACCCCAACATCACTGCCTAACAACTACACACTTTACACACTCAATACCACCTCTCTGACAGTAGGAAAACACCTTGAAACATGTGTATTTGGCACTTGCAGTGAGGAGAGCTTGTCACCAGCAGTGAATTTGGCCCTTGTAGTAAGTTGAGGTTGGCACCAACATTTGTTTTGAAAATCAGGGTGGATTGAGCCTCTAACCAGCAGAGTTTGGGCAAATTCATGGTGGAGGGAGCCTCTAAACACCCCAGTTTGGGCAAATTCATGGTGGAGGGAGCCTCTAACCAGCCCAGTTTGGGCAAATTCATGGTGGAGGGAGCCTCTAAAAAACCCAGTTTGGACCAATTCATGGTGGAGGGAGCCTCTAAACAGCCCAGTTTGGGCAAATTCATGGTGGAGGGAGCCTCTAACCAGCCCAGTTTGGACCAATTAATGGTGGAGGGAGCCTCTAAACAGCCAAGTTTGGACCAATTCATGGTGGAGGGAGCCTCTAAACAGCCCAGTTTGGGCAAATTCATGGTGGAGGGAGCCTCTAACCAGCCCAGTTTGGACCAATTAATGGTGGAGGGAGCCTCTAAACAGCCAAGTTTGGACCAATTCATGGTGGAGGGAGCCTCTAACCAGCCCAGTTTGGACCAATTAATGGTGGAGGGAGCCTCTAAACAGCCAAGTTTTGGGAAATTCATGGTGGAGGGAGCCTCTAACCAGCCCAGTGTGGGCAAATTCATGGTGGAGGGAGCCTCTAACCAGCCCAGTTTGGACCAATTAATGGTGGAGGGAGCCTCTAAACAGCCAAGTTTGGACCAATTCATGGTGGAGGGAGCCTCTAAAAACCCCAGTTTGGACCAATTCATGGTGGAGGGAGCCTCTAACCAGCCCAGTTTGGACCAATTAATGGTGGAGGGAGCCTCTAAACAGCCAAGTTTGGACCAATTCATGGTGGAGGGAGCCTCTAAAAACCCCAGTTTGGACCAATTCATGGTGGAGGGAGCCTCTAACCAGCCCAGTGTGGGCAAATTCATGGTGGAGGGAGCCTCTAAAAAACCCAGTTTGGACCAATTCATGGTGGAGGGAGCCTCTAAACAGCCCAGTTTGGGCAAATTCATGGTGGAGGGAGCCTCTAACCAGCCCAGTTTGGACCAATTAATGGTGGAGGGAGCCTCTAAACAGCCAAGTTTGGACCAATTCATGGTGGAGGGAGCCTCTAACCAGCCCAGTTTGGACCAATTAATGGTGGAGGGAGCCTCTAAACAGCCAAGTTTTGGGAAATTCATGGTGGAGGGAGCCTCTAACCAGCCCAGTGTGGGCAAATTCATGGTGGAGGGAGCCTCTAACCAGCCCAGTTTGGACCAATTAATGGTGGAGGGAGCCTCTAAACAGCCAAGTTTGGACCAATTCATGGTGGAGGGAGCCTCTAAAAACCCCAGTTTGGACCAATTCATGGTGGAGGGAGCCTCTAAACAGCCCAGTTTGGGCAAATTCATGGTGGAGGGAGCCTCTAACCAGCCCAGTTTGGACCAATTAATGGTGGAGGGAGCCTCTAACCAGCCCAGTTTGGGCAAATTCATGGTGGAGGGAGCCTCTAAACAGCCCAGTTTGGACCAATTCATGGTGGAGGGAGCCTCTAAAAAACCCAGTTTGGACCAATTCATGGTGGAGGGAGCCTCTAAACAGCCCAGTTTGGGCAAATTCATGGTGGAGGGAGCCTCTAACCAGCCCAGTTTGGACCAATTCATGGTGGAGGGAGCCTCTAACCAGCCCAGTTTGGGCAAATTCATGGTGGAGGGAGCCTCTAAACAGCCCAGTTTGGACCAATTCATGGTGGAGGGAGCCTCTAAAAAACCCAGTTTGGACCAATTCATGGTGGAGGGAGCCTCTAAACAGCCCAGTTTGGGCAAATTCATGGTGGAGGGAGCCTCTAACCAGCCCAGTTTGGACCAATTAATGGTGGAGGGAGCCTCTAAACAGCCAAGTTTGGACCAATTCATGGTGGAGGGAGCCTCTAACCAGCCCAGTTTGGACCAATTAATGGTGGAGGGAGCCTCTAAACAGCCAAGTTTTGGGAAATTCATGGTGGAGGGAGCCTCTAACCAGCCCAGTGTGGGCAAATTCATGGTGGAGGGAGCCTCTAAAAAACCCAGTTTGGACCAATTCATGGTGGAGGGAGCCTCTAACCAGCCCAGTGTGGGCAAATTCATGGTGGAGGGAGCCTCTAAAAAACCCAGTTTGGACCAATTCATGGTGGAGGGAGCCTCTAAAAAACCCAGTTTGGACCAATTCATGGTGGAGGGAGCCTCTAACCAGCCCAGTGTGGGCAAATTCATGGTGGAGGGAGCCTCTAAAAAACCCAGTTTGGACCAATTCATGGTGGAGGGAGCCTCTAAACAGCCCAGTTTGGGCAAATTCATGGTGGAGGGAGCCTCTAACCAGCCCAGTTTGGACCAATTAATGGTGGAGGGAGCCTCTAAACAGCCAAGTTTGGACCAATTCATGGTGGAGGGAGCCTCTAACCAGCCCAGTTTGGACCAATTAATGGTGGAGGGAGCCTCTAAACAGCCAAGTTTTGGGAAATTCATGGTGGAGGGAGCCTCTAACCAGCCCAGTGTGGGCAAATTCATGGTGGAGGGAGCCTCTAACCAGCCCAGTTTGGACCAATTAATGGTGGAGGGAGCCTCTAAACAGCCAAGTTTGGACCAATTCATGGTGGAGGGAGCCTCTAAAAACCCCAGTTTGGACCAATTCATGGTGGAGGGAGCCTCTAACCAGCCCAGTTTGGGCAAATTCATGGTGGAGGGAGCCTCTAAAAAACCCAGTTTGGACCAATTCATGGTGGAGGGAGCCTCTAAACAGCCCAGTTTGGGCAAATTCATGGTGGAGGGAGCCTCTAACCAGCCCAGTTTGGACCAATTAATGGTGGAGGGAGCCTCTAAACAGCCAAGTTTGGACCAATTCATGGTGGAGGGAGCCTCTAACCAGCCCAGTTTGGACCAATTAATGGTGGAGGGAGCCTCTAAACAGCCAAGTTTTGGGAAATTCATGGTGGAGGGAGCCTCTAACCAGCCCAGTGTGGGCAAATTCATGGTGGAGGGAGCCTCTAACCAGCCCAGTTTGGACCAATTAATGGTGGAGGGAGCCTCTAAACAGCCAAGTTTGGACCAATTCATGGTGGAGGGAGCCTCTAAAAACCCCAGTTTGGACCAATTCATGGTGGAGGGAGCCTCTAACCAGCCCAGTGTGGGCAAATTCATGGTGGAGGGAGCCTCTAAAAAACCCAGTTTGGACCAATTCATGGTGGAGGGAGCCTCTAAACAGCCCAGTTTGGGCAAATTCATGGTGGAGGGAGCCTCTAACCAGCCCAGTTTGGACCAATTAATGGTGGAGGGAGCCTCTAAACAGCCAAGTTTGGACCAATTCATGGTGGAGGGAGCCTCTAACCAGCCCAGTTTGGACCAATTAATGGTGGAGGGAGCCTCTAAACAGCCAAGTTTTGGGAAATTCATGGTGGAGGGAGCCTCTAACCAGCCCAGTGTGGGCAAATTCATGGTGGAGGGAGCCTCTAACCAGCCAAGTTTGGACCAATTAATGGTGGAGGGAGCCTCTAAACAGCCAAGTTTGGACCAATTCATGGTGGAGGGAGCCTCTAAAAACCCCAGTTTGGACCAATTCATGGTGGAGGGAGCCTCTAAACAGCCCAGTTTGGGCAAATTCATGGTGGAGGGAGCCTCTAACCAGCCCAGTTTGGACCAATTAATGGTGGAGGGAGCCTCTAACCAGCCCAGTTTGGGCAAATTCATGGTGGAGGGAGCCTCTAAACAGCCCAGTTTGGACCAATTCATGGTGGAGGGAGCCTCTAAAAAACCCAGTTTGGACCAATTCATGGTGGAGGGAGCCTCTAAACAGCCCAGTTTGGGCAAATTCATGGTGGAGGGAGCCTCTAACCAGCCCAGTTTGGACCAATTCATGGTGGAGGGAGCCTCTAACCAGCCCAGTTTGGGCAAATTCATGGTGGAGGGAGCCTCTAAACAGCCCAGTTTGGACCAATTCATGGTGGAGGGAGCCTCTAAAAAACCCAGTTTGGACCAATTCATGGTGGAGGGAGCCTCTAAACAGCCCAGTTTGGGCAAATTCATGGTGGAGGGAGCCTCTAACCAGCCCAGTTTGGACCAATTAATGGTGGAGGGAGCCTCTAAACAGCCAAGTTTGGACCAATTCATGGTGGAGGGAGCCTCTAACCAGCCCAGTTTGGACCAATTAATGGTGGAGGGAGCCTCTAAACAGCCAAGTTTTGGGAAATTCATGGTGGAGGGAGCCTCTAACCAGCCCAGTGTGGGCAAATTCATGGTGGAGGGAGCCTCTAAAAAACCCAGTTTGGACCAATTCATGGTGGAGGGAGCCTCTAACCAGCCCAGTGTGGGCAAATTCATGGTGGAGGGAGCCTCTAAAAAACCCAGTTTGGACCAATTCATGGTGGAGGGAGCCTCTAAACAGCCCAGTTTGGGCAAATTCATGGTGGAGGGAGCCTCTAAACAGCCCAGTTTGGACCAATTAATGGTGGAGGGAGCCTCTAAACAGCCAAGTTTGGACCAATTCATGGTGGAGGGAGCCTCTAACCAGCCCAGTTTGGATCAATTAATGGTGGAGGGAGCCTCTAAACAGCCAAGTTTTGGGAAATTCATGGTGGAGGGAGCCTCTAACCAGCCCAGTGTGGGCAAATTCATGGTGGAGGGAGCCTCTAACCAGCCCAGTTTGGACCAATTAATGGTGGAGGGAGCCTCTAAACAGCCAAGTTTGGACCAATTCATGGTGGAGGGAGCCTCTAAAAACCCCAGTTTGGACCAATTCATGGTGGAGGGAGCCTCTAACCAGCCCAGTTTGGGCAAATTCATGGTGGAGGGAGCCTCTAAAAAACCCAGTTTGGACCAATTCATGGTGGAGGGAGCCTCTAAACAGCCCAGTTTGGGCAAATTCATGGTGGAGGGAGCCTCTAACCAGCCCAGTTTGGACCAATTAATGGTGGAGGGAGCCTCTAAACAGCCAAGTTTGGACCAATTCATGGTGGAGGGAGCCTCTAACCAGCCCAGTTTGGACCAATTAATGGTGGAGGGAGCCTCTAAACAGCCAAGTTTGGACCAATTCATGGTGGAGGGAGCCTCTAAAAACCCCAGTTTGGACCAATTCATGGTGGAGGGAGCCTCTAACCAGCCCAGTTTGGGCAAATTCATGGTGGAGGGAGCCTCTAAACAGCCCAGTTTGGGCACATTCATAGTGGAGGGAGCCTCTAACCAGCCCAGTTTGGACCAATTCATGGTGGAGGGAGCCTCTAACCAGCCCAGTGTGGGCAAATTCATGGTGGAGGGAACCTCTAAAAAACCCAGTTTGGACCAATTCATGGTGGAGGGAGCCTCTAAACAGCCCAGTTTGGGCAAATTCATGGTGGAGGGAGCCTCTAACCAGCCCAGTTTGGACCAATTAATGGTGGAGGGAGCCTCTAAACAGCCAAGTTTGGACCAATTCATGGTGGAGGGAGCCTCTAACCAGCCCAGTTTGGACCAATTAATGGTGGAGGGAGCCTCTAAACAGCCAAGTTTTGGGAAATTCATGGTGGAGGGAGCCTCTAACCAGCCCAGTGTGGGCAAATTCATGGTGGAGGGAGCCTCTAACCAGCCCAGTTTGGACCAATTAATGGTGGAGGGAGCCTCTAAACAGCCAAGTTTGGACCAATTCATGGTGGAGGGAGCCTCTAAAAACCCCAGTTTGGACCAATTCATGGTGGAGGGAGCCTCTAAACAGCCCAGTTTGGGCAAATTCATGGTGGAGGGAGCCTCTAACCAGCCCAGTTTGGACCAATTAATGGTGGAGGGAGCCTCTAAACAGCCAAGTTTGGACCAATTCATGGTGGAGGGAGCCTCTAACCAGCCCAGTTTGGACCAATTAATGGTGGAGGGAGCCTCTAAACAGCCAAGTTTTGGGAAATTCATGGTGGAGGGAGCCTCTAACCAGCCCAGTTTGGACCAATTCATGGTGGAGGGAGCCTCTAAACAGCCCAGTTTGGGCAAATTCATGGTGGAGGGAGCCTCTAACCAGCAGAGTTGGTGGAAATCAGGGTGGAGGGAGCCTAGTATTAGCAGAATTGTGCAACGCTTATGGTGGATGAGTATGAGGATGCGGAGGAATTGGAGAGGTTGAGTACAGACATGGAGTTTCATGTTGGGGTGCTTTACACAGGTGGGCACAAAAATGACGGCTCTACCCAGTGGTGGTTCATTTTTATCAAAGTGAGCCGGTCGGCACTCTCAGCTGACAGACGGGTGCGCTTGTCAGTGATGATGCCACCGGCTGCACTGAACACCCTCTCAGATAGGACGCTGGCGGCAGGACAGGACAGCACCTCCAAGGCATATAGGGCAAGTTCAAGCCACAGGTCCAACTTCGACACCCAATACGTGTAGGGCGCAGAGGGGTCGGAGAGGACAGGGCTGTGGTCGGAAAGGTATTCCCGCAACATGCGCCTATACTTCTCACGCCTGGTGACACTAGGACCCTCCGTGGCGGCACTTTGGCGAGGGGGTGCCATCAAGGTGTCCCAGACCTTAGACAGTGTGCCCCTCGTTTGTGTGGACCGGTGAGAACTTGGTTGCCTACTGGAGGAACTGCCCTCCCTGCCGCCAACGTCACATGCTGGAAACATCTCCATCATATTCTGCACCAATTGCCTGTGGCAAGCATTGATGCGATTGGCCCTCCCCTCTACCGGAATAAAAGACGAGATGTTGTTTTTATACCGGGGGTCAAGGATAGCAAAGATCCAGTACTGGTTGTCCTCCATGATTTTGACAATACGCTTGTCGGTTGTAAAGCACCCCAACATGAACTCAGCCATGTCTGCCACAGTGTTAGTTGGCATGACTCCTCTGGCCCCACCGGAAAGTTCAATCTCCATTTCCTCCTCATCCTCCATGTCTACCCATCCGCGCTGCAACAATGGGACGATTCGAAGTTGCCCGGAAGCCTCCTGTATCACCATCACATCATCGGACAACTCTTCTTCCTCCTCCTCCTCCTCCTCCTCCTCCATTAAACGCAGTGAAGCGGACAGATGTGTGGACCTACTCTCCAGCTGTGACGGATCGGATGCTATCCCTAACTCCTCTGTGTGATCTGAGTTATCCCTGATGTCAATCAGGGATTCTCTCAGAACACACAAGAGCGGGATTGTAAGGCTCACCATCGCATCCTCAGAGCTCACCCTCCTTGTGGACTCCTCAAAGACCCGTAGGATGTCACAAAGGTCTCTCATCCATGGCCACTCATGGATGTGAAACTGAGGCAGCTGACTTTGTGGCACCCTAGGGTTTTGTAGCTGGTATTCCATCAAAGGTCTCTGCTGCTCAACCACTCTATTCAACATCTGAAACGTTGAGTTCCAGCGTGTGGGGACGTCGCACAAAAGCCGGTGTTGTGGCACATGCAGGCGTTGCTGGAGAGATTTTAAGCTAGCAGCGGCTACTGTCGACTTGCAAAAGTGGGCGCACATGCGCCGCACTTTCACCAGTAGCTCTGGAACATTGGGGTAGCTCTTTAGGAAACGTTGCACCACTAGGTTGAAGACGTGGGCCAGGCATGGAACATGTTGGAGTCCGGCAAGCTCCAGAGCTGCTACCAGGTTCCGGCCGTTATCACAAACGACCATGCCTGGGCCCAGGTGCAGCGGCTCAAACCATATTGCCGTCTCATCGAGGAGGGCATCCCTCACCTCGGAGGCAGTGTGCTGTCTGTCCCCCAAGCTGATCAGCTTCAGCACAGCCTGCTGACGTCTACCAACGCCAGTGCTGCAACGTTTCCAACTCGTAGCTGGGGTCAATCTAACAGCGGAGGAGGAGGCGGTGGCGGAGGAGGAGGCGGTGGCGGAGGAGGAGGCGGTAGAGGAGGAGGAGGAGGGGGGTGTTCTTCTCGTGTCCCTGCCAGGAATGTTAGGCGGGGAGACGAGGTACACCGGGCCAGTTTGGGAAGCAGTCCCAGCCTCAACTACATTCACCCAGTGTGCCGTCAGTGAAATGTAGCGTCCCTGTCCGCATGCACTTGTCCACGCGTCGGTGGTCAAGTGGACCTTTGTGCAAAGCGCGGAACTAAGGGCCCGCCTGATGTTGAGTGACACGTGCTGGTGCAAGGCGGGGACGGCACACCGGGAGAAGTAGTGACGGCTAGGGACGGCATAGCGAGGTGCCGCAGTTGCCATCAGGTCCAGGAAGGCGGGAGTTTCAACAAGCCGGAACGCCAACATCTCCTGGGCCAGCAGTTTAGCGATGTTGGCGTTCAAGGCTTGCGCGTGTGGGTGGTTAGCAGTGTATTTCTGCCGCCGCTCCAATGTCTGAGAGATGGTGGGTTGTTGTAAAGAAACGCCTGATGGTGCCTTTGATGGTGCAGGAGAAGGAGATAAGACAGGACCAGGGGAGGATGAGGTAGAAGTCAACAAAGTGGCGGAGGCAGATGAAGTGGTGTCCTGGCTCGTCCTCTGGAGTGCATCGCCAGCACAGTCAGCAGTGGCAGTGGCAGAGGCAGTGGCAGAGGCAGTGGCAGTGGCGTGAACGGCAGGCGGCCTTTGTCCTGCCGTTGCTGCCTGCCACTGATTCCAGTGCTTGGATTCCACATGACGGCGCATTGAAGTGGTGGACAGGTTGCTCTTCTCAGAGCCCCTAATCAATTTCGAGAGGCAAATTGTGCAGACAACACTATATCTGTCCTCGGCGCATTCCTTGAAAAAACTCCACACCTTCGAGAAACGTGCCCTCGAGGTGGGAGTTTTTCGGGGCTGGGTACGAACTGGAACATCTTGGGAGATTCCGGGTGTGGCCTGGCTTCGCCTAAGCTGCTGACCTCTGCCTCTGCCTCTAGCTACCCTTTTTGGTGCTGCACCTGCCTCAACATCCACACTACTTTCCCCGCTTGACATCCCCCCTGTTCAGGTCGGGTCAGTGTCCTCATCATCCACCACTTCCTCTTCCAACTCCTGTCTCATCTCCTCCTCCCGCACAATGCGCCGGTCAACTGGATGCCCTGACGGCAACTGCGTCACATCATCGTCGATGAGGGTGGGTTGCTGGTCATCCACCACCAAATCGAACGGAGATGGAGGAGACTCTAGTGTTTGAGCATCTGGACACAGATGCTCCTCTGTTAGGTTCGTGGAATCGTGACGTGGAGAGGCAGGTTGAGGGACAATGAAAGGAGCGGAGAACAGCTCTGGGGAGCAGGGACAGTTTGGGTTATTGTTCTGTAAAGCTTCGGAATTTTGGGAGGAAGGAAGACAAGACTGTTGGGTAATAGGAGGAGAGGAGGCAGAGTCTGACTGGCTGCTGGACAATGTGCTGTAAGCGTTCTCTGACAGCCATTGCAAGACCTGTTCCTGGTTCTCGGGCCTACTAAGGTTTGTACCCTGCAGTTTTGTTAATGTGGCAAGCAACCCTGGCACTGTGGAGTGGCGCAATGCTTGCTGCCCCACAGGAGTAGGCACGGGACGCCCTGTGGCTTCACTGCTACCTTGCTCCCCAGAACCATTCCCCCGACCTCGCCCACGGCCTCGTCCACGTCCCTTTCCGGGAGCCTTGCGCATTTTGAATTCCTAGTTAGAAATTGGCACTGTATACCGGTAGTAAAAATTGTGGGTGCACGTAACCCCAATATATTCTTTGAATTCCCAGTCAGAAACTGGCACTATATGGCAGTAGCAAGAAATGAGGGTATTTATAACCCCAATATATTCTTTGAATTCCCAGTCAGACAATGGCACTGCATACCAGTAGTAAAAATTGTGGGTGCACGTAACCACAATATATTCTTTGAATTCCCAGTCAGACACTGGCACTATATGGCAGTAGCAAGAAATGAGGGTATTTATAACCCCAATATATTCTTTGAATTCCCAGTCAGACAATGGCACTGTATACCAGTAGTAAAAATTGTTGGTGCACGTAACCCCAATATATTCTTTGAATTCCCAGTCAGACACTGGCACTATATGGCAGTAGCAAGAAATGAGGGTATTTGTATTCCCAATATATTCTTTGAATTCCCAGTCAGACAATGGCACTGTATACCAGTAGTAAAAATTGTGGGTGCACGTAACCCCAATATATTCTTTGAATTCCCAGTCAGAAACTGGCACTATATGGCAGTAGCAAGAAATGAGGGTATTTGTATTCCCAATATATTCTTTGAATTCCCAGTCAGACAATGGCACTGTATACCAGTAGTAAAAATTGTGGGTGCACGTAACCACAATATATTCTTTGAATTACCAGTCAGAAACTGGCACTATATGGCAGTAGCAAGAAATGAGGGTATTTATAACCCCAATATATTCTTTGAATTCCCAGTCAGACAATGGCACTGTATACCAGTAGTAAAAATTGTTGGTGCACGTAACCCCAATATATTCTTTGAATTCCCAGTCAGACACTGGCACTATATGGCAGTAGAAAGAAATGAGGGTATTTGTATTCCCAATATATTCTTTGAATTCCCAGTCAGACAATGGCACTGTATACCAGTAGTAAAAATTGTGGGTGCACGTAACCCCAATATATTCTTTGAATTCCCAGTCAGAAACTGGCACTATATGGCAGTAGCAAGAAATGAGGGTATTTGTATTCCCAATATATTCTTTGAATTCCCAGTCAGACAATGGCACTGTATACCAGTAGTAAAAATTGTGGGTGCACGTAACCACAATATATTCTTTGAATTACCAGTCAGAAACTGGCACTATATGGCAGTAGCAAGAAATGAGGGTATTTATAACCCCAATATATTCTTTGAATTCCCAGTCAGACAATGGCACTGTATACCAGTAGTAAAAATTGTGGGTGCACGTAACCCCAATATATTCTTTGAATTCCCAGTCAGACACTGGCACTATATGGCAGTAGCAAGAAATGAGGGTATTTGTATTCCCAATATATTCTTTGAATTCCCAGTCAGACAATGGCACTGTATACCAGTAGTAAAAATTGTGGGTGCACGTAACCACAATATATTCTTTGAATTACCAGTCAGAAACTGGCACTATATGGCAGTAGCAAGAAATGAGGGTATTTATAACCCCAATATATTCTTTGAATTCCCAGTCAGACAATGGCACTGTATACCAGTAGTAAAAATTGTGGGTGCACGTAACCCCAATATATTCTTTGAATTCCCAGTCAGACACTGGCACTATATGGCAGTAGCAAGAAATGAGGGTATTTGTATTCCCAATATATTCTTTGAATTCCCAGTCAGACAATGGCACTGTATACCAGTAGTAAAAATTGTGGGTGCACGTAACCCCAATATATTCTTTGAATTACCAGTCAGAAACTGGCACTATATGGCAGTAGCAAGAAATGAGGGTATTTGTATTCCCAATATATTCTTTGAATTCCCAGTCAGACAATGGCACTGTATACCAGTAGTAAAAATTGTGGGTGCACGTAACCACAATATATTCTTTGAATTACCAGTCAGAAACTGGCACTATATGGCAGTAGCAAGAAATGAGGGTATTTATAACCCCAATATATTCTTTGAATTCCCAGTCAGACAATGGCACTGTATACCAGTAGTAAAAATTGTGGGTGCACGTAACCCCAATATATTCTTTGAATTCCCAGTCAGAAACTGGCACTATATGGCAGTAGCAAGAAATGAGGGTATTTGTATTCCCAATATATTCTTTGAATTCCCAGTCAGACAATGGCACTGTATACCAGTAGTAAAAATTGTGGGTGCACGTAACCACAATATATTCTTTGAATTACCAGTCAGAAACTGGCACTATATGGCAGTAGCAAGAAATGAGGGTATTTATAACCCCAATATATTCTTTGAATTCCCAGTCAGACAATGGCACTGTATACCAGTAGTAAAAATTGTGGGTGCACGTAACCCCAATATATTCTTTGAATTCCCAGTCAGAAACTGGCACTATATGGCAGTAGCAAGAAATGAGGGTATTTATAACCCCAATATATTCTTTGAATTCCCAGTCAGACAATGGCACTGTATACCAGTAGTAAAAATTGTGGGTGCACGTAACCACAATATATTCTTTGAATTACCAGTCAGAAACTGGCACTATATGGCAGTAGCAAGAAATGAGGGTATTTGTATTCCCAATATATTCTTTGAATTCCCAGTCAGACAATGGCACTGTATACCAGTAGTAAAAATTGTGGGTGCACGTAACCCCAATATATTCTTTGAATTCCCAGTCAGAAACTGGCACTATATGGCAGTAGCAAGAAATGATGGTATTTGTATTCCCAATATACTCTTTGAATTCCCAGTCAGACAATGGCACTGTATACCAGTAGTAAAAATTGTGGGTGCACGTAACCACAATATATTCTTTGAATTACCAGTCAGAAACTGGCACTATATGGCAGTAGCAAGAAATGAGGGTATTTATAACCCCAATATATTCTTTGAATTCCCAGTCAGACAATGGCACTGTATACCAGTAGTAAAAATTGTGGGTGCACGTAACCCCAATATATTCTTTGAATTCCCAGTCAGACACTGGCACTATATGGCAGTAGCAAGAAATGAGGGTATTTGTATTCCCAATATATTCTTTGAATTCCCAGTCAGACAATGGCACTGTATACCAGTAGTAAAAATTGTGGGTGCACGTAACCACAATATATTCTTTGAATTACCAGTCAGAAACTGGCACTATATGGCAGTAGCAAGAAATGAGGGTATTTATAACCCCAATATATTCTTTGAATTCCCAGTCAGACAATGGCACTGTATACCAGTAGTAAAAATTGTGGGTGCACGTAACCCCAATATATTCTTTGAATTCCCAGTCAGACACTGGCACTATATGGCAGTAGCAAGAAATGAGGTTATTTGTATTCCCAATATATTCTTTGAATTCCCAGTCAGACAATGGCACTGTATACCAGTAGTAAAAATTGTGGGTGCACGTAACCACAATATATTCTTTGAATTACCAGTCAGAAACTGGCACTATATGGCAGTAGCAAGAAATGAGGGTATTTATAACCCCAATATATTCTTTGAATTCCCAGTCAGACAATGGCACTGTATACCAGTAGTAAAAATTGTGGGTGCACGTAACCCCAATATATTCTTTGAATTCCCAGTCAGACACTGGCACTATATGGCAGTAGCAAGAAATGAGGGTATTTGTATTCCCAATATATTCTTTGAATTCCCAGTCAGACAATGGCACTGTATACCAGTAGTAAAAATTGTGGGTGCACGTAACCCCAATATATTCTTTGAATTACCAGTCAGAAACTGGCACTATATGGCAGTAGCAAGAAATGAGGGTATTTGTATTCCCAATATATTCTTTGAATTCCCAGTCAGACAATGGCACTGTATACCAGTAGTAAAAATTGTGGGTGTATATAGCCCCAATTCTATTGCTAGGGGACTTGCAGGGTATTTCTGGGGTGAAGGTGGGGGGGCACACCGTTGGAACGGGTATCGGGGTATATATCGGGTATACGGGAATACACTGACAGTGTATTCCATTCAGGATCCTGGGAAAGCTGGGTTGCGGCGATTGAGCCCGTCAGTGCCACGTTACACTGACAAGCTTCTCCCTGGAATTTAGCTCTTATAAGAGCTGTTGGTTGTCTTCTCCTTCCTATCCTAGCCTGTCCCTGCCTACCCAGAATCTAACCCCTAGCTAACTGGACGGAAACCTCCGTCCCCGGTGAATTGCAAGCTCAGAATGACGCGAAGCTGGGCGGCGCTGTTCTTTTAAATTAGAGGTCACATGTTTTCGGCAGCCAATGGGTTTTGCCTACTTTTTTCAACGTCACCGGTGTCGTAGTTCCTGTCCCACCTACCCTGCGCTGCTATTGGAGCAAAAAAGGCGCCAGGGAAGGTGGGAGGGGAATCGAGTAATGGCGCACTTTACCACGCGGTGTTCGATTCGATTCGAACATGCCGAACAGCCTAATATCCGATCGAACATGAGTTCGATAGAACACTGTTCGCTCATCTCTAATAATAATAATAATATAGGTGGGGCAGTGCTAAAAATATAATTCTAAAAATCATAGGCAGAGCAACAGCCCCTGACACTGCTCTCTGCAGAGAAACCCCATGGGGAGGACACCTGAGCACCAGGGACAGGTGAATTTTTTTAAATTATTTTTTTCACCTCTCCCAGCCTAATTAAAAAATAATATTTAAGCCTGGACAACCATTTTAAGTTTCATTATTTCTAGACGTACTGCATCTTATCTTAAGAGGAGCCTGTTACTAGATCTCAGCATATTAACCCCAAAGTTAGATAGGTTAGGGTCACCTGAACCAAACAATGTTTTCCCCTTGTGAATCTCTGTCTCCATGACTGAGATATCACTTTTCTTGTCAATATGCTAATAAGCTCTTTGGAGCAATGGCAACACCCTCATTGCTCCAGTTTGCTAATCAGGAACACCCTAATTGCTCCACAAAGCTTCATTTTCATTTTGACAAAATCTGTGATATCTTGGCAATGGAGGCAGCGATTCACAAGGGGAAAACCCCATTTGACTCAGGTGACCCTAACCTATCTATCTGTATGACTAGGGTGATATACTGGGTTCTGGCGACAGACTTCCTTTAGTATAGATGCATATTACACACTTTTTAATATATTCATGACTACATGACTATATATATATATATATATATATATATATATATATATATATATATATATGTTTAAATTGTTATGTATATATATGATATACAGTTGACACCTTATTATGTAGGTGTAATTATGTAGGTGTAATATATATATATATATAACGCCTTTATGTGGACCCTACTCAAAGACATGTCTAAATATATAAACAGATATACATATATATATATACATATACTGTATATATATATATATATATATATATATATATACTCTGTATATTCACATCAGCTTTTACTGTTATTCTTTCCTCTGTTCTGTTATGGGGACAGAAGAATCCGTCTAATAGTGGACACTAATAGGAACTGTTGAGTTTCCAGTACGTTCTCTCATACTTCACTGGACAAGAAGAGTCCTGTGATGTTAGACTGATTCTGCAATGGAGGCTCCTAATAGAGTCTTCTACCCAGCTATGAACCTAGTCTTATACATAATGTACATAGAATGTACACTATTTACAGACATCTCTAACTATACATAGAGATATATACATAGATATAGCTATATACAATATAAATGGATATTTCTATACAGTATGTATACATACAGTACACATTCAGTATATAGAGATATCTTCATTACATGCGGTCACTATTTACAGATATTTCTAAACATATAAATATATACAGTACATGACATAAATTTACATATATCACACATGGACATTATACATGTGGCATCTTGATATATATATACAGTACATGAATATATACATGACATAGATTTACATCTAAATTAAAAAATCTTATTTTACATTATTATTTTATTTGCTTTATTTATTCCATTTACTTACTTCCATTTCAGTATAGGGGTAATGATGGTAGATGTCAGGAAATAATAAATATTGTTAATCTTATTGCCGCATCACTATTACCAGTATTATACTTTTGTATTTTTACATTAATGTTCTTTGCTGTTATTATTGTATTATTTTATTTATTGTATTATTGTACTATACTATTATATTGTTCGCACCTGTTCTGGTTTATGGGAATTTGGACTCAACTATTGTCACTTAAGCTCTAGTGTCTCGAGGTACAAGCTATGATCAGCTCTCCGTCATGTCCATCATGTTATCTGTTATACATCTGATATGTTTTAGATATCATAATAATATAATATAAATCATAAAGTTCTTACTTGTATAACTATGTGGAACAGCAGAGCTGACAGTGCTATTCTGTCGGGCGCCATAATAACCCAAACCTGACTGAGTGGAGCTAACAGATTATAATTGATGCCAATGGCCACAAGAAGAAATCTTATTACAATAAGCAAAGACGTTAATGGAAATATTTCTTATGTGTTATATAAATGATGAAGCAGAATAATGTAGAGAGAACCTCATGTGAACGGAGACTAATAATGGACACTTAATAAGAGTCGCCCCCTGCTGTTATCTGTGATATGTGCTGTCTAATGATCCGTCATGTCTTAAGATCCTTAGCAATATGATCAGATCTCTTACCAAAGACGTCACCATACAGTTATCACCTCTGCAGAGCCGAGCGCACAACGTCCATCCCCTCCATCACTGCAGTAACTGACAGCATCCAACTGCTTTTTGAAATTCAGATCCAGCAATCTTATTGGTTGGTGGCTGCAGTTACCATGGTAACAGATGCAGCTGTACCAATGTACCAGCTGTACCTTATGTACCAATACTATTTTAGAAAAGAGGCCTTTTTCATTTTCCATAGACATTGATATATAGGGGTTTGTATATTGCAGGATTAGGTCCATTGTACTTACTGATTAACTGCCACCATTGATTTCGCATTTTACATTTGGAATTACATATGGATATTTTTCATTCACTGCTTTGGAAAATAATAGCACATTTATGGAAAAAAGCAATTTCACTGTTGTTTGCAAATATTTATATAACATGTTAACTTTATTATATGGGTCGTAGGGAGGGTGGCATAACATACATACCATATGGTACATGGAATTGCTAGAAAAGCATTGCCACCTAATACCCTATCGCAGTGATGGCGAACCTTTTGGAGACCAAGTGCCCAAACTGCAACCCAAAACCCACTAAATTATGGCAAAGTGCTAACATGACAATTTAAACTTAATACTGTGCAGATCCACAATTGCGGACCGTTACGGACCCACAAATACAGCTGTGTGGATGGCGCTTTACAGAGATTTCAATAATACAAGCAACTTTGTACTGAAATGTAAAGGTCTCTGCATTTAGTATTTTTGAACAATTAATGTTTACTATTTACATTGCACAGGATCTGTGTTATAGTGACCGTGCAATGTTATTACAGCCTGTACTATATCATGTCTCATATAAAACAGATACTGTGTGATATAAATAGTGAGGGGACCCCAGACAGTATTATATGGTCCGCAGTGGCCCCCAGACGGTATTATATGCCCAACCCGTGTTCTTCGTTCACTCAATGACCTAACACTTACATCCTCTATTATCAGAACCTCCCACGCTCATATACAAGACTTCTCCCGAGCTGCACCACTTCTCTGGAATGCTCTCCCCCGGACAATCAGATTAACTCCCAATTTCTACAGTTTCAAACGCAAACTAAAGGCACATCTTTTCAGACAGGCCTATCACAATTTCTAACGTAAACCCTTCCGTACTATAATTAGAATCCCCAAAATTTAACCTTCCTCTGTCCCCACTCCCACATTACCCCACATGATATGATGCCTTTTCAGGCTAACTTTATTTGTCCAAGCTCCATCCACATGTTACAGGACACCAATAGTGACAGCTCATAAAGTTTTGTTTGTATAATGACAGTAACCTCTATTACAAAATTGTCTGACCTCTGTTTAAGCAATACCGCCCCTGCTACCTCTTGTGTCACCCCCTCTACCTCATAGATTGTAAGCTCTTGCGAGCAGGGCCCTCAGTCCCATTGTGTGAAATGACGTTCTTTGTTATGTATCTGTCTGTATTTGAACCCTACAAATTGTACAGTGCTGCGGAATATGTTGGCGCTATATAAATAAAATTTATTATTATTATTATTATTATTATTATTATTATATGCTCCACAGCAGGCCCCCCTACAGTATTACATGCTCCACAGTAGGCCCACCACACAGTATTATATGCTCCACAGTGGCAACAACACCCCTCCCAGTATTATAGGCTCCTTAGAACCCTTCCCCCCAGTATTATATACTACTCAGTATGTCCCCACATACACACAGAGGAATTTATTTATTTTTTGTAGAGCTGAGTCTGGGCTCTGGCAGGCAGCCCAGGGTCACTACAACCCCCTTTCCCCTGTCTTTAGTTCTTTATCTTGTTGTAAAACAATAAAACAACATCAGGTTGTACACAGAAAAAGTAATTTCCTCTCTGACCCCCTTCCCTTTGTATACACACATACCACTGAGGTGGATTGATAACACAAACATAACAAAATATTCACCAATGATATTTATATATGACTAATATGATTAATTAATAATGCATACACAATAATACATAGCTTAATTAATCACATAAGGTCTTATTTTTTGGGCGACAAATTGTATTCGTTCTATTTGTTCAATTACGGGTTGTCTATGATCTTTTGATCACTTTTGATTATATTGTTTCAGAGAGTGAAATGACCAAAAACCTGTGTTTTGGGCATTTACCTTAATCTATTTTTGCATTACAGCATTTACTAAACAGGATAGGTATTTTTACATCTTATAAATCTGGGCATTTTTTGCTTTTGGTGATACCAATATGTCTAATTTTTAGATGTAAAATGGTGAAAGATGACCAGTATACAAGCCTTCCTGTTTTCAGAGATCACTTTTCAGCTGTCATCTTATTGTGACCACAAGCAGATTTACAATGAAAGGTAACATCTATACCTAAAGGCCCATTCTTATTGTGCAATTTTCAGGAATATTACTGAAACGACTGTTCCTAGAAATGCTCAATCCTGATAATTAGCCCGTGTAAATGTGGGAATGATCACTGATTTGTTGGATGACTGCATCTTTATGCAACATAAAAGATGCTAAATTCTCAACCGCACATCTCCCATATACCGTATTTTTCGGACTATAAGACGCACTTTTTTTCCTCCCAATATGGGAGGAAAATGTGTGTGCGTCTTATAGTCCGAATGCAGCGTGCGCAGCGTCTGTGTCCCGTCTGTGCGAATGAAAAGAAGAGCAGCACGGTGCCTGCCTGCTCTGCCCCTCCTTCCCTGTCTGTGTCGCGTGTTTGCAGGAGCGAGATCTGAGAGGCAGGGAAGTAGGGGCGGGCCAGACAGGTGAAGGAAGCGTGGTTTCAAGCTTGCCGAGAAAACCACGCCTCTTTTACCCGTCTGGCTCGTCCCTCCTTCACTGCCTCTCAGATCTGGCTCCTGCAATAATGCCACACAGACAGGGAAGGAGGGGCGGGCCAAACGGGAGGAGGAGGCGTGGTTTTCTCGGCAAGCTTGAAACCACACCTCCTTCACCCTTCTGGCCCGCCCCTACTTCCCTGCCTGTGTGGCTTCATTGCAGAAGCGACATCTGAGAGGCAGTGAAGGAGGGACGAGCCAGACAGGTGAAAGAGGTGTGTTTTCAAGTTTGCTTAGAAAACCACACCTCCTTCACCCGTCTGGCCCGCCCCTTTTTCTATTCTTACATAGCTTCACTGCAGGGTGTCTCTTTCCATCCATGGATGAGATTAGATAGAATAGATAGACAGACAGACAGACAGACAGACAGACAGACAGACAGACAGACAGACAGACAGACAGATAGATAGATAGATAGATAGATAGGAGATAGATAGATGGATAGATAGATAGGATAGATTAGATAGATAGGATAGATAGATTAGATAGATATGTTCAAATCACCCCCATAGCCCTACAATACATATAAAACAAAAACATTACTGTGAAACACATACACATTTGGTATCCCTGTGTCCGAAAGCCCCCGGTTCTATTTACATTGGTGAAATATTATATTATTAGGTTATTAAATATTTCACCAATTTTTTTTCCTTAAAATTTTTTTTTTCCCTATTTTCCTCCTCTAAAACCTTAGTGCGTCTTATGGTCCGGTGCGTCTTATAGTCCGAAAAATACGGTAAACTGGGTAATGTGCTGCCAACAAATACAAATTGTATGGGGATGAATAATCCCCATACATACACAATGATTGCTGTATTTAAATGGAGCAAAGGTGTGGTCATTAATCAGAAACAGTTTGCAATCATTGCTTGTAAAGTCAGGGCTCGTTCACATCTGCGCCCCGGCCTCCGTTTAGCAGGTTTCCGTTTCCTGCCCAAAACTGGGCAGGAGACGGAAACCTGCAGTCATTTTTCAAACCCATTCATTTGAATGGGTTCGGAAAGTGTTCGGCCGTGAGCACTGGTGAGCGTTTTGTGCTCTCCATGGTGAAAGTTTTTTTTTTTTAACTGGACACAAAGTCAGACACGCAGGACTTTGTGTCTGGTTAAAAAAAAAAAAAACGGGTTCACTGCAGAGAGCACGAAACGCTCACCAGTGCTCACAGCCGGATACGGTCTGACAGGTTTCCGTCTTCTGCCCGCAGAAGACGGAATCCTGGTCGGAGATAGGGCGCTGGTGTGAACCCAGCATTAGTCTGTATAAAAGGGCCTGAAACTTGTTTTTTTTTTACATAATGGAATAAATACTATGTTTAACATAAGGTGCTTTTTAGCCAAATTAAAGCTGGAGAGTCATGAATGAAAGAAGCAGGATTGAAACATTGAAGATTGACGGGAGAAAAGGACCACATCAAGTCCATTTACCCTATCCTTATATTACTACCATTTTATCCTAGAATAGATATGCATTTATTCCAGGAATGCTTAAATTCTCCTATTGTAGATCTTCCAACTATATCTGCTGGTACATTAGTTCGATGCCTAAACTCAAATCTTTCAGTGACACCATATTTCCTGAAATTGATTGTGATGTTACCCACAACTAATTTCAAATTGTGCCCCATTGTACTTGTATTTAGTTTTTTTTTTTAATTAAAAACATCAATTTTTCAGGTCAAGAACGAAACCCAAATGCTAGTGTGAACCTACCAACATCTGCACAGCTTGTTACACTATGGTCGAGTCCCCATGGGCTGGAAACGCCATGATTTGCCCGAAAAATTGCGGCATTTTACAGTATCTGTAAAGTGCATGGGATTCATGCGAATCCCATGCTCACTTTGCATTTCGAACCGTAGCGCGGACACGCTGCATTTTCCAAAAACGGCATGGTTTTGGAAGTTGTAGCATGTCAATTACCGTATTTTTCGGACTATAAGACGCACTGGACTATAAGACGCACCTAGGTTTTAGAGGAGGAAAATAGGGAAAAAAAATTTTGAAGCAAAAACTGGTAAAATATTTAATATATGGGAGTTGTAGTTTTGCAACAGCTGCAAGGCCACATTGACAGGTGACCCTGCAGCTGTACGGGGATGCATAGAGTGTTTTTTTTTTGCGGGGCCAGAAGTACTTTTTAGTTTACCATTTTGGGGAATATCTATTTCTTAGATCACCTTTTATTGAAAAAAACCCCAGTGGTTTATGATATATGATTTTCTACTTTTATATATATATATATTCTAGGGACAGGAGGTGATTTAGAACTTTTATTTATTTCATATTTTTAAAGTTTTTTTTTTACTATTTTATTCCCCCCCCCCCCCCCCGGGGGCTTGAACCTGCGGTCACTTGATTGCAAGTCCCATAGACGGCAATACAACTGTATTGCCGTCTATGGGACATTCTGTGTATTAGTATTACGGCTGGTCATAGACCCAGCCGCAATACTAATATAGCAGTGACAGACCCGGGAGCCTCATTAGGCTCCCGGCTGTCACCCGAACAGGTCGGCTCCTGCGATATCGCCGCGCAGGAGCCGGCCTGCAACTTTACAGGTACGGGGGAGAAGGACACTGTATACACCATGTTCTGTAGATGTCACCACCTGTATACACTGTATATAGTCACAAGGCTCACAGATGGTATACAGCGCACTGTATACACCATGTTCTGTAGATGTTACACCTGTATACACTGTATGTAGTCACAAGGCTCACAGGTGATATACTGTGTAATATAGGGGTACTATTTATTGGAGGAGCATTATATACATTATTTTTTTTTTACATAGCAGAGTACAGGAGGGGCCCGATATAGGTTATATATAGCATATACAAGCGGCAGTATACATATACATGGTGCAGTGCACATTGTATAAACGGGGGGGCAATACATATAGTATATACAGGAGGCAGTACATATAGTATATACAGAGGGCAGCACACAGTATATACAGGGGGCAGTACACACAGTATATACAGGGGACAGTACATATAGTATATACAGGGGCAGCACACACAGTATATAAGGGGGGGGGGGGCAGTACACACAGTATATACGGGGGGGTTTAGTACACATTGTACACACTGAGTTGCCGGATGCCGAGCTCCTCCCCCTCTCTCTCGCTTTCCCGTCATGCTCCGCTTTCTGTCACGTGCCTGTACATAATCGAGTGAAGAGTGAGCATGCTCCGTGTACAGGATGTAATGAAGAGGCCTCGGATGAATGGTTTCTGTGTGCGGCTAGTTAGGTCTGAGGCTCCATGTGTCACCTGTATGGGGAGAAGCCACCGATACTGACCCGGCATCCGCTGTACTAGAGAGGCGGATGCCGGGGAGGGATAGACGCCGGGGCCTGAGACATCGCTGCCCTGCATGAAGCCAGCGGCGGGGGGGACGGAGGAGCGGAATAGCATCACTCCTCCCGCTGCTGGCTTCATGCAGGGCAGAGGAGCGCAGCGATGTCGCTGGCCCCGGCACCTGTAATGGCGTCTATCACTTGCCAGCTTCCGCCTCTCTAGTACAGCGGATGCCAGGCGCCACATTCAGACTATAAGACGCACCCTTCTTTTCCCCCCAAATTTGGGGGAAAAAAAGTGCGTCTTATAGTCCGAAAAATACGGACTATAATCTTAGGAAACGCTGCAGCTTTACCGTAGATATAACAGAAAGTCTGCGGAGGAAAACTCTGTAAACTTCCTGTTCAAAGCGCTGCAGGAAGAACCGTGATGTGCTCCCGCCGTGCTTTTTCCCGCAGAGTACAGAGCTTTAGCGCTGAGTATTGTCCTGTGGGGCCTTAGTCTAAGTTCACACTGAGTTTTTTGGTCAGGAATCCTCCTCAATTGGGAGGCTTTTTTTGGTGGCTGATTTTGAGGTAGATTCCGGACCAAAAAACTACGTGTGAGCTCAGCCTAAACTCCTTGAGACGTGAGTTTTAGGGTAAGTTCAGACAGAGTTTTTTGGTCCAGAACCTGAGGCGGAGGTGGCCTCAGGTTCGGGACCAAAAGCTGGGTAGCCGCAACTGAAAGTTGGTGCACTGCACCGGCATCCAGGCGGACACTCCGCTCCGCTCCCAATGAATGGGCCTAGATGGGAGGAGGGTGCGTCTTCAGGCAGAATCACGAGCCCAAACGGCCTGAAGAATGAGCACCTCGCTTCTTTTTCCGGGAGCCGAAACAAGCCAGCTCCCGAAAAAAACTCCAGAGCGGCTCCCAATGATTTCAATGGGAGCCGTCTTTTTGGTCAGGATTTTGAGGTGGACACGGCCTCAAAATCCTGACCAAAAAACTCTGTCTGAACTTACTCTTAATTTTCTCCTCAATGGTTGGTTTGTTCAAGTTCCCCATCATATAACACCCACACATACAGCATGCACACATTTTAGTAGTAGTAGTGAGTAGTGTCCTCACTTAGGGACACAGCACACCAACTGCACGGCCATAAGGAACATACATAAGCACATCTTCACTCAGTAACACACTAGTCATCCTCCCTCCTTGTTAACCGAATACGTCACATGGAGGCGTCGCCAGAATAGTCTCTCTGCGGCCCCCGTATGACGCACAATTCTCGCGTCCTCGGGAGGCGGAGTCTCGTGTTGCTGACCTCTGTAGTTTCAGTTCTGTGCCCGTGGAGTTCGTCTCTTGTATAACCATGTTCAGACTGGAGGGTCTTGGGCCGAAAGCTGATCCAGAAGAGATGCGAGCCAAGATGAGGCGAGATGTCATCAGCTCAGTGCGGAACTTCCTCATCTATGTGGCCGTGCTTAGGATCAGTAAGTGACAGACACGTGTGCATTGATTCCCTGAACACACCATGCACTCTCTATCGATGTGTATCTTCTGGGAGGATGGGAGTGCTATGGCTATTTCAGTAACGAAATGGTGGTGTGCGCTTAAACTGACATTTGGAGAAAAACCTGGAAGAAAGGCATCCTCTCTCCAAGATGAATTGCCTAGTCACTGCCTCTCCGATGTCCTGTCCGTGTCCTATTGCCATGAGCTGCTTTGTACAGGAAATAACTCCTGGGAGGCAGACACCAATGTAGGATCCTGGAAAAAAAAAGAATTGTCCTGCTCAAGTCTGATGCAGCTAATTCAGCTGCATAACCCATGTACAAGACACACTGGCTTTTTGCTGCAGGCTTTACAGGGCCAATAAAAGTAGTGCAAAATTGGAGGCAGAAGTCTTCTTCTCATTCCTCTTTGCCTGTGTGAATGGCCCCTTAAAAGGGTATTTTGGGCACTACAAGTTACCCCCCCCCCCCTACATAGTTATTGTAATTAGTGTAAAAAAAAAAAAAAAAACCTTAATTATTCCCCTAACCCTAGATCACAAATAACCATAAACACATTAGGGTATCTCCACATCCAAAAATGCCCAAACTACAGACACACAAAAATATTTTTCCAATGTCGAATGTGATTATAAGGGAGTCTGCTGCTAAAGTATGTTCAGTTGTCAGTACCGTGTTAGGCTAGGTTCACACGGGTTTTTTGGCCTGGATTTTGATGCAGAGGCCACCTCACAATCTGGTCCAAAGTCGCGGCCTTCCGCTCCGGATTAGGCTCAAATGAATGGGCCTAGTCGGGAGGTGTTGCGCCGCGGACACTGCAGTGGAAAGAAAGGGCAGGTTGTTTCTTTTTTCCGCGACAGCATAAAACCGCTAGCGGAAAAAAGAAGTGAACGGCTCCCACTGAAGTCAACGGGAAGTGTTTTTTTGGACCAGATTCTGAGGCGTATTCCACATCAAAATTTGGTCCAAAAATCCCCCATATGAACCCAGTCTCAGGGGCCGTTCACAGCTAGGAATTTGACACTGAATTTGAGGTGGAATCTACCACATATTCTGCCAGAAATCCTCCTCCCATTCACTTTAATGGGAGGCAGTAGCTGATGTTTTTTCTGCTGGTTGATTTTTTTTTTTTCAGTTAACAGAAAAAATTAAGTATCCGGCTTGTTCTTAAGGCAGACTCTGCCTGAGAACTCAGATTGAAAAGAATGGGAGCAGAAAATACACCTTTTGCAGGAGCGCAAAAATTTAAATTTGGCATGACGACATGCATAACAAAAATGTTATCACTGTAATGTATTTATGTAAAGTGGTGGTGGTGGTAGTAGTAGTTGAATATGTTTATGGTAGGTGGTTGGTGCCCTTTAAAATAAAACCTCTCCATTAGCTTCTATTGAACCACAGGGCTGAGGACACAAACTGTAAACTAAATGGATGGTGTGCTTATGCATGCTCACTCTGTCACCAAAAACTTTGATATTTAGCTTGATAAGAAAATGTCTGATATTAATGTCCTTTTGGTTCACATGGTAGTCATCTCACTTTTTGTCCACTGTGCCCTGTATATGGCTAACAAATATACTTATGCAAAGGGCATGGAGCTATGAGTACTCATTGACCATATGTACAATGTGATGCTGAAACCAGTTTAGATTGTGGATTACAGGGGTGTTCTATTTCATGTTTGTAATTTCTGTTGAGGTGTTGAGAACATAAAAACAGTTACTGTATACTCACTTCTCTGTTCTGGGGTCCCAGACTTTGGTGTTTTGTTTTCCATATCAGTAACGGAGTGTTAATGCTCTCCTTGAATTCTCAGCCACTGATTTGCTGCATCATTCACGTATGGGCCAAAGGTTATGAACCACAAGGACCCCAACAGAGAAAAATATGAACTGGAACAATCCTTCAATGAACCTGTTGTTAATACATATCTTCTATTTTTTTGACAGCTCCTTTTATCTTGAAGAAACTGGACAGTATATGATTAGGTAACATCTGCGGGGAATGGTCTCCTCCAGTTACCATATGCACTGAACTAATTTATCAGCTTTTAAACTATGGGCAGAGGAACATTGGAAGCGTCATCAACATTTTTTTTCAAGAAAAAAAGTTCTCTATTGTGTTGTCTAATTGCATGAAGATGTGTCTGGTCAAGATGTCCCCCTGGAATTGTGCAAGTTATGAGTGACTCTTGGTTCTTGTGCCATTGCTTCATTCATTTTGGATGGAATATAGCATACAAATGCACGCAGAGGCCTTTCTATGACCTTTTCTTCTCATAAAATAAAGACAAAAGGTTTTCTTTTCTTTATTATAGCTTAATTCTTTATTTCAAATAGGGAAGGTAAGAGAATACACTGTCAAGGTGCAGTCTTTCTCCCACACACAACCACTAGCCATTGAATTGATCACAGAAAAAATGGCTGCTAAAACATAACTTTTATAAAAAAAAATTAAAGGGCACATTAAGAAAATCATGTGGCCTGACAGCATGACCAGAAATGTGGTCAATGCTTGAGGTCCAATGTGTGCTTTTTATACACATCAGCGATTAATTGAAAAATAACAGACACCAAGCATCAAATGTAATTTTGTTCACAAGAGATTTTTTGGCTTGGTCATTGCAAAACTTGCAATGTTCTACCTGCAGTTTCATTGAGACTGAACGAGTAAAATCCTATTATTATACTCTGGAGTCTCTTTAGAGTATAGTAAGCAGAGGTAGAACTTGAAATCTAGCTAAAATACCCGAATAAGATATTCCTTTAATAGTCCCACAATGGGGAAATTTCAGTGATACAGTTGCATAGATGGTACAGTAGTGTATAACAAGAGAGAAAAAACACATACAAGCTCCTGGCAGATAGAGAAATCCTAGGAATCATAGCAACTAAAAAAGAAAGAAACACAGACACACTGCAGGATCATTTAGTTCTCTGTGCGGAGTGATGTTAATAATACAGCCGAATGTGGTTGGAGGACACGAGGAGGGGTCACAGCATGTAGATATAACAGCCAGAAACGTTTTTGCAGAGGTGGGGGACATATGCAGCTATCATGATAACGTGGTAGTTCCTTTGGTAGGTGGTGAGATCTCCTGCTCACAGCTGATAGTTCGGTATCTTGTATCAGCACTATTGTCCATTAACCATAAAAAAAAATGCCCCAAATGTCTTTCATCACAAGTCCTCCTCCTTTCTTCTTAACACTGTGTTCTACTGCCCAGAGAAGTCTGAAGCCATCCAGGTAGACAGGGTGCTGCTCTCTTGCCAAGCTTCCATAACTCCTGGGGTAGGTGGGTGATGGTAGGTTCATTTGCGCTGCTGTCCACCCGCTGTGATTCTGCTGAAATTGCAGGAAAAACAGCTTGGGAACGGCTTGCATACGGTCAGTTTAAAAACCCATTCATTTCAATGGGTTTTTATTTTTTTTAAATGTAGATTGTAAGCCCACATGAAGCTCACAATGTACATTTTTCCCCTATCAGTATGTCTTTGGAATATGGGATGGAAATCCACGCAAACACGGGGAGAACATACAAACTCCACTCTACAGACTCCAGCGCTGCAAGGCTGCAGTGCTAACCACTGAGCCACCGTGTGGCCCGTCTTCAATTGGTTTTTAAAGCAAACCGCTGGTGTCTGTATGAAGCCTCTCAGGTGTGAAACTTTTTTTTTCTTCTTTGCACGGACACAAAGTCGGACATGCCGTAGAGGCTGCATATGGATACCGAGAGCAGCGCAAGTGTGAATGTTCCCTTAACTCCTTAAGTAAACCTATCTGTGTTTGCACACAATGGCTAATCCCGCCAGACCACATCACTAAGAGGCAGGATATCTTCTATGAACTAACCTACTTACAGCATCTTTGGGTGGAACTGTGTACTCGAACAAACCCACTTATAACATTGGTGGGCAGGACTGTCTGAAACATGACGTCCACCATGTCATTGGTAGGCGAGGCTACACATGTACTGTGACACTGTGTCTATTGTGTACCCCGTTAGCCATGAATAAATCCTAAATAAAGCCCTCCTACTCCTATCCAGAGCAGGTAGGGGAAGTTAAGGTAGGAAATTCCAAAGAGGGGTGCAACTCAGGATCTATTCATTAGGTAAAGCCCCTATTGAAACTGTGCTACGGGCATAAATATAAACAATGCTACCCAAATGGGCAAAGTAAGTTGTATAACACCCCCAGGCCTGCCTGATGTAAAACAGGCAACAGAAATACTGCCAGTGTCATTGATTGGTTGCACCAATATAGGCATCTCCCCCTCTACTGCGACTTTATCAGGCAAGATCATTTTGTCACACTTTTAAAGAATCTAAATAATTTTTATTAAAGAATCAAAATAATTTTATTTTATAATAATAGCATGCTTCATAATTCCTAAGGCTTATTCACATGTCTTTTGTACCTGGCTCTGAAAGGAACCAGTCACTGTAATGTTGCTCATACACCTTAGATTCTCACTAGACTTTTGGAGGGAGCCCTTTGGGTCTCGCTTCTACCAGCCACACAGGTTAACTATCGGTTGTGTAAGGAACAAATGGATAAGGCCACTTTTGTTATGTGTTTAGGATACTTTTTTTTTTTTCTTTTACCTGACTTGACGAGAGGGTGGCAGAAAATGAGGATGAAACTTGTACCAAGTTATCTTCTATTGATAGAAGAGAGGACAACTTCACTATTATTGGGAACCCACCGATCCTCAGAATGCAGCTGCGTTTCTCTCTTCTTGATGGAGCAGCAGGCCCAGCATGTACCATTCTGCTCTATGAGAGTGTCAGAGAAAGCATAACTTGTGACATTGTGTACTAGAATTGTGCCAAAATTCTGGTGCAAAGCAAGCCAACTACTTGATGGTATAAATTTAGACTAGACAGTCTAAAGATGCCTCAGAACTATTATCCTTCGTCAGCCACATCACACTGTCTAGTTTGTTTGTACTGTGTAAATGTTAGGTTGGGGCCCCACGTGAAGTAAACACCACGGAAAAAATTTCATCCACATCTTTCAAAAAGATAGACACTGCAATATTTTAATTATACCTACGGAAATGCTGGCGGTTTCCCTATTGGTATAATTGAAACAGAAAGTCCGTAGAGGTTTCTTGTGAAAAGTGCTGCGGTCTGTTTTTTTCACATCACTTTTTTTTTTTGCTGTGGCCCGCTACGTGGGGCCTTAGACAGGATTTGTAAATCTTATCCATTGCTTTTGCATCTTCATTTGGCTTACACATCTAACATGCACATAAACTATAACTAGTCAAACATATTCGGGCAGTAGATACCAGTATACCTTTGCCTCAACTTTACTTAAAATTGCAGTCATCTAGACTTTCCAGTACAGGTATATGCAGCATAAAACATACGCTCAGCATATATTTTCTAAAAGAATTGTTTGGCAGGTGTATGCAATTTATAGGCTTGTATTTCCCACCATGTTCCCTGGCAGGAAGCTATTATTATTCACAGAGGCTTGACATTGGATGGACAAAGCATTGGACAGTGTAACATAAATGTGTTCTCTGCTCTTATATTGACAATCTTTGAAGTGCCAAGATAAGGGTTTCTGTTTTCCTGTAATTCTCACAGAAAAGTCACTACATTTTCACTTTGATGTTAGTAGATAATATATTCAAATGTTTGTAAGAAGCAAACAGTACAGAAACAGCTATAATATGTAGGTTTTATTTTTCACTACTTACTCTCTTTACTCTATTATGACTTTTCATATTTGCATTTGTTTGGGCAGTGGTTATTCAATTTTGGATAAATAATAATAACGTTCTAATATACGATGAATAGAGTTCTTCCTGCTTCCAAAGCCTGTGCTTGAAAGGGATTGGTCCAAGTTTCAAAGTTATCCTCTATCCAGACCATTGGCTTGCTGTTGCATTCGCTATCTATGTGACTGTCAAAGATAGCAAAGTATAACACTTGGTAGTGCCATAGTTATGAATCGGAGCAGCAGTGCACATGCTCAGCCTGTGGCTCCCTTCTTATGGGGGCACAAAGCCCACCTCCACCAATCAAATAAAATGCTTCTGTAATATGTCTGTGACTGGCACAGTGGAGTAGAGAACCCTGCCCGCGATGGCTTACAATCTGTGGGATCTATATACAATATATATATCTATATACAATATATATATATATATATATATACAGTCCTATGAAAAAGTTTGGGCACCCCTATTAATCTTAATCATTTTTAGTTCTAAATATTTTGGTGTTTGCAACAGCCATTTCAGTTTGATATATCTAATAACTGATGGACACAGTAATATTTCAGGATTGAAATGAGGTTTATTGTACTAACAGAAAATGTGCAATATGCATTAAACCAAAATTTGACCGGTGCAAAAGTATGGGCACCCTTATCATTTTATTGATTTGAATACTCCTAACTACTTTTTACTGACTTACTGAAGCACAAAATTGGTTTTGTAACCTCAGTGAGCTTTGAACTTCATAGCCAGGTGTATACAATCATAAGAAAAGGTATTTAAGGTGGCCAATTGCAAGTTGTTCTACTATTTGAATCTACTCTGAAGAGTGGCATCATGGGCTACTCAAAACAACTCTCAAATGATCTGAAAACAAAGATTGTTCAACATAGTTGTTCAGGGGAAGGATACAAAAAGTTGTCTCAGAGATTTAACCTGTCAGTTTCCACTGTGAGGAACATAGTAAGCAAATGGAAGACCACAGGGACAGTTCTTGTTAAGCCCAGAAGTGGCAGGCCAAGAAAAATATCAGAAAGGCAGAGAAGAAGAATGGTGAGAACAGTCAAGGACAATCCACAGACCACCTCCAAAGAGCTGCAGCATCATCTTGCTGCAGATGGTGTCACTGTGCATCGGTCAACAATACAGCGCACTTTGCACAAATAGAAGCTGTATGGGAGAGTGATGAGAAAGAAGCCGTTTCTGCACGTACGCCACAAATAGAGTTGCCTGAGGTATGAAAAAGCAGATTTGGACAAGGCAGCTTCATTTTGGAAACAAAAATTGAGTTGTTTGGTTATAAAAAAAAGGCGTTATGCATGGCGTCCAAAAAGAAACAGCATTCCAAGAAAAACACATGCTACCCACTGTAAAATTTGGTGGAGGTTCCATCATGCTTTGGGGCTGTGTGGCCAATGCCGGCATCGGGAATCTTGTTAAAGTTGAGGGTCGCATGGATTCCACTCAGTATCAGCAGATTCTTGAGAACAATGTTCAAGAATCAGTGACGAAGTTGAAGTTACGCCGGGGATGGATATTTCAGCAAGACAATGATCCAAAACACCGCTCCAAATCCTCAGGCATTCATGCAGAGGAACAATGACAATGTTCTGGAATGGCCATCCCAGTCCCCAGACCTGAATATCATTGAACATCTGTGGGATGATTTGAAGCGGGCTGTCCATGCTCGGCGACCATCTAACTTAACTGAACTTGAATTGTTTGTCCAAAATACCTTTATCCAGGATCCAGGAACTGATTAAAAGCTACAGGAAGCGACTAGAGGCTGTTATCTTTGCAAAAGGAGGATCTACTAAATATTAATGTCACTTTTCTGTTGAGGTGCCCATACTTTTGCACCGGTCAAATTTTGGTTTAATGCATATTGCGCATTTTCTGTTAGTACAATAAACCTCATTTCAATCCTGAAATATTACTGTGTCCATCAGTTATTAGATATATCAAACTGAAATGGCTGCTGCAAACACCAAAATATTTAGAACTAAAAATGATTAAGATTAATAGGGGTGCCCAAACTTTTTCATAGGACTGTATATATATATATATACATCCTATTAATATTATAAATGTGAAAGTTTGTGGGTTTGGATGTTTATTCCTCAATCACACTTGAACAGCTGAATGGATATTTCACACACACCTACATATTGGCCAGGAAGGGGTGATAGGCTACTTTAAAAGTGTCTCACTCACCCTAAAACGATAAGGCCTACTATAGCAGAGTCATCGGAGTACTTCTGTAGGTAACAGCTGGATGAGTTGTGTCTAAAGTCAGCAGTGTACAGTGTGAAGAGAAATGGGGCAAGAACTGTACCTTGTGGTGCCCCCGTACTACAGATCACAGTGTCAGACACACAGTCCTGGGCTCTCACATACTGAGGGCGGTTTGTCAGGTAGTCTAGGATCCAGTTGGACAGGTGATGGTCCACTCCACCAAGGTTCAGCTTCTCCCTCAGTAGCCCTGGCTGAATGGTGTTGAACGCACTGGAGAAATCAAAGAACATTATTCTCACAGTGTTCCTAGGTTTCTCCAGGTGAGAGAGAGCTCTATGAAGAAGGTGGATGATGGCGTCATCTACCCCAATGCCCGGTCGATAGGCAAACTGGTGGGGGTCCATAGCCGAGCTCACTAGGGGGCATAGGTGTGTCAGGACCAGTCATCAGGTGGGATGTCAGTGCTACAGGTCGGTAGACATTGTAGCCCATTGGGTTGGGTTTCTTTGGTACTGGTAGCACGCAAGATGTTTTCCACAGTTGAGGTACCACTCCCAGCTTTAGACTCATATTATACATGTGCGTGATGATGCCACACAACTGGTCTCTGCACACTTTAAGTACTCTTGCACTTAAACCATCAGGGCCACCGACCTTGTCTGCTTTAATCCTCTTAATTTTCCTACACACTTGAGACTCCTTGAGGATCAGATAGCCAGATTGCAATTTTATATATATATAAATATATATATATATATATATATATATATATATATATATATATATATATATACTAAATAGCTACATCGCCGCGATCTATTAAGCTGGTAGTTTGGGTCATTAAAACCCACAACCAGGCAGGGACTTATGCCTTTAACCCCTTCCCGACATGTGCCGTAATAGTACGGCGCATGTCGGGTCTGTAACTATGGCGACCGCCCGGGAGCCGGGCGGCCACCATAGCCGCCGGGTGTCTACTGCTTTCAGCAGTAGACAACCGGCTCTGATGCCTCCGATCGGTCCCCGGACCGATCAGAGGCATTAACCCCTCCGGCATTAACCCCGGCGGCGCATGGGCGCCGCCATTTTGCCCGGGATCGCCGGCTCCTGGAGCATGCTCCAGGGCTGACGTCCCGTTGCCATGACAGCCGGGAGCCTTGTACAGGCTCCCAGGCTTGTCTGCAAATCCTCTCTTTTGCAGGCTGGTCTATGCAGCCTGCAAAAGAAAGGATGCTTTTTTGCAATGCATTGCAATGCATTAGCATTGTAATGCATTGCATTAGTGATCAGACCCCCTGGGGTTCAACACCCCTAGGGGGTCTAATAAATGCAAAAAAAAAAAGTTAAAAAAAATATAAAAAAATATAAAAAGAATTAAAAGTTCAAATCACCCTAGAACAGATATAAAAGTAGTTAAAAACTGTGAAACATATACATGTTAGGTATCCCCGCGTCCGAAATCGCCCGCTCTACAAATCCATAAAAATATTTTTCCTGTTCGGTAAACGCCGTAGCGGGAAAAATAGTCGAAAGTGCCAAACCGCCGTTTTTTCACTGTTTTGATTCTGATAAAAATTTGAATAAAAAGTGATCAAAGCAATAACATTTCCCGAAAATGGTAGAAATAAAAAGTACACCCGGCCCCGCTAAAAAAGACGCTCTATGCATCCCCGTACACTTACGTATAAAAAAGTTACGGCCGTCGGAATATGGCGACTTTTATAAAAAAAAAAAAATTTAACACAGTTTTGGAATTTTTTTTAGGGGTCAAAATGTAAATAAAACCATATAAATTTGGTATCCCTGGAACCGTACCGAAACACAGAATATAGGGGACATGTCATTTTGGCAGCACAGTGAACGCCGTAAAACCAAAGCCCGTAAGAAAGTCGCAGAAATGCATTTTTTCTTCAAATCCACCCCATTCTGAATTTTTTTCCTGCTTCCCAGTACATTATATAGAATAATTAATGGTAGCATCATGAAGAAAAATTTGTCCCGCAAAAATTAAGACCTCATAGGGCTCTGGGAGCGGAGAAATAAAAAAGTTATGGGGTTTAGAAGGAGGGGAGTGAAAAACGAAAATCAAAAAATGCCATTGGCGGGAAGGGGTTAATACTAAGGCTAAGTTCACATGTGAATTACGTTTGGCGTCATTTTCGGAATCGGTTTTTTGACCTTGATGCGTTTTTTGGCACAGTTTTTGGTAAAAACTGCTTCAGAAATCCTCCTGGACAGTTGACCTCCTGAGGCGGAATCCGCCTGTAGAAAGGTCATGTCGATTCTTTTTTCCGCTAGCGGCAACAAGAACGCTTGCAGTCTCCATAGACCACCATTGTGAGGGGGCGGATTATGACGTGGATTCCGCGCCACAATCTGTCCCCTCTGTGCCTGTGTGAACATCAATTGAAAAAATAGTCCAGTCTCCTATACTTCTTCTGGCATGAAGTCCACATGAATTCTGGCAGAACAATCCAACTAGTTACTGGTGTTGCCTTGGCAGATGACTCAGCCCCTTTATCTCTGTCTTCCCTCACATACTCAAAAAAAAAAAAAAAAAATCTGCAAATTGGTTGGTTATCTGTTGGCGGTGGCCAGGATACATACCCAAACTGTGGAAATTTACTTCCACCACATCTATGTAGGCCTTGCTTCAGGAGATCCTTCACGTCCGACGTATGGAGGACCTGGTCGCAGATCTCAGGTCAAATGATACTGCTCATAAACATGTGTGGCTCCAGTGGCACAAAGAAAAACATGTGATTAATACTAAATAAAATGTGCGTGCTGGTTACAAATATGAACTCAGAATTTGCCTGACACGTCTAGATTTTAAGTTGTGCATGCAAAGCCTATTCAGTTCTAATATTAATGCATTATATATTGGAAATATTCCAATGGAAATGCCCAGACCTGTTTGGACTCAGGCTGGTGTCAGCAGTAAGAATATAAGGCAAGCTGGACAGATTTCAATAAAGTGATCTGTTATAGTTCTATCATCTTATGAGGAAATGTGTATTTTGTCTAAGGGTATGGGTTTTGTTCCCAGTAGTAATTTTGATTTTTTTCAAACCCTTTTAGATATAAATAAGTTTGTCCGACTACTTACTGTAAAGAGGCATTTTTATGGTGTAGAATCTAATGATCAATTTTCAGAAATAAGTTTGGATAATACAGAGTTAGCATTGAGTGATGTTGAGGAATTTATAGGTCATCGGGATAATATTGAAAATGAATTTGCTGGCTTAATGTTTAATGAACAGACATCGTTGCTGGATTTAATGCAGTTGCAGGGAGAAAGTGTGTGTCCTAATGATGGGTCAATACATAAAGTTTTATCGTTTTATCCCTTGGGGTCCCGGGCTCCCGCCTATGGTCTGTTTCAGCAGGCCATGGAGCTGGACCTCGGGACCCTGAGGGAATCTATGACTCCTAGCCAAGGGAATTTGACACGAAGTGAACAACTGGCACTTAAAAAGTTGCAAGAAGTGAAGGGATTGTTTTTTAAAAAAAACGATAAAGACGGGAAGATCGCAGTTATGGATGACAAATTTTATAGAGAAGGGTGTCTAAAAATATTGCAAGATTCATGTACATATCGAAAATTAGACAGTGATCCTACTAAAGTCTTTCTGAGTAGTTTGGCCAAATTAGTACAAAGGGGAGTCAATTTGGGAATTTTTTCACCCGAACAGGCTAAACATCTAGTGCCTGATTTTCCCATAACTGCGGTCTTCCACGGTATCCCAAAAACTCATAAGGACACAGTACCGGTTCCCTTTCGACCTATTGTGGCAGGAATCGGGTCGATGAACGAAGCTTTATGTTCGTGGCTCGATTCCTTGCTACAGCCCATGGTAACTCGTATGCCAGGACATATACGCGATACTAAAATGCTGTTAAACATGCTACAAAATTTAGCATGGAAAGATGAGTATTCCTGGATAACAAGTGATATCCAGGCTCTGTATTCTAACATACCCCATAGCATGGTGGCCCAGGCATTGACCTTTCATATGTCTCGGTATGGCAATTTTTCTGACATTTTAAGTGAGTACATTATAGAAGTTGCAAACTTCTTATTGACACACAATTTTTTCTTTTTTGACAACCAATATTTTCTCCAAATTAAGGGAGCCCCTATGGGGGCCCCTTTCTCACCATCTGTAGCCAACCTGGTTTTAGGTTGGTGGGAGGAGAATAATGTATTTTCTAGTTCAAACCCATTTTTTGATGAGTTGGTGTGGTACGGACGTTATATCGACGATGTCCTGATGATATGGAAGGGGTCGATGACGTCCGTACCGAACCTGATTTCTTATTTTAATTCAAATATAATGGGTTTGAAATTTACATATATGTGTCATGCTACAAGTATATCTTTTTTGGATGTTACTCTGGAAGGTGTCAGTAAAGAGAACAAAATAGAGACAAGTATTTTTTGGAAAAGTTTGGCTGGCAATACTCTATTGTTAGCCAATAGTTGTCACCCAGTTCACACTTTAAAGTCGGTCCCTGTTGGGGAGCTTATTAGAACCCCTCGTACGTGTTCATCAGACAGAATATATGAAAAACAGAGTGAGATTACATTGACCAGACTTAGGGACAGGGGATACCCTGAGTGGTCCCTACAACGAGCAAAGAAAATAGCAGATAATAGGTCACGAAAATCTTTATTGGAAAATAATTTAAAAAAAACTAAACAAGGGGATGTATTAGGAGATAATCAAAAAATAGTTTTTTCCACTCCTTACAGCAGGCAATTTAATAAAATTAAGAAGATTTTTGAACACAATATCCCCATATTACTACAAGACCCTATTACATGTAATTTACTTAGAAATGGAGTCCAATTCACAGCTAGGAAAGGTCGTTCACTTGGAGACATATTGTCTCCAAGTTTATTTATAAGTGAAAAACAAAGTCCATCTGAAACATGGCTCAAGGTGAAAGGATTTTTTAGATGTGGCATGCCACGTTGTAATATGTGCCGATACGTTAAAAAAAAAAAAAAAAAAAAGTTTTTTGACTCAGAACACAAAAATATGTATAGCATTAAAGATTTTTTAAACTGCAATAGCAATTACATAATTTATGTTATTGAATGCACTGAGTGCAAATTATTATATGTCGGATGTTCGATCCGAAAAGTAAAAATCAGAATAGCAGAACATATTTGCGATAGTTCTAAACAAAAAGGTAGTATGTCCAATGTTTCTCGCCATTTTTTGGAGGAACATGGTGGTAAAACAGAGTCGTTAGTTTTTTACGCCATAGAGCAAGTACCTAAGCCCATTAGAGGCGGCAATTCGCGAAAAAAACTGTTAATACGTGAGGCGCATTGGATAATGAAACTCAATACCCGACATCCCTATGGTCTAAATATGAGATCTGACCTGTCGTATATCCATTAAATAATAGTTATATTGTAGGATAATACGCTGCGACCTGGAGCAGGCCGACAATTCCAGGGTAATGTGAATATGGACATAGAATGGTCTATGCTACAAGATCTGGAGATGTGTGACTCCCTCTGATCACGTGATAGTAGGTGTGGTTAATGAAAACACATGATCTAAATCTAAAATGGAGAATGAGTGAATATGCTGCGGCCTGGAGCAGGCCGACAATTCCAGGGCAATGTGAATATGGACATAGAATGTAAAGAATCCCCAGAGCAGACTTGCTTGGGGGTTTCATGGCGTCATAGTACCATAAAGCAAATGTATTTTAATTAATAAGTGCTTATGTCTCCTCAGGTCTTATAGTATTCAGTTTTGGTTTTTATAGTATATGCACCACTTAATAAATTACTTACCTCAGGAGTAGGGAGGGCAAGTTTAGGTCACCAGAGGTGGAAGAATCGGAGTGAAGCATAGTAACAGCTGTAGAGAGGAGAAAACAATTGATTGGTTGCTGGCTCAAAGGGAAGATTTCAAGCAGTGCTCAGTAACATCTGTAATGACGTGTAAACAGCTGATTGGCGGTTAGAGTTCTTGTGGCGCGAAATTGGATTATAAATAAGCGCCAATCAGCGTTCTCTGGTGAATTTCATCAAAGACCTTCAAGCAAGCTCCCTCCCTCCCACCCTTGTTTTCTGATGTTTTTGAATTGTCATGGTGTTTATTGAAGGGGTCAGTCTATCAGCTATGCTGATAGGACATTGATTAATTTTGGTTATTATTTATTTATTTATTTATTAATTTAATGAGTTATTATTTATTGATTACTATTTTCGGAATATTTATTGAATTATTTATTTATGAAATTAATTATTTATTTAATTGTTAAACTTGGGTTACCTAAATAAACACCGTGGCCAAAATTATTCCACTAAAGACATGGTTGTTTGTGTTTTTATTTAAAATTGTTTATTGTTCAGCAATGGTTTCTAGTAATGGGTACTTATGATGCCATGGTCTATGCTACAAGATCAGGTAAATAGTTAAAAGGATAAACAATATATGATCATAGTGATAATATATTTAATACTAGATGTTTGCATATATAAATGAATTTAAATTATAAAAGTGTGATGAGTTACGAGTACTTAAAACTGAGACGAGTGATTATAAAATAAAAGTTTAATATATGATAATGCAGGTTAAAGGTATACTTACCATATAGAGTTAATATATGTTTTAGGGGAGGGGTCTGTATTTTTGACTGTTTTATAAGGAACTTGTGTGTAAGCTAGCAGTAAGCCATGATGAAGGAACCAGCAAGGTTCTGAAACGCGTAGCTTAAACAATCTCTGTACGCTGGGTGTACTTACCTGTGATGCTTATATTTTTTTAATGCGGAAATAAAAGTTAATTTTTACCTTCTGGAGACGCTGGATATTCTTTACTTTTTGCTGGCTTTACAAGTGGAACAAGGTCCATCCACATCCGTGCGGCCCAGGATCAGGTGTTCATGATTAAGGGGTGAGCTGAATATACATTGTTTTTTGCTGTTTGGACTCAGGCTGGTGTCAGCAGTAAGAATATAAGGCAAGCTGGACAGATTTCAATAAAGTGATCTGTTATAGTTCTATCAGTTTTGCAACTTAAAGGACTCGTTTACACGGGCACAGAGGGGGCGGATTATGGCGTGGAATCCACGTCATAATCCGCCCCCTCACAATGGTGGTCTATGGAGACCGCGAGCATTCATTTTTCCGCTAGCATTTTTTTGCCGCTAGCGGGAAAAAGAAGCGACATGACCTTTCTTGAGGTGGATTCCGCCTCAGGAAGTCAATACAAGTGAATGGGAGGCGGAAACCGCGTTGCGGTTTTTGGCAAAAACCGTGACACGTTTTTTTAAGGTCCATTCACTGTCCGGGAGGGAAAAACAGCCTGGCGTTTTCTGAAGCAGTTTTCACCAAAAAAACGCCTCAAGGTCCAAAAACTGCTTCCTAATTATGAAGCGTTTTTTTTCCGGACCAAATTACACCACACGGTATTCACGTGTAAACTAAGCCTAAGAGGATCTTTCTTGTTCTCAGGCACATGTGGTTTTATATATCGCTAGAAAGTCGACAGTGCGCTGAATTCAGCGCATTGTCTGCTTTCTCGTTATGTGAAAAACATAAATAAATTTACTCACCTGACCCCTCTTTAAAGGGGTTATCTCGTTTGTATTATTGACGGCTTATATTTAGGATTCTTTCCTTTGGCTACTGAGAGGTAACGTGTGACAGGGACTTCCAACGGAATAAGCCTCAGGGTGCTGTGGAACCGGACAGTGGCCTGGGATAGAGACCCCAGCACCGGGAATAGGTGAGTGTGTTTTGTTTTGTTTTAAATAACTTTTCCTGTCCTCCAGATAAACAACTGTTTTTCCTAGACAACCCCTTTAATACAGAGTAGATACTGTAAATTTTGGTAACTGTAAGCATCACTATAAAATCAGGGTAGGTAACCCTGAAAGTACTCAGCGCTGTTTGGGTATAAAATGTGGGTCTAAAGGATCTCACCAAAGATAGGATCAACTAGCAACTGCTGAGTTGTGACTGAAACTTCAATATGTGCACAAAAAACATTGATGAAATCTAAAGTGGTGGAAAAACAAAAAGATACTAATAGCAACAAATCCAGCTGTCATCTGTCCAAAGCCCCTTTGAAAATGAAAGTACTTATCTGAGGATGTGGGATTATGTAGCACATTTAGCACTATCTGCTATTGGCAAATAGAAAGGTAAAAATAAAAACCAGCAAATCCTGGAGACTGTGACAATCCAAGCCAATTTTTTACTGGCATAATACAGGCCATAATGTGTGATAACGGATAACAACTGTGAGCAAATGTCGGTAATGTGTGGATAAAGTGTGTGTGTGTGTGGGGGGGCTGTCTCCTGTGACTATTAGGCTGGGTTCACATGGGAGTTCTTTGGTCAGGATTTTGACGCGGAATCCACGTCAAAATCCTGCTAAAAAAAAACGCCTGGGAACCAGTCATTTCCTTTTCCCGTGAGAATTTTTTCCCACTCATAGAAAAAGGAAGCGACCTGCCCTTTCTTCAGGCGCAATCAAACGCGGATGTCCGCCTCACGACACTCGCTCCCGACTAGACCCATTCATGTGGGCCTAATCCGGAGCAGAATACCGCGTCTGGATGCCAGTGCTGGCATCCAGTTGTGGCTAACCGTTTTTTTTTGGACTGGATTCTGAGGTGGCCTCCGCCTCAGAATTCGGTCCAAGAAACTACCGTGTGAACCCAGCCTTAGTATGAGGCACCTCCCACTTTGTCCATGTCAAACCAGGCAGATTAGGTTCGCAATATAGGAAAAGCATACTTGGACCATGTAATACACAAACATGCTGTGGTTCCGCGTGTGTTACTTGTGATGGGCTGGTGGGCACAGCCTAGTCTTGAGCCAACGCAGCATCCACGCCTCAACTTGTTTTAAAGGGGCTGTCCAGGCAAAAATGGACACACAAAATATTTTTGGAATTGGCCGGGGGCATACAGACAAGAGAAAATCCTTTTTATCTATGCTTGATGAAGACTTTCACAACTGTGAGCAGTGCTGGATCGGTTATATCAGGGGTAGGGAACGTACGGCTCTCCAGCTGTTGCAAACTACAACTCCCAGCATGCATACTGGCTCTGCTGTTCTGGGAACTCCCATGGAAGTGAATGGAGCATGCTGGGAGTTGTAGTTTCACAGCAGCTGGAGAGCCAAAGGTTCCCTACCCCTGGGTTATATGATGGACACCAACAGCACCATGCTGTGCTACTTAAATTAGGACTCAAGTGTGAACAGAGTCTTAGAAGAATGTAAAATGCTAATAATGTCAATAGTCTGTAGAGTCTCCTCCAGATTCAGATACATTCATGATGCAGCAATGTATTTTTAAGAGAAGACTGTCCTAGTTTTAGCAACAATGTAGGATTCTAGGGACCGCTAGGACTAGTTACACCTCAGTATAAGCCATTCTGTGGACTAGCTCCGCCAGCTGTACATAAAATGATCCAATCCCTGGAAGCTGTAAAGTAATGGAGCAGCGCTTTGTATGTGCAGACATCTCCTGACAGGAGGAGCTGGTGAATTCTGTGTGACTACCACATGATGGAGTTACATGCTCAGCTCTGCACTCCCTCCTTTCATCTTTACGACTCTTTCCTTCGCTCCCTCAAGTCTCTATGGTGTTCATTGGAAACAACAGGAGGGGCTCCTCTCCAGTGCTACTCTATGGTTGTAGAGGCAGATGCTGCCGCTGCTGCTGCAGTGCCGGCTGGCTGGAGGCAGCGCTTCAGAGTGGCGGGCTCAGGTAGGATCAGCGTCTGTGGGGAACTTGCCCGGCGCTTGTCCCCTGACTGACAATAGCCGCTGCAGCTGTGGCCAGGCGGGGAGGGATTTGTTGCCGCTTCTATGTCCGGCGCTCTCTGGGTTACAGGAAACCCCTGTATGTGTGTTGATGGTATGCGGTGATGCTGGAGGCTCAGGTACCACAGGAGTGTTTCCCACTGTAACCGGGAACTATGGAGCGTCAACTACGGCCAGACTGATGTGACAGTGTTGTGGGGATTATATTGTTCCGTGCTCCCATGTTTGGGTGGATGTGATTGATAAATAATCCAGTGTACATGCATAGCCATGTGCCTTTAAGTTAACCTGCAATGTGCCATTAGTGACCTCACAACTGTTGTTTACACCTCACTGATAGCGCATACTATGAATATATTCCATATCTAGCAGAGCTAGCAGCTACTATGGGGCCAACAAGTATATAGGGTGCTATCAGTGATCGGTATGGACGATGGAAGGGAATGTGGGAAACCTGTATGTGCTCCTGTTACTTTACTGGGACATCATAATGTCTACTGTCACTGTGTGATGTCACAGTATACGCAGTGATCTTTTTCTCGCTGAATTAACCCTGCGCTTTGATGTCAAAGTGGATATTATTCCTGTACTGTGACAACACTGGGACAGATAAAGAAACATACACCAGAATTCTGACATCATTTACATAGAAAATGAGGTTTAATGTGCTTTAGACACTTTCTAACAGTTTGTGGGCAGGGCTTGTTAAAAAGGGGGCATGAAGGGTTTACTATACATAAGCATGGCGTTGTTGGTATATGAGCATTTGGGGCCCCATTTTTAATTTTACCCAGGGCCACAGTTTGTCTAAAACCGGCCTTTGTCGCTAGGAGGCATATTGTATAGCTGGGAGTCCCTATCATCACTGTTTAGGCTGGTACATACAGCCAACACAAGGACCGGGTTTCACCGCTGAAACTTGGTTGTGTGCATGCAGGGTTAGTTCATCTGCCCCACTGTTTGTAGTATCCCTGTACTGTGACCACACTTTGTTCGTTAGCCCTGTATGTTAAAGCTAGTTCACACTACTATTATTAACGTCCAATGCTTCAATCCATCATAATATGACACCAATGGGCATTAACAGTGGCAAAGTAACAGATACAGATGGAGCCCCCTGTGTCTTAGGCCCGGTTCACATCTGCTTGGGGGACCACCCCCCACCCCGTACGGAAACCCACAGACCCCATAGACAATAATGGGGTCCGTGTGGTTTCCCCACAAAACACGTGGAGAGAAAAGTACTGCTTCAAATCACCAGGAGGCGTACCAGTTGAGGATGTCTGGAACGTGGCTCTTTCTTAAAGGGATCCTATCATTCAAAGTGTTTTTTTTCTGACTAACACGTAGAAATAGCCTTAAGAAATGCTATTCTTCTCCAACCTTTAGATGTCTTCTCTGCACCGCCGTTCGGTAGAAATCCCGATTTTCTTCGGTATGCAAATGAGTTCTCTCGCAGCACTGGGGATGGGCCCCAGCGCCCAAACAGCACTGAGGGCGTCCCCAATGCTACGAGAGAACTCTCTAGCGACACCTCCATCTTCTTCCGGCCCTGGGGTCAAATTTCTAGGCATGCGCTGTCGGCTCTACCGTCGGGCCTTGAGCAGAGCCGACTGCACGTGTGCGGCCGCTTTCTTGTGGCCCATTACCCCTGCTTACTGTGTAAGCGGCCACAAGAAAATGGCCGCTTACACCAGGCGGGCATGCACAGTCAGCTCTGCCCGAGGCCCGACGGCACAGCTGACTGCGCATGCCTAGAAGTTTGAAGCCAGCACCGGAAGACGACACAGGGAGATGCCGTTCAAGAAGATAGAGGCGTCGCTCTCCCAAAGACAAGGTGGGGAAGAGTTTCCGGGACATAAAATAGTACAGTAAACAGTGTCAGTAAAAGACAAATTAACTAACTGGACTGTTAACCGTAATGAAACATAATGAGGAGAGCTGGAAGAGGACTGGTATGGGTAACAAATGAAGGGCTGCAGCATCAGGGCACACTGGGGGAGACAGAGGAGAACCAGTCTATAACCTCCAGTCTCGCCGGGCGAGCACCCCACTCGGTAAATGCGAACAGGTGCGGTAGAGATTAAGAGATGGCATGAAAGAGGGAATGTTGCCAGGATCTTAGAGGACCAGGAGCCCACCCTTTCTGTAGACCTAGAGACGAAATGGGAAACCTCAGGTGTAGGAAATATGGTTGCGGATTAGGACATCCAACAGCAATTTGAAAGTACGTTATGTGGCCAGAGTGAGACACGAGATGTCTAAAAGAAGAAACAAGTATCCCTGGAAAGAAACATGTCCAGATTCTCTGGCCTTATACATAATAGCTTCTTTCAGTAGGTAGCGGTGGACTCTGCAGATGACATCTCTGATTGTCAGGGTCCGGAGCATGTGGGCCCAGGGATCAGTGTGCTCGGTCAAGTTTCAGGGGCGAATCTAGGTTGACTCCTAGTAGAGAGTTAAAAACTGAATGATGAGTTGAGTCCAGCTGCTGAGGCTCAATTGATTCAGGAATCCCTCGGATGCGGATGTTATTGCATCTGTTACGATTTTCCAAGTTATGAATGAGGTTGGCTACGTACTGGAGTTGATGAGAGTGAGTCAGCAGGGTAGAGTCCAGTACAAAGAGTCATCAGGAAGGTAGAGGAGGAAGCCTCAATAGAGTCAACTCTGCTCTCCAAGAGCTGAACAGAAGTCCGAATAGTGTACAGTTCCAACATGGACTGTTCCAGCCGTGATAGGCTTCCATGTGCCAGGAGCTGTTGTCCCAGTCTCCTGTGGAGAGGTAGTGCCAGAGATGGGAACCAAGCAGGAGGGAGGCTGTGAGTCTGTTGTGACAGGTGTCCCTTGGGGCTAGGAGGAAGTAACTGGTAAACTTTTGGACATTTTTTTTATTTTTCTGGCAGTATTTGTGTCTTTAATAAAATTTGTAATAAACTTTATTAACACTTTTTCACTCCTTTCTGTGAAATCCTGTATGTCTTTATTTTTCCCCTTGATTCTGTATTGAGATCTGTTATTACCTCTCACTGAATGTTACTGTGTATGGAGTATGGGGTTGGAGTACTGGGCTATGTAATATATAGAGAAAATGAGGGTGGGGGAGGGTCACTTCAAACAGTTATATCTCAGACATTATAAAACGTACAAACTTGCTTTTGGTATCATATGAAAGAGAAGAGTCAGTGCTGTCTGTTATTTCTGGAGATGTCACTGGTTGAAAATGCATTTGGGATATTTACTTGCATCTGCATATTATATGTGATAGAAATATCCTAATCCCGACTGTGTTTTCAACCAGTGATATGTCTGAAAATAATACAGAGAGCACTGCAGCCTTAGGCTGGTCTTACACGACCATAGTTTAAGTCCGCAAATGGTCCGCAATTGAGGGTTTTCAATTGCGGACACATTATATTCAATGCGGCCTCTTACACCACCAGATATTTTATCCGTGGTGTGCCGGGCCGCAACCGAGGTCCGCACTTTTTGGAACATGTCCGCAATGGCCGCAATTCACGGCACTGCACGGACTCACCCATAGAACTCTATGGGCGAGTGCGGTAGCTCATGGACATCTGCGGAGTGTAAGTTGATGATCAGCAACTTGCGGACTGCAAATGCATTACGGTCATGTAAGACCAGCCTTAGCCTTAAATCTCTTTCATGACTCCAAAAACAAGTTTGCATATTTTATAATATCTGAGATATAATTGTTTGAAGTGACCCTCTCCTACCCTTATTTTCTTTACATTTGACACCCCCCCCCCCTTATTCCAAGCCCATGCTCTATACACAGTAACATTCAGTGAGAGGCAGGAACAACTCTCAATACAGAAGCATGAGGAAGAATAAGGGAATTGAAAGGAGACAACGTTTGTTAATAAAGTATATTAAAACATTTATTAATGACACAAATACTGGCAGAAAATCAAAACTTGTCCAAAAGTTTAGCTGCACTTTAGCTTCATAGATGTCTTAAGAGAGGCAGAAGGCGTGACACCGCAGATTATTTATTTGCATGGGTGTCCAAATATTTATTGGTAGACAGTGTATACATCACCTGAAGGCTCATATGTAATTTTTTTGTTGTTGTTTATTAATCTGTTGCCCTGGAAAGTAAAAAGAAAGTATTAGGCCCAGTTCACATCTGCGTTCGGTAATCCATTCGGGGGGTCCCCATGCGGACTCCCGAACACATTGGCAAGCCGTGAGCAGTGAAAGCACACAGATCCCATAGACTATAATAGGGTCCATGTTCTTTCCGCACAATGTCCTCCCAAGTCATGTGGACAGGAAAGTAGATCATGAACTACTTTTCTGTCCACATGTTCCGTACGGACGTTGCGCGGAAAGTACACGGACCCCATTATAGTCCATGGGGTTTGTGTGCTTTCACTGCTTACAGCTTGCCAATGTGTTTGGCAATCCGTTCGGAGGGTCCTCATGTGGACTTCACGAACCAATTACCAAATGCAGATCTGAACCAGGCCTTATTCATCTACTAGTTACAATGCCAAAGTTTTGGTTACAGTAGTCTCATGCTGTATACTTAATGTCACTGTTGTACCTGGGTAAAGAAGGTCTGGCCAGTAGGATGAGATCAGTGGCACTGGATCCAGCAAGTGAGAAATGACTTTTTTGTGTGCAGTTGAAGTGTACCTAGCCCAGTCCTGAATGGGGGCTGGGTGCTTTCCCTACACATATCTTGAACATAGCCTAAGCAAGCTTTTGTCCAAGCATATGAAAGCCTTCTCTCCATTTCATTCCAGCCTTACAAATATTCCTTCACTTGTGACATACATTGAAAGGCATATCAAGGGAGCAATAGGCCCCAACAGGCACCACACACTTATTATAACCCTCTTGTAAACAAGTCTCATTATCAAGTTTAACCAAAGACTTTTCCACATTGGCCTCCTGAGATCACAGGTATTAGCGCATTAACACAAATAGAATAGGCCATAGTCTTTTGCCTAGATATTTCAAACCTCAAATAATATGTAAAAATAAAAAGGAATATATATATATATATATATATATATATATATATATATATATATATATATATATATTGCTTAAAAATATCCTCTAGAAATTTGATCATTTAGGTTTCCTTATATAATTTTTTTCCAATAATGTTGTACAATGGCCACGTTACACTATAGTCTATGGCAATAGGGTCTGCCTGAAAGAAGATGTTTAAAACTTTGAAGTTTATTGAAATATTAATTCGTACATCAGTGCCATCTGAGCAGTCGGAGGAGAAAGATATGACATCAAACGCTATTTTTACAGCAGTCCCTCCTCTCCACCTCTAGGCATAGAAAGAGAACAGATCTACGACCAAACACTGTTACAACAGCGATTTTCCTTAAGACACAGACTGGAAATGGACTGTTTATTGCGACGCTGGCAATCCAGTGATTTTTACCCCCTCTTCTATCAGCTGTTAGTTTGAATAGACACTGACCTATATGTTATATGTCATTGATGCGCCTTGAGAGCAGGCAGTGATTTAATATATTTGAGGCAAGCTCCAACAAAAAACACATTTGTATGGATCACCTCGGCATTGTGGATCCTCTCTTCTTAATATTCTCTGATGAACCTCTCTTGAATATTTCATGACAGGGGGAACTAGGTGTACTAATAGCATCTTGGACAAGAGATTGGTTAGACTTGCATTCAATCTGAGCTATGTAGTTCAGTGTAGACACCCTATCCCTACTAACCAAGGACTATTGACTAATTTACTTTTAGCAGTTTCCTAGTGGTAGTAGTACCTGACCCTCTCATTTGGGGTTTCAGGATTCATGCCTAGATATCCACAATCATTTAATTAACAACTACTAAGTGGACTTTGTTGGTGTAAATTCAGCCAGGGTAATCTCAAACTACGGTATATTTTCTGACCAGAGTGATTATCTACTTGAATGAAGAGTTAGTCACCTCTTCCCAGTGGCAGGGTCCAGATTCTCTCTGCCTATCTCTACTTCTTGGACTCCAATAATTATGTAATTGGCGCCCCAGGTAACCGCTGGCCTCAATGATCCCTTGCAGTAAAGAGAGATAACTACTGTGACTTTTAGTGAAGAGTCTGAAAGCAACAATCGAGAGTAGCAAGATATTGTATTTTACTATTTTTGTGCTTTGTAATTTATCTTGATTTTATGTGTTTGTAGTGGTTCAAAATCTTTTATTTTTGGTGACTAGAAAATTCACTAATTGAACCGGAGTTGAGACCAACGAAGACAAAATGAAGATGAAGCTGAAAGATCGAAGTAAAGACAGAAAACTTTAAGAAAGGTAAAGTGACTCGCATCTGAGGAAGAGAAAACTGTAATTTCTGTATTTTTATGACTATAAAACTCACTTTTTAGAAGAAAAATCTTACTAAAATCTGCATGCATCTTATAGTCTGCAGTCAGGAGACTCCCTTGACTGCTTTTTATTTATTTAATTTTTAAAGGGGCTCTATCAGCAAAATCATGCTGATAGAGCCCCACATATGCGTGTATAGCCTTTAAAAAGGCTATTCAGGCACCGTAAATGTTATATTAAACTACCCCCCCCCCCCCCCCCCCGTTTTAAAATAATACCCTAAAAAACAATGTGATCTACTTACGCATCGTGCACTGTGGGCGGGCATTCAGGGTGTGTCTTCTTCATCCACGCCTCTTCTTCCTCCGATGTCCTCGGGTCCCGTCTTTCTCCGGCGCTCGCGAACTGACATTGATAAAAAAAAATAAATGGCCTGGGCGCATGCGCAGTCGCCGTAGTAGAAGCCGCATGCTACTGCGCATGCGTCCAGGCCATTTATTTTTTTTTATCAAAGTCAGTTCGCGAGCGCTGGAGGAGGACGGGACCCGAGGACATTGGAGGAAGAGGAGGCGTGGATGAAGAAGAAGACACACCCGGATTGCCCGCCCACAGTGCACGTTGCGTAAGTAGATCACATTCTTTTTTAGAGTATTATTTTAAAACGGGGGGGGGGGCAGTTTAATATAACTCTAGCGGTGCCCGAATAGCCTTTTTAAAGGCTATTCACGCATATGTGGGGCTCTATCAGCATGATTTTCTGATAGAGCCCCTTTAAAGATTGGGGAAAGTGCTGCCAAAGCGCTTTACCCTCTGCTCCTCCCTACCTGACACTGATATGTCAGAGCAGGAGAGGAGAGAACTAAACGGTTGGCGAGAACTCTGAAACACAACTCTCTCCATTCTGCAGGTCCGCTAAATTACATTAAAGGTCCTACTCTTATATCAGAAGTATGTGACTAGTTACATATATAGGAGGAGTCAGGAGTCCAGTAGGAATAAAAAAAATTTCACTGGTCCAAAATCTTTACTGTGTGAAGTATAGTATTATTAAAGGGATAGTCAACTCATATTTTTTTTCCATTTAATACTGCTGCTGAGTGGCCCTTAAACATAGCAAACTATTATTCATCTGTCCTGACGCCTTAGTGAGCAATGGTTTGATATTTTTATGGGCCCCTCAGCAGTAGTATTAAATAATAACTTTGAGTCGAACAACTCATATTATTAAATTAGTGTAAAAGTATATATACTATATAATAGTGTGTGCCTGCAGTGTATGGAGCAGAGATGTTTGTGTATGTGTCCATAAGTTTTGTGTGTGTGTGTATAGCAAAGCTGTTTGTGTATGTGTATATAGTGTATGTTTCCTGTGTATGCAACAGGAGCAGATTGTTAGCTAATAACCCCCTTTTTCTACCCTAGAATACAATATCAAGTACCACAATACCTTGAATAAAATACCAAATAAGTGACACTGACCCCTCTATTCACTTTTACCACCAGACATGGTTTAAACCAGGGGTCTTCAAACTGCGGCCCGCCAAGGACATTTGTCTGGCCCGCGTGCCGTTGCCCGGATCGTTCACTAACTGGGAATCTGATACAGAGTTCCCCGTTAGTGAGTTTTTGCTGCTTTCAGTTGTATGTACAAATGCACGTAAGTCATCGTGCCTGCAGTCTTAAGGTGGACGACGCCTGGCGGCTCTTCATGGGTAGTATTAGTGTGTAGGTATGTGTGTGTGTGTAGATGTGTACTGAAGGGGGGGCATACGTAGGTGCATATAATACAGTGTGGGCGTGTGTGTACTGAAGAGCATATAATACTGTGTGAGTGGAGGGGGGTCTACTGAGGAGCAGATAATAATGTGTCGGTGGAGGCATACTGAGGAGCATATAATACTGTGTGGGGGCGTACTGTGGAGCATATAACACTGTGGGAGGGCCTGCTGTGGAACGTATAATCCTGTGGGGGGAGCTACTTTGGAGCATATAATTTTACATTTTTTTAAACTATATTTTGGCCCTCCAATGGTCTGACAGACAGTGAACTGGCCCCCTGTTTGAAAAGTTTGAGGACCCCTGGTTTAAACAGTATTAAGTTGTTTGGGGGGTTTTGTGTGTATTACATATTCAGGGGCTGTTCACACAGTTCCTCTTTATTTTCCAGCTGTCAGCTCCCCACAGTGGAATGCTGGTGGTCTACTTTACATCGCTGATTAGGCCCAGATTAATGAACCTCATCAGTGGGGAGTCTTGAGCCACGGACTCCACAGCAAGATGGAGCAAGGCGCTTGTTTTTTCAGTGTCCCCGAAGTGTTTTCTGAGATCAGTATATTGATTGATTGTTGTTAGGATCTGACATAAGTATCAGAACAGTAATTCATTGTTTAGATTGGTCTGTTCACTAGCATTCTATTGACTTGGTAGTTGTGATGTAGAGTATTACAGCTTTGTCCCATTTTCTTGAATAGGACAGGCTGCAATACCCACAGGCTGCAATACCCTGTACTGCTACTAATAAATAGTTGGTATCCAGGTAGACAGATGGATGGAAACAATGAGACCACAGCACACTCTTGAGTACTGTGGGTCCTTCAGACAACTGATCAGTGGGGGGTACTGAGAGTTAAACCCACAAAGATCTGTTATTAATGAGATATGGTGCTGATATCATTATACTGATTCAAAAAAACCCACATTTTTATAATTTTAATTTATTACCAATGGACTCTATAACATGAAGCTAGCTTAATCTCTTAGAGTCAGACTTATTATGCCTTATATGCCAATTTTCTGGCAAAAAAAAAAAGGCTTTTTTGCACAATTTGGGTTTTACACAAAAATTTGTGCCTTTTTCCTGTTTTGCGTCAATTGCATTGCAGTGTGCTAGATTTATATAGATCTTTTTCACCAGTTTGCAGGATAAACCTAATTTATGAGGAGATGTGCTCCTTGACCTGAGGGGCACTATTCACTGTCACAGGAGATGGATGCAGACTGGCATTGAAAACAGCAATCTTCATAAATCTTCCCCTTTTTAGAGTGTAGTTTTCTGGCAGCTAAAAGATCTTTTGAAATAAGAGTAAATGGTATTATTTTACTACATTAACCTTATAATATGTTTCACTGTATTTACACTTTACAGGATATTATGGAGATTGGTGGACTACCACTTGAACTCTGGCGTTTGATCTTAGCCTACTTACCTTTGCGTGACCTTGGACGATGTGGCTTGGTCTGCAGGTCATGGTATGACCTTATAATCAGCCTGGATAACACAAGATGGCGACAGCTATGTTTGGGGTGTGTGGAATGTAGGCATCCCAATTGGCCCATCAAGCCTGAAGTAGAACCAAGGTCATGGAGAGAAGCTTTCAAACAACATTATGTAGCCTCCAGAACTTGGACAAAGAACGCTCAGGACCTGGAGTCCTCCAACTGTTTATATCTGTTTAGGAGGAAAAAGGATAGAAGGGTGCTCTATGTTGGTTATGGTTGTGAGTTTGAGAACCTCAGGACGGCTCTAGCTTCAGCTAACATTTATGATCGTATTTTGCTCCAACCAGGTGTATATGAAGAGCAAAATGAGATAATTCTTAAAGTCCCTGTAGAGATCATGGGTCAAGGAAAACTTGGAGATGTGGCTTTACTTGTTTGCATTGACCAGCAGTGCCCAACTTCTCGACTATGCAACTTGGTTTTTATGCCTGCTTGGTTCACACCGGTAATGTATAAGGTGAAGATAATTTTCATTTGTTGGTTAAAACTATATTTTAAGCTAGTGTTACTGTTTTACCACATATTGTATACTCTTTGAGTTTATACTGCATTTTAATATTTTGTAGTCATCTGCCAGTCTGTAGGTGCACATACACATTAAACTGAAGTAGATGAAAATGGCGGCTTTCAACCTTAACAAAGTTTGGTGAAATTTAACAATGAATGATCGTTTCAGCTGGCCAGTGTCAGACACCTTGTTTGGAAGGAAAGCATTCCATCATTCAGTGGTTGTCCGTCAACCTAATCTTTGCATATGACCACTTTTAGGCATAGCTTGTATGCACAGTACTGTTCTTTATAATGATAGGTTATTTCTTTATTCATGATGTTCATATTCACCGAGCGCTCCTTAAAGCAACATATGATCAAGTAAAGTACATCAGAGCATGCAGAAACAAGACTTTTTACCTTTTTCTTTTTCATTCACTAGACATCCATTGGCTACGTCCAATTTGACAACTGCAACTTTGAGAATGGGCAACTGCAGATTCATGCGCCTGGAACTTGCCAGATAAAATTTTGCACTTTTAATCAGTCTAGCATACATTTCCACAATGTGGCACTCAGTGTGCTTGAGAACTGTGAATTTGCAAACAGTGAAAATGCCTCTGTGACTGTGGAGGGATCACCCACTTCTGATAAAAACTGGGCTTGCAAGCATCTCTCAGCCTCTGCCAAATCAAGGACTATGCTCTACACTGCTTCCGAGTCTCATGGAAATACTGACTACTCAGCTACTGGGTCACCAGGCGCAAATCTGAGGACATGTGAGATCTTTGTTAACGGAGAACAATGCCATTCACATCCTCAATCAAAATCCCAAATATTAGAGGATAACACTAATGACAAGGAGAATGAAATGAATGGAAATTTTTACATGGTTAAGGATGGGGAGGCCATGACTCTGGATACCGACTATAGTGACAGTGAATTGAGCACAGTCAGTGAGAATGAAGATGATGACCAGTCGGTGTACAAATTGTCATATCATTCTCATGGACTGAGTCACATGCTAGCCAAATCTATACACTGTAGGCCCCAGACTAATGGGATCCTCGCTTTACAGAGTGATATGGCTTTGAAAAGTTTGCAACAAGAGTTACAAAGGGACAAGGAATTGCAATCTATTGCCAACTCAGTTCAAGGATGTGTTGTATGGAAGTGCCTTTTCCGAGATGGCAAGGGTGGCATCTTTATTTGTTCACAAGGACAAGCGAGACTAGAAGGTTGTATATTTAGGGACCTTACTTATGCAGTAAGGTGCATTCAAAATAGCAAGGTAAGTAACCTGAAATTAACACTAGCATTGCCATACTTAATACATGAAATGTCCTAATTTATTTTAACATAGGGATAAAGATTTTAATAGTTAACTTTGCTCATAATATATCAGCACAAGTTAAGCTTTGTATACAAAGCATCTGAGCTTTTTTTTTTTTTTTTGCTATTAATGGGTTAATAAATGCACCCATATACGTTTAGCCAGGTTTTGAGTGATTTCTGGGAGCTCCTGGTATCTCCTATATTTATTTACATGCTTACCACTCAGCCCAATCTCCAACCCATATTATATACTTGCCCTCCACATTTCTTCCTGTGAGACTGCCCCTCATCCTGTACTGAATCTGTCTATGCATGCTCTTCTCCAGCGATGATCCACCTATACTGTGGATGCGCAGTAGAGGTGAATTATCGGCAGCAGTGTGCACAGTGCTTGGAAAACTTTAACTGTATGGGAAAGTCCAATACATTGCATTATTCAATACAAAGGACTACCATAAGAAAAACACCGCTTCACCGCTTTCGTCACTTACAATAAGTTCAGCTCTTTATATCAATTACTAGGCTCTACTCTACTTATTCTGGCACAGTTGAATTTTTGTCTCCATTCCCAAGCAATCACTGCTGTTAGTTTTGGTGCCTGATAATGCTATTTTGGCTCTGTACTGTCAGGAGGGCGGTGTCAGGCAGGAGCAGGGAAGAGGTGTGATTCTGAGCTCTGACACTGACTGCCTCTGATTGGACCTCTGGATCACACCCCCTGCCTGACACTGCCCTTCTGATATCAGGCACCAAAACGTAACTATGTTTGTTGCCCATGAATAGTTTGGGCTAGAGAAAACTTCAGACTACGCCAGAATCAGTGGAGTGGTGCCTATTAACAGATGCTAAGAACAGGAATTGGTGGTGGTGACGATAAGTCCACTTTAACCCTTTTGGGACATGTGACTTCCTATTAAGTCCTGGGTGCCTGGACGTAATAGTACTTCACAGGCGGGCCAGCCGCCCGTTCACGCTCACTATCTGAGTGGACAGGAGTTGATGTTGGCTTTAACTGACAGTAAGAACCACTCCATTAATTCCCGGTCGGAGCGCGGCTTTGATCGGGGTTTTTAACCCTTTGGATGAAGCGGTTAAACATGAGACGGGGGGATTGGGGGTGTCAATCTCTATTTCTCCAGCACGAGGTCTGGCCAGTGACTTCCTCTGTAGACTGCAATAAATGTGTATACACGTGTATTGCATTGTATAGTGCTGAACCAACAATCAGAGCATCGCTGGCTCAGGTCTCCTAGTGGGTCAAGTAGAAAATGTAAAAAAAAAAAAAAAAATGCAAGAAAAAAAAAAGTGTCAAAAAACTAATAACTTAGTAAAGTCCCAAAAATATAATCATACTGACCTGCAGAATAAAGGTAACATGTTACTTATGCTGTACGCTGCATGGCAAAGCAGATTAAAGAGTAAAAAGCTGTGTCATAATTAGGTGTGTGTGTGTGTGTGTTTGTTTTGTTATTTTAATCCAACAAGAAAGTTAATGAAATTTAGTCAAAAAGTTATAGGCACCCAAAAATGATGTAATAACAAAATGCATCTCATCCTGCAGAAAAAAAAAAACAGCCCACCAGAAAAAAACAAAAAAATAATATAGCTTGCACAATGTGAAGACAAAACCCCCCAAAATTGCCAAATCATTAGAACACAACTGGTTACGTCAAGGAGGGAATGTACAAGCTGTGCGAGCGTATATCAGAGTGCAAACCAGATTTAGAGCTTAAAAGGGAAAAGAAACCAGAAGTGACTGCCCCCCCAATCATAGGGGTCAAATGGGGTCACTCTTAGGGGATTGCACTTTTCTGATACCTTAGAGGCTCTGCTAACATGACATGGTGTCAAGAAACCAAACATCTAAAATTGCACTCCAAAAATCACATACGCTCCTTCACATCTGCCTCTTGCTATGTGCCTAAACTTCAGTTTACGCCCACATGTATGACACTGGTGTACATAGGATAATGTATTTAATGTTATATGTGCATATAAACTGCTGTTTTGGTACACAGCTTGGTACAGAAGAGAAGGAGCGTTATTTTGGTTTTTGGAGCTTCTGAATGTGGAATCACCCGACACTTGACCCCATTTTGGAAACTACACGCATGAACTTATCCAGGGGTACTTTGAGCAGTTTTAACCCCCAAGTGTTGCTATAATTTATTTTCCAGAAATGAATATGCAGCTGATGGTGATGGGTGAAAATGACAATTTTTCCAGGAATATGTTATTTCAGTGCATAATATGTTGTGCTTGGTTAGTATCACAGGTGAATACTCCAAATGCTGTTGTGCCTGGGTTACCCACTTAACAGTTTTTGGAGTGTGAATCTCTGCTGACACAAACTGGGTGCAAGGTATTGGGTACTGAAATGGTATTTCTCTGGAAAAATTGCAATTCTCATCAGCTGTACATTCTTTTCTGGAAATTAAATTAGTGCAACGCTCAAGGGTTACAAATGATCGCTATGCCACTTGATAAATCCCTTCAGTGGTGTCACAAGTCTGCGGATTTCACTTTACTGGCAATTCAGGGGCTCTGCAAAAGTGGCGTGATGTCCAAAAACCAAAATAGCGCTCCTTCCCTTCTGGCCCAGCTGTGCTCAAACAGCAGTTTATACCCACATATGGCATTAAATACGATATTATGTTTACAACCATGTCATGGATGTGGGCGTAAAATGAACAAAGCAGGTTACAGATGTGAAGGAGCTCTATGTGCTTTGATTTGGATTGTTGTTTTTTGGATGCCATGTCACGTTTGGAGAGACCCTAAAATTGCATCTACACAATCAGGTCACTTTTTGAGGAATTCCAAATTACTGGCACCTCCAGGGCTCTGCAAAAACAATATCACGTCCAGGAATTCCTTCTAAAATCTGTACTCCAAAAGCTAAAAAGCACAGTGCTTGTTCCCTTCTGAGCCCTGTTGTGTGCCCAAGCAGCAGTGTACACCCACATATATAACTTTTTTTCTACTCTGAATAGCCCACTTAATAGTTTTAGTATAGCATGTCTCTGATGACACAAAATAGGCGCAACATATTGGGCATTAAAATGGCATTTTTTTTTTTATTTTTTTTTAAAAAGTCAATTTCCACTTGGTATGTTACTTTTTGGGTACTCTAAGGCTTAAAATCATAATTAAAATTGAAAAATTCCTAAAGGGTGTAGTTTCTAAAATGGGGTAACTTTTGGAAGGTTTCTATTGTATTGGTACTTTAGGGGCAGAGCAAATGTAACATGGCACCTGAAAATGATTCCAACAAAATCTGCTCTACAAAAGCCAAATAGCGCTCTTTCTTTTATGAGCCTCACCATGTACCCATACATCAGATTATGACCACATATGGGGTATTGGCATGTTCAGGAGAAACTGTGTAACAAACTAGGGTGTTTTTTTTTCTTTTAACCCCTTGTAAAAATTACAAATATGGTGTTAAATGGATGGTTTATTGGAAAGAAAAAAAAAAGTAATTTTTCATTTTTATGGCCCAATACGAAGACTCCGTTCCCATGGAGTAATGCGTCGCTCATTTAGACACGTAAACAAGTGTCAGAGCGAGGCGCTTCAAAACGGATCCCATTGACTTCAATGGGAGCCGGCTTACGCGCATAACACATTGAAATCAATGGGAGGCTTTATAACCCATTGATTTCAATGTGTAGCGCGCGTAAGCCGGCACCCATTGAAGTCAATGAGATCTGTTTTGAAGAGCCTCGCTGTGACACGTGTTTACGTGTCTAAATGAGCGGCGCATTACTCAATGGGAACAGAGCCTTATAGAATCTTTGAAACAGCTGAAGGGTCAAAATGTTCAGCATACATCTTGAGAAATTCCTTGAGGGGTGTAGTTTACAAAATAAGGTCATTTTTGAGGGGTTTCCATTGTATTAGTACTTTAGGGGCTCTGCAAATGCGACATGGCATCTGAAAACTATTCCAGCCACATCTAACCTCCAAAAGCTAAATAGCGCTCTTTGCATTCTGAGCTCCACCATGTACGCATACAGTAGTTTACAACCACATGGGGAGTATTCCTGTATTCAGGATAAATTGCGTAACAAACTTTGGGGAGCTTTTTCTCTTTTATTCTCTTGTGAAAATGAAAACGTTTGGGGTTAAATTGACTGTTTATTGGAAAGAAAGTAATTTTTCATTTTTATGTCTTAGTGTTAATAAAATCTGTGAAAAGGCACTTGGGTCAAAATGCTCACTATACCCCTTGATATGTTCTGTGGGGGGTGTATTTTCCAAAATAGGGTCACCTTTTAGAGGATTTCCACTGTATTGGTACTCTAGGGGCTCTGCTAATGAGACATGGCACTAAAACCCATTCCAGCAAAATCTGCTCTTCAAAAGCCAAATAGCGATCTTTCCATTTTGAGCCTGACCATGTACCCATACAGCAGATTATGACCACATATGGGGTATTGCTGTGTTTAGGAGAAATTGTTTAACAAACTGTTGGGGGCTTTTTCTCTTTTAACCCCTTGTGAAAATGAAAACTTTGGGTATAAAGTGATATTTAAGTCATTTTTATATCCCGGTGTTAATAAAATCTGTGAAACGGCTGTTGGGTCAAAATGCTCACTATACCCCTTGATAAATTCAGGAGGGGGGTGTAGTTTCTAAAATGGGGTCATTTTTATGGGGTTTCCATTGTTTTGGTACTCTAGGGGCTCTGCAAATGAGACATGGCGCCTGAAAACTATTCCAGCAAAGTCTGCTGTTCAAACACTCAGTGTCGCTCCTTCCCTTCCTTGCACTGCCGTCTGCCCAAACATCAGTTTACACCCACATGTGGGGTATTTCTGTGCACGGGAGAAATTGCATAACAAACTGAGATGTGCATTTTCTCCTTTAACCCTTTGTGAATGTGTTAATTTTAGGGATAAATTAATGTATTATTGGAAAAAATATGAAATGTTCACAGGAATTTTTAATTCCTGGGAAATGTTTAAAAGGTTATCAAACTTCCCAAATGCTGTTTTGAATTATTTAAGGAGTGCAGTTTTAAAAATGTGGTGATTTGTGGGGGTTTCTAATATATAGGCCTTTATAATACTCTTCAGAACTGAAGTGATCCCTAAAAAATGAGTTTGGGCAATTTTCTTGTAAATCTGGAAAATCGCTGTTACACTATAAAGCCTTGTAACATCCAAAATCAATTAAAGGACGATTAAAAGATGATGCCAATATAAAGCAGAGATATGATAGATAATATTTATTCATGTACTTGGGTGATCTGACCATCTGCCTGAAAAGCAGAGCATTTTACATTTTGAAAATTGCGATTTATTTATTTTTTTAAATTTTCAATCAAATTTCCAATTTTTATTTTTTTTTTAAATAAATCCAAAAATTTTACCACTAACATGAAGTACAGTCTCAAAATCACTTGTGTAAGTTATAGCTTCTCAAAGTTATTGCCATATAAAGTGACATGTCAGTTTTGAAAAATGAGGTCCATAAGGTCCATGAAGTCCATATGGCACTTTTAGACTTAACCGGTTAAAAAAAAAAAAAAAAAAAAAAGTTCAAGTTGTGAATTTGTCGAGTAACTAGTAGCTAGGTATCAGTAGAATTTGATACAGGCTATAGTTTGTAGCTGCCTTTGTTTTTAAAAGAGAATTCCCACCTTAGAGGAACCAAGATGGCGATTTTTAAGAGACAATATATATATATATATATATATATATATATATATATATATATATATATATATATATATATATATACCGTATATTATATTTAGACATGGTTTAAAAGGAGGCTGCAGTTGTATGGTTGCACTCCTCCACAGGTAACAATAGAAATTGTGTGTTACTATGTAGCCTCAGCCTTTAGTTTTATTCAACACTAACCAGACTTCATGGTTTTCCTCTTCCAGGTTGTTATGTTGAAGAATGACATTCACCATTGTAAAGCATCAGGGGTTTTTCTGCGTCTAGCAGCAGGAGGTCTCATAGCTGACAACAACATTCATTCCAACACAGAGGCAGGAGTGGATATCCGCAAAGGAGCCAATCCTGTTATACTGGTATGTGAAACTACATATATGTATGTTTTATATCTGTTTAAATCATACTGTTGCCTTTTACTGGGCAGCAACAGTGTATGGATAGTGAAGTGAACATAGCAAAGTTTTTCCATAGCAATAGGTTTATCAAGCCTGAGTAGGAAATATGATGGTGGAGGTCCATGCTCTGCAACCCCCACCACTCACCTAAATGAAATTCCTTTGAACAGGAAAACTCCCACCCACTAACTTTTTTAAATGAGGAATGCATGTGTCTGTTACTATATTATGTACTCCCTAACTAGACAGTAGGATTTGCTTACTTGTATACTTAAAAGTGAACCTGTTATTTGATAGCAATGGTGCTGGGAACCTACCAATTGCTAGAACTCATTGCTTGTAGATTTTTGTATTTCCGGCACTTAAAAATAGCAGTCTTCTGACGACCTATTACAGTGACAAGTTGGAAGAGAAGTGGGGCTCAGGAAAACGCAGATTTACTACATACTTTTAGTATGAGTGCATTTTGAGTCTTAAAGGGAGTCTATCGTTGCCCCAGCTACTTTAAAGGGGTTGTCCCATCACAAGGATCCTATCTATACTGCTTGTTAATGTGGATGTAAGACTTTTCCTAAATACACTGCTTCAGCAAAACTGCTTTGTTTGTCCACTATCTTACTTTATTCATTTTTTTGGGACACATCCCTTGACTTATCTGGTCATAAGTCAAGTGATGTATCTGCTGCTCTGAGGAGGGAGGGGCTAAGTGCACGGGAGCGAGCCTGTGTTTCTAGCTATTCCTGTGTCTACACCACACATGTGACCTGGCTTCCTGCTTTCAGATAGGGGAGAGGAGCTGCTTTCATTTCTTCTGTTCTCCCATTTATCAGGCTAGCTAATTCAATTGTGTTCATTATGGCAGAGACAGGCAGTCTCTGTATGTAACACAGAATGGAGTTGCTGCTGCCTGTACTTCATAGTCCAATATGGGTGGGCGGAGCTACACGCTAATTTGGGGCGGAGCTAAACGGCAGGTTGCATGTGAAACCCCACCCACCAAATGATGCAAGAAACCAGGAAGAAAGAAGATTTTACAGCAGTGAATACTGGTGAGTATGCGACGTGGGAATACCCCTTTAAACTGCTCCCATAGTGCTGTAGATAAAGCCCCCTGCGCAGTGTGAGGATCAACTGACACTGCCCAGGGGGAGGAGCTGAATGCAAGATGAGTGTGTTTAGGTGATGATGCAGCAGTGCTCAGTGCCTGAAGAAAACTCCACCTGTGCTCCAAGATCCTCATTTGAATAAAGAATAAAAGTGCTTTTTCTTCACCTCCCTGGGGCCCTGAAATTTAAGAAAGGTTTGATTTATTTTTTTTATTTATTCTGCTAGCAGCCTCTACAGCTCTGTGGGAGTGGTTAAAAATATCTGGGTGCAATGATAGACTCCCTTTAAAGAAGAAATATTGTTCATGTCGCCATGTTGGCAGCTCTCTTGACAGATCATGTGTAAATCTGCTGAATATATATACATAGCACAGATGACATTGATTCATGTTTATAATTTCAGATCTTCACTTTTATGCCCACTGCTTTTTCTGTCTCACAATTATCTACTTTGTTTACTTGACTTGAGTCATTTGTCCTGCCTAGATTGTGTTGATTTATAGGGCTTTTCCAGGATCAGAATATTGATGGCATATTGTTAGGCTAGGCTATCAGTATGCTGGGTGTCTGACTCTCAGCCCCTCTACGATTAGCTGTTTGAAGGTTCTGCAACACTGTGTAAATCAGACTGTCTATATGGTAGTGGTGGTGCAGGGTATTTCATCTTTGACTCATTTACTTGCGTATCTGCAATGGTGCTGATAAGTAGACTGTGTTTGAATAGACCAATGTGAACAAAGTAGAGGTCTCAGCATTTCGCAGAGGGTTGCAGCCACTTCAAGCACTTGGTTGACAGAATACTAAATAGTCTGAACACCACCAACCGTAAGCCTTCAGTATGGTGCTTTAAAAAAAAACTTTAGCTGTATAGTGGTGCAGTGTTGTTACAATGTGAGTGGGTGCCTCTGTAAGCGATCAGAAAACAGATTATTTATAATATAAGTATAACCAAAAAAAATCTGTATGCATTGTACCAGATCAGATGTCTTGGTGGCAGAGTGCTCTAGACTTACCATCACACACATTTGTACACATTTGTCAAAAATAAGTAAGGTATTACTAGAGGGACCAAAGGCACACAGTGCAGAGCTAATGTAATGTTTCTCTATGACCTAGCCAACCAATAGCATACATGGACCTGTTTTATGGTTTTCTCTTGTGAACAGCATCTTTTATTCTCTAGCAGATATTTAGTTCATCATGTGTTATTCATGTTCTGTGTTTTTCTTTACCTTCCTTTCCCTGTGAACATAATGTAACTGGCAGTGTAACAGGATACACAGTGGCCTCCGCTCTGGCATTGTTGTCCTAGGCAACGGAAAAGGCAGCATCCGCAGCAATCAGATCTATGGGAATAAAGAAGCCGGCATTTATATATTGTACAATGGGAACCCCGTGGTGAGGTATGTTATTAAGGTCTCATTATGGTCTTTCAGTTCCTTTGACTGTATTTAGCGGATGCTAAGCACACTATTTTCAGAAACATGTCTCCAAACTAGTGCTCCGTAGAAAGTACTACCTTGCGTCAACTTTAATATTTCCCTTGTGGTTCATGTTCATCTTCGGAGACAGTGTTTTTCAGCTGCTTTTTTCATGTATCATTAATATGTAGCACGCTATGACTACTCTTTGCATGGGTGTAAAGATGGATTTCAAAATGTCATTTGTTAATTTCATAAAATTTATGCAAAATGCTGAATCTTATAAATAAATATCCTCAATACTTGTATATCTGAGCAGGAAAGAGAACGTCAGTAGTGCAAGAAAGGGGCTTTATTACTTTTATACAGTTAACTGTAGAGATCATTAAGATGAGACAAGTGTGGTTGAAATTTATAAAACCTTAATACTACCTAATGTTTTGGTTTTTTTATGGACTCAAAAATTGATACCCTATCAGCCATCAGTATCGCTTCTTCAGGGTCTGACTTCCATCAGCCCCTACCGGTCAGATCATTAAAGTGACTGTGACACTCAGACAGAGCCATTGTACATTTTGCAGCAGCTTTGTCTGACACTGAAGTTCTTTACTCTCAGCCCCATTCAAGTGAATACAAGTTGCACTCAATTCAAAATGTTTGAAGTTGTGCAGAATAAACCGTGATTAGATATGTGACTTTTGCCCATGCACCAAAACCCCCTTAGGCTGAGGCTCCACGTTGCGGAAACGCAGCTTTTTTTAGTTGCAGATTTTGCTGTGGTTTTATGAGCCAAAGCCAGCAGTGGATTGAGCAAGAGGTAGAAGTATCAGAGCTTCCTATATATTTCCCATTCCTTTTGTAGCCATTCTTGGCTTGGGCTCAAAAAAATGCAACAAAATCTACAACAAAATAAGCTGCTTTTCCACAATGTGGGGCCTCAGCCTTAATCAGCTGATTGGTGAAGGCCCAACTGGGAATTTTCACCAGTCTGATATAGATCATGTGGGCAGGCCATCAAAAACATAGGATTTAAGAGGTTTTCCAAGACTTTCTCTAGTTTATAAGGGACAGTGCACATACATGGGGTTATCTGTTCCATATGTAAAATCAGTCATGACAATTGAGGAAACTAAGCTGCTTGCATGGTAAAGCCATGCAGCCCTAGAGATACATGATAAAACTCTTTGTATCTGCAGCTGCCATATAGGAATCTGTACAGTTGGTACTGAGTTCATCTGAAGCTGCATAAATATGTATGTGAGCTACTCCTACTGGTTGTTGCGTCCAGATAGAGTGTCATATGCACAGTTTAACCATTTGTTGAACTGGATTGCTGCACGTTCATTATCCTCTTGACCAGGCATATCAATTTTATTATGCATTTTAGCATAGTGTGCATGATTCTAATAGTGATTGAAGAAATCATTTGTGAGTCTGGGTTTAAGTCTAAAATTGTCAGCGTGCTTGTTTTCTTCATACAGCCTATTTATAAATAATGTACCAATACCGGTGAGATTCAGTTGCTCTAGTAAGTTGTAAGCTGATGAACCGTGTAAGGTGCTTTGGCAAACAGTACAAGCTAGATGTTCCTCTAGAGAATTGCTGGAGATATTGCAAGGTGAGCATATTGTCAAAAGTAAAGGGTGAAAAACACCAGTGTAGTGTTGTTGTTGTTTTTTGTTGTTGTTGTTTTTTTTTTTTTCATTATTTTGTTTTGCTATTATGATTCCTTTTAGTTTTTCTGCATGTAATGTTTTTATCTCTATGTATTCAGTTATCTTCAGGAGACTTGATTCTAGATATAAGATAGTGTTTAACCTTGATTAAGATAAGCATTGCTACGCAGCGGGAATGCACTACTACTGCTATTACACCAGGCGATGTGTCTTCTAAGAGTAGAAATTCTTTCATATTTGTGAATTATGAGTCATGCAAAGTATGCACATTTCAGTCTGAGAAACTCATAATCTTCTAAGAGGTCAATAGAAAGTAAAAGACGGGTTCTGTTTCAGATAGATCTGTGCCATAGATATAGAACCAGGTATACATGCAAGCAAATTTACTGATCAAATACAGTATAACACCATTGTGGTGACTGACCCTGTCTATCTGTAATTTGTGAATTAAACATGACATTTTTGGCCCAGCATAAGTATATTCACGTATTATACTTTACATTACCAAATATAATACATTCTGTTTGAAGGAAGACTTAATTTTCCTATCTGTAGCTGCATATACTCCATGTGCTTCAGTATACTGTGAATACAGGGATTAAGATCATTAGTAAGAACATCTAAGGTCCTATGGGAAGAAGTTGGAACTCCCTGTGCAACTAAGCAACATTTCTGTTCTCTAACTTGTTTCTCAGCTTCCTTTGTGTTTGATGATGGCACAGCAGCATTGTAATGCGGCAGTGATGTCCAGCAGAAATGCAGTGGTCATTGAAAAAATTTTGTAAATAGCTTAGTAAAAAAAAGATGTCCTTTAATTAAAACTGTAAAGCCTATTAAATTAAAGGGTCTCTCTCATTGGGAAAAGTCATTTTTAGATAAGCACATTCTTGCATAGCCTTTCTAAAGGCTATCTCATATGTACCTTTTGTATGTAAATTGCCTCAGTAGATTTTGAATAAGTCCCTTTTTATTCATATGCTAATTAGGTTTCTCCATGCATTCCGGAAGTGTCTCTGTGCACTGTCTGCTCTATGTGTATGTACAGCAGAGATGAGTCATCAGCACAGCAGCCTCTGCTGTACATACACAGAGAATAGCAGAGAGGCGTGCACGGTGAGACTTTCTTGCAGCAAAATTATGATGTATGAGCCCCACATATGCGTGAATAGCCTTTAAAAAGGCAACTCAGGCACCGCTAATCTTATTCTCCCGCCCCCGTTTTAAAATAACGCAATAAAAACAAATATGCAAATTATTCTTACCGTGGGCGGTCGTGCACTGTCAGACGTCATCTTCTGTCACGCCTTCCTCTTCTTTCGGCAACGCCCTCCGTTCCTGGTTCTTCCCCACCTTGATCTTCCTCTTCTTCCAGGCTTGGTTCAAATCCGGCGCATGCGTTGTATCACTCCCTCCGGAGCACTACTGCGCACACTCCGGCGCCATTTTTCTCATGCACAGTACACTCATGTAGTTCTAAGGGGAACTGAGCATACAAAAAACTCTGTGTGAACTAGCCCTTACAAAGGAAAGTAAGCAGTCCTGTCTTATGGTTGTAAAGATGTCACAGCAGTTTTGTTAACCCTATGTGACCATAGCTAACCTTAGTCTCTTTCCTCTGCGTGGTAACCCTTTGGACTGTTTTTGTTTGTTTTTTTCACTGCAAGAACGTTACACAAAGTACCTGGTGTTGGGTATTTTTCTAGCAACTGCTTTAGACTAGGTACCAAACAAGTCAAAGTGGTATTAGAAGGCCTACTCACATGCGCAAACAATGCTCAACTGTGGTATTCACCTTAAATGATGACCAGCTACATTAAGTGGGTACTTATACATTGGAAAACATAGTTCCAGTACCAAGACATCTGGTGATGAAACCAACTGAACCGATCCAGTACTATGCAGTGAAAAAGTAACTTTTGTGTCCAAAAAGAAATATCACCTATGTAGATGACATATTATAAAGGTGTGTATATATAGACATGAGAAAAATAGAATGCATGCTCTGAAGTATAATTATTTTATGTATCAGGACATAAATAAAAAAAAAAAAATCCTTAGGAGGTCTTAAAATTAGGTAAATGCAATCTCAGATAAACAACAACACATGACAAATTTATATCATGTCATTATTTACTTAACAAAAACTAGGTGAGAATTCAGAAGCAGTTTGTGAGATATTAAGCATACTTTAAATGTTTCCTTAGGAATTAAAGGGGAATATAGCAGCCAAGTGCTAATAATCAAATGCCCTTGAATATTTGATCCTCAGCAAGTGTGATCACCTCTACAAGGCTAAGTTCACATTTGTGCTGGGCTCTCCATCGTTCAGGTCTGCAGGTGACCCCAAAGACTGAGAGCTAGATTGTTGTTTTAGTGGTTACATACAGGCACTGATGGGGGTCTGTCAAGTCTCCATATTTCAAAACTGAAACCATCCGAGAGTATAGACCAGGGATAGGGAACCTTCGGCTCTCCAGTTGCTGTGAAACTACAACTCCCATCATGCTCCATTCACTTCCATGGGAGTTCCAAGAAAAGCAGAGCAAGTATGCATGCTGGGAGTTGTAGTTTTGCAACAGCTGGAGAGCCGTACGTTCCCTACCCCTGGTATAGACTATAGAGTATAAACATTTTGGCAGTTTTTTAGTCTAGAGCAGTGATGGTGAACCTTTTTGAGACAGAGTGCCCAAACTGCAACCCAAAACCCAATAAATTATTGCGGAGTGCCAACACGCAATTTACCTTTAAAATTGTGGATCCACAATTGCGGACTCACAAATTACAGTCGTGTGAATGGGGCTTTACAGAGCTTGTACTAAAAGGTAGAGGTCTCTGCATTTGGTACTTTTAAACAATTAATTTTCACTATTTACATCGCACAGGATATGTTTTACAGTGTCCGGCAATGTTATTACAGCCTGTACTAACGTCTGCTATAAAACAGATACTGTGCAATATAAATAGTGAAGGGACCCCACACACAGTACAATCTGCCCCGCAGTGGCCCCACACACAGTACAATCTGCCCCGCAGTGGCCCCCACACAGTACAATCGCAGTAGAATCAAAGTAGTCCCCTCCCACACAGCATGAAATGGTTCACAGTAGCCCCCTCCCACACAACATGAACTGCTCCACAGTAGCCCCCTCCCACACAACATAAAATAGTCCACAGTAGCCCCCTCCCACAAAACATGAAATACCCACAGTAGCCCCCTCCCAAACAGCATGAAAGATCCACAGTAGCCCCCTCCCACACAGCATGAAAGGTCCAGAGTAGCCCCCTCCCACACAGCGTGAAAGGTCCACAGCCCCCTCCCACACAGCATGAAATGGTCCACAGTAGCCCCCTCCCACACAGCATGAAATGGTCCACAGTAGCCCCCTCCCACACAGCATGAAAGGTCCACTGTAGCCCCCTCCCACACAGCATGAAATGGTCCACAGTAGCCCCCTCCCACACAGCATGAAAGGTCCACTGTAGCCCCCTCCCACACAGCATGAAATGGTCCACAGTAGCCCCCTCCCATACAGCATGAAAGGTCCACTGTAGCCCCTTCCCACACAGCATGAAATGGTCCACAGTAGCCCCCTCCCACACAGCAGGAAAGGTCCACAGTAGCCCCCTCCCACAAAACATGAAATGGTCCACATTAGCCCCCTCCCACACAACATAAAAGGTCCACAGTAGCCCCCTACCCACACAGCATGAAAGGTCCACAGTAGCCCCCTCCCCAGACAGTACACACATACACAATACACTTACCTGAAGAGCTGCTGGGCGTCCACTTTTCTGTTCACTGCTGCGCGCTGATGACTTACGTCATCACACCTGCGCTGGTTCAGAGGTCACACTCTGTAGTCAGTGTACGCGTGGCCTACACTGAGCTACACTGACAGCTTACAGCTGGATGTGCATTTGCACAACCAGCTGAAGGCAGCGATCGCTCACTAACGGGGAATCCTGCATCGGATTCCCTGTTATTGAGCAATCAGGGCGACCGCACGCCTGCCAGCAGAGGGGGCTCTGCGTGCCATAGGTTCGCCATCACTGGTCTAGAGCATTCAGGTGTGTGTAAACATAATGCGAAAGAGGAAAAACATCAGCAATCTTTATAGAAGCAACTACTGCCCATTAATCTGGGATGTTATAGAACAATAGATTATGCGTCCAATAATGTGCAATCCATTATTATATGGTGAGAAGGATTATACATAGAGATGAGCAAGTAGTATTCGATCGAGTAGGTATTCAATCAAATACTATGGTATTCGAAGTACTCGATCAAATACCGCTTGCTATTTGCAGTAAAAATTCAATTCAGAACCAGCGTTGATTGGCCGAATGCTATACACTGCAGAATGAGTAAAAGCAAAGCAGAAGGAGTTCAGGCCCACATACAGAGAGAGAACCGTACAGAGCAGGACATGGCACAGGGAGAACGATAGACCCACAGGATAGTATTTTACCTTTGAGTAGCAATCCCCAGAATCCCTCCTACAGAACCACCATTGATTGGCTGAATGCTATACAGTGTATAGCATTCGGCCAATCAACGCTGGTTCTGCAGGAGGCTCGTCTTTGACAGTCAAAACTTCAGCATCAATGGCATCCCTGCAGAAATCCCAGGGCCACTGAAGGGTTAATCCCCCATGTGTAGAGCCCTGCACACCAGTGGTGCGCGCACAGCCGCTTATCTCCTACATGACAGCAGCCAGCCTTTGTACATGAAGCGGAGAACTTACCTGAAGCAGGTAGTCAGCTTGCCTGTAGACTTCAGGCAGGGGTACTTGGTGGTGTAAGTCTAAGATCGGACCACAATGTAGACTGCATATTTAACATTAGAGCAGTCTTCATTGTGGTCCGATCTTAGACTCCGCCTCGTCAAAGACGAGCCTCCCGCAGAACCAGCATTGATTGGCCAAATGCTATTCACTGTATAGCATTCAACGCTACATTGTGGTCTGATCTTAGATCAATGCTGGTTCTGCAGGAGGCTCGCCTTTGACGAGGAGGAGTCTAAGATCGGACCTCAATGTAGACTGCTCTAATGTTAAATATGCAGTCTACATTGTGGTCCGATCTTAGACTCCGCCTCGTCAAAGATGAGCTTCCTGCAGAACCAGTACCGCACTCCCGCCCAAGTACCGTACTCTCTTTCGCTCCTCCTCAACAGTCTCCTCCTGCTGCTCGTGGACTTGTTGAGTCCCATTTATCGAATTGTGGTTTCCACTGAAACGAGCGTTTGATTCCCATAGACTATAATGGGATTCGATATTCGATAGTCGAATATTGAGGACTACTCGAATCGATTAATTGAATCTCGAGTATTTAACTAATCGCTCATCTCTAATTATACACAAGTGAAAACGGCAAATTCATCCTGTGGTGCAAAGCTCAGAGAAATTGCAAGAAACCAAAGAGCTACATCTAAGGCTAAGTTCAAATCTGCATTGGAAACTCTCTACTTGGAGAATCAGTGACAGTGGGTGTCTAAGAATGGACATTTGATGGACCGGAACAACAGATAGGCCAACGCCAGTGTGAACCTAGCAAAAGAGTACAGGCTTCATTTAGCATGTTAAATGTACAAGTAACAAGACTGAACAAGTATGGCTATTCTAAAAATGACATGGCAGTATCTATCTATCTATCTATCTATCTATCTATCTATCTATCTATCTATCTATCTATCAACAAAAATAGCAGCACTCTGACACAGCACAAAGGCTATAAGGAACAAAGCAAAAACTGCATTACAGCCATAAAAATACTATAAACTAAATATATAAATAAATTTGATGTTCTTCGTTGTACATTTTTGATCAAATAGTAGGAAGAGGGGTGTGGTTCCCTTCAGTTGGACTTGCACTCCCATTCAATTGCACAGGCCCATTTATTTGGAACAGAGAACCCATCTCCCCAAGGCCATTTAAGTTGAGTATGCTCTGGATCCTTCCCTTGTGTTCACACTGTAGACCTATTCTGGTCCGGGAGAGGTATTTTATTGCCATGTGGTCACACTGCAGACCGATATTTGGGTCCAGGAGTGGTATTAGGGTAGAGTCCTACCTTAATGAGGTCGCCTTGTTGGGGCAGGTGGGCTACCTACTGTTTGATCAAATATGTACAACGAAGAACCTCAAATGTATTTATATATTTAGTTTATAGTATTTTTATAGCTGTAATGCAGTTTTTTCTTTGTTCCTTTATAGCCTTTGTGCTGTGTCAGAGTGCTGCTATATTTTTTTGTTTTTATGTATTTTGCCATGGTAGCTTGCACCTGTTCACATTGGGGAGTGCTGTCTGAATTTTCTCTATCTATCTATCTATCTATCTATCTATCTATCTATCTATCTATCTATCTATCTATCTATGCATCACACAAACTAGGTAGCTAGCTATCTGACTGTAATAGTGTATAAAAAATGTTGGTGGTCATGTATTTGATTGTTGGTTAGATGGTTGACTAATGTCAGTATAATATTCCTTTGGATGCTGGGAGGATTTTACTTGCTTCACAAGCTCTGTCAAGTGCCAGGAGAGCAGAGAAGACGTCAATCAGGAGAGAGGAGCAGGAGGGGGTCCTGCTGCTGAGAAGCAGAGCTTGAAACCGATCACATCAAGATTCTGCAATGCCCCCATTGCACTTCTAACTTCCATATTGAGACATTCGATTTTTATGCAAGTGAAGATAACATCCACAAAAGTAAAAGTATGAGGACACTGTCCACTGATTTCTGAAACAGATGAGATCTAAGTCAAGATGTTTGACCATATAATGCACAGTGCCACATTTTTTGAAAAGCAAACTCTGCGTAACGCAAACGCCTGATTCCAAATGTCAAACATGGTGGTGGAGGCACAGGACTTGGGAACTTTGTACTCATTTTAGTCAACCATGAACCCCAACATATACCAAAGTATTCTTCAGTCAAATATCAGGCCATGCCTCCAACACAAAGATTGGCTGAAACTGGGTCAGGCAATAGTACAATGATCCCAAGGATACCAACAAATCTAAAATAGATTGGCTGAAAAAGAAAAGAATCAAGGGTTTTCAGTAATCCAGACCTCAACCCAATGGAGATGCTGTTGTGGGCCTTAAGAGAGCTCGACATAAATGAATGTCCACCATACTAAGTGACCGGGATGTCATTTTTGTTGAATTGTTGTGGAATTTTGTTGCTGCTGCTGTTTTTTCCTGATATGAAAAGTCATAGAATTCAATTTTGACCCTTCCACCACCCCTTGTACGACACCCCCCCCCTTACCCTTTAACCCCATAACTCCCTTTTTTCCCCATTTAAAATTTTGCCCCATTTAAAATTTTGGTGACTGTACAATTTTTCTATATGTTACTGTTAACTAAAGCTCTTGATATGGTCTCTATTGACATTCTTAATGTTTTCCATCGCCAAAGACATTATTCTAGCTAGACGTGCCTGGATTCAGAAAGGTGATGTCCGAGACTAAAATCTTGGAACTACACCCCTTTCTGTTCAACCCTATAGTCCTTTAAAAAAAAAAAAAAAAAAAAAAAAAAAACAGAATTCAAAGAGGAAAGACTTTGTTTTTCTCATTACTATATATGACAAAACCGGTTTTAAAAAATGTAATCCCTTTTAATAAAAAAACCATTGAAATTAGAAGAAATTATCGATTTTGATTGCTTCAAGAAATACAAAGGCTAAGGCCCCATACAGCATGCTGCAGCAAAAAAAAAAAAAAAAAACAGTGGAAAAAAAGTGGCAGCATCTCATCACAGTTTTTCTCGCAGCTTTTGCTTCCATTATATCTATAGAGAAACCGCCCGCATTTCTGTAGTTATAATCTGCTGCGATTTCAAACAACAATGGTTTTTGAAATTGCAGTGTGTCTGCTGTGCATATTTTCCCAATGTGTGGATGGATTTGCTAAATTCCACTTTACAGTGACTGTAAAATGCTGCTTTTTTTTTTTTTTTTTTTGCAACGGCATTTACACTGTTTCCAGACTTGATGGTCTGTTGGTGTATGTTGACTTTCTTCCCATGCTCCTTTACCATGTGAATATGATTTCCACCCCAGCACAATATTATGTTATGCACCTCTATGAGCACTATTTTGGTTCTTTGATTCTTGCAATAATCTGCTTGGTACTGAAGACTGAAGCAATCACAGACAAGTAGCGCAAACACAGAGTGCTTTGGTTAGGCTCTTATTACTTATTTGTTTTTACATTCTTTTTTCCGCCATATTTTTTTACAAGCAAAACTATATCAGGACTTTTTTTTTTTTTTTTTAGGGCTTGGAAAAGCTGTGCTACACTCTGGTATCTCTTTGTGTATTCTGCAAAGTAAACATTATTTACAGTAGTATATGTCTTTGCTCTGACAAGTTTTGTTTTGTAGCACACAGTGTTGGTAAATGTAGACCACATGGATTTCTGCTATTGTCCATCTGGTGGAAAGGTTACTATAGGGGGTGAACTGATCTTGAGATTTCAGGATTGATTTTAAAATCCGATTTCCGATCATTTTCCATTCGAACCCGATTCCGATCCTAATGTAAGTCATTGGGATTTTTTTTAATGATCAAAGATCGGATTTTAAAAACGATCCTGTTCACTACACAGCGTGAAGTCCAAAAATTGAAGCCTCCATGCTGTATAGTGATTAAAAAATCTGCCGGCCACTCAGTCCCCCCCCACTTACCTGCACAGAACTCCTGCTGCCTCCTCTCCCGATGTGTACGCCACTCCTCAGAGCTCCGGGCTGTTGTTCTCTCCTCTCCTCTCCTCTCTCTCTTTGCACGCCGGCAGAGCGCTGTGTGTGCTCCCGCCTCACAGGCTAGTGTGACTGATGCTGGGTGAATGCGGGGGCTTGTTGTGGCTTAGGAGAGTGTGGGCTGGGTTGACTTGAGTGCATCACTCACGTCTCCCCTCCCTGTACCCGCCCACACTCTCCTAAGCCACAAAAAGCCCCGCCTACTCCCAGTAGTAACACTAGCCTAGGGAGCGGCAGCGGTTCTGAGCAGGTAAGTCGGTTAAGCGATCGGGATCGAAATTCCATTCTTTTTTAGGCAGGATCGGAACCCGATTGTGATCATGAAATTTACTCGATCGCCAATCGGGATCCGATCTTTTCCGATCGCTCAACCTTAGCTACTATACAGTAATAGGAACTCTGTCTTTTAATGAGCTCCGTACGTTTCTATAAATCAGATTTTTGATTCACTAGACATAAACAGCAAATATTCTTATTGAATTACAAAGGTTTTGAAAAACAAAGAATTAATAAAGAAACATAGTAGAAAATTGTACAACTTTAACTATACTACAAAAAAAACCCTTTATTTTCTTGCTACAGTAAAATCAGTAAGCTAAGGCCCCACATTGTAGAAATACAGCGTTTTTGGTTACTACAATGGCAAAAATGCTGCATTTTACAGTACCAACGAAGTCAATGAGATTTCATTTAATCTTATTCATACATTGTGGAAGTGTGATATTAAGTACTGCTAGTATGAAACAACCTTTAACAAGTACCTCCAGTTATAAACCGTTTTAATAAATGAATAGTACAGGATAATATATGAAAGTTTGTAATATGTCTTATTAAAGAAATATGTTTGTTTTTTTTCTCAACTTTTTAGGCAGAGTTACTTTCTACATAATAGTCTATGAAGAGAGAAGGGGAGACAGGAAAGGCACCCTATAGATTTGCTGCTTCTACATTCTATTAGTCTGTACACTTTTAACATTACTAGGTTGTATATAAGATGCCACCAGTGCACAGAATAATGCAATCAAATCAATTAACCAGCCAGCAATAGAGTCCCACTCCACCCTTCCTTTCTCCATAGTGTTCTGTTTGTGAGGCTGAATACAGAGATGGATATAATGTAAACAAGCAGTCAAACTGAAGATAAGGAGCAAGAGAACAGCTTAGAGAGTGGGCATAATTACTCCTGCAGAACAGCGTGCCCCTATAAACACAATGTCACCATCAATGTTCTGTACACTGAGCTATGACTATATCTATGACTAATATCTTTGAGTCTATTTTGAGAAAAGCACCTTACAAATGTTTGTGGTTGCAGATGAGACCAGGACTGGCAGTAATGGTGACTTCACATGTAATGTGATGTAACACAGAGAGAAGAATGGCCGCAGTTGCAAAATTGTATTACAAATCTAATCTGACTGCAAGCACTGTTGCCAATGGATAGGAACTGTAGTCCATCTTTAGTCAGGATGAGTGTGTTCAGTTTACCTTTTGACTTCCCTACAGCTACTTATTAGATCAGGGCTACATAAACATGAATGTGCCATTCTAACAAATGGAACATGAACGATTTCTGTTAGGCTCCGTTCTCATGGAGTAATTCGCCGCTCATTTAGACACGTATACATGTGTCCGAGCGCGGCGCTTCAAAACAGATCCCATTGATTTCAATGGGTGTAGGTTTACACGCACTACACATTGAAATCAATGGGAGGCTTTTTTACCTATTGTTTTCAATGTGATACGCGTGTAAGCCGACACCCATAGAAATCAATGGGATCTGTTTTGAAGCGCCGTGCTCTGACACGTGTATATGTGTCTAAATGAGCGGCGTGTTACTCCTTGAGAACAGAGCCTTAGGGAGAATGAATAATTAGGAAACAGAGCAAGGTGTATCGGGGAAATGTAGTTTTCCCTCATAAGAAGACCGTCACATAAGAAGACCGTCTCCATGCTAAGGAGCGCTCACCCTGGCCATTGCAAGCTGGATATTTAATGATTTGGGGTGCAGATCTTGAAAGAGAGGACACACAGCTGAAGTCACATGTACAGTGTAGATGGTTTATCTGCAGATGATCAAATAAAAAAAATTAAAAAGTAATTTTCAAATGTGAAAGCTGTGCTTAGATTGGTAGCAGTGGGTTTTTTTTTTCTTTTAAGATAGTTTTTCATAAATCTGTCCAATTGTGTTTACCTCAGCTTTCACAGGGATACCTGTATTCATGAGGTTCATTTATTCATTCTATATGCCGTGTTGACACGGTTTGTGTTCAAAATTTCAGTTGAGATTTCCTACTTCATTAGTCAAGCCGCATGATCTGGGATGGTCAGTAAATAGCAGTATGGCTTTCTAATAATAACTGATAGGCTTTCATTCATTGTCAATGAAATTATTTTCCAGCTGACGTGCTAAGGGAATTTGTGTTGGACCTGAGCGCTCTTGTAGATAAATAATCGAGCCCATATCTGTAGATGAACCTCCCAAGATAACACTGACTAAGTGTTTGTATAAAAATGGAATACAAGGATATGTTTTTGAATTGGTTTTGTATATACAAGAAAAAAGGCTATATCCCCAAGGTAGAATACAATATATTCTGTAAAAACATTCTGCTAACCCTGCATGCACCAAAAATATTTCCTTGTTGTAATAACAGGAACTTACCCAGGAACCTGGGTTCAATTATATTGTCTATCCATTTTACAGAAACAATTACAACTGTATGTTACACTACTTTCTGAAATGTGACACAGTCTGCTATAGAGAATCCAGACAGAGCCTGCAATACATATGTTTTTGGGTTGTTTTTTTTGTAAATTCTCATTTTTATAGAAATTTTGAACATTTTACAACTTTACATCATATAATTCAGAGTATGATGAATAAGAAGAAGCTTTGTCTAAATGAGCCTTAAAGGGGTTGGCCACTTTCAGACCATTATTGACAAACAAATGTACAATAAAAAGATATACATTTTTCCAATATACTGTATTTTTCGGACGCACTGGACTATAAGACGCATCTAGGTTTTAGAGGAGAAAAATAGGCGAAAAAATTTGCAAGCAAAAAATGGTAAAATATTTAATGTATGGGAGTTGTAGTTTTGCAACGGCTGCACAGCCACATTGACAGGTGACCCTGCAGCTGTACGGGGATGTATAGGGCGTTCTTTGTGGGGCCAGATGTACTTTTTAGTTATACCATTTTGGGAAATGTCTATTGCTTACATCACCTTTTATTTAAATCAGAGGCAAAACAGTGAGAAAAACCCGGCGGTTTAGCACTTTTGATTTTGACATTCACTGTACAGGAAAAATATTAGTAGACTGGTTATTTTCGGACACAGGGCTACCTAATGTATATATGTTTCACAGTAATCTGATACTTTTATATGTATTCTAGGGAAAGGAGGTGAACTTTTATTTATTTTATTTATTATATTTTTTTATATTTTTTTTTACTATTTTATTAGCGCCCCCTAGGGGGCTTGAACCTGCAATCATTTGATTGCAAGTCACATAGACTGTAATACAATTGTATTGCCTTCTATGGGAGATACTATACATTACTATTGCGGAGGGTCATAGACCAGCCACAATAGTAATATAGCGATGACAGGCCTGGGAGCCTTCATTTGGCTCCCGGCTGTCACCGGAACAGGTCAGCCTGCAACTTTAAAGGTATGGGGCCGGTGGGGACATTTTTTTTTTTTGGTGGGGGGGGGGGGGGGGGAGAAGACATCTCCGGTGGGCATCTCTGCTGTAATTTTTACAGCGGAGTTGTCGGAGCTCATGCCTGTGATCTCTGATTGCAGGCATATGGTTTGGTATTTGATTGGGGGGGGGGGGGGGACTTTCTCTGATCGCAGGCATTCGCTCCAGACCCGGCATCCGCTACGATATAACGGCGGATGCCGGGGAGTGCAGTAATTGCCACGCTCCTGCCGCTGCAGAAAACCAGTGGTGGCAGGAGCGCGGTGGTGGCACATTCGGACTATAAGACGCACCCTCATTTTCCTCCGAAATTTTTTGGGGAAAAAGTGCGTCTTATAGTCCGAAAAATGCGGTACTTTCTGTATCAATTCCTCACAGTTTTCTAGATTTCATCTTGCTGTCATTCATTCTGTTACTTCTTGAGGATGAAACTCTGACCATGGTCATGTGATTTCCGGTCCATGGTCATGTGATTTCCGGTCCATGGTCATGTGATGAGCACACAGGTGCACAGCTGATTACCAGGCAGATGTCTGATTACTGTGCTGTGACTATAACGAGCAGCACCTGTGTACTCATCACATGACCATGGGCCGTAAATCACATGAACATGGACCGTAAATCACATGACCATGGTCAGAGTTTTATCCACTAGAAGTAACAGAATGAATGACAGAAGGCAGAGATCTAGAAAACTGCGAGGAATTGATACAGAAAGTATATTGGAAAATTGTATAACTTTTTATTGTACATTTGTTTGTCAATATTGGTCTGAAAGTGGCCAACCCCTTTAAGGATTATCATCGGGTCTTAGAAAAGAGTAAATAATTAACAAGAATAAATGTTCGGTTCATACTGTAACAACAAGTAGATAGTAGAATAAACATTTATGCTATCAGAGATAGCACAGTAAATACTGGGAGGAGAACAGGGGGGTGGTAAGGGTTGGAGAGGGAAGGATATACCAAGATAGAACAGTTTAAGGGTCAGGGCATAGGTGTAGGAGGAAAATTTACTGTGTTTAAGTGAGCGAAGCCTGGTTAAAGTCTCGCCAAATAGACCAGATTTTCTGGAAAGAATCATGAGTCCTGTTTGACCAGTTCATCTGTTCTTCAAAGCGCATGGTCTGGTCGACTTTAGTAACCCATTCATGTAGGAATGGGGGTTCCTTCTGCAGCCAGTGGCCAGGTATTAGTACTTTTTCTGCTTTGAGGAGATGTGTGATCAAGCTCGATTTTGACATTCACTAGTCTGCCGTGGGACATGAGAGCAGAACAGCCTGTGGAGTAAGCACAACAGCATTGTTTGTTATTTTCCTAATGTGGGATTGGCTATTGTCCCGATAAGGTTTGATTTTATCACAGAACCACCAAATATGAGACAATGTCCCTCTGCCAGACTGGCATCTCCAGCAGGTGTTTGAGCTGGCTAATTTATGAGCATAAAGCCAGTCTGGTGATCTTTGCCATCTGGACAAAATCTTGCAATGGACTTCTTGAAGTTGAACGCAAGAAAAGAAACCATGCAAATTTTTTAGTTTGGCGTGACTATCAGCTACATCGAGTAAGATGTTTAACTCTTCCCAGGATTTCAGGAAGGTCGGGATCTGCTGTTCAGTCTGATGGTTCAGAAAATTTTTACACGATTTGACCTTCCGAAACATAGGAAGTCCACTAAGGGTCGATTTTTCGAAGTCCGTTAAGGGCCGCGATGTGGACCCAAGAGACTTCAGAGTGGAGATGCACTTGCTGAAATGAGCATATAGAAGAAAATTTAGAAGTGTGCTAGGTATTAAAGTACTTAAGTGTTGTCAGAGGACTGCCATCTGCTATAACATCTTTCAGTGAGAGACCGTCTAGTTTGGACCACAGGTCGAGATAAGTCTTTGTGTTTTTGCCATGTCTCGAGGGGACCTTTTGAGAAGAGGATCGAACCTCAGGTGGTTCGGGAGACGTTTTGGCGTGAGCCAGAGATAATATTTGTAGGTTGGACCTAGCATTTTGGCCAAAATATCTCTAATGATGGGGCAGCAAAGTGGTTTGACCAGGGTAAACCAGTACTGAAGTTGAGTGGCTTTATAGGTCAAGGAGAGGTCAGATTGGGCTATTCCTCCACACTCTCTTCTTACTCAGAAGGCTATGTGGAAGCCTGGAGGTTTTGATTTCCACATATAAGTGGAGAATAAAGATCTAACCAATCTAACGTAATTAGGGGGTAGGTATGTTGGAAGTATCTGCATTACATAAGTAATTTTTAGCAGTATATATGACTGGATTAAGTTTTTTTTCTACCAAACCATGTGAGGAAAGGAAGGTCGTATGATTTGAGAAGCACTTTGAGTGTTTGAAGAAGGGGTAGATAGTTCAGAGAGTAGGCGCGGTCAATATTGTTAGGTAGTCTGATCCCTAAGTAATTAATGGAGTCCTGTTTACAGAGGAAAGGGGAGTTTTGTTGAGTGATTTTAGCTTTTTTGTGTTGGGACTGATACGTTCAATATCTCAGATTTGGACACGTTTACTTTATAGTTAGAGAAATCTCCATAATGAGACGAGAGATAATAGAGATGTGTTGGGTTTTCGGCTCGGTCCCCACACCCTTCAATCAGTAGTGTTTGCAGATGACATACTCTTCCTGATATCTATCCCTCTGGAAGGACTTTCAGCCTGTAATACATATGTGAGCCTAGTCAAATGCTTTTTCATATTCTAGTTTTGTGGCCGTTTGTTTTGGCTTATAACAAACACTCTGGGACAGATACTGTGTATCTTTTAGACCGTGCCAAGTTACAGTAGACAGTCTTTAACTGCACCAGATTTTCCGAAGTGTCTAATGCTGATAAATCTTTGCATACTTTGACTGCTTACCTAACTACACCACTTATTAGTTGGCTTAGTAACTGGTAAAATGTTGATTCATGTTAAACTTTACCCCCTTTTCAACTAGCACAGCCCATTGGTCGGACAAGGTACAGAAAGTGATGGAATGTGTCTGAAACACATAGAAAATGATTTTTGTACAGCATGTACACCAGTTTTGGGGGATAAATTACACCAGAACTGCAGTACTATGTAACTATGTAACCTTATTAGTTTTTCTACTCCTATGATTTTATGCTTTTCTGTTGCCAACTTTCTTCTCTTCAGCTATTTTTATTTTTTTTCTGTAGAGAACTCTATGGAAATACTCCTGAAACAAACACCATAACAATAGCATGCTTCATTTAAAAAAGGCAAAAACAGTTAAAAGCACAAATGTACCTGCAAACACATCAAAAAATAAATTGTCGTTTGTTTTATAACTAAGGTACTCACCTACTGCAAACTTCTGGTTGTAGCATTTTTTTGCCAACGAAAATGCCGGCAAAGGTGAAATCACACTTTGGAAAAGCAATCTGTTTAGTTTCAATAGAAAAATATATTGAAAATAATTTAGGAGGAGTAAGGAACAAGATTGTTTTTAAACACAGTCATTTTAAACAATGCATTTACTATATGTTTACTATATGCAAAGTAGGCATTTTATTTATTTCTTTTTTTCCACAGTGGAAACCATATATTTCAAGGCTTGGCTGCTGGCATTGCTGTAAATGAAAACGGAAGAGGTCAGATCACAGGTATTATGAAATAATAAATTTCACACTAATAAAGTCAATTGTAACTCTCATATACTGCTAGAAATGCATTATTATTATTATTATTATTATTATTATTATTATTATTATTATATAACACCATTAATTCCATGGTGCTTTACATTTAGGGGTTTACATGCAGTACACAAAATATGCAGACAAATATAATACTAACAATGACTGAGCGGCACAGTGGGACAGAGGGCCCTGCCCGCAAGGGCTTACAATCTATGAGGGAAGTGGGATAGAGACAAAAGGAGAGGGAGAGGTGGTTCAGGTGTGGTGGTGTGGTGATAGCGTTATTGGAGGTTGTAGGCCTTCCTGAATAGGTGAGTCTTCAGGGCCTTCTTGAAGCCTGTGATTGTGGGGGTCAGTCTTATGTGTCTTGGAGTTCCAGAGTATGGGGGGATGGATGGGAGAAATTGTGGAGAAGGTTGTGTGAGGAGCAGATGAGGGCAGAGGTTAGAAGGAGACGGTTAGAAGGTTATTAATGACTTTGTTTAAGGCAGTTTCAGTGGAGTGACGGGGTCTGAAGCCTGACTGTAGTCTGTGAAAGAGCAGGTTGGACGAGAGATAGGAGGATAGTTCAGAGTGGACATGTTGCTCAAGCAGTTTTGAGGCATTCCTGAGCAGTGAGAGAGGTCGATAGTTGGATGGAGAGGAAGGGTCGAGGGACGGTTTCTTAAATATAGATGTGACTGTGGCATGTTTGAAGACGGAAGGGAAGGATCCATTGGCTAGGGATAGGTTGAAGAGATTGGTTAGGGCCGGAGTAATGACTTCAGTGAGTTTGGGGATGAGTTGTGACTGGATCGGGTCAAGCGCACAGGTGGTGAGGTGAGATTTGGAGAAATAAGTTAAGAATGAGGAGCACCAAGTAGTTGGTTAGAGTGGTTGTCAGGGGTATAGCGTGAGACTGTCTCTGATGGTGTCACTCTTAGTTTTGAAATAAGAGGCAAAGTCGTCAGATGAGATAAGTAATGGAGGGGGCACAGGAGGAGGGATTTGAAGGTAGTGAATAGCTGTTTGGGGTTGCAAGAGAGTGCAGATATGAGTGTGGTGAAATAGACCTGCTTTGCAGAGGTGAGTGCATTCTTGAATGCGAGTACTGCCTCTTTATAACTAAGGAAGTCCTCCTGGGAGTGGCTTTTGTTCCAGAGGCGCTCTGCAACCCATGAGGCACAGCTCAGTTTTTCAGTTGGGCCGTGTTTGTCTATTGATTGGTTGGACTCTGGTGTTTGTGAAGGGGGCCAAGGGCTGAGGTAATGGTGGTATTATAGAAGGCAGTAGCGGCATCTGCGTCCTCTAGTGAGGATATGTCAGCGAGTGGTAGGAGAGAGTCTGAGCACATGCGGATGTCAAGGCGGTGAAGGTTCCTGCGGGGGCGTGTTGGTTTAGGGGTTGAGGCGTCTATTACAGAGGATAGGGAAAAGAATGTCAGCAGGTTGTGGGCAGAGAGATAGAGAGACTGCATGTGGAGCAGTGGCAGATGAATATGAGGTCTAATGTGTACCCTTTATGTGGGTGGCAGAGAGAGTCCAAAGCAGGCAGTGAGGGTCAGGAGACTGGAAGCGGGGGTGGGGGAAGGTCGGTGTTAATGGAGATGTTGAAATCGCCTATGATGATGGTAGGGGTGTCTGTGGATAGGATGTGTGTGAGCCTGAGCCAGATGGTGAAATGGTCAAAGTAGGCAGTGGTAGGTCCTGGCGGTCGATTTGTGACAGCCGGTTGGAGGGTGAGTAGATACAGACACAGTGCACTTCAAAAGTGGAGGTGAGGGCAGGTAGAGGTTGGATTGGAACGAAGGAGCAATTGTCTGGCAGGAGGATGCCTATACCTCCACCAGGTTTATTGTTGGAGCGGGGAGTATACGAGAATTGCAGACCTCCATAGGAGAGAGCAGCAGGGGAGGCAATGTCTGAGGGTGTTAACCATGTTTCTGTGATACCGAGAAATGTAAATTCATTAGAAATGAAAAGGTCGTGGATGTAGTCCAGTTTATTGCGTGTGTAGCGGTCATTCCATAGTGCACCGGAGAGGGCAGAGGGAGGGACAGGAGCGAGTAAGATAGGTTTAAAATTTAGAGGGCTCCGTGCCCTGCCACCGGATGTGTGGAACAAGCTGACAGTAGGAATTTGCTGGGGTGGTCCAGGATTAGGAAATATGTCACCAGAAGTAAGCAGTAGCAGGGAGAGGGACAGCAGGTGTAAGTGGGAGAGGGTGTGGGGAGGTTTTATGTATCTGGGGCGGAAAGCCTACAGGTTTATGAGTAGCTGTGCAGAGAAAGTCAGATGGTAGTGTAGGATAGATGGAGAGATGAGGATTTTATGCTGTAAGTTTTGACAGCCCTGAAATTTTTCCAGAAAATTATTGCAACTTCATGTTTTGTTATACAGATGTTCATTTCCTTTGTGCGTTTTGTAAAAACACAAAAAAAAAGAAAAAAAAATATATTATTTCACACAAAACTCCAGAAATTGCCTGGCATAGTCAACTTGGTTGCACACTCTTTGGAAAAAAAAATAACAGAAATCAGTTGCTTCCTATAACCATCAACAAGCTTCTTACACCTCTCAACTGGAATTTTGTACTGCTCTTTTTCAAACTGTTCCAGGTCTCTCATATTTGAAGGCTGTCTTCTCCCAACAGCAATTTTAAGATCTCTCCACAGATGTTCAATGGAATTTAGGTCCAGACTCTTTGGCCACTTTAGACCTCTCCATCGCTTTGTTTACATACATTTCAGGGTGCCTTTCGAGTTTCTTTGGAACTTGATTGGGGCTGCTTATCTACCATCTGGATTATCCTGTGTTGCCATTTCAGCAATTTTTCTTTTGCATCGATGCCCACGGTGGTTAGCTACAGTGCCATGGGTTGTAAACTTCTTTATTATGTTGCTCACTGTGGACAAATGAACATCAAGATTTCTGGAGATGGACTTTGTAACCTTGAAATTATTGATATTTTTCCACGAGTTTGGTTCTCAAGTTCTCTAACAGTTCACTTCGTTTCTTTGTGTTTTCCATGCTTAGTGTGGCACAGACATACACACAATGCAAAGATTGAGTCATCTTCTTATCTCCTTTTTATCTGGGTTCAGGTGTGATTTTTATATTGGCCACACCTGTTACTTGCCACAGGTGAGTTTGAGTGAGCATCACATGCTTAAAACAAAGTTATTTACCCACAATATTGAAAAGGTGCCAACAATTTTATCCAGACAATTTTTGTATTTTTGTGTGAAATTATGTCTTAATTTCTCTTTTTTTTCCTCAGTTTTTCTGCGTTGTTCTAATATACACAAACAAAATAAACCTGTGTATAACAAAACATGTAATTGCAATCATTTTTTGGGAGAAATACTTTATTTTCTGGAAAAATTTCAGGAATGCCAACACTTAGGGCTAGTTCACGGCATTCTGCTCGCGGCATTCTGCTCTGGATTAGGTCCGAATGAATGGCTAGTGGGCAAAAAAAGCAATTAAGTCAATGGGAGCCCTTTTTGACATAGGATTTTGAAGCGGATTCTGCGTCAAAATTTGCTCCCAAAGAACTCCGTGTGAACTAGCCCTTAAGGCCAGGAATGTAGTACTACATTTTAAATTTGATTTACTGTATTATCACTTCTGAATACATGTTGCTTAAAGAAAACCTTTCATGTCGTCATGCACATGCAGTTTTATATATGACTTAAAAGCTGACCGTGTGCTGGAGATATCTCCCAATAAGAGTGTTCCTGACAGTCTAGCGTCATCGCTGGGCTTTGAGGAATGATCCCCATTTTCCCCAACAGTACTTGTCCATAGACTTGTGCTGTGCTGGGCGTTCCTCACAGCTCACCATGACTGTCAGGAACACCTTTCTGACAGTGGGTAGAGACTGATGCCGAAACTAATGGCATCGATATCTCCAGCCCTGTGTGCATGAGGACATGAAAGGTACTCTTTAAGCCACACAAGATAACACCGTATGAATTACGGATATGCTTAGTGCGTTGCTCCTCAAGCTCAGGTGGTTCTCGCTGGTAAGACGCCCTTACAAGAGCTATCCAGTTGCAGCAAATAAATATTTTTTTGTATTATCCAATTCTATTATACCATTTTCTAATCAACTTCCTGTATCTATTCCTCATGGTCTTCTACATCTCTGCTAATGACATTTACACGGTTGCATGGTTCATTACAGTCATAGCACAGTAATCAGAAATCTGTCTTGGTACAAGCTATTCACATGTGTGTCCATGACTGATTTTTTTTTTTTTTTTTTCCATCCATTGGCTGATTTTTATCCAGGAGTAAGTAAGTAAATTAGAAAAATGAAAGAAAGACCAAATCCATAGGTCAAAACCAATGTGGAATCACTGCCTAAAATAAAACGTAATCTTTAACATGTTGCCAACTAGCAAGGTACTTGCCGCCTTTCGATGAGCATTCTTGTTCTGGGTATGGTACCCGATCAGGAGCTGACTAAGTGCCATCAGTATCAGATGTAATCTGTATGATACAGCTGACATCTGTCTATAATACCCGCAATCAATCATGACCACGCCATTGAAGAGGTTTATGTAGCAACAGTGTAGCTGATGAGAAGATCACTGGTTCATGTCTTCTATTGGTACAAAGAAAAAAATCAAAAGTACTAAAATAAATGGCTTTCAAAATTCCTCTTTTCCCAAAGAAGCTACTGAAAAAATAGGCTACACCGAATTCCCCACCATGTACTATGTACAGCTTACATAATCACTTTTTACTATCTGCTGTACATTCAGATTTGGAAAAATAATGCTCACTACGCCCCTTGATAAACTCTTTGTAGGGTGCAGTTTTCAAAATGTTTCACAGCAGTTTATGCTCACATGTATGACATTGGTGCACCTGGGATACCTCCCTTAATGTCATATATGAGTATAAACTGACGATTGGGCACAAAGCAGGGTCAGAAGGGAAGCAGTGCTACTTTTTTGCTATAGACCTGTGATGGTGAATCGATGGCACACATGCCAGAGAGGGCACGCAGCGCCCTCTATTCTGGCCCATATGCGGTCGCCCAGATCGCTCAGTAATGGGGAATCCGGTACAGGATTCCCCGCTGATGACCCATCGCTGCCTTCAATCGTATGTGCAAATGCAGATACAGCTGACAGCTGTCAGTGTAGGCCGCAGATCGCGCGACCGTGGCCTACACTGACTGCAGAGTTTGACCTCTGCCCTGACGCAGGTGCGATGACGTAAGTCATCAGCGCCCACAGTCAAGAGAAGGTGGACGCTGGCAGCTCTTCATGGGTAAGTATAAGTGTGTGTGTGTGTGTTAGTTATAATACTGTGTGTGGGTGCCACTGTGGAGCATATAACATTGTGGGGGGCTACTGTGGTACTATGGAGAATATAATTCTGTGTGGTGGGCCTACTGTGGAGCATATAATGTTGTAGGGGGGGCCACTGCGGAGCATATAATATTGCAGGGGGGGCCACTGCGGAGCATATAATATTGCAGAGGGGGCCACTGCAGAGCATATAATATTGTAGGGGGGGTCCACTGCGGGCCATATAATATTGTAGGGGGGGGGGGGCCCACTGCAGACCATATAATATTGTAGGGGGTGGCACTGCGGACCATATAATACTGTCTGGGGTCCCCTCACTATTTATATCACACAGTATCTGTTTTATACGAGATGTGATATTAGTACAGGCTGTAATAACATTGCCGGACACTGTAATACAGATCCTTGCGATGTAAATAGTGAACTTTAATTGTTCAAAGTACTAAATGCAGAGACCTTTACATTTCATTACAAAGTTGTATGTATTATTGAAACCTCTGTAAAAACTCCAGTCACACGACTGTATTTGTGGGTCTGTAACTGTCTGCAAGTGTGGATCCGCACAGTATTAAGTTTAAATTTCTGTGTTGGCACATTGCAATAATTTAGTGGATTTTGGGTTGCAGTTTGGGTACTCTGTCTCTAAAAGGTTCGCCATCACGGATATAGACCCTTTGGTTTTTGTATGCCATGCCACATTTGCGGAGCACCTTAAATACCAGTAAAGTAGATTCCCCTAACATGTGACTTTATTTTTAAACTTCATCCCTGAATTTATTTATCCAGGGGTGTAATGATCATTTTTACTCCCCAAGTGTTCCATTATTTTCATTAGCAGAAGTGAATGCATAGCTGATGGTGAAAAGTCAGCTGCACATTCATTTCTGGAAAATAAATGAATGCAATACTTGGGGATTATAAATGCTCACTATGCCCCTTAATAAATTACTTGAAGGGTGTATTTTACAAAATGGTGTCTCTTCTTTGGGAATTCTGTTTTACTGGCACCCCTGGGGTGCTGCAAAAGTGACAAAAACCAGCCCCTCTAAATTTACACTTCAAAAGCCAAAAATCGCAGTGCTTCTTCTCATTTGAGCCCTATAGTGTTCCCAAACAGCAATTTATTTTTTTTGTATCTGGCGTAACCCAATTAAGTGTCTCTGTTGATAGAAAGTAGGCACAACATATAGGTCACTGAAGTGTCATATTTCTTAAAAAAAATTTCACTTTGTACATTCATTTTTGAGAAGTACTCTTGAGCTCAAAATGTTCACTATACTCCTTGATAAATTCCTTGACTGGTGTAGTTACTAAAATGGCGTCATGTTTTAGGAGCAGTTTTTTTTAAACTGGTTAAGGACCAGGTCTAAAAGTGCGTTAATGACAAGGCCTCATTTTTCAAAGCTGACATATGTCACTTTATATGGCAATAACTTTGAGATGCTATAACTTACACAAGTGATTTTGAGATTTTTTTCATGACTCATACTTCATGTTAGTGGTAAACATTGATCAAAATTTTTGTATTTTAAAAAAAAATATGTAAATTTGGGGGAAAAAAAATCTCAATTTTCAAGGTGTGAAATGGTCTGCTTTTCAGGAAGATAGTCATACCACACAAATACATTAATGAATATTATCTCCCATATCTCTGCTTTATATTGGCATCATCTTTTAATCGTCCTTTAATTTATTTTGGATGTTACAAGGCTTACAAGTGTAAGTGATTTTCCAGATTGACAAGAAAATTTCCCAAACTCATTTTTTAGGGACCACTTCAGTTCTGAAGAGGATTATAAAGGCCATTTTTAAAACTTCAACCCTGAAATAATTCAAAACAGCATTTGTGAAGTTTGTTAACCCTTTAAGCATTTCATAGGAATTAAAACAATATGGAGGTTAAATTTAGACATTTTCATTTTTATCCAATAATACATTCATTTATCCCTAAAATTAACACATTCACATACAGTTAAATGAGAAAATGCATCTCACAGTTTAAGCAATTTCTCACGGGCACAGAAATACCCCACATGTGGGTGTAAACTGATTTTTGGGCACTCGAGCTCACGGAATAGAAGGAGCGACACTTGGCATTTGAAAAGCAGATTTTGCTGGAATAGTTTTCATACGCCATGTCTCATTTTAAGAGCCCCTAGAGTACCAAAACAATGGAAACCCCCAAAAAGTGACTCCATTTTGGAAACTGCACCCCTCAAAGAATTTATCAAGGGGTTAATAAGCAGTAATATAACAAGAGGGAATGCACAGCGGATGGTGAAGAGTGAAGAGCTGTGTGGAGTACATTGGGTACACCAATTTCCCTACTATGTCCCCAATAGCTCCTATGATTGGGGAGGGTCACTCTGGGGGTCACTTTTAGTTTATTTTCCCTAGTAAGCTGTAAATCTGGGGTGTCTCCTGATATACGCTCGCACAGCTTATACATTCCCTTCTTGCCGTAGCAAGTGTGTTCTAATGATTTGGCGATTTTGGGGGGTTTTGCCCTTACATTGTACAAGCTATATTTTCTTTAGTTTTCTAGTGATGTGGCCATATGAAGGCTGATTTTTTTGTGGTATGTATTTTTTTTTAATGACACTATTTGTTTGAGTGCCTACAACATATTGAATAAATTTAACTCTTTCTGGGTGGATTAAAAAACATCAATTCTGGCATTGCTTTTTCCTTTTAATTTTTTGCCGTACAGTGTGCAGCATGAGTAACATGTTACCTTTATTCTGCCGGTTGGAGCGATTACAGCAATACCTCAACCTTGATTCATCTATCCAGAGGGAAAATTTTAGTTTGGCCCTAACTCCTTCAATCCTCGCCACACAGCCACACCACACATGAACTCCAGTGAGGTTGTATGTGACAAATTGGTGAAGCTGCAGGATTTTTTAATTTAGAATTTAAAGGGAAGCTGTCAGGTGTTGTTTCCACCATAATCTGGGAATTGCTTTCCCATTGGTGCTCCTGTATAAACTTTCTTTTTTGGGAATTTAAAGTTATAAATGTTTGACAGCATAAAAAGTCGTTTGCAAATTATCATACATTGTCATGATGGATGGGGAGCAATTTCAGACTAGTCTCTTTGATTCCATGCTAATCACACCTCCTTTACATGATTGCCATCTCCCTCACAGTCTCCTCACTCCCTGAGATCACAAAGGCAATTATTAAGATTGGCGTTTTTTAATGACTGTCTTTATAATCCCTATCCTGGTTGAGGGTGCACCTTATTTATATCATGGCTCACACCTCCTCATAAATGAGGTCCACCCTCGAGTGGGTCGTGCTTGTGCAGGGGAAATCTCTGCAAGTTCATAGCTGCCAAAGATTTCCAGCATCATGTACACCAGGTTTCTGGCCCGTCGAGCTGCTGATAGATGCCCTTTTACAGGAAGATAAAGACTGTTATCGAAACCCAATCCGGGTTTAATTTTCTGATTTAAGTGGTACCTGATTATTTTTAACCCATATATACTCGCTGTGACAAGGGTGGGAAGAGTCCACCCTGATCTGCCTATGTCCAGGATGTACCTAGATTGGAGTAAAAGGAGAGATCTGAGAGAAGTAGGAGTGGTTGACAATATCGTAAAACCTGTTTTGCTGGGCACAGATGTCAGCACGATGCTAGTCCATTATGTTTCTGATGATACTGCTGCTGATAATGTGTCAGACTCTAACCCTGTTTTGTCACCCTCATAGTCAATGGAGGTAGGACCAGTGACCAACCCTACTCTCCATGTGTTAAGTAGTGGGAAGTTAGGTAATATGTATGCACCAAATGTTTTAGAATCTGAGCCAATTCTCTTGCTAGCATCAGCAGTCTTGCTGCTATGTTTCTTAATACTGACCATGTTAAACTGTTTTCTTTCAATGTAACTGATGATATGATAACTAATGAGATGATAACTGATAAAGGGAAAGATATATGTCCGTGAGTGACAGCTATAACCAGCAAATAGGGCAAGGCATTTGAATAAATTACTGAGGGATGATTACTACCGTTAAGACAAATCCACCTGATATTCCGCTTAAATTGGTGGAGACAAAAGTCCTGCAAGTGGAACTTTTCTCTTTTTCTTCCAATTTCAGTATACATTTGGCAGAAACTGTCCAATTTTTAAACCGGACAGTTTGCTTTGTGAAATACTGACAGTTCTATTACAGACTGCGTAGTGCAGCCTGCAATAGAACCATATACCAGGCAAGCCTGGGAATCAATAGCCTCCTGGCTGTCATGCTAACTGATTGCTGGTCTGAATCAACAAAGGCAATCAAGGTGGCAAAAGTTTAAATGCCTGGTGATCGCAAGTATTAGCTCCTAAGCGTTCACCATATTTAAAGGGCTTTTCCCATCTCAGTGTATCAGCCAGGCTGCCTGCAGTGTCTGCTTCTCATTTCCTGTATTTCTCCTCGCCTACTTTTCTCTCCACATTATTTGTGCGGACACCAAGCGAAAAACACATGGACCACATTATAGTCTATGGGGTCCGTATGCTTCCATTGCTCACCGCTTGTCAGTGTGTTCGATATTCCATTTGGGGGGGTCCCCAAGCGGACTCCCCGAATGGAATACCAAACACAGATGTGAACTGGGCCTAATAAAGCTCACAACATGCTCCAGTTTCATAATGTCCTCTTTGTGACAACTGCTGACCTAGGCTCCAGGTGGTAGAAATTTTGCTATACCCCTAGATTGATTATGCATAGAATAGATACATTTTTAGTATATGTTTTCATCATCCTTGCTAAAGAGATGTAAATTTAAAAAACAAAAAAACAAAAAAAAAACCCTGATATCCACAAATAGAAAGTTCTATGGACAACAGTGGTTTTCCTTCTGATAAAAAAAAAATAATAAAAAAATCCATTTATCCTAATCTGGGACAGCCTCAGTTATGGAGACAGTTTGTTATTGTCAGTGCTGATAATGACGTAACATATGTATTATTCTGCATTGTATCTGTATCTAATATAATAATATATGCACTGTTCAGAAAAACGAAAACAAAATAGTTCCCATCTACTCTCTTGTTTTCCTTTTATTCTTAGTTAGATTGAATACCTTTACCCAATATCTCTATTCCTATTAAAAGCAGCTTTGTGTTGGTGACAATGTACCAGTTCAGCAGCTAACTGGATTTCATGGGAAATTTGATCCTCCATCTTAGTATAATTGCTTTTCTAAATGAGATGCCAATTCCTGTACTCAGGGAAAAGCTCCCATTACATCTGTAAGAATTCTTCACGTCTGAGTAGCTGCAGCACAGGAATTTATCCTAAGCCCTAGAATGACATGTGTGATGTCTAAGTCTCTTGTTAGCAAGGCTTTATTGTTGTAGACAGATTCATGGAAGCACTTTTGATCTAGCAGCCTTGACTGAATGCTGTGAAAACAAGCCATACTTTAAATGGAGCGAATTATTAAGACTGTGAGCAGAAAGATGGCACCAGCACAACAAGAGTAGGTAGCCCAAGTGGTTTGATAGCCGCTTCCCATTCTATAGCTGGTTGCAGATTACTTTAGCAGTAAGTAGGTCAGTGACATTCAGCTGGATTCTTGTTCTCAAAGCCCTCAGGAACTTTCCTCTGTTCTGAATTTATTTATAAAGGACAGATGGAAGATAAATTCACTCTTCACAAAATTACAGTTTTTTCCTGAATACAATTTTATTCTGGTTCATGGCCATTTGGGGCGTTATTTAATAGCTTTTAATGTGATTAAACCAGAGATTATTTTATGTAAAATGCATAAGAGACATGCAGAAGAAAGGTACAAAGGCTTACTGTTCCCTAACTAGAGAGGATTCGAGGGCTTTTCCAAGCCTTTGCCTTTTTTTTCCGTGTTTTTTTTTTTTTTTTTTTTTTTTTATAAAGAACACACATCTATAGGTTGTTTTTGGCATTGCAGTTCAGCTGCATTGAAGTTAAAGAGGTTGGCCACTTTCAGAACAACATTGAGGGGCAAATGTTATCGTTTGTATAATGAAAAGTTACACATTTTTCCAATATACTTTCTGTATCAGTTCTTCAATTTTCCAGATCTGCTTTGCTGTCATTCATACTGCTTACTCCCAGTGGATTAAAGTCAGTCATGGTCATGTGATATACGGTCCACAATCATGTGATGAACACACAGGTGCACAGCTCATTACAGTAATCAGACAGAATTCTGGAAAATTTGTCATTAGGTGACTTCAATGCTACTACTAAGCAAACAACTAACTATTCCAATATAGTGTTACACCAGTGAGCCTTACGCTAGGTTCACACCAGCGTTCTTCTTTCCGTTCTGTGCTTTCCGTCTTCTGCATGCCAGAAGACGGAAAGCACAGACCGGGTCCGGCCGTGAGCGGCGGTGAGCGTTTTATGCTCTCCGCCGCGAAACCGTATTTTTTTATCCGGACACAGAGTACTGCATGTCCGACTCTGTGTCTGGATTATAAAACCCGGTTTCGCGGCGGAGAGCATAAAACGCTCACCGCCGCTCACGGCCGGACATCTCTCTCACCCATTCAAATGAATGGGTGAGAGAGACTCCTGCAGGTTTCCGTCTCCTGCTCTGTTTTATGCAGGAAATGGAAACCTGCAGAACGGAGTTCACAACGCAGATGTGAACGAGCCCTTAGCAGTATGTGGCTCCTAAATTTATTTTAAAAAATAACTTTTAAAGGGATTCTATTATTAGAATACCCTTTTTAATCTAAATACACGTAGGAATAGCCTTAGGCCGGGGCCTCACGGGCTGGAAATGCCGCGATTTGGCTGCAGCGGAAACGCCACGGGAAAAATTGCGGTGTTGTACAGTACTTGCAAAATGGATGGAATTCATGCGAATCCCATGCCCAATTTGCGGAAAAAATCGCAGTGCGCACACGCTGCGATTTCCAAAACCGTTGCAGTTTTGAAAATCGCAGTATGTTAATTATATCTACAGTCATGGCCAAAAGTTTTGAGAATGATACAAATATTAATTTTTACAAAGTCTACTGCTTCAGTTTTTCTAATGGCAATTTGCATATACTCCAGAATGTTATAAAGAGTGATCAGCTTAACAGAAATTACTTGCAAAGTCAATATTTGCCTAGAAAATGAACTTTATCCCCCAAAACACATTTCAACATCATTGCAGCCCTGCCTTAAAAGGACCAGCTAACATCGTTTCAGTGATTGCTCCATTAACACAGGTGTGGGTGTTGATGAGGACAGGGCTGGAGATCAATCTGTCATGATTAAGTAAGAATGACACCACTGGACACTTTAAAAGGAGGCTGGTGCTTGGCATCATTGTTTCTCTTCTGTTAACCATGGTTATCTCTAAAGAAACACGTGCAGTCATCATTGCACTGCACAAAAATGGTCTAACAGGGAAGAGTATCGCAGCTAGAAAGATTGCACCTCAGTCAACAATCTATCGCATCATCAAGAACTTCAAGGAGAGAGGTTCCATTGTTGGCAAAAAGGTTCCAGGGCACCCAAGAAAGACCAGCAAGCGCCAGGACCGTCTCTTAAAAGTGTTTCAGCTGCGGGATCGGGCTACCAGCAGTGCAGAGCTTGCTCAGGAATGGCAGCAGGCAGGTGTGAGTGCATCTGCATGCACTGTGAGGTGGAGACTCTTGGAGCAAGGCCTGGTCTCAAGGAGGGGAGCAAAGAAGCCACTTCTCACCAGAAAAAAAACATCAGGGACAGACTGATATTCTGCAAAAGGTACAGGGAGTGGACTGCTGAGGACTGGGGTAAAGTCATTTTCTCTGATGAATCCCCTTTTCGATTGTTTGGGACATCTGGAAAACAGCTTATTCGGAGAAGACGAGGTGAGCGCTACCACCAGTCTTGTCTCATACCAACTGTAAAGCATCCTGAAACCATTCATGTGTGGGGTTGCTTCTCAGCCAAGGGAATCTGCTCCCTCACAGTCTTGCCTAAAAACACAGCCATGAATAAAGAATGGTACCAGAATGTCCTCCAAGATCAACTTCTCCCAAGAGCAGTTTGGCCATCAACAATACCTTTTCCAGCATGATGGAGCACCTTGCCATAAAGCAAAGGTGATAACTAAATGGCTCAGGGAACAAAACAGAGAGATTTTGGGTCCATGGCCTGGAAACTCCCCAGATCTTAATCCCATTGAGAACTTGTGGTCAATCATCAAGAGACGGGTGGACAAACAAAAACCTACAAATTCTGACAAAATGCAAGCATTGATTGTGCAAGAATGGACTGCTATCAGTCAGGATTTGGTCCAGTAGTTGATTGAGAGCATGCCAGGGAGAATTGCAGAGGTCCTGAAGAAGAAGGGTCAACACTGCAAATATTGCAACGCTGCATTAACTCATTCTGTCAATATAAGCTTTTATTACTCAGAATATGATTGCAATTCTATTTCTGTATGTGATAAAAACATCTGACAAACACACATAAAAACCAGAGGGCAGCAGATCATGTGAAAATACAAGATTTGTGTCATTCTCAAAACTTTTGGCCATGACTGTACAGAAACACCGGCGGCTTTCCCATAGATATAATTGTAACGGAAAGTCCCCAGTGCTGCTTGAAAATTCTCCAGCGACTGCCTCTGTGTTTTTCTCCACCTCCTCTCTCGCACTCCTCTTCTCTTCGTCCAAAAGCGCCGACTGCGCATGTTCGTCAGCTATTTTCCTGTGGCCCCTCCCGTTTGGCCATAGGAAAATGGTCGACAGACATACACAGTCGGTGCTTTTGGACGAAGAGAAGAAGAGTGTGAGAGAAGAAGCGGGAGGCAGAAAAGAAGACAGACAGTCGCTGACAGTCGTTTTCGATCAGCACTGGGGATGCCCCTAGTGCTGTTTGAGTGCTGGGATTGCCCCCAGTGCGGCGAGAAAACTCATTGCCATAAAAAAGAAAGAAGATATTTCTAAAGAACGGCAGCGCAGATCAGAATAATAAAGGTAACAGAAGTCATGCTAAAGGCTATTCCTATGTGTATTTAGTTTAAAGGATATTCTAATGATAGAATTCCTTTAACCAACCAAAAACTAAAAGGTTTATTAACCCCTTCTTGATTTTGGCCATAAACTCATAAAAACGTGTTTGCCTCTTTTAGATTTTTTTCTAACATGAATTTTGCAATAAAAAGTAAAATAATATGAATTACAATTGAAAATGGGAGGAGAGAGTGGGGTATATAAAGGAACATTGGGGGTGAGCAACATCAGGGAGGCTGAGGGGGGGGGGCAAATGATTGAGGAGCCAAGTAAATACTCTAACGCAGCAGAGAAACAACATGTAAAAAAGAAAAATGGGGATGAAGTGGGAAAGATGGGGGGCATCTATTCTCCACTAATCAATGCAGACCACTGAGAAGTGGATAGTAGTTACAAGTGAGAAGTACAAAGTAACATTGGTAGAGGCAAAGATCAGGGTGCGAGGAGAGGGAATTAGGGTGGAAAGAGGGTGAAGGCGGATTGGAAATTGGCGGAGTAGTAAAAAGTGTTCCAGAGGAGCCATGTCCACTGATGTGTCCTATCGTGCTGCTTCAATGCACCAAGCAGGTTTCCATATTGTGGAAGGAGAGCAGCTCTTTCAACCAAGTTATCAAGAAGGGGGGAAAAGGAGTCTTTCATAGCCTGGGTATGACAGTTCGGTCCACAACTAGCATGAATCCGAGTAATCTACAGGTGTGCTTTTGGAATTTCCTGAGAAATATTGAAAGGAGGAGGAGCGCTGGGTCATCTTCCAATGTAATACCTCTCATGATCTGGATGATGCTTCAGTCGGCCCAGAAAGGGTGCAGGAGCGAACATCCCCACCAGATGTGTCCCATCATACCCCATTGTGTGGCATCTCTAGTATTGGTCTTAAGTGGACAGATAGATTTCATGAAGGACAGAGGACGGAGATGTGTCAGGACTATTCTGTTTAGGACCTTCATTAAGTGGGATGCCAATGCTACAGGTCTGTAGCCGTTGAGGTCCGTCGGATGAGGTGTCTTTGGAACTAGTACAACACAAGAAGTTTTTCACAGTTGTTGTACCACTCGCAGCTTCAGGCTCATATTTTGTAATAACACCACACAGCTGGTTTCCACACATTTTAAGTACTCTTGCACTTATCCCATCAGGTCCTCCAGCCTTTACTGCTTTAATCCTTCTGATTTCCCTTCACACTTGAGACTCTGTGAAGATCAGATTGTAGTCAGATAGTAGTTGAGTGTTAGATAAACTGGTTTGATTTGATGCCCACACTATTAGATCAGATGGGTTGCTCAGCACCTTAATATGTGCACTGCAACAGCACTCAGCAAAGTCAGAGAAGGAATTGGCAAAGAGGAGATGCAGATAGGAAATGACAAGAGGGGTGTCCAACCAGGTGTCAAAGTTGAGGGTGGACCAGAGGAGCGCATTAGTCGGGAAGCCATAGAGAAGGATGCTACAATTGTTTAGATGGGAGGTAATGAGGACGTGGACTAGAGTCCTTTCCTCCTAGTCTCACGTCTGAGATGCAGGTAGTGTGAAAGCAAGCTAAAAGTACATTTTCTCAACAACAAGATTGCATTTGGACTCAAACAAGTTATGTTCACTATACCACTAAACACCCCTACAGCAATATATAGGTGCTTTACAAGGGATTTTGTCAGCAGTAAATTCCCTTTAGGCTAAGGCCCAACTTGGAGAAACCTAGCAAAAATAAAATGCGGTGGAAACACATGACATTTTTTACATTTTACATTGTGTTCTCCCAGATTTTCCCTCTGCAGACTTTCTGTCCCCATTATACCTATACGGAAAAAAACTAGCATTTATGCAAGTATAACTGACCTGCTGAGATTTTCCAAAACGCAAGTGTTTTTGAAAACACAGCTTTTCCACTGCAGATTTTTTTTCTGCAATTTGTGAATGTGATTAGCCAGAATCCCATTCACTTTGCAGGTAGTGTAAAATGCAGCGTTTTTTGCCACAGCACTTCCACCGTGCCAGAAATACTGCGTTTTTGCCTTAAAGGCCCAATTTTGTCTGAAAGAACCCCACTTAAGAAAATGCAAAGCTGTATATTTGATATATACCGTGTTTCTCCAAAAATAAGCCCTTGCTAAAGTTCATAAAAAAAAGAAAGTATCCAGACAGCTATATATGTAAAAAAGTAAATAGAATACAGCAGAACAGATACAGTACACTCTTTATCAAGGAAAACAGACACCTGAAAAAGAATTGCACCCTCAAGAGAAATGTACATGACTTTAGAAGAGCTATTTGCACAAGATGGCACTAGTGAGAGAGTTTTCCACAACAATAAAGGTTGACTACCGATAGTGCTGGGTTCTCACACACAGATCGGGTAGTCCTACTGGCATGACTACATTGTGGCTGCCTCCGGTCACAAGGGGCAGCCAACTGCTACACTTGGCTGCAGTGGAACACTGATGCAATAGCAAGGAACCTGACACAGGAGTGATACAGATCTGCGTGTGAGAGCCCTTCCACTATTAGCATATGACAACTCTAAATTGTTTTGGGTGTAGGGAGGTCTGGCGAATGAATTGTTGCTCATGGGAAAAAAATAAGACATCCCCTGAAAATACGGCCTAACACGTATTTTGGGGCAAAAAAATAATATAAGACCCTGTCTTATTTTTGGAGAAACATGGGATATGTTATGTTTCATGAAAGCAAATCTATAGTCTTCCATTTTGTTCATATTACAAATTGTTGGTATTTTTTTTTTCTGTGACAGAAAATGTAATTCGTGAAAACCAGTGGGGTGGAGTGGACATCCGAAGAGGTGGCGATCCAGTTCTCAGAAGTAACTTGATATGTTGTGGCTATTCCGATGGCGTGGTTGTGGGAGAACGTGGGAAAGGTCTTATTGAAGGAAACACCATTTATGGTAAAGATATTTCACGTGTTCTCGGTGATGTAGGGCCTGCAAAATTTGATACATAATGTCAAGATTTCAACTTGTTAAAAAAAATTTTTTTAATTTCCAGCAGTTAGAGTTTTGCAGAGATGTTATTCTACCTGTCTTTCGCGATATTTACGGAAAATGTCAAACTTTTGTATGTCTTCACAAAGTTGAAATTGGCATGTTGGGATTTTTACAAGACCTCTCAATGGAGTTCTGATCCAGCTGTTTACTACGTCATATTCCTGTTTTTTCTTTTTAGTAAATAGATATTTTTTTATAGAGTTGTGGGAGCAATGACCCAGTGTCTTAGGAATCTGATATTATAGGTGAATTAGCACATTTAAAGGCAACAGGTGCAGATGGCATCCACCCCATAGTCTTTAAAGAACTCTGTTTGCTCCTCCTTTAACTGATTTGTGTAACCAGTCCCTCTTAGCAGGTCATGTTCCTGAAGATGGGAGAATAACCAATGTTGTACCCATCCATAATGGTAGAAGAGACAAAACAGTAAACTACATGCCAGTGACACTAGTTTCACATTAGCATTCGTCTCTGCATTATTTGGGTCCACATAGAGTCCGTCCGCTGAAAAGTGGTTTCCTATGGACTCCTGTAGCAGGGTTTGTTGGGTTTCCGCTAGTTTTATACTGAAACCGAAAGAGCGGAAAGTCCTCCGTGCAGGTTTTAATGGATAAATAACCAGCTATAATTTCCCACAAAATCATATGTCTGTTTGCTCAGCCACTCCTGTTATATAACGGTCTGCCTACTGACTGAACAGCATTATCAATGTGATAGGTTTCCTTTAATCCCTGGATAGTTCAATAAATTAACAGTTGGCTAATGACTAAATATCAGAACAATTTTGCTAGTAGTGTGCATTCTGAGGACAGACAATTCACAAAAAAGTATGTTGGGGTGTGTACTGGGTCCTGTTAATATTTTTTTAGGTAACATAGGCAGCGCCGTACCTCCCATGAGGCGACCTGAAGCGACCGCTTCAGGCGGCGCTATGCCAGGCCCCCGGGGGGGCGGCATTTTTGCTGACCTAAGCCAGTCCAGGACAAGCTGTCCTGGACTGGCTTAGCGTCACCGTCTCGGCAGCCCGGCACGGGAAGCAAGCGGTGGATTGGGGAAGCCCTGTGGACGCAGGGCTGCTCCACCGGCCTCCCCTCATGCTCAGGCAGAGAGCAGGTCCTCTCCCTGCCTGCTCTCTGCCTGCTAACACCGCCCCGTCCGCTCCGCCTTCGCTCCACCCCGCCCCCTCCGCCCCGTCCCCCCTTCGAGGGGGGGGGGGGGCGTCTTTCTGTCGTCCGCCTCAGGCGGCATAAAAGCTAGGTTCACCCCTGAACATAGGAGAAGGTTAGGTAAGGTTTGCTGATGACACAAAAGTGTGTTAGGTGCCATTCACACAGCAGAAAAGGAGGAGGAATTCCTCTTCATCTTCTGCTGCCATTTTCCAGCCGCTGGCTACCCACATCGGATGCAGATGCCCTGCATTAGCAGCTTTCCAAACCTATTTGGGCCCAGTAGGAAGTAGAGGACAAATTCTGGATTAGGAGATTAGGCAATGTCTTACATCCAAACAGTGGTACTCCTGCTCTTTAGCAATACTCAGGTTAGCACAGATAGTGGGGAGAACAATCTCATGAGATTTATGAAATTTTGAGGCTGCTTTTGGCAAAAAAGCTGGATCAGGTTTAATTCCAGGACATCAAATGCAAGTGGCTGGACTCTTGGTGGATAATGGAGCCCTGACATAGAAGGTCCTGGCTGACTGGGAGATTCCATGGGTACGAAACAGACTGGACCTTTAGCCAGGTAAACCAGGCTCCCCTCAGCCAAAAGAGGGCAATTAGGAATACCATTGCTCAGTCCTCACTGATCTTCCTCATAACTGCTGGAATGAAAAAAAAGGGGGAAAAGCCTAAGATAAATTGTTTCGCAAGTGGGATTTCAGTACGTTCATCCCAAAGGGGGATTCCTCTGGGTTTAGGGAAAAAAAAAATCTCTACTTTCTTGTTTGATCGACTGGCAAAGAGAACTATTTCTGGGATCCCCAAGCTCTTCTGAGCTCTAACAAGATGGAAGGGTTTGATTTGGGCTGTGAAGGCTCAAAAAATCCGCTCTGAAATTTTCCAACCACCTGATATACTGGTACTGATACTGCTATTGTTGCCCTCCCCCCAAAAAAAAACTCTGGAAAAATTGGAATATGGTAATAAGCATCTTTCAGGTCTATCACTGCCATCCAGCAGTTGGGGATTAACAATCTCACTGTTGACTGAACTGTCTCCATCCGGAATTTCTTGTAAAACAGATGCTGATTTAAAGTCCAGAGATTTATTATGGTTCTGTAGGAGCCATTGTGTTTCCTTACCAAAAACAAATGGGAATAAAGCTCCTGCTTATCCTATTCCTGGGGAATTGGAATAAGCACCACTTTCAAGATCAGGCTCTTCAATTCCAATTCCAGAGCTGATTTAGAGGTTAGGGAAGTCAGAGTTCCAGGATCCAAGGGCTTGATGAAATTTTCTTCCAGGTAAGAAGGACATTCCTCATTTCCTTCCATCCCCATTCGAGCCTGGCATCATTGCTTATTGGGGCTTGGTTCTTTATTACAGGCTGAGTTGCTAAATAAGATTCCCCTTTGTTTCTTATTGGCTTTTGCCCAGCTGTTATCTCTGGATTTGGCAAATCTCTGCTTACTGTATCTTCCAAAGGGATGAAAGGACCTCCATGTATGACCAGAGGAAGGCACAAGAACACCTCTTTTTATCCACTGCCTTAGCTAGGAACTAATGCTGATCCAAAGATATATTCACTGTCACAGAGCAAGTTGCTGAACCGGATCTTAGATACTACATCACCTGTCCATTCAGCCATATAGCCCTTCTGGCAGAGTTGGTCAGGTCAAGGGAGCGAGTTGATAATCTGAAGCATCTACCAAAAAAATCCACTGCTTTTCTAATAAACGGCAGGGATGACAGAATCTTCTCTCTCAAGCCTTATCTCTTAATTGATTTTCAGCTCTCCTAGCCCGATCATAAGGGATCTTGCAGTACAGGTAACTGCTATATTGGGTTTGAGGGAAGCTCCTATTGACTCCCAGGAATGTCTTAAAGGGGTATTCCCACTTCGCATACTCACCAGTCTTCACTGCTGTAAAATCTTTTTTTCTTCCTGGTTTCTTGCATCATTTGGTGGGCGGGGTTTCACATGCAACCTGCCGTTTAGCTCTGTCCCCAAATCAGTGTGTAGCTCCACCCACCCATATTGGACTATGAAGTACAGGCAGCAGCAACTCCATTCTGTGTTACATACAGAGACTGCCTGTCTCTGCCATAATGAACACA